>NC_139513.1:197484706-198084706 GCF_947247035.1 Vipera ursinii
CACACTGTTAATTAAAATGTAAAAGGCAATTAATTTGTTGTGTTGAATGACAATCTATATTTGCACACATGACAAGCTATGCCTATTGCAATTTCCTTTTGTACACAACCATTAAATGTATAACATCCTGCTCTCTTTACACATTGTCTACTTTCAAATACACATGGTTCCACCTTATTTCAGATTTCATAAAACAAAAATCTTGGATTGTTTTGCAGTTAATGCAAAATTTCCAAATTATCTCAAAATATGATTTTCACTTTTCCCAATAGCCATTACTGCGGGAGGAGAAGACAGTACATCAATTATAATTATCCTTTGGCTACTATTTAATACCATGTTTTTGTTTAACAAAAAAGGAAAAATCCTATGGGATTAGTTTCACCTACTTAGACCTTCAAAACAAGACATTCAGTCAAGCCATCAGCAATATGGCAGGTACTTACTAACACCACATGCCAGGAAAGAAGGTCATTGTTGATTGGTTGGCTGATTTAAAGCCTCCTCTTGCTGATTGCCTCTGAAACTATAGGTATGCCTGTATGGAATAATTTATTGTCATTATTGTTATAATACACTGGAAGTCCTCGTGTTAGTGAAGGCAGTGGCATAAACATTGCAAAGCAAATATCAGTTTATCGGTTCATTAGAACTCTATTTCACATAGAGTCTCTTTGCTTCCACAGCTTTTCCCCCCCCCTGATTTCATTATGTCCAGGTCTTGCTATACTTTACACTGATAGTTCATAAAAAGTCTTTAGCGCTTGATTATTTTTCTTCAATCAGTATGTATATAATTCACAATAATTTCCTAAGCTTTTTTATTTCTAAAAAGTCAAGAAATTGTCTATCAAGGGTCAATTTTTTAAAAATAAAAACATAGTCTGCAACTCTTTTGCATAATTATGGATACAGACAGGAAGGCATATCTGAATCTCAGCCCCATCAATAGTAATCCCATTGTATAGCTATAGCAACAGAAATTAAGATCAGAGATCTTCCCAATCTTTTATGATCCAAATATTTGTGTGCATTAAATATTTATGCATGCGATACTCTGCCTACGTGAGAGAGGGAGAGAATTCAAGAGAATTCTGAATCAAATTTATAATTTGGCCTTCACGTTAGTTCTGTTTTATATGACTTTATGATTGTTTTATTTTTAACTGTCTCATAATATTCAAATTCTTAACTGAAATTTCATTTAATTCTTCAACAAGAACTCAACTGAAATTTTGAACCCCTTTTTGTTAGCTTTTCAACATTTTAAAGTGTGTTACATCCAGAAGAAATTAGTTATGGAAATCTATATGTACGTAATAACATTTTGTGACAAGGAAGATGAGCTGGAACTAAAGATATTACCCTAATGAAAAGAAAAATAGACAGACAAATAACACAAATCAAGCTTTTATGGGAGGCCAAAATTCCATGCGTTGTCAGTTTAAGTTTGCCAACTTCAATTGAAATCAGCCCTAAAAATTCCCTTTCCCTAAAAAATATGAGTGTGTACCATTTTTCTCTCTGAAGTGTATGTATGTATGTACGTATGCATGTGTATACACACACACACACACACACACACACAAAACATGAAAAATAATAAATAATTCAATTGTTAACTTTGGATTAGAAATAAATATTTGTAAAATAAGGTATCTCATTTAGAAAGTATACATACAAACCACTCTTCCTCATACTCATTCACATTTAAGGTAAGCCCTCCTCTCATTCTCTTCCCTCCTTCCAGGCTGAAACAAAAACAAAAAAAAGAAGAAAATGTAGAATTTGAGTAAGCATGGAAGAAAGGTCTGGGAACCACTGACAAGGGAAAAAAGAAAAGAAAAGAAGGAAGATGGTTTCAGAGTAAAAAAAGGGGGGCATTTAGGGATCAAAGAATGTACTTTATTAGATTAAGAGAATCTTGAAAACCTATCAAGATTTCCTATAAAATAATCCTTGACTTATAACTGTAATAGAGCCTGCCCAACACAGTCATAAATCGTGGCCATCATAAAGATGGGCCAGTCATATGACCAACATGATTTTACAATCTTTTTTTTGTAACAAGTGTAAAGTGGCTGCCATAGTCACTGAGTGAATCAGTGGTGCATTATAAGCTCAGTTTTGCCACAAACTGGAAACACCAGGTTTTGGCAAAATGGTTGTAAAACACATTACCCTGAAACACTGCAAGTGGCCATAAATATGGCCCAGTTGCCAAACACTTGAAATTCAATCACATGACCATGGGGGAGGGGCAACCATCGGAACTTCAAATCTGGGTCATAAGTAACCCCAACTCTGAATGATCTCTAAATGACCAGTTTTACATTGAGGACTACCTCTACTAAACAAATCAAGCTAGGATTATTTTCTTTTTCATACTTTCTACTTTCCCAGCACTGAGTTGCTTTTTCTGTTCATTGCTCTTTCCCACCCTTCCCAAGCCCAGATCTACAATCATTCACAGGTGACGCTACTGACACTGAAGCATAGAATTCAGGCAATCACAAACAGGTGGAGGAAGACTACAACAGATGGCTATTTAGCCATCATTCTGTAAAATGGGTGTAATTTGGTATCTTTTTCTCTGCTCTATATGTGTTATCTTAAAAATGAATACTTATTCTGAGATGGATAAATGAACTTCTTTGATTAGACAAAAGACACTATCTACATTTCTGGTGACTAGAAACCTCCTATGAATCTTTGGCATAAAAATGAAAAAAAAATGAAAAAAAACTGAAAAAAAATAAAAAAAATGTACTTGTGATTAATGGCTTTGATGATTTAGACAGGCTAGGTTGTAGAAAGAAGAACATTATGATATAATGTTTTAGAGAGAGTTTAAAATATAATTGTACTGATAACTGATGTGAAGACTACCAGAAGCATTCCTTGTATCTTTTATCTTTCTTTTATATTTTTAAAGTTTCTTTTCTTTTCTTGCACTTTCTCTTCCCCTTCACTTGCTTTCTTTTTATATTTTCTTCCTTTAGTTTTTATCCTTTCCCCCCCAAAGTTCCAATAAAAATACTTTTTAAAAAAAGAAATGAATGTTTATTTATTTTCACGTATTATGTCAGAGCCATTGTGGTGCAGTGGTTAAAAGAATGGATTAGGAACAAAGAGAAATAGATTCTGGTCTTTTCAAAGACATGGAAGACAGCTGGGTGACTTGGGCCAGTCACTCTCTATCAGCCCTAGACTAGAAAGTAAAACAACATCTATCTACTGATACTCACTGGAGTAGTGTGGTGGATAATGGTCCATCACCTTCAATAAAGTGCCCTTCATCCTACAGTGGATTGGTTTCAGCTGATAATAATAATAATGTATTTACGCACTGCTTAGCTCCCAATATTCTAGGGAGCTGGGCAATCCATAAATACATAAAATAATAATAAAAAATAGTATCCAGTAATGCATGTACCACTCATCAACCCCAAATCATCAAATTAGTGGAGCACAAACAATAACTATAAACAGATATTTTATAACTCTCTACAGAGACAGGTATAAATTACTTTTCTATATTAATTCATTAATATTGGATAACTCTTTGTATATTACGTGTTCTTGAAATCCTGTTTTTTCACCATTTGGGGAAAATCGCACTGAAATTCTTGCAGTGTTAGTAGCTCATTCTACTGAGAATGTCTTGTATTAATCACTTATTCAAACAGGGATCTTGGAGAAACTATCAAGGAAAACCTTACTTTGATGTAAGCAGCTGGGATGCAAAATATTTACCTAAAATGTCAAAAATTATAAAACAGACTTTGCTGCCTGTCCTGACCCAAAATTAGTTTTGTTGTTGTTAGTTGATGGTTCATGTAAGGATCTGATTCACAATGAGCTTGTCACATTTTTGTTACTGACAGTTTGAGTGGAAATAGCCAAAAGGTGTAGCATTCTCACCAAGTCATGTTGAACATACTAAAGAGAGAGGCAAACAGCCCTGTCGGAAAAGTTAACGCATCAGCTCAGAGGAGATTTCTGCAACTGGTGCCCTCCAGATGTTCTGGCATTGCCCAAATTGAGAGTATCTGTATGTAGGGAAGCTGAAGCAATAGATCATAATATATACTATCTAAACAGATCAGTGGTAATGTTTCTTAAACAATGTACATCCATCATCTATTCATTAGTCTTGTTGGGGCTATTGGGATAATCATCCTGTTACTTACAGACCATATTCAGTTCATCCTTCAGTTCTACTATTCTTGTTTAACCAAGCTGCATTTGGATTGAAAAGAGCAGATTGTGGCCTGTTTTATTTTTTAAATTACTCACTTCCCTTTTTGTGTTACTAAATTATATGTTTAAAAAGAAGGGTGGGGGGACAAGTTGGGTTCAAAATTGCTTTGCTTCTAATTTGTTTGTAACCCTGTGTGCATTCGCTCCTAGTCTCTTACTTGTGGTGCTTATAAATAAAGGAAAACCTTTCTTATGCCTGCCAAGGCTAAGCTTTGGTGGAGGTGGGGCATCCCACTTTGGTATTTGCAGTTGATTTTTAACGAATGCATAGCCTGTGTTTCCAGTGTTAAGGGAAATGTAAAAATATGTCTAGATCTTGTGAATGCTCACATGGCGATTTGTTGGTTTGATTCTTCAGGTCGTGATTTGGCAAGCACAACCCTCCCTGGATACCCTCCACACGTCCCCCCTGCTGGACAGGGCAGCTACTCTGCTCCAACGCTGACAGGGATGGTGCCTGGTGAGTTTTCATTAAAAAAAAGAAAGAAAAGGGAGGGGGCGTGGGAAGTACGAATGAAAGCAATGACTTTCAGCCACAAAGCCAAGGATTTCCTTTATGTTCCTTTTACATGCCAGCTGCATCCAGATTTACAAACCTGAAGGGAAGGTAGAGATGTTAAACACACAAATTAAGTAACTGCCTTTCTCTGTCTCTATAATTGTATTATGACAGTGATGTATAACTCCTGGAAACTTAGACCTTGACTTCAGGCTGACGGGAGGGAGACTGATTTAAAAGAACTGGTAGGATGGGTACTAAGAGAAGTTATTCGGTCAAAATATGTCTAGAAGGAAGCTTTCTTCCTGTTGAATACATATGATAAGAGATAGGTAAGATTAATTTTGGAATTGCTTTGCTCATTGCACTTTTAGCATGTGAATCATTTAAATTAACTTGGTTATAAACATTTCTCACAATTGTATCTGTGGGCTCTCATCTTGGAAATGATATGCTTAATCTATACAGGTAGTCCTCAATTTACAACTATTGTTTAATAACCACTCCAAGTTACAATGCCAGTAAAAAAAGTGAGTTATGACTGTCTTCACTCTTATGACAACACCCCCTTGGTCAATGTCTATGGAGATTCTCAGTCATCCAGGTCATGATTGTCCCAAAGGTGCTTCTTCAAGAGGCAACTGTACTTTCTTGTTTTTCTTTGAAGATGTTTTGCTTCTCATCCAAGAAGAGAGCTGAAGAAGCTTCTTGGATGAGAAGTGAAAGGTCTTCAAAGAAAAACAAGAAAACCCAGTTGCCTCCTGAAAAGCACCTTTGGGACATCCTCTTGGTCACATGATCAAAATTTGATGCTTAGCAACTGGCATATTCTTACAATGGTTACAACATCCTAGGTCATGTGATTGCCATTTGTGATCTTCTCAGACAGCTTCCAACAAGCAGGCAATGGAGAAAGCCATGCTTAATGGTCATGTGATTAACGGTTGTATGGTTGCACCTAACAAATACAGTGATTCGCTAAAAACCATGTCAAAAAAAGGTTTGAAAATTGGCTGCAACTCACTTAATAATCACTATGCTTAGCACTGGAAATCCTGGTCCCAATGTGGCCGTAGGTCAAGGACTACCTATATGCTTACCAATGTTATTCAAATGACCTAATTATTAGATCTCAGCCATTCATGTCCCCAGTGAATCATTTCCTTTTCCCAGAAGTTCCCCTTTGGTATTTATTACAACTTCTTTAAAAGTTGTCAACTATTTTGGCGGACGTTTTTATAAACTCTCCGATCAGTTAAGGTTATTGAGAGTGCCCTCAGATAGAACAGAGCTTCCAAATTTCTCTGATGTTGGAGAAAATCAGGCAAGTTTTTACTACTGGCATAGAGATCCCCTGCAGTACAATTTGAAATGTTGTAGTATTTATATTTGTCAAATTTATATGGCTACCCTTCTCACAAACAAGTGACCCTTACTGGCATACAACAGAGCTAAAAAGCAATAAATATTAATAACAGACAATATTTGTCAATCAGGATTGAAATGCAGGGTTTTTGGTGTTCTCTGAGCTTGGCTGTTTTCTCACAGACGTTTCATTACCCAAACTAGGTAACATCTTCATCAGCACCATCAGCATGGATGATGTTACCTAGTTTGGGTAATGAAACATTTGCAAGAAAACAGCCAAGCTCAGAGAGCACCAAGGACCCCTCAATGAGGACACGTTAATGACAATACATAACATGTTACTATTTCACCAGTTCCCTGGGGTCGCCAAGTCAGATGGCACAACCAGGTTTTGAGGGACTTCCGGAAAGTGAAAAGGGATGAGGCTAGCCTTGCTTTGGGGAGAGAATATTCCACAAAACAGATGCCACAGCAGAAAAGTCCTGCCAACTAGATTCCATCAGATGTAGCTCCCTAGCTGACAGGACACGCAGCATTTCCCCTCTGATGGATATGGTGGGATGGGCAGATGTAATCAAGGAGAGGCGGTCCCTCAGAAAACTCACCCCATGCTTAGAAAAGTGAATCTCTCTTTTTTGTTATTTCAGATTGAAAGGTTAATTTGATCTCAGCCTTTTCTAATTCTTCTTTTTGGAGCACTGCCTGTATTCAGTACTTGATTTTGAGGAGAGCTTCAGTTGTAGCTTTGCTCCTTCAAACTTGCACAGTCCTAGCATTTACCATTACTTAAAAAGATATTGTGTTTATCAGACCCTAATAATAAAAGAAGACTGAAAATTGAGCTGATCTTACTGACTGTGCAAATATATCTGAATTTCTTTTACTATTTAGCCAATTAAGCTTTATCTGTGTAAACAAAGATGATTCTGACTGGTCAGTCAAGTACTTTCTCACCAATTCTTTATTCAGAAAATACACAAATTGATTCAACAGTAATAGATCCACCTCTTGCAAAATCATTTCCCCCCCGTAACACAGTTAATGGAATCAATAAATTCTTTTACGTTCCCAGTTTATCATGTAACCTGAAAATTGAAAACTACCAGCCCACCACATATGTGTTTGGAACAAACAAAAAGAAGTGTCACTACAAAAGTGTAGTGGCTTTCTGAAATATTTCCTCACTCTCATAAAGAGGACAAGCTGCATCATCTTACAGTCATTATATAGTAGGTATAATATTATAGATACAACTAATTTACTGAATATGTTCAATTTTATATTAGAAGTAGTCAAGTAGACAAAACATTACATATATGTATATACGTGTGTGTATGTATGTATGTACACACACAAACACACACACATATATATACACACATATACATGCATACACACAAACACACACACACAGACACAGACACACACACACATAAAGAAGCAGCCATGTAGATTCATTTGCATGTTTCCCTCAAATCTTTCTTTAATGATAATATTCTGATCTAAAAAGTGAAAATTGTTTGCAATTTTTCTCAGTCCCTTTTCTTCATTCAACCTAGGCTAACAAGCATCCAAAATAACTTACTGATCCTCTGTTTGTCACTTATCATTTGGAGGGCCCATTTCAGAAATCTCTTACGGATGCATTGCAGTCTTTTATCATTTGGCTGTGCAACAGACGACAGATCAGCTTTATTACACACTTCAGTGTGATATGACTGAATTATTCTGTGCTAACATTTATACAGGGAGAATTCGTTTTACCAATTCTCAGACATTCGCTTCTAGACATATTGATCTCTTGTAATAATTTTCAAAACATGCAAAAAAAAGTGGCTGTAATAAATCTTTTAATAATTAGCCATAAGGGAGGGCTATAATTAATGAACATAACAAGGAAAAACTATAAAATAAAGGAAGTGTAAAGGAACAGTTCCTTTTCCTCTTCTTCCTTGTCTTCTGCCATTAGTATACTCTCTTGCAGTGAAAGACTAATAAAAGGAAAGATATAGAAATGAACACTGTCGCTTTTCAGTATGTATAATAGCTGTTAAATATTATGTAGGATTTGTTCCGTAAAGATCAGATCTGGAGGCAGGTATCTTGGAATAAGATATATTATAAGCAGAAAATCGGAACCAAGATCAATTTGGGTAATATTTGTCATAATCCTCCTTAGTGTTGAAAATGAGAATTGCATTGAATTTATTGGCATTCCTAAATCATCATAAAGCCAGGACAATTGAAGAATGTGTGATGTGTAATCACCAGTATGAAATGCATACTCATCACAACAATGATGGATTACTCCATAGGATAACTCATACTGAGTCCCCAGACCATGTTGCTTTTTTAAAATAAAATAAAATAATTTTCCTCTAATATAGAATTTTTCAACCTTAGAAACTTTAAGACAGGTGGATCCATGTTGGGATTCTGGGAGTTGAAGTCCACCTGTGTTAAAGATGCCATAGTTGAGAAACTCTGCTCTAATATATACCATTGCCTTAGATAGAGATGCTTCCATTCAGGACCATCATGTTTAGGTCTGTTCTTTGAGTTATATATCTAGGAAAGATTATAAAATATGCAATATGACCCAGTATATCCATCAGTACATCAGGTTTTTAAAAAATGATTAAGCAACCCAAAGGGCTTGATTTGTTTTCAGCATAAATTTCACTTGTTTCTCTGTGTGTATACTAAAATTGTAGAAGTCACACTGAATTTTCTAAAGGAAAAGTAAGCTTCAAATATAATAAAGTTCCTAGATTCAGAAAATGAAGTATGATTGTTGAAAATAAGTTTATATGTGTGGACTGCAAACAACAGGACATATCTATTCTTATCTTATTTTATGTGAACTTTCTAGAACCTAGAAACATCTAATGGGTCTACGTTCTGATTCTTTTCTTCTTATTAGCAACTTTCCATAGTATCTATTAATTGAGTTGCCTAGCTCATATCATGCTTCCTATACTGTGCTGTATTTTCACAGGAACCATCGTTGTTTATTTAGAGAGTAACAACATGATTATTTACGTAGTTGCTTCCCAACAACCCTGATGACCATAGGAGGCATCTACAGGAAAATGAGTTTGTTTGTCTGCAATTGTGGAAGGTGGTGCAAAGGTTGAGTTACACTTATTCACATGAAATTAGCTACGGCCCATTCCAATTTCAGTGAACGTTCATAAAATAATTACATTATATGTTTTAGGAGTGATTTGGGGCAACATTAGATGTGCTGTCTCTGTGTGTGTGTGTGAGAGAGAGAGAGACAGAGAGACAGAGAGAGAGACAGACACACAGAGAGAGATGTTTGCACAGCAAAGAACTATTTCTATTTCTTTGGCATAATATACATGGCACCTTCATGCACAGTTTATTAAAGAAATTACAATATGAGGACCCAGATTGTTGAGTGCAATATGCAAAGCTGTAAACCGCTTGGAGAGGGCTGTAATGCACTGTGAAGTGAAATATAAGTCTAAGTGCTATTGCTATTACTATGTGTTTATCTCTGGTTGGAAACTGGCTTTTTCCTATGTTCATTCAGGAAAAAAAATCTGGACCAATTGTTTATGTAGCCAAGAAATGATTATGTGGTAGTGCTTTTAAAAATCTTTTTGCTTCTGTTCTATCCTGCAGTGAAGTTATATATTGATCTGTATGGTGATAATCAGGGTTAATTTGTGGATGACCCTTCCTTGAAGCTAGAGGATAGATTTAGCTAATCTTCATATCTTTTTCACTCTTAGTATTCTATTCTCTATGATGTCTATTTTGACAGTGAAACTGTCAAGCCATTTCATGGGTGGATATGTAAAAGCATGAGTTCTATTACAGGTTAACAAGGTTTGAGGATACATTTTTTTTTATGGAATCACTGAATATGTCCCACAGAAATGTTCCACATTTTGTATGCTTTTTGTATTTTACTGTGAACACAGAAGGCAAGAATGGTCAAAGAGATTAATTCAATGAACCATAAAGAACAAAGCAATAGATTTGCTTCTGCGCATCAGTTATGCTAGTAGTTCAATCAAAATACACAGATGGAATAAGTTGTCCTTAAAATATAGGCTGTGTAGAAGAAGTGATAAAAAGGATAGAAATGCTACAGATAATAATGTTATCCACATTATTTGTTTACAGACAGCCAGGTTGGTGTAGTGGTTAAAGCCCAGACACCATGAGTTGTAGTCCTGCCTCAGGCACAAAGCCAGCTGGGGAACCTTGGGCCAGTCACTCTCTCTTAGTCCTAGGAAGCAGGCAACGGCAAACCACTTCTAAAAAACCTTGTCAAGAAATCTGCAAGACTTGTCCAGGCAATTGCCAGGAGTGACACTGACTCAAAGATACACATAGACACAAAGTTTATAAACTGATGTTAGAAAATCTATTTTCCACTAAGTTTTCTTGCGGTCACTGATCTTATGTTGCAGTGTCCTGAGAGTAAAAAATTAGGCACTTGGAATCAATGTATGGGGAGCTCCAGATTTGTTTTTCAATCTGCCAATAGAACATGTCACCTGTAAGGGAGTTTTCATTACATGTATCTCTTCAGCCTCTAATTAAATAAATGTATGTCTCTTCAAATTCGGCAGTACAAAGAGTAATATGTAACTTTAAAATCCACAATTAATTGCCACATAAGTATATTGGGAAGTTTGGCCATGTTTTAGTAGCCAACGGTAGCCACCTGTTGTTCACTGGAGAGAAAATTCTTATCATCTCCCACTTCTTACGCTGTTTAAGAATTTGATTTCCATTACGGAACTATAGAAGAAAATTAGTATATACTGAGTTTAAGTCGAGCTTCCTTATGTTTGGTAAGATGGTGCCATTTTTCCTATTCAGGTAGGCAAAACTTAAGAATTTGCAAGCATACCATATGCACAACTCAGATGATTTAGGACAGGGGTCCCCAAACCCCGGTCCATGGACTGGTACTGGGCTGCAGCACGCCAGCAACTGGTCCACACAAACAAGCCAAGCCCCATCCACGGGATGCAGGCAGCTCACAAAACCACACACCCTCTGGTCCATGGAAAAACCTCTCTCCACGGAACTGGTCCCTGGTGCCCAAAAGGTTGGGGACCTCTGATTTAGGATTTGAACTCAGGTGTCCCCAAACAGCAAAAACAGCAGCTCTTCAATATGTCTGTTTACATTTTTTTTTGTTTTTTGTAGTTGATCTTCTCTGATCATTATTTTATAGTGGTTCTTGGGAAAGATTTTTATTTTTATTTTGCAAACCACCAAATGAATATACAAAAGTACATGCAGATTAAAATATGGATTGCACACATGTAAGAGGGAATGTTAGTAAGGTTTTTATGGGTATGTCTGTGGCAGGAAGATGAAGGGGTATTTTTCAATTTACCTAGCATAGTACATGTTCAGTTGTTGGATAGCATGCAATAAACAATGGTTGAGCAGTGATCAGTACACAAAGCTGAAAAAGTCAAGATCATTTGAAAACATTCTGACTTAGTTTCAACATGAACTGTGAGTGAAATGATGGTTGTCTGGAAATTTCATAGACCAAATGATTGTTTTATCTTGGGAAAGCCCATGCAAAAGAAAGGAACTTATCAAACCAATCAGGGAAAGGTTCCTTAGGGGAAAAAGTGGAATTTCTGCTCAAAACTTTGCAGTAATGTGGCTTCTCTCTTAGGTTTTCTCCCTTTTTCAGTGAGTTACTGTTTCTTTTTTCTCTTTCCCCCTTCCTAAGATCAGATCTACATTATTACACAACAATTTAACTAAGACACAATAAAATAATTCAGATATGATAGCAGGGAAACAATAATGCTTGATTATGTTGGCAGATATGTTGTTTCATGATTGCAACATTTGAAGCAGTAACCGAAAGTTCAAGCCATACTGAACTTCAGAGTGTTTTGCCTTTTGCAAAGTAATAATTATTGAGTGGAAGAATGTATCGTGTTTCCCCCCAAAATAAGACCAGGTCTTATATTATTATTTTGTTCCAAAAGACGCATTAGGGCTTATTTTCTGGTTAGGGCTTATATTTGGGGAAACACGGTGCTAAATGCATCTGTCTGGCTAATGATCTTAACTGGGGCTTATTTTGGGGGGCGGGGCTTATATTATTAGCGTACTGAAAAATCATGCTAGGCCTTATTTTCTGGTTGGGTCTTATTTTCAGGGAAACACGGTACCAGCCTGATTCAGCTCAATTCAACTTTATTATATTTAAGGCTAGGTGTAAAGATAAGAACTCTCCCACAAAAGATACTTATAGTCTGCACCTAAGATGTTCTACAATTATATGAATTTTTTAAATTTTAGCATTATACGAAAATATAAAGCATGGCTAAATTATCATGTTGTCTGATTTAACATAGAGCAGATTTAAGTGGATGTGCATTGTTTGGGTTTAATTTATTGATGTTTTATAAAGCAATGTGCTGCTTCATCCTGACAAGGTGAGCAAAACTGGATATTGCCCACTCAGAGAAAGACTGGGGCCCACTAAGGTCGCACTGTTTCTAGATGGGTGCAGTGAATTCATATTTTCACACAGCAGTCTCTACTATTACTTTTCAGTCTAGCTTCATTAGACCACATGGTTCAGTTTGTTTTCTACGTGTTTTTTTTTTTGCTCAAACAAATTACACAAAGCAAAAATAGCTGGCTTCCAACAACATTTTGGCAACTTTCTAAACATCAACCTTCTGTTTTGTCCAGGAGGCTTCAAAGCGGAATAAGCTGATGCAGTCACTCTTGTTCATATAAACATTTGCTCTGCAGTTCTTACCAGTTTTCCTATCTGGTAGCCTCTGATTCAATTCCAAGAATTCCCATGCTAGAAGGAATGTGGGGAGTATGGTCCCAATGTATCTGATGGGCAACGAGATTGTGGGAATCTTACATCAGATAATGTCAGATGATGTCCTCCAAGTTTCTGGAGATATAAAAGCAAAATATCAGATGGGTGCAAAGCCTTAGGGACAAGAAAAAGGTACAGGTGAAATTATATTTAGTCATATTTATTTGTGTCTACGGGTGTGTGTGCATGAGAATATTCGCATATCACTTCGTTTCCCTGGAGGCTGAGGTGCTGGCATCATCCCTCATGGTTTGCCTTTCACTTGACTGTCATTCTCATTGTCCTCTTGGGGCTTAACGGAGGGTGACAGGAAAGGATAGACTGTCCGGGATCGTAATGCTGAAAATATAGTCATTAATGGGACTCTGGAAACCCAGATGTCCTTTCTGAACATTGGTAATTTGTTTTTAATGAAAAACCATGCAGTGACCCTGAACAAATGAATTTCCTTTATATGAAGTCTATGTGTGCAATTACCCAACTAAAAGGATCTGAAAATGATGAAATTCAAACTCAGGGTTCAGTTTTAAAAATACAGTAGATACTGTCCAGTTTTGTGCGAGTTGCTGGGTCAAAAAAAAAAAACATTCAGAAGGCTACATTATTAAAATGTACAAAGTTGATGATTTAAGGAAGAACGACGTATGTCCTTAAGAACATTGCTCTGTTAGCTGTATTGTTCTCTTGTGGAACTCAGAGGTTTGTCTGTAAATCTTAAAAACAGTTCTTGCGTTAAAGCTTTAAACAGAAAGTCACTTTAACCAGAAAGCACTTTGAAATTACAAATGCCTCCTTTCGTCATTATTGGTGATGAAAATGTTTGCTAAAAGACGTTATTTGAAGGAACAACACCATGAACCCTGCAAAGAAACATTTGGAGATAGTCCCCAACTTACAATAGTTCATTTATTGACAACAGTTACAACACCACTTGAAAAGTGACTTATGACCGTTTTTCACACTTATGACCATTGGAGAATCCCTGTGGTTATATCAGACATGTCAAACACAAGGCCCGGGGGCCGGATCCGGCCCGCGAAGTGGTTTCATGCGGCCCGCGAAGCCATCCTGGAAACTGAGGGAATGGCCCCCACTATCTTGGCCCTGGCCCAGAGACCCTCCTTCTGCCAGAGACCCTCAGATCTGTCCCACTCCTGCCCAGTCCCCCATAGGCACCCTTGATGCGAACGATGTAGAGCTGGCCACGCCCACCCAGTAGGCCATATGCACTCTAGCCACGCCCACCCAGTAGGCCACACCCACCCGGCCCCCTGAGGGCAACCGCAATGCTGATGCGGCCCTCAATGAAATTGAGTTTGACACCCCTGGGTTATATGATCAAAATTCAGACACTTGGCAGCTGACTCATATTATGATGGTTGCAGTGTACTGGGATCATGTGGTCCTTTTTTGTGACTTTTTGATCAGCAAAGTCAATGGGGAAGCCAGATTCACTTAACAACCGTGTCACAACTTAAGAATTGCATTTAACAATTGTAGGCAAGCAAGGTCATAAAATGGGGCAAAATTAGGATCTTCCCTAAGCCTCACTTAGCAACAGAAATTTGGGGATCAATTGTGGCCGTAAGCCGAGGACTACCTGTTCCTAAGCTAGGGCAGGAAAACAAGAGAGCAGTTCTACATATATAAATGTGAGAACAAAAACTGAAACTAGAAAGAAGAATCAAAATGGAGCAACAAATTATTACAAAGTGAACAGGCAAATGTTGGGCAAGCCAATCAGTACAAGGTGGAGCCAGCAGAACTCACCCACTTCAAGACGGTTTCCTGAAGTAGGGGTGGGGTAGATATAGCCCAGTCGTGGGATTCAAAAATGTGAACAACCAGCTCTCTGTGTGTATGGTGCTTCCGTAAGTCCATTCTGGGCCTGGGCAACAAAAAATTAGCTACCGGTTCTGCCAAAGTGGTGCGAACCGGCTGAATCCCACCACTGATATAGCCCCTCCTCTCATTTGATCCTTTTGACAGTGAGGACAGCATCTTGCCTTGGGTATAATCCTGGCATTCTGGGCTGGCATCATTGCAAGGCTATGTTGCTCCACCTTCATTCTTCTAAGCATGCTATCCACCATGTCACTCTAAAGGCCAAGTGGAAAATCACCCAGTCTATTGAAGGGAGCCTGTGTATAGGTGGACCTCATTTCCATTTGAGTGCCATTTAAATGCTGGATTATACTGTCCCCCTCCCCTCATTTGATAATTAGAAATAGAAAAAAAATGCAACCAGTTTGCACGAACAGGACCAAACCAGATAGATGAAACCAGTGACTCAGCATTATCGTGAGAAAAGATGTTGCTACGTTCTAAGGATCTTTTGGAGCTTGAATTGAAAGTGCTAGTCCTACTTGGTATTGAAATCAACTTTAAACCTACTCAGAGATCTCAGAATTAAAACCAGGACATGCTTGTCAGCTGCAGGATTGCAGAACAGTCACTTAACTTCTGATGAAACAGATTTGGACGCTATTTTAAAATTTTTCCTCCTGACTTACAGAGATTTTACACAGGTGTGATTGAATTTAGAATTACGCAGACACCAGTGGAATAAGATACATGCTTTTTTTTCAATCTACCTGTTCTCTCCTTCAGATCTGTTTCATAAACTGATAGTGTGACAAATGGTTTCTCAACACTTGAGGTGGGAAGCTAATTTTGTGTTCCACCAAGGCAACGTTTACAGGCTCTGAACAGTAACTGGGTAAGCTGTATCCCTCTCGTTCTTAGTTGCTCTAGAAAGATTTTCTATTAAGGCTAAAAGCGTAAGGTTCATGGTCAAGGTGTATCTGTTGTTTTAATTGACCTAATGCTATTAGTCTTTGGAGTGCATTCAGCTAGAAGCTTCGGACATATCTTCTTGGATCATTTTTTATTTTTTTTATTTTAATTCCATTTATATCCCACCCTTCTCCAAAGACTCAGGGCGGCTTACAAGCTTAGCAGTAGCCTTCATTCTATGTATATGCCTGCTTATTAGGGCTTTCACACACCACCCCCCAAGCGGCATTATTACAAAGTCAGCTTAATTGCCCCCAACAATCTGGGTCCTCATTTTACCTACCTCGGAAGGATGGAAGGCTGAGTCAACCTTGAGCCTGGTGGGACTCGAACCTGCACTAATTGCAGGCAGCTGGTGTTACTTAAGGAGGCATTAGCCCACTGCTCCACCAAGGCTCTTATGCCTAGGCCTAGCCTTCAGCCCAAAATAGTTCAGTACAAGGCTCTAGAAAATGATAAGGATCCCATGGCCATCACTCACCATTTCCCCCCTCTCATTTAAAACTTGGGGGAATGCCAACAAACTCAAAGCAAAATCAGTGGGAGAATTATTAATATTTTTGTCACAAGAAGGTCTCAGATAAGGTTCTGTAGTCTTCGAATATGTTTTTCATATCCCTGCCTTCTAAAAACATTATGCGGCTAGCAGTTAAAATGTGTTACGGTTTGTTAGATGCTATAGGTAGGTGATGTTAATGTGTAAGTGAACTGCCTAAAAAGACACTTGCGCAGTAGTTATCTATTTATTTAATTTATTAATCACACTTACACAGCTACCCATCTCACAGAAAGTGATTCTGGACGGCATATAGCAGTCATAGTTATCTCGTGGGCTCCATCACTGGAGATTTTAAAAAGAAGACATTGGACAACTTTTTGTCTGAAATGGTATTGGGTCTCCTGCTTGAGCAGGAAGTTGGACTAGAAGACCTCCAAGGTCCCTTCCAACTCTGTTATTATCGAATGGGTTTCATATTGCACAATGTCTCAGGGGAAAAAAATCATTTATGTTGCATTTTTTTGAGAATCCTGGAGCAGACTATATTTTCTTGTCAAGGTGACGCTCTCACTCCAGACCTGCATTTTGTCTGCATTCCCCCCCCCCGCCCCATACTAATATTTTGTTCTGGCTTGGCAGAAGCAGGTTATAATCTATTCTTATTTCTGTTCTGTACCAGCCTGCTACCGGCCCTGCAGAAAAGGCAGGGACAACCCCTTTTACAAGAAGGCAAGAGGCTGGAATTACGCCTGCCAAATTTATTGCTACAAAAACAAATAGAACAAGACACAAACCAAGAAACAGGAGTTTTTCAAGCGGTTGCCTTCAGCAAACCAGCCCTCCCACGCATTCCCCCTTAAATACAGTTCAGGGCGTGGCTTCTCTCTGCCTCCTTCCGAGGAGCCCCATTGCCTTCCTCTGTTTACTCCTGATTGACTGCCTCCTGCGTCGGGCGTCCTTGAACAGGGCCAGCTGTGGGTCATCTTCATCCACGCTGTCAGGCTCACACAGCTGGGTCTGCGTCGTGACCAGGTGAGAGGGGCCTGGCTGAGGGCTCTCATCAAGCTGTCCAACCCCCTCAGCAAGCTCTTCAACACCCCCCTCCTCCTCCTCCTCTGAGTCGTCCGACCCAACTGCCGAACCCACAGGCTGACCCTGAATCACAACAATTTCCTCTCCTACTTGTCTAGATGGGGATTGGGGAAAAGAATTCAGGGCAGCCAAGTCCCAACAAAATTCCAGTTGGACATGCATACCCTCTTCTTCATTCGTTCAACATTTTTTTTAATTGAACAATTTAAAAGAAAAAAAAAGAATATGAAAAGAAAACAATACTATATGGTTCTTTGAAAATTGCTAGGATGGAGGCAAAAAAATGGGATGTCCTGAGACCTAAATGAATAGGATGCCCTAATGAATCCAGAAACACTAACACTTGAAAGGAAATAATGTACAAAAACAGGCCTGCACACTATATCTAATATAGATTGTAAGCTCTGCATTTTGCTACACTTGGTTAGTATAGCAGTGAATTGGGATTTCATGCCAAAAGCCTGGTATTCGCTACAAGTTTTTGAACTTTTGATGTGATCGCATGATCCTAAATTCTGAGTACATCATGCATTCTGAAATTAATGGTGGCCGTTCTAATGTACCAGAAACCTAGATCAAAATATGATGTACCATTAGTGAGAATTTCAGACAGTACACACTACATCGGTATGATGTTTGACTTTTGTTTTCTCTTGGAGGTATAAGTAGAAGTTAGATGCAAGAGGCACAGGTAGGTATGCTACCTGTCTTTGGACTGATGGCTGCAATACTTAGCATCATTTGTAGTACTTCTGGGAATGTTGCTTTGAATAATGGCATCTGCAGCAGTGCCAAATTTGAGAAGTCCCTGGGCAAAATTTGCCCTCCAACAGACCTCGGTTGCTCGGCCAAAGCTATTTTGCTGTCTCCCATCCTAGACATGTCCTAGGATAATGTTGCAGGATCCAATCTAGTCTTCTGAGCTTTCAGATTTGTGCTGGAGCCCATCCTCAGAGAACATCTCTCTAGCAGAATGTGTCGAGAATGTCTTGCACATTCTGCTAGAAAGATGTTCCCCGAGGATGAGCTCCAGCTTGGAAAACTAAAGAGCTTGGAAGATTAAATCTCTGGTCCTGGTGAACGGTCCAGATTGGATCCTAGATCCTAATTGCTTTCTCCCTGATACTCTTCTATCCGTCTCCCAAATTTATCAAGTGGTGTCCGGAGCAAAGCTCCTGTTTTGTTCATGTTTTATTGTAAACACTCATCCCTTGCCATACTCCATGATGGAAAATATGCTTATGCCAAAAGTTGCAGTTGTTCATACAAGCTTCTCTCATTTAGAAAGATTCTAGCAGTTTAGTAACGTGCTGTTAGGTGCTCAGTTCTTGAATCCTTGAAATAATGAGCCTGGGAGTGGCTGGAAAAGTCACTGGTGAGGGATTTGTGAATACTGTGTTTTCCCCCAAATAAGCCCTAGCCTGAATATAAGCCCCAGCTTGATTTTTACGTGCCTAATATAAGCCCTACCCCCAAAATAAGCCCTAGTGGGTGTAGCTAGGTTGGGGGTAGGGGGTAGGGGTGTGGAGCTGCCCCACACATCCCACACACGCTTACCATAGGACCGCTGCAGCCAGGCCTTCCACACCCTGACACCTATTGCACTGCTGCTTGAGTTCTTCTGTGGCTGCTTGCGGCTGCATACTGTGTGGCACATTGTGCCGGTGCCGCCTCTCACAGCAGGAGGCCGCATGGCTCATCGCACTGCTCGCATTGGTGCTGCCACTCCCACGCACTATGGCACAATATGCCACGCAGCCTCCTGCTATGAGCAGTGGCACCAGCGCAAGCATGATGAATCATGCAGTCTCCTGCTCTGAGTTGCAGCATCGTTGGTGAGAGGAGCCAGATGGCCTCCTGCTGTGAGCGGCAGCACTGGCGTGATGTGCCACATGGCATGTGGCCACAAGCATCTGCAAAAGAACTTGAGTAGCGGTGCAACAGGTGTCAGGGTGTGGGAGGCCTGGCTGTGGCGGTCCTAAGGTAAGTGGGTAAGACTTCCTTTGAAACATGGAGGCAAAAAAATAAATAAGACCGGGTCTTATTTTCAGGGAAACACGGGTAGTATTTTCCTTCTGATTCACATTACAGCCCAGCCAACATGAGAGCAGACTAGCTGTGAGAGTCAAAGATGCTTACCAACATATGCTAATATTTTGTCGATCCCCTTGGCATCTCATTCCAGGGTCAGAGGTGCAGACATTGATGAAACGTCTTTCAGGTTTAACTCAACATGTTTACGTATATTTATATGCATATCTACATCTGTATCTATATGTATCCGAGGGAGAAGGGCGATTCAGAAATGTGAAAAATAAATAAATAATCCTTCCCCCTCTCCCTGTCTCCCTCCCTCCCTCCTCTTTTGGTCACAAATGTATATTGGAATATTTTTCTCCCAAACAGTATGGGAAATTTTTTTATAAACAAGGGCCAGAATAAAAGTAATAACAGAAGAACAGAGTTGGAAGGGACCTTTGGAGGTCTTCTAGTCTAACCCCCTGCTCAAACGGGAGACCCTATATACCATTCCGGACTAATGACTGTCCAGTCTCTTCTTAAAAGTCTCCAGTGATGGAGCACCCATAACTTCTGAAGCCATTCCACTGGTTAATTGTCCTCGCTATTAGGAGGTTTCTCCTTAATCCCAGGTTGCTTCTCTCCTTGATTACTTTCCAACCATTGTTTCTTTTCTTGTTTCCTGGTGACATCCTTGATTTTAACATGTTTGTTAAAAATGGAAAATTGCATTAGCTGGAATGATGAAACTAATTCCCAGACTTTGACTGGGCTTGAAAAGTGATCTCTATTTTCTCTCTCGCTGCTTCTGATGAGAAGCTCTTTTTTAAAGGTTACTTTGGGTGGGAGGTGAGAGGAATAGTCCCCCACTCTGAAGCAATAGTGAAGGTCACCCTGGTTTTTAAATAAGGCACACAGCCATAAGCATCTACCTGAATCTAAAAAAACCATAGACTTATGACATATGCAGAGTAGCCCAACCTTTTGAAATAAGGTGGATGACTGTTAGAGACAAGTGATTTTCAATTGCCCTATTTGGCCTATAGAATTATACACACACACTCCCCAGCTCCAATTTCTGACACTCGCTTTGATGACATTCACATGTTAATTGAAGCCATTGTTATTTTCCAAGGCATTAAATGGGATTCATACTACTGTCCTATACCCATTTACTTTGAAATATATCACCTTGTGTTAAATGAAACCTACGTCCTAATATAATATTGCACTATTTTTATTTAAATTATTTAAATTAAATTTGCTGTTCATATTTTCCATTTTAATTTTCTGTTGATGTTCATGTTGATGGTGATGCTTCCAATGAAAGTTGTGAACCAGGTCAGGAATAAAAGTATAAGTATTTTAAATGAAAAATGGAAGAGTTATAGGTGATATTATTAACTCATAGCTATAAACTCCTTAATTAACTCTTATGGCAACTTCCTTTGCTCATTATTATGTGGATGTCAGCATTTCTCTCTTGGTAGTTTACATAACTTAACTACACGGTTGTGGTTATTAAAAATCATTGTGAGAAAATTTTCCTTGATACTGTGATTTTTAAGACCTGGATATATCATTAATGCACCTGTGCCTGTAGTGTAATTCTCCTGCATTTTGATGGGTTTAAAATGTTTTTGATAGAAATAAGCAGGGCAACTCCACAAGATTACTTTTAATGAGATGGATTCTTAGCTTAGTATAGTCTGGTGTAATTCTGTTTACATTTCTGCAGACCTGTGTTGATTTACACCACTCAGTGGCTTGGTAACATGTGCAGAAGCATCTTCTTTTCTTCCCTCAATATTCTCATTTTCTCCTCCTCCTCCTCCTCCCTTTTTTAAAGTGAAACATTATGCATATCTAAACATAAGTAAGCAAGGCAAAGTGTGTATAAACAAAAGGCTCCATATTTAGAAATGGGGAGGAGGAGAGAAAAACATATTGTACTGCTCCACTCTTTTGGAAATTTCTATGCATTTGTAATAACAAAATTACCATAATTTGCTCGTTAATGCCGGCTAGATCAGTCAAGCATTGTTCCAAACATGCAGAGACTGCTCCTCTCTCTAGGACTGCCAGTGAGTTAAGCATGGTGAAAATTAGCATGCAAATAGCCCTAATTCAGTACCGGAGCTGTCAGTTTCATATTCAGTGGCTTGTTTCCATTTGAAATCCCTGACAGGAGCAGTTGATGCAATCCCACCTCCTACTACTTCCAGCTAGAGGAGGCACCAAGGGGGCACTTTCTGAGTGACAGTTTGGCCAGCTTCAGTCAAATAAATCAGTCGTGTCAACTAGCAGCAGTGAGGAAGCTACATTGGTGGGGAAGGGAGAGGAAAGGCCAGCAGGCCCATTTCCTCCCCCCCCAGCAGACCCAATACCCCAAACTTTCCATGGTCCATCAGAAACCTAAGCTAGGAGCAGTTTGGGTGAGACATTACCTGGGGGGAGGGAGACGAGAGAGGGAATCAAGAATTTTTACATTCAAATAGAGTAAATCCACGGCATTCATTACAAAAGGACTTCACAGTGCTCAAGGCTAAATTAGGAACACTTTTTTTTTTTGGAACCATATTGAAGATCCCTGGCTCCTTTTGTTGCATTCAGCTGTTACATGCTGTTTTTCAAACTTTTTCCCTTATATATCAGCACACACGTGAGTTTCTAAATGAAAGATATATTGGTACACTGGCTTGCCCCCATCCATACAGGCTAAGCTACTTTAAGGAGGTGATATCCCAAGAACCCACTATGATGAATTTTTTGTGAAGTGTAAAGCTGCCACTTACACAATATCTGATCACCATTTATACTAATCTTCCCTTCCAAGTCCCCCACCCCCCAACCTGGTTTCAAAAACTTCAGTTACAACCCATGCACTTAAATACTTATTCAATTACCTAAGGGAATTCTGGGTAAATAGCATCCCAGAGCAGCAGCCCCCAACCTTTTGGGCACCAGGGACTGGTTCCGTGGAGAGAGGTTTTTCCATGGACCGGAGGGGTTGTGGTTTTGTGTGCTGCCTGCATCCTGCAGATGGGGCTTCACTTGTTTCCATGGCCCATTTTCTGGCATGCTGTGTACCAGTGCTGTCCATGGACTGGGGGTTAGGAACCCCTGTCCTAGAGCACTTAAGGATCTCTCTCTCTCTCTCTCTCTCTCTCTCTAATTCATAGATCTCCCTTTTTACCTTAAGGTAACTTTGGGCAGTTTATAGTCATGAAATTTATTGATGGTCTTACTACATAATATGTTTGAGAAATACTGGAGAACAGATAAAATGCTAGAGTTCTTGGAGGAATGTGAGTGTTGTCCTTGTCTTCAAAAAAAAATAGAAAAAAGAGGATCTGGAAACTACAGAACAATTAGGAGAAAGTTTTTCCCCCCAGATATGCAGCTTTTGTCTCCTAGTGCACTTGAATTATTTGTAGGGCCATCTCTCTCAAATTTTCCCTACCTGACCCATTAGATCTAGTTGGGTTGGCATGTTCCAAGTTAACTCACTAAAGAGATGTCTTCTTGTGGAACCTGGAAGCATGTGTTTTCTGTTCCTACTCCTGGCCTCTGGAAAAACATTCCCCTGAAGGTGTGTATGGTCCTTATTCTGCTGTCCTTTAGCAGAGTCATAAAGAGCTCAATCTTCTGGCAGCTGTTGGAGTTTTGTGAACTCACTACTATGTGAGTTTTGTTTTTGTTTTGTTTGGATTTGTTCTTTTAATGCTGTACTGTGTTTTTACTTGCCCGTATACTGCCTTGAGTTATGTGTCAATTAGATAGCTTTAAAAATCCTATAAATAAAAACAAATGAATAAGCAATTTCAGTTTCAAGGATACCTATGCTTGATCCAAGTATTTAAACTATTTTTGGATGTATTCTGTTATGAGGACACAGCGACCATGGATTCTTTCTTTGTTTGCAAATCTGGAGCTTGCAAAAAACCCTCCCACCATCCAGTTAATCAACCTTTACTTTCTCTCCAGTAGCTGGGCACTGAAATTTGTAACCCTACCAGTGTTCACTTACCAGGCAGTAACAGTAACTTGCAGTGTGGTTGTAAACCTTTATGGCCTCCTAAATTCCTAAGGCTGATTATGTATCAGCAATTCTGAAATTGGGCTTCCTTGTATAATCGTGCCAGCACTGTTGTGAACCATCTCAAGCTGTGAGGCAAGTTGAGCTTCCAGTTCTTGGTGCAAGGTAGAGGGACAGTCCAGAAAGCAAAGATTCATCCACTGTCCTCATACTTTCTTGATTTGGCAGCTGCGTAATATAAGCCCTGCATTAGAAGAAAAGAAAGTCAAATAAATTCTGAATGCCAGAGTAAGATTGGAGTGGATGTAGTAGTGATGGTGATGGAAAGAACCAGCAAGGCTTTCAATCCCACAGACACATACAAAAATGGAAAAAGAGCTATATAAGGACTCCTTTCTTTCTTTTTTCCTGCTATGTATTTTAGCAACAGCAATAGCACTTATATACCATTATATACCATTTCATAGTACTTTACAGTCCTCTCAAAGCAGTTTACCAGAGTCAGCACATTGCTCCCAACGATCTGGGTCCTTGTTTTACCGACCTCAGAAGGATGAAAGGCTGAGTCAACCTTGAGTCGGTCAGCATCGAACTCCTGGCAGTTTGCCTGTGATACTGCACTTTAACCACTGCACCCCTGGGGCTCATAAATATCTTTCAAACAATTAAAACTGAAAATGACAAGCAGAGCAGAGACAGCCTGCAATACTGCATTCTAACCACTGTGCCACTATGGCTCTTAATTTTCATACCTTCCATCACTGACAGGAACCAAGCTGGTTTGTACTGGTACTATATGCTGTTATACTGAACGTCTTCCATCAGCGTTTGTTCTATCTTTGTTCACATTTCTTAGCATAGCCAATTTGTTGCCCTCTAATAGCTCCGGAAGGTAATTAGCTATTTTATTTACAGGAGTGAGGGGAAATTATTATTATTATTATTATTATTAATTTTATTTGTATACCGCCCTTCTCCCGAAGGACTCAGGGCGGTGAACAGGGCAATACATGTTAAAAAGACAGAATACAAAAATTAAGAAAGATTAAACAAAGTGCCCAGAACTCTTAAATAGGTTAAAACACATTTAAAAGTAATAAAAACCCAACCCCATCCCATCAGGCCAGGCCAGCCTGTTCAAAGAGATACGTCTTTAGATCGCGCCGGAAAGAGCGAAGGTCGGGCGCCATCCGGAGCTCAACCGGAAGACGGTTCCATAAATCCGGCGCACCCACAGAGAACGCCCTCCCCCTGGGGGCCACCAGTTGGCATTCTTTGACCGGTGGCACCCTGAGGAGACCCTCTCTGTGGGAGCATATTGGGTGGAGGGAAGTTGATGCCGGCCACAGGTGCTCCCCAAGGTATTCTGGACCCATGCCATGTAGGGCTTTGTAGGAAATGGTGTTAACTATTGGCCAGTTTCACCCTCAGCTAATATGCTTATACCATTTTTTGGGGGGGGGATGATGGTGGTGGCTTCCTCCTGACACTTGCCTAGACTAATCCCTGCAGTTTTCTTGGCAAAGGTTTTTGGAAGTGGTTCATCATTTAGCCTCCTCCCTAAAGTTAAGAGAAACTGACTGATTCATAGTGACTTAGCTGGCTTCAAGTCTCATAGTCTCCTGGTTTCTAGTCTAGTGCCTTTAACCATTACCCCAAACTGACTGTCTAGAAAGATAGACTGCAGCTAATTAAATATGTAAATTGAAATAATTAGCACAATGATGAAATAATGCCTACCATAAAGTTTACTGTGAATGCATGCTAAACTGTGATGATTTACTTTCTCCACATGTTCTGTTCATCAAACCTTTGTGCATTTAAAAAACAAACAAAAAACATTTGTTTCTTCTAAAGAAAACTTCCGGAAACTTAGCATTCGACAGATTGATTGACTGATTTTATCAAACGTGCATGCCTCGTCTTTAAAGTATGATATGATTAATGAATTTATTCTAAAATTAAGCATAAATCTAGTATCTGTTGGAAGAACAGCTGGTTTATATCTGAGTAGATATGTATATGAGTGAATGGTTGGTGAATGGATTGTACCTGAGGAATTCTGCAAGTTGAAAATATGGGAACAATACAGCATCAGCCTAGTTTGCAACATAAAAAAATGTTTGCAATGGGAATTAATTGCAATATGGCAAGATATAAAAGTTGTCTGAATATTGTCAAGTACTTTACAGATGTGAAATATCATTATAGCAATTCTTTATATTTGAGTAATGATGAATAATGATGTTGATGACTGAATAATTATATAGTAACTATATATGGAGGTGACAGTATTCCAGCTGAGCTATTCAAAATCTTAAAAGACAGTGCAGTAAAAGTGCTACACTCAATTTGCCAGCAAATTTGGAAAACTCAACAGTGGCCACAGGATTGGAAAAGATCAATTTACATTCCAATTCCAAAGAAAGGCAGTGCCAAAGAATGTTCAAACTATCGCACCATTGCACTCATTTCTCATGCTAGTAAAGTCATGCTTAAAATCCTACAAGCTAGACTTCAGCAGTATGTGGATCGAGAACTACCAGAAGTACAGGCAGGATTTCGAAGAGGCAGAGGAACTAGAGATCAAATTGCCAACATACGCTGGATCATGGAGAAAGCTAGAGAGTTCCAGAAAAACATCTACTTCTGCTTCATTGACTATGCTAAAGCCTTTGATTGTGTGGATCATAACAAACTGTGGCAAGTTCTTAAAGAGATGGGAGTACCAGACCATCTTATTTGTCTCTTGAGAAACCTATATGCGGGTCAAGAAGCAACAGTGAGAACTGGACACGGAACCACTGATTGGTTCAAAATTGGGAAAGGAGTCCGGCAAGGCTGTATACTGTCGCCCTGCCTATTTAACTTATATGCAGAGCACATCATGAGAAAGGCAGGGCTAGATGAATCAAAAGTTGGAATTAAGGTTGCCGGAAGAAATATCAACAACCTAAGATACGCAGATGATACCACTCTAATGGCAGAAAGTGAAGAAGAACTAAAGAGCCTCTTGTTGCGGGTGAAGAAGGAGAGTGCAAAACTTGGGTTGAAACTTAACATTAAGAAAACCAAGATCATGGCATCTGGCCCTCTCAATTCCTGGCAAATAGATGGGGAAGAAATGGAGGTAGTGACAGATTTTGTTTTCCTGGGCTCCAAGATCACTGCAGATGGGGACTGTAGCCAAGAAATTAAAAGACGCTTGCTCCTGGGAAGGAAAGCCATGGCAAATCTAGACAGCACACTAAAAAGCAGAGACATCACCCTGTCAACAAAAGTGTGTATAGTCAAGGCTATGGTCTTCCCAGTTGCAATGTATGGCAGTGAAAGCTGGACCATAAGAAAGGCTGAGCGCCAAAGAATTGAGGCCTTTGAACTGTGGTGCTGGAGAAGACTCCTGCGAGTCCCTTGGACTGCAAGGCGATCAAACCGGTCAGTCCTAGAGGAGATCAATCCTGACTGCTCTTTAGAAGGCCAGATCCTGAAGCTAAAACTCAAATACTTTGGCCACCTAATGAGAAGGAAGGACTCACTGGAGAAGAGCCTAATGCTGGGAAAGATTGAGGGCAAGAGAAGAAGGGGACGACAGAGAATGAGGTGGCTGGATGGAGTCACTGAAGCAGTAGGCGTGAGCTTAAATGGACTCCAGAAGATGGTGGAAGACAGGAAGGCCTGGAAGAATGTTGTCCATAGGGTCGCGATGAGTCGGACACAACTTCGCAGCTAACAACAAGAAACTATATATGTTCATAGTGGCTATCAGGAAAGATATAGGCTGCATAAAGAATTAATAGATTTTTGTTACAATTTTTATTTTTTTTAAAAATGTACTTACTATTTTTATGGTGTTTTTTTTTACAAAAGTGTACTTGTACTGAAGATTTCTCAGCCTCTCTTGATTTTGAAATCTAACCTATATTGTACCCTGTAATTAAGCATAGCTGCATCAGATTTTATAATAATCTATTGCTTTTGCATTCATTTTCCAACAGCAGAAAGGTTTCAGTCTAAGAAAGATAATGAAGATCAGTGGGGGAGTTTTCACCAAACACTGAATATTCATTATCATCATCATCATTATTATCATTATATCTTTATTCATTTACCTGGAGTACCAGTCTTGTATAGTGATTACGGCACAAGTCTAGAAATTGAGAGACCATGAGTCTTAGTCTTGCCTTAGGCACCAAGCCAGCTAGACCAGTCCCTCTGTTCAGCCATACGAAGTAGGTAATGGCAAACACTTCCAAAAATCTTGCCAAAAAAACTATAGGCAGTGGTCCAGACAACTTCAAGGAGTCAACACTAATTGATACAAACACTATAACATTTTATCTTGTGCAGGGTCTAATCTTTACCCAAACAGTAAGACCTGCTCTTAGTTATCCTCTTAATTATACCTCAAAATTATATTAATGATGGTAGTGAGTTTATTAAGAATTGGCAAAAATTACCATTATTTATCTGCTTGTTTAATGTTACACTAAATAAGCCCTGAATGCTCTTGCTACAAGTTAAGATAGATCTCCATTAAGATAGATCTCTCTAACTTGCCTTGTGTTTGATACAAAATTAGGCTCTGCCTCCAATATATGGTTGGGGATTCAGTGTTTCAGATGAACAAGAAAAGTGCTCCTAAAAAACAATTTCTGAGTATGTTGCATGGCGAATAAATGGGATTGGTGGACTCAGTGAGTAATAGTTCCACTGTACAGTAAAATCCAAGTGATTCTTATGATCAGACTCTTATTTTTTATTTAATCACAGCTCTTGGGTTCAGGGTGGGACTGAATGAAACCTAAGGTGAGAAAGTTTAAGCATTTGCTGACTGCCTGTCCCCTATTGCTAAAAATTTATAAGGTGTTTTGTGACTCTCTACTGACTGACTAAAGGACTATATTTTCTTTTATAAAAACAAAGAATGAGTTGATCTTTTATACTTTTCCATTTCTAGCATTTGCAGATAGCAATTGTGCTCATGATGCATCCATAGGTTTGTTTTCATGAACGAGTGTCATTGGATTTTTCTTTTCTTTTTTTCCTTTGAACATTTCCCACGTAAAATTGTTTGGGCAGAATACAAAATGGAAATAAATAAAAATAAATTAAAGGATTGAATGCCATTTCAGAAGGAAAGACTGATATACATTGGATTAATGAATAAATATTTTTCCCAGACTTCTTTCAACATATGATGGCACAGTTTAATTTGCAGCCTATTCCTATACTCTATTCTCTAAATAACATATAGAGATTCATATATGTTTATCATATAGATTTTGAATTTCCAGAGGAACCAGGTGTTATAGATCAAAAAGGCCCAGAACTATACAGTTTTCCATGAAATATGCCCCTTCTTACAATACTGTAAAATTAGTGATATTCCATGAAAGTAAATACAAAAATACACACCCTCCTTCTGCCAGAGACCCTCAGATCTGTCCCACTCCTGCCCAGACCCCCATAGGCACCTTTGATGCGAACGATGTAGAGCTGGCCACGCCCACCCAGTAGGCCATACGCACTCTAGCCACACCCACCCAGTAGGCCACACCCACCCTGGCCACACCCACCCGGCCCCCTGAGGGCAACCGCAATGCTGATGCGGCCCTCAATGAAATTGAGTTTGACACCCCTGCCTTAATCACTATGCCAAACTAACTTTCAGGTCATTGAAGAATAAAAAAGGAAGAGGAAGAAAATTGAGTGATAAAAGCAAAAATAAAATCAGTTTGTGGACTTAAGCTTCCTTGATGCTCCTTATTCTCTTTTTTCATTTATTATTATATGAACCAACTTAGAAAAAAGGGAAAGGTGTTTTTTTTTGCTAATTGACTTATCTGCATTTTAAACAAAGCCATATATAAGAAGAAAAGAAAGCAGATGGGAGGGGAACAAGAGGAAACAAGTTATATTTTGAAAGAAATACCATTCAAAAAAATTTTTGTTCTATCAACAAAATGAACTAAGTAAAATCAGAAAATATCTAATTAGAACAAATGATATAAAATTGGGGATGGGCAGCTTTAAGTAGGCGCAGCAGCAAAACATGGAAGGTTTTCAATCATCCACAGAAACTTCAGCCAAACTTCAGTAAAGTTTTTTTTTTAATTTTTTTTAGGACAGTCAAAGAATATCTGGTCTCCATCCAAAGCTTTAAGATGTATAGCAACTAATAAAACACTTCTCATGAGTCATCATTCTTACACCAATGAACATCTTTCTAAATTGTTGGACTTCATCAGTATAATCTTGAAAGAACATAATCAAGGTTATTTCCTCCCTGTTCAATTGTTTGAGTGGACTGCAGTATTTGGAATAACTTATCTGTTCATGCCAAAGATAAGAAATTTCTCATGGCAACCATTTACCAGTAATCAAAAAAGAAAATCTGGAACACAATTAGTCATTTCAGGAGCTACTTGATAACCTTCTAACAGAGCTAATGCTTTATGTATTAGGGCTGTGCAAACTGGACCAGCAAAACTGAGATGTTAAAGATATTACTTATGCTTGAAGGAAGTTGTTACTCTTCAGTAAATTAATTGTAAACACATTAATGTTTGAAAAGAGATACTCTTTTCTCAAATGAATCCAATCAGGCGTTTATACAATCAATAATCATTTTGAAACTTTTATCTCCTCCCAAAAGAGCAAAAAATCACATCCTTTATAAAAAAAAACTGCCATAGGAATGGGAGGAAACTGGTAGAACTGCCTTGAGCAATATTCGAAGCGATCAAAAGAAACTGAAAATCCAAATAAATAAATAAATATTATCTGTTTTGAGTTCCAAAAATAACATTTAAATAATTTGTGAACAACAAATATCAGAGGATGCTGGAACAAACTAACCTCTCCAACTACTGTGAGATGTTAACCAAAGGTCCTAAATTTAGATTACTTATAATACCCCTCCCCAAATTAAAATAATTTATGTATTGTCCCCTTATTCATGAAAGCATTGATAAGGAAAAATAGATTTTGGCCATTCCTTATGGTGGTAAAGGTAAAGGTAAAGGTGCACATGCGTGCTAGTTGTTTCCGACTCTAGGGGCCGGTGCTCATCTCCATTTCAAAGCCGAAGAGCCAGCGCTTGTCTGAGGATGTCTCTGTGGTCATGTGGCCGGCATGACTAGACGCCAAAGGTACGCTGTTACCTTCCCACCGTAGTGGTCCCTATTTTTCTACTTGCATTTTTACGTGCTTTTGAACTGCTAGGTTGGCAGAAGCTGGGACGAGTAACAGGCGCTCACTCTGTTACGCGGCACTTGGGATTCGACCCGCCAAACTGCCGACCTTCTGATCGACAAGCTCAGCGTCCTAACCCACTGAGCCACCGCGACCCATCTCTAATAAAACTAATGTAGGATCTTTCACTTGAAGTAGTGTAGAAATTCTGTAAATATATAAATGAGGCTAAGAAAGTGAAATCTGGTCCAGTTAATATTTTATTTATTGTAGGTGAATAACACCAAATCTGGGGTAGTTACGTGAACAGGGTGATGGGAAAAAAAAAGGTTAGAGTTTAGCTTTTTCTAGATCCAGTTTTGTTCTTTGAGTTCCTTTTCCCTCCTTTATAACCGGGAGTTCCTTTTTTCACGTTTAGTTACTGTAATAACTCCAGTCTTTTCTAAACTGAAAGGACTGGGTTCTGTGATGATTGCATGGTACAATCAAGGTAAAATAAAAAAAATTTGGGTAATGGAAGCTGATACTAAATGCAGCAATTGCAATCTTCACTGGTGTTCTTTTCATAGAGAACTGCTCTTCAGCTCCTGATTTTAATTTCTTAATTTTTTTGTCTTAATTTTTTGAAAAAAAAATTGGAAAACCTTTTTTTTTTAAAAAATAATTTCAGTTTATAAATACATATATTCCAAAGCCTTTGCTTAGTACATATTTTGCACTATATGGTAGAGGTGTCTCCTACCTCAGTGATATGCTTAGAACCCATTATCAGCAGCCATGAATGAAATTTCATCCATAAAAATAGCAATAATTTATCATATTAGCAGGATGTGTATCTCTGTGCATGGATATCTCACTACCTAGTAGATTATATCTATTGAAAAGTATTCAGTTTCAGAACAGCTTTCATCTTGTTCCACCTATAGGTTCGTATAGCAAATATTCAAAGTTCGCATTATTCAGCTCCAAAGACATTTATCAAATACACGATGCAAAACTTTGGGCCATGCCAATCAAAATGCAACCAACAAAGGAGCCAACGTTCAAGGTTCTGCAGTGTTTTGCTTTTTTTGGTTGACCCACATACATGCATATTCTAATTGTAATGGTTCCTTTAAATTCTAAGAAATAGAGAAAAGTATGTATCAACATACCATCAGCCAACCAGCCCTGCTACTAGCTAAATATGTATACACAAAGCTGTGCTATCCAATCCTCCATAGATTGGAATAAACATTTCTTATTATCAAATAATAGGGTGTTTTTTTTGTTTTCCTTTTTCTAGATAACATCTAGCATCAACCACTGAAATCATTGTCCGGCTTCTTAGTGTCTTGTTGGCTGAAGAAGCATTTTTCTGCAATGCAATTAGGTGATGGGATCATTTGTAAAAAGCAGCAGTCTTAATTAAGGGCTTTGCCATGTAATCATTAAAAAACAATGTATCGAACTATCATTTTATGAAATATTTCATCTTCCTAATCATTTGCCTCCCGCCTTCTTCTCCCAGACAAAAGCACACAATTCCCCCTGGGTAGCTGATGCATAGTATTGCTCTGGACTGGCCTGATCATTAAACAGGCCTGTCAAGAAGTCTATCTGATGGGTGCAGAAGTAGCTGGTGGAAATCAAGAGGCACTCATGCAGTGTTCATTCATCTCGCTTACTTTCTCAGCACTCCTGCTCCATTTATCTGTCGAAGGCCCGGGATGTTAATGGTAGGGCTGGTAGCTCTCCGTTTACTCTCTTCCCACCCGCTCCGTTGCTTGCTGGTTTTTCTTTTCCCTTTTTTTCTTCCTCCCACCCTTTTGCGTGGCTGATGGATATGCAGAGTATGTGGGATGAAGCGAGCACTACTGTCACCAAACTGATGGTATTCAGTGACTCCTCTAGGTCCTGGCTAGTCTGTACTGCAGGAGCCTGACACCCTGACCACTGAGGCATAAAAAACAGAGAATTGGAAGCCTCAGCCTGTCAGGCAATAGAGCATCCCCCAGAGAGGCCTGGAAATCTTGGATTCACATTCTCATTCTCTCTCTCTCTCTCTCTCTCTCTCTCTCTCTCTCTCTCTCTCTCTCTCTCTCCTGATACTTGTGCAGGAATGCTGATTATTCTTGGAAACAGAACATCTTTCTCCATAGAGGCAAGGAAGTAGCACAACATAGAGTTAGGGAAATAGCACAGCTGGCTGCAACAGCATGGAGGAAGATTTACTTGAGCAAGGGAAGTGAAGTTTAGGAAATTTCTTCTTCTAGACTATATGATTATAGAGCAATTTTTCCAGGATCCTCTTCCTGAGTCCATGGATGGGCACAGAGCATAGATGAAAATAGGACAGAATTCCCAATATTTATGGATTCAGTTAATATTAACATTGGGAATTCAGTACCTGGGTGACCAACAACTCATAAAAACAACAAAAATCAAATCAGCAACAATAAACAAGAAAAAAACCTCCAGATCTATAACATCTATATTTACATGGGCACCACAAGCAATACACAAAAGAAAAGTTAATACCCATAATATCACATGGCTGAAACTACTAACTTTCTGATCTCCATGCCAGGAAGCACACAACCAGGTCTTTATAGCTTTCTTAAAAGTTGACAGGATTGGGGCATGTTGTAACTAGGGGCAGGTGTTGCAAGAGAAAAGGGTCCTTTCTTTCTGGGTCCCACTAGAAGATGACTGTTTTTAATCATTGGGACCCATAGCATGCCTGTACTATTGGATTATCTGTAGTAAAGCCATGATTTCCCCATCAATCCACTGGATTTTGGATACAAAGGTTTGGTTGCGTCAACATGTATATGTTCAATATCTGTTAATAATATGAATATGTGATATCCAATCTAACCACATATGAAGAGGGTACGGTAGCAAAATAGGTGTATGTATACTGTCTAACCTATGATTCTCAGTCTTTAGTATCTTATACCCTGCTAATCACTGGAAAAATCTGGTTTACAACATGATATAAACAAGATCCTACTTTTTCCAAGAAGAGCATTTAGATATTTACAGACATTTTGTTACATTAATTTGGATTTAATGTTAGTGTTTCAGTGACTTCTGGACAATGTATATACTGGTTGAGAAGACCTGGTCAACAAATACAGATGCTCCAAGATGTAGTAAATTGGTGGAGATAGGTCTTACTGAATTTGTGTATGATGTTTCAGTAGTATAACATCTGTACTGTATGGTATTATTGGAACTCTTATTAAAAATCCCCAAATAATTGAAATAATATTAATCATAAACTGTTGGTAATTATACATATTGAATCTGTTAAATGCATCTATTCTTAAACTAAAACAAAATCAAAAGCAGAGAGTTTGTTTTGGGTTGACAAGCTCACCTATAACAAAGAAGATTCAGATGAATATTGGTGTGAAGCGAACCATGCATAAAATAAAAATAAAAAGTAAATAAAACAAAAAGCTTAATATAATTCTGTTTAAGGTTATACTCCGAGATCTTTCATCCAGGTGTTATTTTCCATTTAAAGGAAAGTAAGAATTGATTAAAAGGCCTATTTTTTCTCATTATATTTATTGACAGTGCAATTTTAGCAGTGAAAAAGATAAAGATTATGATGGTTGCTTTCTATGTGTGAAGTAACTCATAAAGAAGGCAGGTCAATTTAAACACTTGATTTCTAATTTCCCTCTCACTACTACCTCCAGGGGTAGCTGATATTGTAGAGTAGTTAAAATCAGTCAGTTTATTAAGAGCCTACATAATCTTCATGTTCAGTAGAAATCATGCCACAAGATAAAGTGTGAAAAGGCTCACATTCTCTTCACAAAATGATCCAGTCTCCTGGTGGGTCTGTACCAATTAAATTTTCAGGAGGGGACAGGGAAATGTTTATCTGAAAGCTAGCCTACATGAACTTCATTACTTTAGTTTCCACAGTGGGGGAGTAACATTGATTCACTGTCAAACACCACAGAAAGCAGACAAGAAATAGTAAAAATATGGCAACCAGGCCTCTATATGGCATCTGTCTTGATTTTTTTCTCTCTCCCAGAAGTCCAGTTGTGTGATACCACACTAAAATAGACATGTAAACTGAAGATAGGACTCTCATAATGTAGATGCTTTAATAGATTTAAACATCACAGGCATCACGTTTTAAGTTTGTGCAAGGTATTTGTATTATATGTATATAGTTCATTTAATGGGTTAACGCAATCGGTTCGCAACATAAGGGAAAACGTTTGACAGCCGAACATGAGGTAAAGTGTTTGACAGCCGAACACGTGGGAGTTTTGACAGCTGTCAAAACTCCCGACTTACGCAGGCGCACTAGTTGACAGCTTTCAGCTGTCAAAGCAACACATGCCGCCAGCACGAGGAACCGAACTGTCAGGCATTCCGCGGAGCTGATTGGAGCAGAAGCAAAGCGGGAAAAAGACTGGCCGGCGATTGGACCAGACGACCGGCGCCAGACTATAAAAAGCCGAAAGGCTCCTGTTATTGTTCGCTCTGTTCTAATAAATCTGTTAACGTTACCGGCTGTCTTGAGTGGTCTGTTCCAGCCACTTCACTGGCGACGAAGGTGGGATCCGCTTCCAGAGCTGAAGTCACGGCCAGGAAGAGTCCTCGGCCGGCAGAGCTAGTCACTGGAAGTTTTAACTTCCACAGCGAAGCGGACCACCGAGCCCAGACAGCATGGCAAATTTCGGACGAGTGAGGGAATTCGACACTCACCACCCCGAGCGATGGGAGTCGCATCTGGGGCAGGTCGAGGGGTTCCTCCTCGTCAGCAAGATTACAGATGACAGAGCCAAAGCAGCAGCACTTCTATACATCAGCGGTCCACCCGTCTACGATGCTGCTGTCGGGCTATTCAGCCCCGTGCCGATCAGAGAGGTTCCATATTCCGAACTCGTCGACCGGCTCAGCAAGCACTACATGCCGGCCCGCTCAGAACTGTACTGGCGGGTACAGTTCGCCCAGCGAAGGCAGCGGCCGGATGAAGCCGCAAACGACTTCATCGCGGGAGTCCGGCACGCTGCACGGAGCTGCAACTTCCCAGACTTAGAAGACCGGATCCGGGACCAAGTGGTCATCAGCCTGAGAGACGAACGCCTCAAGAAAAAAATCACGTCAAAGCCGGAGATGACACTCGCCCAGGTCTCCCGAGAGATCTTGGCGTATGAAGATAACCACAAGAAGACCCTCAACCGGACAGCAATAGAACCTCAAGGCAGCGTCCATCAGGACGAAGCATCTTTCAGCGACGAAGAGTCCATAGACCTGACAGACACCGACGCGATACAACGACGAATGGAGAGAAGGCAATATAGACGAAGTGACAACAACGAGCGTCCCAACCCAAGAAACTTCACCTCAGCTCTAAGAGAACAACGAAACCCCTGCGCCAGCTGTGGGGGCAACCATGCCCGGGCAAATTGCCGGTTCCGGAGCGCTAAATGCCATAATTGTGGCAAGACCGGCCACATTAAACCCGTCTGCAGAGGCCGTCCCCGTGACAACCTGCATGAAGTGGAGGCGATTCCCCCAGGTACGATCACCCACCGAGCCAGTAAGGGAAAGCCCCCAGAGGTATTAGTGGAAACAGTAGGTGAGGTTCACAACTTGAGCCCTAAGGTAAAAATTAAAACTAAGCTACAGGGAGTTTTTTGTGACATGGAGGTGGACTCAGGTTCAGCGGTAACCCTAATTTCGTTAAAAACGTTTAGGGAAATCTGCAGGTGCAGTAAAAAAACAATACCGTTAGAAAACCCACAGGTTCAGTTAGCAGACTACCAGAAAACACCGATCCAACTCAAGGGCAAGGCTAGGGTCTGGGTAGAGTACAAAAAGTTCAAGGGACCTCTAGAAGTAATAGTCACCCAAGGGGATCGCACTAATCTAATAGGGTTAAACTGGTTCAGCCCCTTAGGAATTGCCATTACCGGCGTCAATGCAGTACAAACGTCAAACCTCGAGGCCGTCTGCAGAAAATACGCAGACATTTTCGACGGTTCCTTAGGCAAATATACAGGCCCTCCCATTGCTCTTAACTTAAACCCCGCCATACAACCTATCAAAATTAGGGCCAGGAGGGTTCCTTTCGCCCTCAAACAAAAAATTGAGGACGAACTGGAACGCCTTGTCAAGCTGGGAGTGCTAGAACCTACTGATGGGGGCAGTTGGGAAACCCCCATCGTAACACCAGTAAAACCTAATGGTCAAATTAGAATATGCGCAGACTATAAGGGGACCCTAAACTTAGCGCTCAATGCCCACTCTTACCCCATTCCAGCAGTACGGGACGTCCTAGCTTCTATTCGCTCCGGCGCCATTTTTGCGAAATTAGACCTCACGCAGGCGTATTTGCAGTTGCCTGTGACCGATGACACCGCGGTCGCCCAGACAATTGTCACGCACCGCGGAGCATTTAAAGTGACAAGACTGCAATTTGGTATCTCGACCGCCCCTGGCATATTCCAAAGCATTATGGAAAAAACATTGAAAGGAATTCCCGGGGTCTCCCCTTACTTTGACGATGTACTCATCGCCGGAGAAACAGAAGCCATTCTAGCTGACAGGCTGTCAGCTGTTCTAGAGCGATTCAGAACTGCCGGATTTAAACTAAAAAGAGAAAAGTGCTCTATAGGAGTTCCCTCTACGGAATTCCTTGGGTACAAAATTGACGCCCAGGGCATCCACCCCACAAACGACAAACTGAAAGCCATTCAAGCAGCCCCCAGCCCCAAAAACAAACAGGAACTACAGGCGTTTTTAGGACTATTAAATTTTTATCACGCCTTCCTCCCCCACAAAGCTACTATTGCAGAGCCTCTGCATAGGTTATTAGACAAGGGAAGCCCCTGGACCTGGGCAAGAGTGCACGAGAATAGTTTTCAGTCACTAAAGACCATTATTTGTAAAAGCTCCACCATCACCCTATTCCAAGAGGACGCCCCTATCTGCATCGCGTGCGATGCGTCCCCATACGGAATAGGAGCCGTCTTGAGCCACCTGGACCAGGACGACACTCAAAGACCCATCGCATTTTATTCCCGGACCCTAACTAAAACAGAAAGAAATTACGCTCAAATTGATAGGGAAGCTTTAGCCATCGTCGCCGGAGTTAAAAAATTCCATGACTATCTGTATGGCAGACCCTTCACTATATTCACTGATCACAAACCCCTATTAGGCATTTTTACCTGGGACAAAACAACCCCACAAATATTATCCCCGAGAATCCTGCGCTGGTCAACCTTTTTATCAGCATACTCCTACAAATTAGTATACAAGCCAGGCAGGGAACTAGGACATGCAGACTGTCTAAGCAGGCTCCCTATACAACGCCACGACCCAGATCCAGCCCCCGCCGGCAACGTATTGGCTATCAACGAATTACCAGAATTCCCCCTGACAGCAAAAATCATTGCTGACAACTCCGCAAAGGATAAAATACTCAGCAGGGTCCTGCAATGGGTCACAATAGGATGGCCATACAAATGCCCAGAGGAAACGTTCCGCCCCTTTTTTTCAAAACAACTAGAACTAACCTCCCATTTAGGCTGCCTACTATGGGGAAATAGAGTGGTGATACCACACACAAACATAGAGCAAACGTTAAAAACCCTGCACGAAGGGCACCCGGGAATGGTGAAAATGAAGCTACTTGCTAGAAGTTATGTATGGTGGCCAGGAATCGATAAGGACATAGAACAACACGTGGGAGGATGCTATACGTGTCAAGTAATGAGAAGCGAACCACCCCATGCCCCAGTCCATAAATGGGAAACAACAAAAAACCCATGGTCCCGTATCCACCTAGATTTTGCGGGACCAATTCGTGGGCAGAATTTCTTAATAATTGTAGATAGTTTTTCCAAATGGCTCGAGGTGATACCCCTAAATAAAATAACAACTTACTCCACCATTCAAGCACTTAGAAAAGTTTTCGCAACCCATGGCCTTCCAGACGTCATAGTCTCAGATAACGGCCCACAATTCACCTCTCGTGAATTTCAGATGTTCGCTTCGAGGAACTGTATTAGACTGGTGACGTCAGCGCCCTTCCACCCGTCGACTAATGGCATGGCAGAAATTATGGTGCAGTCAACTAAAGAGGCACTTAATAAATTCATAAAAGGGAACTGGCACCAACACCTCAGCCAATTCCTCCTTGCCCAACACACCACACCCGGCACCACCACGGGGAAGTCGCCAGCTGAGCTACGATGGGGACGGAGGCTAATAACGAGACTTGACAGACTGCATCCTGATAGAACTGCTAATGACCAAGAACTTCCAACATCCGCACCACGAACCTTCACCCCAGGCCAAAGCATCTGGGCACGAAATTACACAAGCAACCAAAAATAGATTCAAGGGGTCATAATAAAGCAAACCGGACCCATCTCATACTTAATTCATTCAGACACACATGGCCAACTACGGCGACATGTAGACCAACTACGAATCCGCAAGCCGCAAAACACACCCCCACCATCCCAACAACCCCCTTTGCCCCCCTTCATACCAAGTATTCCGCCAACCGAGGAGGCCCAGCCACAACAACTGCGGGAAGAAGGAGAACTCGGAAACGAGGCTGCCCCACGACGGTCCAGCAGATCGAGGAAACCACCGGGTCACTTACAGGACTATGAATGGGCAGGGAGCAACAAGCAAACACACGGGGGTGGAAACGATCCAGGGGAAGGGTAAGGGGTGTATTATATGTATATAGTTCATTTAATGGGTTAACGCAATCGGTTCGCAACATAAGGGAAAACGTTTGACAGCCGAACATGAGGTAAAGTGTTTGACAGCCGAACACGTGGGAGTTTTGACAGCTGTCAAAACTCCCGACTTACGCAGGCGCACTAGTTGACAACTTTCAGCTGTCAAAGCAACACATGCCGCCAGCACGAGGAACCGAACTGTCAGGCATTCCGCGGAGCTGATTGGAGCAGAAGCAAAGCGGGAAAAAGACTGGCCGGCGATTGGACCAGACGACCGGCGCCAGACTATAAAAAGCCGAAAGGCTCCTGTTATTGTTCGCTCTGTTCTAATAAATCTGTTAACGTTACCGGCTGTCTTGAGTGGTCTGTTCCAGCCACTTCACTATTCTTCTCTTTACAAGATTTATTTTCATAGAGGTATGTTACCTAAAGGGACGCGGTGGCTCAGTGGGTTAGGACGCTGAGCTTGTTGATCGGAAGGTCGGCAGTTTGGCGGGTCGAATCCCGAGTGCCGCGTAACAGAGTGAGCGCCTGTTACTCGTCCCAGCTTCTGCCAACCTAGCAGTTCGAAAGCACGTAAAAATGCAAGTAGAAAAATAGGGACCACTCCGGTGGGAAGGTAACAGCGTTCCGTGCACCTTTGGCGTCTAGTCATGCCAGCCACATGACCACGGAGACGTCCTCGGACAAGTGCTGGCTCTTCGGCTTTGAAACGGAGATGAGCACCGGCCCCTAGAGTCGGAAACGACTAGCACACATGTGCGGGGGAACCTTTACCTTTACCTTTATGTTACCTAAACAGGGTCAAAATATTTTTAGTGTCTTTTCTAACAAACAGAAAAGTAGTCAGATAGAGGGAAGACCATCTAACAATTTCCCCTCATACAGAGTGTGGCACACACCAAAACAATAGGAACTGTATGCCACCTTGTTCCAGGAACCTTTATTAAACAACACTGAAGTTTAATCCTTAAAGTTCTTTCCCCAAAGAACTATGGCGCAAAACAAACAGACAAACACCTTTCTGTTTTGCTGAAAAGAATAGACGATACCTAAGTAATTCACAGAGGAGGAAGGTATACTGTAGGTAAATAAGCTTCGACTTCCCAAATCTTTTCTGCTGGTAGATGTCAAAGTAGAGATGTAGCTATAAAGCTCTTTTTATTAGTAGATTTAAAAATATTTTGTCTGAAATGGTATAGGGTTTCCTGCCTGAACAGAAGGTTTGGACTAGATGACCTCAAAGGTCCCTTCCATCATCATCATCATCATCATCATCATCATTATCATCATCATCATCATCATCATCATCATCATCATCATTATTTTCCCTCTAATCAACAAACTAATTATGCTGATATTAAGATGACTTTTAAAAAAAAACGATTCAGGGAGAAGCAAGGGGTTTTGTATCTGCAGTATCAGTTGCCACATATCTGTCTTTGGAATCCCTCAACTAACATACATTGAATTGTGAAATACCTTGAAATCACCAAAATTGAGACTAAGACCAAGAAGACTATAATTTTACTTTCCCATTGGCTAGGATAATCAAAGTGGTCACTTGAGAATGGAGTGTGGATCAAAAGATGAATTCAGAAAATTTGGAGTGGATTATATCTCCTTACAGCCTGGTTACATCCATAAAAGGGGCAGGACTTCTAAACAGTCTGCATAAATATGTCTGGGTTAACACAATGGAACCAAATAATTTATAAGAGATTATTCAACAACAAGTAATTTTGAGCTGCACTTACTGTAGATATTGAACACCTGGATAAATACAAGAAAAGAATCTGTCCAGATCCCTACCCTTTTATGTTGCTATTAAATATTTATTTTTATGAAAAGGAAGGTAGCAATAAATTTGCTCAGCGGAAAGCTAACTGTTCAGATTGCATAATTTAATGATTAATAAAATAAAATCTTTTGAAACTCTAAAATTCTTAATGGTCCAGTTTAGCTAATTTCTTCCAGTATCTTCAAATATGTAGCATAGTATTAAAATAATTGCAGGAACAAGTGGAAATATTAAAAGATTTGACTGCAATTCAAAACATTTGCTGGGCCTTGTTTATGAACTAGTAGTGAAATATCACTCAGAATCCCAACAAGACAAAGACTGCATGATTAAATAGATATATAACATTTGAATGCAGTAATAGAGATACAATGCTGGGAATTTCAGTGAAAGAACATTAAGTTCACCTGGAATATTATATTCAGAGCATATTAATATATGACTCCAGTCTTGCCTGTTAAAATGGACCATTTATTCTTCAAAAAACTGGAAATGTAATGAGTAGGTTGAATCACTTTTTTGCATTTGGTGCCAAAATGGTAAAGCTGAACAATTCTGGAAAATGATTGATGCTGGGATGAACACATTTTAAAAGAGAACCCACATAGTCTGCAACATTGTTATCCAACTCACTTTACTTACTGATACTCATACTTACCCTTCAAAGTATACAGAATTAACTTGTATATGGCAAGGATATATGTTTTCTTTTTAAAAGTTTGATTCCCTCAAAGTTGTTTATTGTTTTTTAAATTGTAAGCCTCCCGTTATTAAATATACTCTAACTGGAAATCATTTTAGACTAAAATTTAAACCTAGACTAATACCACCTCTATAGTTTGTGTTCTCTTTGCATAGAATTGATATTTAAATTTTCTGTATCAGAATAGCAATGTTCTTAGTAATATAGACTGAATTATTGAATTTATTATAATTTATTACAACTCATAATTTTATTTGATGATTTATGCTGTGATGACCATAATGCTTGATATTCAGTCATAGTTACAGTATAATAATGATTCTTAGTCCTTTAAAGTGATACAGTAAATAATCTATTGATTTTTTTAAAGCTAATCAATAATAGTTGTGGGTGCTCCAACACTGGAGATTTTTAAGAAAAGATTGGGCAGCCATTTGTCTGAAATGGTATAGGGCAGGAAATGCTTGAGCAGAGGGTCAGACTAGAAGACCTCTAAGATCCTTTCCAACTCTGTTATTCTGTTATATATTAGAGAACCTATAACCTATAACCTGATTTTCTAAATCCCTAGTTTATTCCAATGTATTTTATCCTTTTATTTTTATGTCTCTTTTTGGAACTTTTAACGTGTATTATCTTTAAATTGGTTGATAAAAGTATCGTCCTTCCCAAAAGTATGTGGATAATAAAAAAAAGAATTCAGGCAATTCAGAATCAATGTAGCACAATTGAAACTAAATGTGGTTGAATTTGATTCAAAATCACCATCTAAATAGCTCTTTAGAATGAAACATTTATAATTAGCTTGTTTGAGTTTGTTTCTCAGAAAACAGTGAAAAACCCAAAATAGAAATATCAATAGAAAGACTGACCAAAAAAAGAAAGCAAAGGTAGTACCAATAGTAATAGATCCCTTGGTGTAATCCCAAAACATCTGGAGCACCACCTGAACACCATTGGCATTGACAAAATCAGTCAATTGCAAAAGGCAGCTTTACTTGGAACAGCTTACATTCTGCAATGATAGTCTTAACACATCAAACGACATCTGCCTCTCCCATGTCTTTGGGAAAGATTTGATAGGTGGATAAAAATGTCAAATCTAGTCTGACCATCTGGCTGACTGTGTGACCAACCATAATAAACAATAATTCATTATTTAATCCTGCCTTCCAATTTCAATACTATTAGGAGCATAACAACAATAAAATGATTTAAAATGTGAAGAACTGTAACAAGAATAAAGATATAGTAACACGAATAAAGATTCTAAGCGCAACTGCAGCACAAAACAAGCAGCATCCAGATTGTAATAGCAGACAATATGTCACAAACAAGAACCGACTTTCTTTTCATTTACTGTATTACATCATCTGTTAGAATTCAGATGACTTTTTAACCATCTCTGCTATTTTACTTGATCTTCATTGAGACATTTTCTTTTTTCTTTATTTCAGGGAGTGAGTTTTCTGGAAGTCCGTACAGTCACCCACAATATTCAACATACAACGATTCCTGGAGATTTCCTAACCCTGGATTGTTAGGTAAGTTTGTTCTCATACCATTAAAGCCATAGCCTAATCCAAAATTCAGGAGACCAGTAATGTGGGTGGTTATATATAACGGCTATAACTGACAAACAATGGCTAGAATTTGCTTGTTTTTTTTGTAGAGCAAATAAAGTCCCTAGCTTTTCCTAAAAGAAGGAATATCAGTACTGCCACCAAATCAGCACTGAAACTGAACAATTTAAGGCTGAGAGCAAACATCACAAATAATGCCAGCATTAATGGAAATGCAGTACAGAAGACATGATCTTAATTTTATTTGATGCTAACTTCATTTGACAAGTTTGGAAATCGCTAAGTAGACTGCGCACAGGAAGATCAAGAAATACTTTGAATAAATGGGGATACTTGGTGAGCTCTGCTCACTGTGAATGTGGAGACTTGCAGACTGCCATGCACATGTACACTTGTCCCCATGTGCCTTGCCCAGTATATTCTTGAGGAGCTTATGACAGCGCAACAGTATGCAATCCATGTTGTATGCTTCTGGGCAAGCACCACCTAAATTAGGTTTTTATAGCAATAGCAATAGCACTTAGACTTATATACCGCTTCACAGTGCTTTACAGCCTTCACTAAGTGGTTTACAGAGTCAGCATATTGCCCCGAACAATCTGGCTCCTCAAGCCAACCTTGAGCCAGTGAGAATGGCAACCAGCAGTCGGCAGAAGTAGCCTGCAATTCTGCATTCTAACCACTGTGCCACTTTATAAGAGAAGAGCCATGGTGGCATAGTGGTTAGAATACAGTATTGCAGGCTAACTCTCCCCACTGCCAGGAGTTCAATCCTGACTCAGCCTTCCATCCTTCGGAGGTTGATAAAATGAGGACCCAGATTGTTGGAGGCTATATGCTGACTCTGTAAACCACTTAGAGAGGGCTGTAAAGTATTGTGAAGCAGTATATAAGTCTAAGTGCTGCTGCTATAACTATATATTTTAAATTCTATGCTCTTATGCCTGTACTTATATCTATGCATAAAATTTTAATAATGATGCTTCTGACATGAATAATAATAGAACATAGAATCATAGCAAAGGATATAATAATAATTTCAATTGCTTTGAAACATTCTGGAGTGCCTTCTCTAAAGCTAAATAGCAATATCTAACAGTATATGTAATATTTAATCACCAAACTACATAGACCAGAACTGATTAATTTACAACCCCTTCATGCTTAAAGTCTGAAGTCTCTTTGTTTTTAGTTGAATTCATTTCAAGTAATTCTTGTTGTTTAACCTAAATGTGAGAGATAGGAACGGACTACAACTGTGTATATAATTGCCTTCTTTCAACAAACCATAATTAAGGTATTCATATTCTGACATCACAACAATCATCTCAGATGGCATTTGCCAGGATTTTCTGTGGCTCACTCTCAATCTGCCATGGTTATTCAGAGATGAAAGAAGTTTGAAAAAGCGATCTCTATTCCTGCTGTATATAATTGTTTCCCTTTTGCTTCTGGCACATAGGATACAAAAATAGCACAAATCCCCCTGTAATAAATTTAGCCATAACTGGCAGGGGTATAAAAGAAATGCAGCCTATGAGATTTTAAATCCATTCCCATATTACATTTAACTCATTAAAGCAGCCATGTCTTTTCCATGAGGGGACAGACCACTTCTAACTGCATGCACTAAGCACTTCTTACTAATCAAATCCAAGGCACTGCATCCCCTTGGTATTTTCTGGCTAGTTTTCTGAATTCACGTCCCAATTTTTAATTTAATGTAGAAGAAATTATGGGGGGGGGAAACATATTTCTTCTGCATATGTTTCATCATAGTGCTGGCTGAATACTCCTTTAATCTTTTGGGATTCAGTAAAGATGATTCTGTTTTGGTAGAAGAGAACAGTACAACTTATATTTACAAATGGATAGCCTTTCTTCAGGGTCTCCTTTCCTCTTGAAACTGGTTTTTTTCATTTTGTTTTTTATTACATGTTTAGTATCCAGACACATAGGGGAGATTTTAGGGCATGTAATTTTGCAGTAAGACAGAATCCAAATGGTTCTGGAAAAAAAATCTCCTTACAGACCCTTGGAAATCCCTAAGTAACTCACCCTCACCCTCACTTTAATAAGGAGGATAAGCAACATCCATTTTACGCCACTGTCAAAATCTGGCCCAACTTGACCTTACATGTGTGCAGCACATGGTGATTAGAATTCTTCTGCATAATCTATGTGAATGAGGTAAGTAAAATACCAATTAATTGTCACTTCTCTAGCAGAAAGATATGGTGCCTTGGAGACTTTCAGATTTATGGATGGCAAGGTTGTTATGTGTGACCTCTAGCAGAGAAATAATTTTGAATTTTTGTCATTTTTTAAAAATTCAGTTTCTTTGTTTTAAGTAATTGCGTCCCTAAGTAATTGAGCCCCCTAAGATCTACCCATCACATTTCTTGCCCTTAAACAAATCCTTTGGGAGGAATTGATGGGTTATAGTATTCTGTGTCACACTGCTTTTTACAGTACAAAATTTCCATTTACTGTGCTGTAACTAAGGGTCTGGTGTTGCTCGCAGCTCAGCTCAGAAGCTGCTTTCTAATACTGTTTGAGCACATACTCAACTCAAGGCTAACTAGCTTGACATAAGACGGACTATAGCTACTTACAAAAAGCATGATGGTTAGCTCTTGGGACTGGTTCCCACACATACAAGTACTTATTTCCTTGTTTGTTACTTGCTTGTTACTCCTTGCTGATTGCCAAGAAGTGTTTTGCTACACATGCAATGCATGAAGTACAGTACAGTAGTTGCTTCCTGAGGTGGTAGATTAAACTGACTCAATTTGGATCCTAGTATAGGTATCATTTTTATTACCCTAATCTGATATAAACCTGTCTGCAAGTAGCTAATATCATAGTTTGACCTGTGCTAGCAATGAATACATAGTCTGTCCTGTGCTAGCCATGTTTATAATAAGTTAACCACAATACAAGGGTTTTTTTTTAAGAAAAAAATCTCCAATAGTATTTAATTGAATGCAATAATTGAAATACATTTAACAACTTACGGTATCTTATCTGAACAAATCAGCTTCTCTAACCAGATATCCTTCATACGTTTCCTTGCCTATTTGTTCAGGAAATATGAGGGTTGTTTGTTTTTTGGCTATGTCTGTGGGATTTATTATATCTATTGCACATTTCCCAGTTTTATTGGAAATGATCAATTTCTGGACAAAAGGTAATATAACAAGAAATGTTTAAAACTTTCTCCTAAAGCCATCTATTTCATAGGGTCTTTTGTCCCGAAATGCAGTGTTTCTGAGAGAGTAGTAAATGAAATACTAACCCTAATCAGTCATTAATATTGCAGTTTGTTCCGTGCAATATTTTGAAGAGCTTTTAAAATTAATTAACTAAAACAACAACAAAAAAATTAATACACAAAATTATAAAAGAAGAAAAAACGTATCCCTCCAAAAGCGCACAAGATGTATATAGTATTTACAAACATCAGTTCACTGAAACCATGATTAGTTACAGTCATCCATAACTGATCTATTTTGATCCACCCTGCAAGGCACTGAATAGATTCTCCTTGTTTTACTTGCCAGCCAAACTGTCCCCTGTTACCATCATGCAAGATAATGTTGTTCTTAAAGTGGAAAAGGCTGATGCAAGGAAAGAAAAAAAAATACATCATGTTTTTAAAACACTTGAGTTTACCACTCTTGAACCAAGGGAGCTAATGTGGAAGATTAGGTATTAGATTTAATCAGATTGTTTTTGGGATAATATTAGAAGACAATCCCTGTACGCACCCCTTTGAATGGTCAGAAATAAGGAAATATATTATTGCAAATTATTATGATATAATATAATGATAAATTATTATTTACACTGATTTGTGAAAGCAGTGGTACTCAATATGAGCTACACAAATGTAATATGATCCCCTTATCTCATGTTTGAAATAGGGTGGAAATTGATGGTTTCAAGCTTCAGAATTATAAGCTCTTAGAAAAACTTTTCTTGGGCTTTTCTTGGTTTTCAGCTGCAGCCTGATAGTGGATAAGACATAGGTTTTCTCCAGTGCTTTTTTTGTAAAATAAAAAGGTGCCGGAACTCACACATGTCATAGAACCCGCCTTGCCTACCCTACAAGGTTCCATCCAAAAAAGGTGCCGGAACTCCGTTCTGAGCGTTCTATGAGAAAAAAAGCCCTGGTTTTCTCTGAGTTGGATGTTTGTTAGTAAAATTTGCTATTTTATTATTGAATGATTTGGGGAAGGCACCTTATGGACAAAGTGCAGAAGGTGTCAGCATGCTGGTGTCAGGCAAAATGTGTCTGTGGAGATTCTCAGTCATCCCAAAGGTGCTTTTCCAAAAGGCAACTGGACTTTCTTGATTTTTTTTTCTCCTGAAGACATTTCACTTTTCATCCAAGAAGCTTCTTCTTGCTCAGAACTGAAGAAAGTTCTTGGATGAGAAGGGAAACATTTTCAAGAAAAAAACCAAGAAAGTCCAGTTGCCTTTTGGAAAAGCACCTTTGGGTCAGGCAAAACATATTTCTCTTTGAAGGAGGACAAGTGAGGATTTCTTATAGCCTCCTTCAGGGAAAATGTTTAGGGAACAGAATTCAACTAGTGCCACAACATGATGTCAGTGAACTCCTGGTCCCTGACAGCATAGAGTACATAGGATCAAATTGGGAGGGTCTGGATCTGTTCTTATGGCGAAATGCATCCCAGCTTAAAAGAAGTGATTGGGAATGAGAAATTGGGGAGATGAGTATTGCTTAATTTTACAAAAATGCACGCTATACAGAATTATATGCCAGAAACCTAATCTGTTTTACAAGGGTGGTAAAAAAGCTAAGCACATTGATTTGTGCTTTAAATTGTAAGCCGCCCTGAGTCTTCGGAGAAGGGCGGGATATAAATGGGATTAAAAATATATATATATATACTTGCCAACGGAATCTTGTTGGAGCGCTGGAGCCAAATAGAACAGAGAAATATATTCAGTTGGTAAAGAAATCTTATTGTTTAGGACAATTGAAGAATCAGTTTCCAGTTGGTTCAGCTTCTGAATCTAGGATCACTCATGATTTTGACTATAGGTAGTCCTCGACTTACAATGCTTTGTTTAGAGATTGTTCAAAGTTACAATGGCACTGAAAAAACCTGACTTACAACTGTTTTTAACACTTACAACTGTTGCATCATTCCCCCCCCCCCCGCAATTCTGATGATTGACAACTGACTCATGACACTGGCAATGTCTCAGGGTCACGTGATCCCCTTTTGCGACCTTCTGACAAGCAAAGTCAATGGGGAAGCCAGATTCACTTAACAACCATGTTACTAACTTAACACTGTAATGATTCACTTAACAGCTGTGGCAAGGAAGGTTGTAAAATGGAGCAAAACTCATTTAACAAAACTCTGTCTCATTTAGCAGCATAAATTCTGTACTCAATTGTGGTCATAACTCGAGAACTACCTGTATATTCAGAAGGTGAACCATTTAGCCTTTATTCTTGCTTGTATTGTTTTAGGTAGGATATGATAAAGGACCACCATTAACCTGAATAGGGCATGGACTGAATACAGCCATTTGAACCTGTCTGTTGTTCACTTGGAGAGACCATCAATGAGTTTCCAGGTGGTTTTGAGATCAAGATTTGAAGAAATTGGCAAATCAGGAATAAATTAGAAGACAAACAAAAAAGAGATGGAGGAGTAGAAACGGTGGGATGGAGGTAGACTAAAATATTTTTTCATACTTCATATGAAAAAATACTTCATACTTCTGCTCATTTTTATTTTACTATATTATAATAAAGCAAGCAAGATTTAATCAATGTTAGATATCAAGTATTAACAATAATATAAAGAAAAACAAATCAGGACAAATATTTTAGAAGTTCTTTAACAATGATTATTGATTAAAGAATTCAATTTCATTTGATTTTTTTTAATTAACTGTCTTTGTTTAACAAGATATATTTTGATGCAAATGTTATAGTAATATATCTTTTATTTCCTGATCATCCTTGTTGTATCAGTATTTTGTGACCTCTTCCATTATGAGGTATTCTGCTTTTCCTTTCCTAAGGAACATTTGTTTTTAGGGTGCTTAAGGTAAAGGTAAAGGTTCCCCCGCACATGCGTGCTAGTCGTGTCCAACTCTAGGGGCCGATGCTCATCTCCGTTTCAAAGCCAAAGAGCCAGGGCTTGTCCGAGGACATCTCTGTGGTCATGTGGCCGGCACGACTAGACACTAAAGGTGCACGGAATGCTGTTACCTTCCCACCGTAGTGGTCCCTATTTTTCTACTTGCATTTTTACATGCTTTTGAACTGTTAGGTTGGCAGAAGCTGGGACGAGTAACAGGTGCTCACTCTGTTACGCGGCACTCGGGATTCGACCTGCCAAACTGCCGATCTTCTGATCGACAAGCTCAGTGTCCTAACCCACTGAGCCACTGCGTCCCTTAAGAATACAGGGCTTTTCAACCTGTGGTACAGGTACCACCTGTGGTACATTGGTATCTGGCAGGTGGTACACGACCATCCTAGAAAAGTGGTAGCGGGGGAGGGGAATGAGCTGAACCGGTGGAAGCACTGCAGAAGCCTGAGCAAGAGACAGCTGGAGCTGCAGGGCTATCAAGGCTCAGTGGAAGCACCAGGATCAGTGCTTCTTCGGGGCTGTCAGGGCTCAGTGGAAGCGCCAGGATCAGCACCAGGCTCCAGCTGGAGCTCGGCGCTGAACCTGGCGCTTCTGCTGAGCCCAGAAGAAGAGCCAATCAGCTGGAATGTTGCAGCATCTCCAGGGTCTTGTGATTTACATTCAGATGCTTGGCAACTGATTCATATTTATGATGGTCACAGTGTCCCAGGGTCATGTGAAGTGACCAAAACCTGCTGCAACCACCCAGCAGAGGGGGGGAATAAAACCCAAACAACCCCACCCCACCCCCGCTGCCAATCCTCAACAGAAATACTCACAACAATGAAAACCTCGGACAGGAGGAAGAACACTGCTGGGCGGGCAGGCAGGTGTCTTGCTTGGCTGTGGCTTGGGGGGCACTTTTTTCAGTGCCTTGTAACTTTGAACAGTCACTAAGCAAATTGTTTTAAGTCGAGGACTTCCTGCACCTCATCACTTTTTTCTTTTCTTTTCTTTTCTTTTTTTTTGCTCATCAAGTTTTTGACACCTTGCTAGGCGACTGGTGGTACTTGGAAGTTGCCATATCCTAAAAGTGGTACAATGGGTGAAAAGGTTGAAAAGCCCTGCTTTAATAGATCTTTCTATGTTCCAATCAGTTTTTCAGCTTTACAATAGATTCTAAGAACACACTTTATTTCCCAGCCTGCATAAAACCCTATAGTAAGCTGAAGGATGGATCAAACTGAGCAATCTAATCAGAATTTTGAGATGGATTTGCTTTTCACACTATTTGAAAGTTCATCTGATGATCACATAAGAAAATCTAACATAAATCATTGTGCTGATGCCAGTAATCTTGGCCTAGGATGTGGGGTTTTTTTTGGGTAATATTCAGGTACTGCAGTAACTTATCATAGTGGTATATGAGCGCCTTCCTGTGGTTTCTTAAATGACCTGACTGACATCTGCCATGTGTCATAACTTAGAGGCTCATACCCTTTAGATTCCAGTAAAGTGAGATTCAGTTGACACTGCCTCTCGTAGGACTTCTGCTGTAACTCTGCTGGATACAATCAGATCTATTGTTCATAGACGAGAAAATGAATGTAGCTTAAAAACATGTTGTTATTGAAACCATATAGGTCTTTTAGGTGTGTTCCCCCCCCTTCTGTGCTTTGCTTCCTCTGCACAATACATGCTCTCTTCTGTAAGAGCAGGCAAAGAGTGACAGAATATATCACTTTGGCATTTTTTTATTTGTAGCTTGTGTAATTGAACGCTGGCACAAGATTCATTTAGGAATCTTTACGAAAACTGTGTTTGGAGCTCAAGCACTGAAGTCGTAATGGCTGCCCTAGTTTGTATGAACACACACACTCACAACCCCAAGAGGTTTCAGCCACTGAAGCCTAGCGCGCTTACATGTTTAAAGTCTACTTAATACAAACATGTTAAAAGTGGATAATAGCAACCCAGTCTAATGAAGAAAAATGATTCAATTTCATGCTGGTTTGTTGTAATAACTTCTTTAACATTTTAACTCATTACTTTCGACTTGATGTTGATCTCATTTGATGCACTGTTCTCTCTTCTGTGCTGATGTGATTTGTGCACATTGTGAATTGTAAGCAAGGCTGACAGGTCTCCCTTTTGGCTACACCTGAGCTATAGATATACTTACAGAGAGAGTTGTCGGTATAGAGGACAGTGTCATAAGGCTGACAATACTGGCATGATTTCAGTATGAGGCAAAAAGGTGTGGAATCAGTCAGTTAGGATTAGAATCAGCACTTCTATGGGCTTCTATGAAAGGATTAGGGAACAAGCAGAAGTCAGAAATGATTGTGTCAAGAAATAAATTGATGATAATATGAATTGGAAAGGAAAAATGACAGAAGAATGGACAAATTTATTCTAGAGGAGAGTGTAATGACAGGGCAAAAGAGTGAATGTTTTGGAATGTGATGTTTTCATTTTTCACTTTAAATACAGACCTTTTTGATTTCGGCACAGAAATGTGAACGGGGGGGAAAAAGTCCAACTCAGCAGATATATAAAATGCTGCCAGGGAGCTACAGAGAAAAATTATATGTTAACAGCCAGATTATTTTAAAAGCATTATGTAGTAAAAATGGATCAGAAGGTCAGCTTGAAGAAGGCAAAAGTTGTAATCTCTTGAAGGAAGTTCTACTTTTTAAAACCAAGTTTTTAATATGGTCAATATAATTAGATCTTTAATAATTTTCTTTGTTTAATAGAGGGTTAGGTCTAGAGTAATTTGTGTAATATGGCTTCATATCAATAATTATGGGTATACAAACTGAGGAAGTCAAGTAGGAAGGCAAACGTTAAATACAATCAAATATATTCTAGTGATTGGGGAAATATCTATGTATTTCTGAGAACTGGTTTACCATTGTGCATTTGATCTCTTATCAGCTGATGACCTTCCATTGAATATGAGCACTGTCTTGTTTAAAAATTGGAGAGTGGAACTAGTCTCTGATGGTTACTCTATTACATCCTTGGGTTAATGAACGAATGCATAAACGTCAAGACAAGAAGGACAATGCATTGGAAAATCGCATAGTAGAGGGAATGCATAGATTTCCCTGCAGCTTTTGTGTTCCCATCTCAAAAGTTGACAGCCAGTTTGGTGCAATGGTTAAGGCCTCAGTTCTGGTCCTGGGTTCTAATTCTGCTTTAGGCACAAAGCCAGAGGGGTGATTTTGGACCAGTCACTCTCTCACTCAGCCCTAGAAAGGAGGCAATGGCAAGCTACGTCTGAAAAACCTTGCCAAGAAAACTTGTCCGGGCAGTTGCCAGGAATCAATAACTAAAACAAAGGTCTGTGTGCATGCACAGAAAAACAGTTGGGAGTTACATATATGGATCATTAATTGCTAAATTTGACCTCCCCACCCTGCATGTAGAGTAGGATTCTTTGCAGTTTTGGAATTCAGGAGCAATTCTTTCATGGCCATATTCACCTCACCTTAGTAGTTAATAGAAGATTGCCATGTATTCTATAAACTTAATAATATCATCTAGCAAATGCTCATTCTTTAAAGCAATCTTGCTTTTTTTCCCTTGTAGTTTTGGTGATACACCCATTTGAAATAGTAGTTAGACAGTGGCAGCAGCAGCACTAACACCCAATACAATGCAGCAGGTAATCTGAGGATTTTTCCTACATGCATCTAATTATATCTTTTTTCTCCCTTGTCCTCATGGACATTGCCTTTTTCTTATTTCTAGACATGAATGGGATAGGTTTAAGTCATCCTTAACTATACAGGTACTAAGGTAGTGTTTTCTGTGTTATTGAAACACTCTTCAAGAACAGCCTCGAGTTGTGCAAAGGCTGTTGTTTGCAGGAACACCAAATTCCATTGCACTATTGTTGTTGTTTTTTTGCCCCTTCATGGATTACTGCCTTGTCATGGCGAAGGGGCTTGCGTAATTCAATGAAGCTATGAGCTATGCCGTGCAGGGCCACCCAAGACAGAAAGGTCATAGCAGAGAGTTCTGACAAAACGTGATCCACTGGAGAAGGAAATGGCAACCCACTCCAATATCTTTGCCATGAAAACCCTATGGACAGTACCAAAAGGCAATACGATATGACGTTGGAAGATGAGCCCCTCAGGTCAGAAGGCATCCAATATGCTACTGGGGAAGAGCAGAGGGCCAGTACTAGTAGTGCCAGAAAGAATGAAGTGACTGGGCCAAAGCTGAAAGAACGCTCAGCTGTGGATATGTCTGGTGGTGAAAGGAAAGTCCGATGCTGTAAAGATTTTTTCTCCATAGGAACCTGGAATGTAAGATCCATGAATCAAGGAAAGCTGGACGTGGTCAAACAAGAGATGACAAGACTGAACATCGACATCTTAGGTATCAGTGAACTAAAATGGACAGGAATGGGTGAATTTAATTCAGATGACCATCAGGTATACTACTGCAGGCAAGAATCCCTCAGAAGAAATGGAGTAGCCTTCATAGTCAATAAAAGAGTAGGAAAAGCAATACTGGGGTACAATCCTCAAAATGACAGAATGATCTCAGTTCCAATCCAAGGCAAACCATTTGTTCTGTACCAGCCTGCTACTGGCCCTGCAGAAAAGGCAACCCCTTTACAAACGGCAAGAGGCTGGAATTACGTCTGCCAAATTTATTACTACAAAAACAAACAAGACACGAACCAAGATACAGGAGCTTTGAAACACTATCCGAGCGGTTGCTTTCAGCAAACCAGCCCTTCCCACACATTCCCCTTATAAAGAGTTCAGGGCGTGGCCTCTCTCTGCCTCCTTCCGAGAAGCCCCACAGCCTTCCTCTGTTTACTCCTACTTGACTGTCTCCTGCATTGGGCGTCCTTGAACAGGGCCAGCTGCGGGTCATCTTCATCCACACTGTCAGGCTCACACAGCTGGGTCTCCATGGTGACCAAGTGGGAGGGGCCTGCCTGAGGGCTATCATCAGCAAGATCTTCAACCCCCTCAGCAAGGTCTTCAACACCCCCCTCCTCCTCTGAGTCGTCCGACCCAACTGCCGAACCCACAGGCTGACCCTGAATCACAACACCATTCAATATCACAGTAGTCCAAGTCTATGCCCCAGCCACCGGTGCTGAAGAGGATGAAATTGACCGGTTCTATGAAGCCCTACAAGCACCTTATAGAACTAACACCAAAAAATGATGTCCTTATCATCATGGGGGATTGGAATGCTAAAGTAGGAAGCCAAAAGATAACTGGAATAACAGGCAAGTTTGGCCTTGGAGTACAAAATGAAGCAGGGCACAGGCTGATAGAATTTTGTCAAGAGAATACGATGGTCATAGCAAACACTCTTTTCCAGCAACCCAAGAGACGGCTCTACATATGGACATCACCAGACGGTCAACACAGAAATCAGATTAACTATATGCTCTGTAGCCAAAGATGGAGAAGCTCTATACAGTCAGTAAAAACAAGACCAGGAGCTGACTGTGGCTCAGACCATGACCTTCTCATTGCAAAGTTTAGGCTTAAACCAAAGAAAGTAGGGAAAAGCACTAGGCCAGTCAGGTATGAATTAAATCATATCCCTGTTGAATATACAGTAGAGGTGACAAATAGATTTAAGGAATTAGATCTGATAGACAGAGTGCCTGAAGAACTATGGACAGAGGTTCACAACATTGTACAACAGGTAGCAACCAAAACCATCCCAAAGAAAAAGAAATGCAAGAAAGCAAAATGGTTGTCTGAGGAAGCTTTGCAAATAGCTGAGGAAAGGAGGGAAGCGAAAGGCAAGGGAGAAAAAGAAAGATACGCCCAATTGAATGCAGAATTCCAGAGAATAGCTAGAAGAGATAAGAATGCCTTCTTAAATGAACAGTGCAAAGAAATAGAAGAAAACAATAGAATAGGGAGGACCTTAGATCTTTTCAAGAAAATTGGAGAGATGAAGGGAACGTTTCATGCAAAAATGGGCATGATAAAGGACCAAAATGGCAGGGACCTAACAGAGGCAGAAGAGATTAAGAAGAGGTGGCAAAATTACACAGAAGAACTATACAAGAATGAGCTTAACATCTGTGATAATCACAGTGAGGTGGTCACTGACCTCGAGCCAGACATTCTAGAATGTGAAGTGAAGTGGGCCTTAGAAAAGCTGAGCAACAACAAAGCTAGTGGAGGTGACAGTATTCCAGCTGAGCTATTCAAAATCTTAAAAGATGATGCAGTAAAAGTGCTACATTCAATTTGCCAGCAAATTTGGAAAACTCAACAGTGGCCCCACGATTGGAAAAGATCAATTTACATTCCAATTCCAAAGAAAGGCAGTGCCAAAGAATGTTCAAACTATCGCACCATTGCACTCATTTCTCATGCTAGTAAAGTTATGCTTAAAATCCTACAAGCTAGACTCCAGCAGTATGTGGATTGAAAACTACCAGAAGTACAGGCAGGATTTCGAAGAGGCAGAGGAACTAGAGATCAAATTGCCAACATATGCTGGATCATGGAGAAAGCTAGAGAGTTCCAGAAAAACATCTACTTCTGCTTCATTGACTAAGCTAAAGCCTTTGATTGTGTGGATCATAACAAACTGTGGCAAGTTCTTAAAGAGATGGGCATACCAGACCATCTTATTTGTCTCTTGAGAAACCTATATGTGGGCCAAGAAGCAACAGTGAGAACTGGACACGGAACCACTGATTGGTTCAAAATTGGGAAAGGAGTCCCGCAAGGCTGTATACTGTCGCCCTGCCTATTTAACTTATATGCAGAGCACATCATGAGAAAGGCAGGACTAGATGAATCAAAAGTTGGAATTAAGGTTGCCGGAAGAAATATCAACAACCTAAGATATGCAGATGATAGCACTCTAATGGCAGAAAGTGAAGAAGAACTAAAGAGCCTCTTGTTGCGGGTGAAGAAGGAGAGTGCAAAACTTGGGTTGAAACTTAACATTAAAAAAACCCAAGATCATGGCATCCGGCCCTCTCAATTCCTGGCAAATAGATGGGGAAGAAATGGAGGTAGTGACAGATTTTATTTTCCTGGGCTCCAAGATCACTGCAGATGGGGACTGTAGCCAAGCAATTAAAAGATGCTTGCTCCTCGGGAGGAAAGCCATGGCAAATCTAGACAGCACACTAAAAAGCAGAGACATCACCCTGTCAACAAAAGTGTGTATAGTCAAGGCTATGGTCTTCCCAGTTGCAATATATGGCAGTGAAAGTTGGAGTCCCTTGGACTGCAAGGCGATCAAACTGGTCAGTCCTAGAGGGCCAGATCCTGAAGCTAAAACTCAAATACTTTGGCCACCTAATGAGAAGGAAGGACTCACTGGAGAAGAGGCTAATGCTGGGAAAGATTGAGGGCAATAGAAGAAGGGGACGACAGAGAATGAGGTGGCTGGATGGAGTCACTGAAGCAGTAGGCGTGAGCTTAAATGGACTCCAGAAGATGGTAGAGGACAGGAAGGCCTGGAGGAACGTTGTCGATAGGGTCGTGATGGGTCGGACACGACTTCGCAGCTAACAACAACAATTGTTTTTTGCTGACTTAAGAATAGGTGCAGTAGGAATGGCCTGAGTCAACTCATCATATTTCTGGTAGCTTGGAACTGATGTCTTATGTCTTAATCCAACCTTGAAAGACGAATTTAAATTTTCAAATATTTTTTAAAATATGAACAAAGAAGAATTAGATGTTGCATTGATGCAACAACTGTCAGAAATAGCAAAAGCCCTTGGACATATACAGTTTCATAGTGCTTTACAGCCCTCTCTAAGTGGTTGACAGTCAATATATTGCCCTCCAACAATCTAGGTCCTCATTTTACCCACCTCGGAAGGATGGAAGGCTGAGTCAACCTTGAGCCACTTAGAATCAAACTTCTGGAGTGAGCAGTGAGTTAGCCTGTAATACTGCATTCTAACCACTGCACCACCATGGCTCATACTACACAGATTACACTTATTTCTGTGTAGAAATAAATAGAACAGAGACATACAGTATGTAAATGTTTATATTTGTGAATTTGTGTGTACATGTGTGTACAATACACACACAAACACACACGACTGCAGGATGAAGATTCTTCATTGAAGGTTATGGATCCATGATGCTTCAGTTTCACTTTAATGTTTTTTTCCCCAAATTCCCAGTCTTCCCATTCTCTTCCTAGAAGAGAATGACCGGCTCAAAGTCAACCAGTCAGGCTCTACGCGTAAGGGAGGACTAGAACTTGGTCTTCTTTCTCCTAGTCCAGCATCTTAATCACTTTACCACACTGGCTCTTTCATATATGCACATGTGCTAAGAATAAGCAACCAATTTCAATGCAATTGTTAAATGGATAAAATTAGAGTGTGCATTATTAATAAAAACTTGCAATGAATTTTTAAATTTAAGTTGCCATAGGAACGGTGTTGCTTGCCCTGCATCAACAATAGCAAGGTTATTCTACTGCTGTATGGTTCCCTACCCCAATGTTATCTTAAACCATCTTTCATAATCCCTCATTCAGCATAAGCCAATTACAAGAGCTGCAATTCAACACATATGGGAAGCGCTTGGTTAAAGCTGCTATCGTGTTGGTTGCTAAGATTACAGCTCATCTAAACAAACCTCAGAATATGAGTTAAGATCCATTTGTTACAGACTTTCTCCTTGCCCTTGTGTCAAGAAAGACATTTAAGGAAAGCCAAGCTGGCCCCTTCCCCCTTTCTCCTCCATCTTCCCAAAACACCAGCAGGCTCTCTTGAAACAGGATGTAGAAAACCTTTTTCATCAGTATTGTGCAATACTGCTAGTCTATTTTCACGTGCACATCTGTTTGAAATATTGGCCCTTACACATGTCTTGAACTTTGTGACTTCTTCATGATATCTGTCACTACTCTATTGATTTCTCCCTGTTTCTTCTCCTTTAATGCTGTCAGCAGCGTTTTCTATGACAGGAATGGTTTTGCTGTTAGGAATTTCATTACTTTTCCAGCATGGAGAAAGTGTATACAATTTTATGTGAAAACAAGGCTTTGAAAGAGTTTGAGTGTTTTTTTTAAAAAAAATGAATTTAATACACTGTGGATGATCTATCTCAGGTATGGATTATGTGTTCCCAAGAAACAATTCGTAGTTCGAAGAGATACAACCTAGTTAGGGCTGCTATAAGACAAATAGATGTTATATTTGAATTTTATCTCATAGTAAAATCTCATAGTATGTGGAAAGAGGAATGGAAGGGTTCTGCTAAAACCTTCCCAGATACTGTTTTCATAAACAGAAACATCTTAAATCTTATTTCCTGGCTCCTAAATTCTCTCCTGCTGTGTTTCATCAATTAGATTTTTATAGCTAGTTTTTGTGCTGGATGCCTATTGGAACTTTTTAGCAAAATGCTCAGAAATTTTAGCCTTGGATTTTCTTTTCTAGCAAGGTAGCCATTTTGACCCATGCAAAATACCCATACTGGAGGAGTGGATCATGAAGAAGGTAGAATTTGCAGAAATGGCCAAGTTGGCTTGTTTGAATAGGGAAGGAGCAAAAAATATTTTTTATTTAAAAACAAACAAACAAACCTGGGAGCTCTTTATGGACAAATATTTTTTTTGCTGAAAATTGATAAAAATGAACTAGAGATCTCTGGATTTACTGATTGAAAGGGCTGTATATGGAAGAAGGAAATCATGTAATTTGGGAGGCCAGAAATAATATTAACTATGTAGATTGTGTTAGCTAAAGCAACAATACAATTTACTTCATCCGAATAAAAGATGAGAGATTGTAAATATAACAGTGCGCTCAGATAATTTATGGTGGACTTTAGGAATTTGATACACCATAACACCATAACACTTTCAAATGGTCAGATTTTAGCATCTGACAGAACTGAAGAAGCTTCTCGGATGAGAAGCTAAACATTTTCAAGAAAAAAAAGAAAAGAAAATCCAGTTGCCTTTTGAAAAGCACCATTGGGACATCTTATCTGTCCATTACCAATATTTTCCAATTGTTCTATTCCAATGTCCGAGACCTGAGACTGAAGTTAATCAGTATTTTTTGTAGCCCCAGATCTTTCTGGATCTTAGATTCAATTCTTGAAAGTCCACAGTATTATCAGTAGACAAAGTAACAAAATTTAATGCCTTAACATCAGGCATTGCAACCTTTCCATCACCATAGAATCTATAAGGCTGTATGGCAGCAACTAGATTTGGAGAATGTGCTACAGTGATTTATCCATGGGTCTTTCCAAGCAACTATACTGGACTCCTCCAATTTTCTATTCTTGGTAAGGACCAAGCCACGCCAGTCAAGGGACTCCATTCTTTTCAAATTCCTTCAAGTTTACTTACCATTGATATGCCTCTTCCCAGTTGGTGAGCATACTTCCATGGAATGAGTTCGATGAGTAGAGTCTCCAATGGAGCAAATGGAACATGAATATTAAGGAATTGCTTGGATTTTGGAAGGCTTTGAAGATCACCATTTCTCTTCCCCTTTCATAAGTAATTTCTACAGAAAATGTAGTTAAGTTATCCATCAGATATAATCTCATAGTCAGCCTCTGGTTGCCCAAAAAACAAGGTGAGCTAGTAATCTACCTATTATTCAAAAAGAACCTATATACACCTCAATGTACATCTTACCTTACATATTGCTGTAATTTGTTTGCAAAGTCAAATAAAGTAACAACTTTTTTTAGAAAGCATCATTTTAAGGTACAAAATCAAGTATACTTTTGTTTAGACCAGTGGTTCTCAACCTGAGGTCCGCGGACTCACAGGGGTCCGTGATGTTGTCACAGAGGGTCCACGAAGGCTCGAATAAATGTTATGATTTAAATCTTGAGTTAAGACTTGAGTTAAGCCATGGCCACAAAAGGTATTTAAAGGGGGTCTGTGATGAAGAAAAGATTGAGAACCACTGATTTAGACAATAGCAAAGGAAATTAATGATTTAAAATACTGGCCTAAATTTGTCTTTTTTGTAATTAAAGTATTTCTGAAATTGAGATATCCAATCTGGATATGTAGGTAAATCAATCATTTCTAACTGTGTATGGTTTGAAGAAGGAAACATTACTGCCTCATAATTTTAGTTGCATGGGTCCAAGACTGACATGGTGGCCTAGTGGAGTAGACACTTGCCTCCTACTGAGAAGGTTGAGAGCTCAATCTTAGGTAGTAGCAGATGTTTCTCAACTAGGGCACAAAGAAAAATAAATCTGCTGGGAAGTTTTTGTTTCAGAAAGGGCATCCTACCAGTAAATGCTCAGCTCCATCCAGTTGCCCCAACTTTACCCTGAATAAGGAATACAGGGTTGTTAAAAAAATAGTTGCACGGGTTCTCTTAGTAACCTAGTATGATGCAACTAGAGAGGCCCGTCAACTGTGTAAGACTTGCTAAATTTTTTGCCCCATGTTAGGGGTCTGCATAAGACCTAGTGAAGTTTTCAGATCACCTTTCCTGTTTCTGTTGTCAAATAATTTCACTTCCTTGATAAAAATTACAAACTTCTTTACCCAATGCTATCTTTCCTTTCTCTAGGTTCTCCTTACTATTACAGTGCTGCAGCCCGTGGAGCCGCGCCCCCAGCAGCTGCTGCTGCTTATGATCGTCACTGACAAAACAAACCAAGAAGCACATTCACCACATCACGTCAGATGACACCGCTGGAATCATCTAGAGTGCAACTACTTAAATCAAGCTATATGGAACGATAAGAGAAATTGTCCAACCAACCCATGCAATGATTAGAATGTTATTCTTTCAGCTAGGTGAACAGCTTATTACTTCACTGTTTTTAATTAATGGACTTTTTTAGATATCTTAATTGAATTTCCCATTAAAAAACAGGGCAAACAAAGAATTAGTTTTGCTAACATTTGCTGCAGTTTGTGAAATGCAGTAGCCATGTGTAACATGCAGTCCTCTTGCTTTGGACTGACAAGTTGTATCTGGTTCCTCTAGCCATGTTGGGTAATAGGAACATTTCTAATGTTAAAAAGTTCCCTATGGGGTATCTCTTTAATGTGTGCATTGTAATACAACATGTAGTTCCAGCTTGGACAGCATGAATTGGGTCTTAATTCAGTGAGTAGGCATTAAAGACAAAAGAAAAACAATGTTCTACTCAAACAGCAAAGCACCAATGTAAATAACTTCTTTGTGTTACTATAGAGTGGTTTAGCATAAGTCAAATACATGGAACAAAGGATGATCTTAAAATACATTGGAAAATGTGTTTTGACAATGGTGCACTGACTCTAAAACTTCAGTAAGCTTTAAAACAACTCTAAACCAGGTTAACATTAACAGGCCATTTCTGGGGCTGATGTTCTTTCTAGAAAAACTATTCTGACAGTCAGGTGAGCATTTGGTAATGAACCTATGAGCAAATGATAGCAAGAATTATCCCCATTTTTACTGTTGAATATTATGTTTATTTCTAATCACAAACAACTATATGGTTTTTGACTTTAAGTTCATTTCAATATAAAAGAAGTAATTCCAAATGACCAAAATCTTATATACAGTGGTACCTTAGTATTCGACTGCTTCAAAACTTGTCAAATTTGGTACTTGACACATTTTGACCCAAAAATGTTATCCCGGTATTTGTTGCTTGTTTGGTACTTAATGTGCTGTGACAGGAAAATGGGGACAGCCATGGAGAATGGACAGGAAGTTGGCCATGCCAGGAAGGAAGCTACAAAAGGAAGAAGGGGATGGCCGCATAGGGTGGATGGGAAGTCAGCAGTGCTGGGAAGGTCACTGACATACAAAAAGTGACAGGCAGGAATGTCTTTTAGGCTAAAACAAAGGGTCATGTTGTAAGTCATGTGGTTTGTTTGGCACTTGTCATTTTTAATTTTTGACATGCTTCCTGGAACCAATTAATGCCGAGTACCAAAGTACCACTGTACATGGGAAAGAAACACTTATACACAATGAAGTAAAGGTATTATCTCCTATGGCAGAATTTGGGGGTTTTTTTGTCCTCTTCAAAAAAAAGTAACTTGGGTTTCTTAAATCTTTATAAAGCAGTTTTCATAAAGTTTCAAGATGAGAGGTTGAAAAAGATCAGGGTTACATCATGTCAAGGCTCTCCTGAACTTCCCCAACTGGAACCACAAAATTTCACTAAGAATTAGTGTATTGATAGTGTGGATTTTCATCCTGATATACAAAGAAAGGATTAGTATTTCTATGCTTTAACATTTTTTTCCTATGGTATATACACTCCCCTTTTTCCTATGGTATATACACTCCCCTATGTATAGAATGAAGTTTATAAATGTTAGGGGAAATTGACTTTGTTTATGTTGCCATAAAATTCTCTTCACTCCAAGAACTACTCATTTTATCCATTTTTTTGTTTTTTTAAAACTTATGACCAGTGATGATCTCGTTCAGGGGTAGGCAACCTTGGCTCTTTTATGACTCGTGGACAGTCCACGAGTCATAAAAGAGCCAAGGTTGCCTACCCCTGATCTAGTTGAACAAAAGGATATGCTTAAAAGAAGCTCACTTTTCTTATACAAAATCAGTGGAACAGAAGCTGGCCTTCCCAAATTGATATCCTGCATATGGAAAAATGCTCCTTAAGTCTTGTTTGGTTTTTATATTAAGAGATATTCAATGATGAGTGCTTTTCATAGTATTTCTCAGGTACAGGGGAAAAAAAATCTTGTGCCCTGCTTTAATTTTTTTTAGGTAAAGTTATATGCATGACAGAGAACCCAAATCTTTGTTGAAAATCTAAGAATGCTCAGATGAATAGGATACTTTAAAACGGAGTTCATATGAAATTATCTTTACACTTTGCCTGGCTATCTTGAATTCTGTTTTTTCTAAGCCAAAATGCATTTATACATCCCTTTCAAATCAGATACTTCCATCACAGGTCAGTGGATGATTCACAGAACCCCAGGGATCCTTTTGCATATTTAATTCAAAGAAATGATTCAGATCATATCAGAGAACGTCATTTAAGACTGGCTTTTCCCTAATTAGTGCCCTCAAGAAGGTCTGAACTACATATTGTTTGCTTAATATACTGGAAGGGCATCAGATTGAGAGTTTAAGATTTAAATTATAGAAATAGGAAATAGGAAATTATAGGAATATGGAGTCAATATCAATTGCAAAGTTAACCAGCATATTAACTTAAGACCATCCCTGCCCCCCAAGGTTCATAGAAGAGTTGCAAAACCAGATAAAAGGGATTTCCAGATGCCAGTTAATCAATAGATAGAGGCATCATTCCTTATTAATGAAAAATAGCTTTCGTCTGGCCAACAAATAAATTAATGAGTGTTCATCACATTAAACATATTCTCAGCTTCTGGGTGTTTTTTAATTAAAAAGAAATTGCCATCTCATGTAGAATTTTAACACATGAATACTTTAGTTGCTGTTTCTTTAGCATGAAGTTTTATAAAGATACTAAACAGAGAACTGCCTGAACCAACTAATTTAAACTGCATAACCAGCAAGGAATCATTATTAGGTTATCTGTAGAGTAAATATGTTATTTGAAACTGTAAGAAAACACTTTTCTAATCACTATTTACTGGGGCTTTCTCTGGAAGCCTGAAAATAAAGACGACTTGCACAAAATAAATTCCTGGTTAGTTGTAGCCATCATGAGGTGGTGTCATTCTCCTTTGTGTAAGTGGAATAACTCCTGTTCCACCCATAAACTATTGATTTCCTTCTAAAAAGACTGCTCTAAGCAGGTAGTCCTTGACTTACGACCACAATTGACCCCCCCAATTTATGTTGCAAAGTGAGACATTTGTTAAATGAGTTTTGCCTCATTTTACAACCTTTCCTGCCACAGTTGCTAAGTGAATCACTGCAGTTGTTAAGTTAGTAACACAGTTGTTAAATGAATGACAATTTTTTCAGTGCCATTGTAACTTTGAACAGTCACTAAATGAACTCTTGTAAGTTGAGAACTATTTGTGTGGGTATGACCTTGGGAGATAGGAAGAAGAGTCACAGCCTAAAAAACCTCCAGCCCACACAAAAAGGGGGGTTATGGGATGTATCTCAGAAAGGGTCTCCCTAGTTTTCTACAGAGTAAAAGTAAAGCAGGTGAAAAAATATTTCAGATTCTGTTACTATAGCCTTACAATACAGCTAGTGTTAAGTACTCATGGTTTATGCTTCTTGCCTGGACTAGCTCAAAGAGCTGAAAATATGTACATAAATTCTTGTGGATCCTTTCCCAGCAGATCTAAATCAGAAATATGTGGAGAGAGGGCAAAGTTGATGTTAATTGGTGGATGTATAGCAAATGTTTTAACATTAAGCTGGAGTGACCATTTTTACTAAAAGTCTATCACCTTTTCCATGAAATAAAAAGCAATATTATCTAATCCCAGTAATCCCTAATTTCTAATTATGGACAAATAGTAAAAGATTCCTGCGTCAGACACTATCCTAATGCTATCCTCTCCGATTTAATGCCAAACCAATTCAAGACACAGAGTCTCTGCAGAAAACCTCTCTGAAAACCACCCAAGAATAGCTCCCCCCCAAGTGTTTTAATTTCTGAAAAAAGAGCTTCAGACAGTCCTCTTCTGCCAGCAGGCTTCTATCACATTTGATAATATTAAATCATTGCATCCCCATTACTGTGGTACTACATAGTGTGTATGTGACTAGGAAACCTAGGAGCTAAGAAACATTAGTACATTTTGTACTTAAGCAAGCAATTTTCAATAGCATTTACAAAGAAATGATGACATCTAACAAAGCCTGGTGAATCAGGAGCAGCCACAAGCAGACTCTGCTTCACTTGCTTCACTATTGCATGCATGTGATATAAAAAGGCAGGGAACTTATCTTGTAAGTTGCAGTCTTTGTCAACTGACATGTCACTGGTGTGATTTATAGCGGCAACTTACATGGTGAGCCCTACCTTTATATTATTTGAGGGGGGGGGGGTTGGTACCACCTGAATAAGCTTTTACTCTCTTGGTCATCATACGCACAGAGTCAATTCTTGCATAAATATTCAGTAATGTGTGTCTCTATTTATGCATATATACACATTGATTATTTATGCGAGGTATGAATAGGAGAGGAGCTCATGAAGAGGGAGAAGAGAATATTGTAAAGAGAAAAAAGAACCTACATTTTCTCTGCATTTCATTCTACTTTATAATTCCTGAAAGTTCCATAAGTGGGGAAAGGACCTATTCTTATGTTAATCTGTCAAATGTGGACTATTGGAAGTGTTGACGTGATGTCACCATTTTTCTGTCCCACACATTTCATAAGCTGCATTTAGGTAGCATCATTCTTTTATGGTGATTCATATGCAACCAGTTAGTCACATCAAATGATGACAAGAGATCCATCACTATATTTAAGGCTACTTGGCCATTCACTTATCTGAGAATCCCCAAAATACAGTAGAGCAGCAACTATATGCATTTAGTGAAACAGGTGATAGAACATCAAGCAAGAATGAATCTGACTTTTGGGATTCAGGATTCTTCTTTTTTTTGAAAGAGAAAAAGAAAAAAATTAGGACTTTGATGTTATCGATGTATACTGATAAAATGACAGAGAAAGCATATCCATCTGATAATTAGTGCATATACTCATTGTCTAGACAGTAAGTAAGGGTGTTGCAACTCCCCCATCAAGTTTACTATTTTGTTAACCCAAAAAAACTGGGGCTAGTATAAAATAACTCTCTTACAGGGATAAACTGGAGAAAGGAGTTGTGTCAATTTGTGGGGATAAGAAAGTAAGAAACAGAGAAACAAATTTACTGAATTACTTCAGATGTGCTGGCTAGTGGGAGGAAAGAAAATTCACTTGATGCTCTTTTTTTTCTTTAAGAAAGAGAATGTCCTCCTAGTAATCATTTCCTCCCTCAACAGGAGATGGAATCTTTACTTAATACAAGTTTTACTACTGCTTTTGTTCTAGCACAGGGGTCTTCAGACTTGGCCCTTTTATGACGTGGACTTCAGCTGCCAGAATTCCTCAGCCACAAGTCATAAAAGGGCCAAGTTTGAAGACCCCTGTGCTAGCAGAACTAGAGAGCCCACCAATTATCCATCCACATAGAATACCACCCTCTGCCTTTCAGTTTCCCCCACACATGGAAGGGTTGAATAGGAAGTAGGCATCTTGCCCGCTACCCAAAAACCACTACTCTTGAAAGAAGCTTCATTTTAGTCTGTAACCTTTCTCAATGGATCCAGTTCCTTGACAAGAGGTCACCCCAGATATTTTCCATGAAAGACTGAAGAGTGATATTATTTTTTTTGCTAATTATGAGTTTGAGTAAATACATTCAAATCCAATTCACACTGTATCTACACAGCCATGCTTTGCTTAGAGGTTCAGCTGAGCACCACCTGGGAGATGAGAGAAACATGGCTGCTTCCCATATGCTTATTGTTCTTGCCTAGGCAGGACATCACCATTCAGATCATGAGAAAGGCAATATCTGAACTAGCCTCTTCCACTGTTAAAAACATAGGGAACTTTTTTCATCCATGTGTTTTTAAGAGAGCCATCCTCTGCAGTAAAAACCATGACAGTCAAGGGAAAAAGAAACCAAACCACAATATTGTGTTAGATTTTTCATGACCCAAGAGCTGGTTGTTTATGTAGAAGCTCTGTATTCCTATCCTTGAAAGTACAATAGCTTAATATGTATCAATGGAAAATCCAGACAATGTGCCTATATGGGGTTTTAATACAAGTCTCACAGCTTCTGCCTTAACAATTTGGTAGTGAAAACAATTCTTAAAAAAATTTAGCCACACAATGCTCTTCCGTTGCTGCTGGGTAATAGATAATGTTGTCCCAAACATAGACTACTACTAAATACAGAACTACAGCTAATAAAAGGAAAAATATTAGTGTATAGTTCCAGTCCTCAAGCACTTACTCTGAGACTTTTTCTCTCCAGCTTTAACTGGGAAGTGCATGGTTTGATGATGACAGTAAGCATTTATATCTGTTAAATCCTGATCGGTTGCTCTCAAAAGATTTGGAGGTGTGACTCTCTTTTGATAAGCCCTAAAAAGAGTGGATGCTTATCTGAAGCATCTCCAGTTCTTTTGAGGTTTAATATTTCCAATGTTTTTCTGGACCTTAAAGCTTCTTCCAGTGGAGCAAGATTTAATTATAAGGGGAAGGATCATGTCTTTGCCATGTTTTGAGTAGCTATAACTAATTTAAGGTTAGCTGATTCCAACAACTCTCGTTTAAATAAGACTAAGATTATATATTTCCAGAATTGTTTATCCGATATAGGTCTCTTTTACAAACAGCTAACAGCATTCAAACCAATCTAATTTTAGATGATTCTTTTTTTTTTTTTACAAATTCATTGATTTTAAAATTTGGTTTACTCAAATGTTCTTGGAGAAGAAGCTCATGAATGATAATATACACTTTTTGTCTGGGCTGCAAGCAAATATGAATATAATTATGAAGATAGTAAAAGAAATCAATAGCTAATGGTTAATTGCTGCATGCTGTCAAGATTAACGAAAACAGGGCTCTTCAAACCTGGCCCTTTTATGACTTGTGGACTTTAATTCCCAGAATTCCTCAGCCAGGCATGCTGGCTGAAGAATTCTGAGAGTTGAAGTCTACAACTCATAAAAGGGCCAAGTTTGAAGACCCCTGAATTAAAAGAAAGGGGAGTTTTAACAGGATCAAAATCTACCTGAAATAATTTGACTATGAGCATGAGTTACATGACAATGCCAGCTGTAATATATGAGACTTAATACCAGAAATACCTTTATAATTACACTTAATGTGGTTATTTTTTTCTCCATGAATACTTTTGTGTATACTGCATTTCAAGTATAAAACCCAAGGCAATATAGATTATAGGGCATTTTAGGCCCCTTGTATAGTATGTGTGTGTGTGTGCATTTCTTTGGGAAAGAGTAAAAACAGAATTGCTGAATGAGTCAATGTTTTCCCAGTTACTTTGTCAAGTCTGTAACTATGCTGCCAATCTTTGGAATACTCACACTAAAGTCAGATCAATCCCCTGGATGTGGGTTTTGCACACTCACAGTTTGTACTGCTTGTATCAGGAGGCATCTGTTGTATTACCTCTCAATACGTTTTTTGCCAATCTTTAAACAATCTACGGAAAATATGCTTCCTGAGTGGGCTGCACACAACTACTAGGTGACTACGTTTTTTTGTATTTCTGCTGCCATTTAGTGGTAGTCTAAATTATTGCTACCCAGAACCAATAAACATAGGGACTTCATCTATAACTAAAACAATCTATCATAGAGGTTTAGCTGTAAGGCCCAGGATGCAAAGAGTTACCATAGATACATCTGAAGTCTCAGGCATGTTCTGAGCAGATTCTTGTTCTTTGAACATCCTATACTCAGTAACAATTTGCTTTTTAAGATTTTTTCATTTCTTTCCTTCATTTCAAAAATAGTTTACCATTCATGCATTGGGAATTGTCCTTAAAAACCAAGTCCCAAAGTGAGAAGGTGGAACTTGCTGCCTTACACTTTGGACTCGTCCAGTGTAATCCATGGTAAACATTTCTTCTGGAATTATTCCTACCAAAATACAATGCACAATTAAACCTCAGATACTTCTTTTGTTTTGCTCAGTGTCATATTGAAATCAACCTGAACTGTCACTTTCTAGTGGCCTTTGAAATACAGACTCATTGCCCTGCAAGTAGAATTAACAAGGACAGACTTCTCGCTATTAAACATATCTAGCATCAAAGAAATAAATTTTGATTGTATTCACCAAAGTCTCTGATGGCCGTTTAGAAGCTTACTTTTAAAGACCAACAAAATAGACAAAGGAAAATAAAGAAAATAACCATAAAAATACAATTGAATTGCCTTTGAAGTAGGAGACGAATCTCCGCAAGTTAAAATTGCTTCTTAAAATGTGTATGTTTTTGTATCCTTTTTTCTAGTAGGAAAAGAACTGACTTGAAAACTTGGTGTTTTTTTCTTAGTGCCGTGCGTTGCTTTTGTGTGTAATAATATTTGAATGTAATGACAGCAGTGCCAATTTGCCAAAGATGTCAAACTTTTTTGTTTGTTTAAATTTGTTTTGGGGCTTTATTTGGGGGCTTTGTTTTTTAAGAGCTGGGTGGGTATTTTAAAATGTGGGTTAAAGGGAGGGGCATTTGGGAAAGGAATTCATTTGTTTTGCTTTGATTCTGAATTTTCTTGTCAATACTGGACTTTGTGATTTTTATTCTAAGTTAAATGGTTGACTGCAAACATTTTATTTTAGATTAGTTGAAGAAACATGCAATAAGATTGGCGTAGTTTCGATATCAGTGTGTCTTCATGAGAGTGACTTGTGGACATTTTGATTTTATGTAACGTTTATGTGAGATAATTATTTGTAAATATTTACCATAATTTTATTGGTTCCAAAAATAAAAGTAATTTTTTAAGTTCAGAGGTTCTATCATTCTTTTAATTTGAGAGTATCAAGTGCATATGATTGACACAGTAGAACCAACTGCCTCCAAATGCCATCTCTGTTGAATTTAAAGCCACTTTGTGGGGAAAAAACACATCAAAATAAGACAAAGAATGGTTTTCCTGAACTCTTGATGAATCACTTTGCATATCTGCAGGGGAGGACTTTTGAAAACTCAAGGTGCTGTCCACAACTGCAAGATCAAAACTTCACCCCCCCCCCCAAATTAAGATGATGCTATGACTGTGGGGTTAAAGCCCCCTCCCCCTTAGGGAGGGGCATCAATTCCACATTTATGGCTTCTGTCTTGACTTTCAGGATTCTCCTTCCTCAGTGGATGGGGAATGGCTCTGTTGAAAAACTAGTTAATTTGAAACATTTCTCTACATTTTAGCCATCTCCTCAAAGCTTCTTGACTCCACAGACTTTGAATAAGGAACAAGTAAATTAAATAGGATCTGAAAGAGAACACTTTCTCCAATCCACTGGAAAGTGAATTTTTCAAGAAATTCCACTGGCCAAATCAGTGATTCATAAAATGAAATCAGCCTTAATATAAAGAGTATGCTCTTATATAAAATTGTAACGAGTGTTTAATTATTTATTCTTGTTGAATTATGAACTATTGGATTATTTAAAACAGAATGTCTAGAAGTAAGGGGAAAAGTGATATTACACATGACTTTTTGCCCCAAAGACTAGCATTGGCATTAGCTGTTCTGAGAGCAAAATGAAATAGAACAGCCACTCCTTGGCTAATAAATTAACTATATGGATCGTGGATCAAGCTTTATACTTATTTATAAAAAGTGCATCTGACAATACTTTGGCTGCAATTTATCCATCAAATAACATCACAGAGAAAGGAATGTATTTTTTTGGCATCGTTTTCTCTCCAATCTGATGGCCATGAAGAAAATCAAGCAGAGGTAATCCTTTGGCCTTTCAATGATGCTGTTTGCACTTCCAGCATGCATTCCAGCAGAGTGCTTTGAATTCCAAAACGTTGAATAAAATGTTAACTTAAACATGTGTAAACCAACCACAACTGAGCAGTTGTTAAAGGCAAGGCAGTTGTTAAATTAGTTGTGCCCCATTTTATGACTCTTTTTGCCACAGTTGTTAAGCGAATCTGGCTCCCTCCACTGACTGAAGCCAGTTGGGAAGGTTACAAATGGTAATCACAGGACTCTGGGACAGGGCAACTACCGTAAACGCATGCCCGTTGCCCGAATTTTGATGATGTGACCGTGGAGATGCTTGCAATGGTGATAAGCGTTAAAATCAGTCGTAAGTCTTTTGCATTCATTTTGCTATATTTAACCTATTTCCTCTCTTTATTTATTTATTTTTTAAAAATTCCTCTCTCAATTGCCTTTTACAGCTGTTGGAAGTATCATATCCGATTACAATCCCAATAATGTTCCTGCCTGAAGTGCAAAGACTATTTTCTTCTCTTTAGGTGTTAAATCTCATGTCGCTCCGTTCAGCAATGGAAGCCCTTGAAAGATGCAAATCTCTCTTTAATGAAAGTTTCTATACAAACAGGTAGTGCCTAGCCTGCTGCCTCCATGCTGTCATTCAAACTTTATGTAAATGTAGAACGGCAGAAAAGAAAGGAATGCTTGTTCTCCAGAAAATTCTATAATTAAAAGCAACATAAAAGAATGCCACCCCCCCAATTCAAGTGAAGTACTTTTTTAAATAAGTATGGCTTGAAACTGCATTTTCAAGCACTGTGGGTTAAGAGCAACATGGGCAACGCCTTACTACAGGATCTGTTTGATTGTTCTTTGTTCTAATCCACTGTAGCAGCTGGCAATGGGTAGATACTTTCTTCTTCATTTTACAGAGCTACCGAGTGAAATATTTAATTTATTATGCCTCTGGGCATGAGAGCTCTTTTCCATAATGGTAGTGATAGGAGTGGATGTCTACAAGTAGTTCTCAACATAAAATCATTTGTTTAGCAACCGTTCAAAGTGAAAACAACCCTTAAAAAAGTGACTTACAACTGGTTGTTGTGCTTATGACCATCGCAGAATTCCCATTATCAAAATTTGGGTACTCTGCAACCGGCATTTAGGTATGATGTTTGCAGCATTCTGGGGTCATGTGAACACTGTTTGCAACCTTCCCAACTTTCTTCTGATGCAAAGTCAATGGGGAAAGCCAGATTCGCTTAACAAGCATATGAATAGAATAGAATAGAATAGAATAGAATAGAATAGAATAGAATAGAATAGAATAGAATAGAATAGAATAGAATAGAATAGAATAGAATAGAGCTGGAAGGGACCTTGGAGGTCTTCTAGTCCAGCCCCCTGATCAAGCAGGAGGGCCTACTATCTCAGACAGGTGATTGTCCGGTCTCTTCTTAAAAAACTTCCAGAAATGGAGCGCCCATGATTTATGGAGGTAAGTTGTTCCACTGGTTGATTGTCCTCACTGTCAGGAAGTTTCTCCTTAATTCCAGGTTGCTTCTTTCTTTGATTGGTTTCCAACCATTGTTTGTTGTTCTGCCCTCTGGTGCTTTGGAGAATAATGTGACCCTCTCTTCTTTGTGGCAGCCCCTCAAATACTGGAATACTGCTATCATGTCTCCCCTGTTTCTTCTTTTCTTTAGACTGGCCAAACCCAAGTTCTGTAGCCATTCTTTCTACGTTTTGGCCTTTGATCATCCTAGTTGCTGTTTTCTGAATTTTTTCCAGAATCTCAACATCTTTTTTGTGATATGTTGACCAAAATTGGCTGCAGTATTCGAGGTGTGGTCTTACTAGGGCTTTATAAAGTGGTACTAGTACTTTTTGTGATCTTGATTCTATGCCTCTGTTTATACAATCCAGGACTGTATTAGCTTTTTTGATTGCTGCTGCACATTGCTTGCTCATAATTAAGTGATCATCCACCAGGACTCCAAGATCCCTCTCACAGTTATTGCCTCCAAGCCAGGTCTTGCCCAGTCTGTATTTGTTCCTTTGATTCTTCCTTCCTGTAGTAAGACTTTGCTTTTCTCCACATGGAAACTCATTTTGTTGGATAGGGCCCATTGTTCAAGTTTGTCAAGATCTTTTTGGATCCTGAGTTTGTCTTCTGGGGTGTTGGCTACTCCTGAAACTTTGGTGTCATCTGTGAATTTGATGAGTTCCCCTTCAATTCCCTTATCTAAGTCGTTTATGAAGATATTGAAGAGTACTGGGCCTAAGATGGAACCTTGTGGTACCCCTCTGCTTACTTCTTTCCATGTGGATCTAGTGCTATTGAGGACTACTCATTGAGTATGGTTTGTCAGCCAGCTACAGATCCATCTGGTGGTGATGTTGTCTATTCCATCTTTTTCTAGCCGACCAAGGAGTAGGTTGTGGTGTACTTTGTCAAATGCCTTACTGCAGTTACTACGTCCATTGCATTTTGCTGGTCTACTAGTTTAGTCACTTTATCGAAGAATGAGATCAGGTTAGTCTGGCATGATCTGTTTGATTTGATTTACTTAGGAATCATGGTAAAAATATTCATAAAATCAGGCACTACTCAATAACTGCCTTACTTAGCAATGTAAATTCTGGTCCCAAATGTGGCCATAAGTCAAGGACTATGTGTAATCTCTACACTTTGCTTGAGAGAGGAGAGGAAGTGGTCCTCGTGATCAGAAGTCTACTAGAAGTTGGTTTCCTGATTAAGTTAACTGCTAATTTGTGGAGCGATAAATAGCTTATATGATGGTAACACTCCATAAAACCTATTATTATACTTATTGAAGTTTCATCAATTTACCGAGAATATTCTTTGCTTCTTTATAAAGTTTAGGATGTACCAGGAGATGAACACATTCTATGCTAAAGCAGGAATGGGCAACCTGCAGAGTGCATGCAGATTCTGCAAGCCCTATGTTATGTACTGGGCTTTTGGTACCACACCACGTGCGTTGCTGGAGAGCTAATGGCTCTCCAGCAACCCAGACAGGCCGTCTCTGGTCCTGCAATTGGTCAGCCTCAGGCGGCAAGCGCGGGTTCAATCCTATTGGCTGCTACCATAGGGCTTGGCTATATATTGGGGCTGGGAGTGGCCCAAGCTCAAGTACGGTTCCAGCAAGAATAAAATAATGAGTTTCTATGTACTCAGACTTGTGTCTTCATTCTTGCTCACCAGAGCCCATGACTTAACAGTGGCAATGAGGGTGGGATCCTGCTTCACCGTTTAAAAGGGCTGAAGTTAACGAGGGGTTGGCAATACATGCTGGAGGGAAGAGGCATTTCCCCCCCCCAGGCCGGCTAGTAAAGCCACACTAGCAACCGCGTGCTCAGTGGACGCATTCCCTGAGCCTAAGAAGCAGGATCCAAGAATGCAGGAATCGAGGAAAGATGCCGAAGGTCGGCAAGCTCAGAAAGTTTGATGTAAAACATCCAGAAGAATGGCCGTCTTACCTCTCACAAGTGGAGAACTATCTACAGGCAAACCAAATTGCAGAGGAAGGCCTAAAAGCTGCCACGTTGCTGTGCATGTGTGGACCAGCAACTTTAGACCTAGCAGAAAACCTTTTCGCACCGACGCCCATCAAAGCAGTATCGTTCACAGAACTTAAGAAGAAGCTGACTGGGCATTTTCAGCCCAAGATGTTGGAGATGGTGTGGCGTTTTAAATTCGACCAAAGAGTGCAGCTACCCGGTGAAACAGCTTCAGAGTTTATCGTGGGCCTAAGGCAGGCCGCACGCCTTTGCAAGTTCTCGAACTTAGAGGAATGACTGAGAGACTGACTCGTCTGTGGCCTTCGAAACAGAACCCTCCAACAGAGACTGTTTGCTAGACTGTTGGGCTTTACTTTGGAGCCAAGAATCTTTGCCAAGTTCCTGATGCCTATGGTAGAGCATCTTCCAAGACGATATTCTAATTTGTTTTTTAGCTGAGAATCAGAATTAAACAGAAAGGTTTGCACTACTTTCAAAATCATGGCTTCATAGTGAACATGTTCATCTCCTGGTACATCCTGATTTCACTAATTATCCTGCATTCAGAATAGAGATTTGTCAACATTATTCTGGATAGCAATGAGAATTGGTATGCATTGAATAATCAAAGAGACAAACAAAAGGTTTTAAGCTCATGACAAAATAGGCTTACACAAATCATCCCAGGATGGTTACATACTGACAGGAAAAAGCTCAAGTATTTTGTGTTCCTTGCTGAATAACCCTGAAACAGCTCTAGTGTTCAACCCTGAGATGAACGGGAACTCTAACAAATCTTTTGCTTGTAGTGGTCCATAATGATGCTGAGATACGTATCATAACTTTATGACACAAGCCTTATGTCCTCTGCCCTTTTGTATTTGGGATGCGATACAAGTATACAAGTGCTGGAATTAATGTTGTGATGACAATGTCACATGTTTCATAAATTGCTTTGAGGTCATCTCACCTTGGGACATCTATATCTGTGCTTTTAATTTTCACCCAGGGTCACAAATATCAGTGAGGTGACAATCTAGGATGGCAATTATCTGTGGAACTCCAAAAAAGGTGATTTAAGGATCACTTTTAATGGAAGCATTTTTTAAAAATTCCCATAGCAAATAATAGAACAGTTTTTTGCAGCCTATCTACACAAACATTTTCATGATTTAATGTAAACTATAAACTGCAAGAGCAAAAAAATACTTTTCTCCAATGATCATCTTGAAGCTTCTTTTTTAAAATGCTCAGATGGAGTGATTATTGCTCCATTTGATAACATGTCACCAAGCTAAAGCTATTTAGCGTTTGCACACAGCATGTAGCTTGAAAACTCAATATCAACAAAAGCATGCACAGAATGCACACATTACAGCTCAACAAATAGATGAAAAGCAACATAATCTTTGAATTTAACATGCAGTTTGAATACTTGGTATTTACACAAGAGCATGCAGTTTGCACTCAAAAAGGGGAAACAAAATAATGTTTACCTTTAGCAGCCAGCCTGAAATTTCAGTATTAACAAGAGATGGTGGCATGCACACATCAAAGCACAACTAAGAAAAGAAACATAAAGTTTGCCTTTTACAACATCAAATTTGAAAACCTCCATACACCACTTGGTAAATGCACACAGGCACAGCACACACCTTTGTCTCTACCAAAAGATAGGACAATAGATAACCACATATCTCATAGATGTTAAATTCTAATGGTTTGTTTTAAAAGGCAAGTTTTTATCTAACAGGCAATTAAGAGAAGCTCTCATTGTAGATTTAGAAATGGATATAGAACATAGAATGACTGGGAGGGACTTTGAAGGTCTTATAGTCCAACCTCCTGCTTGAGCAGGAGTCCCTATACAATTTCGGACAAATGTTATCCAATCTCTTACTGAAAACCTCCAGTTTTCAGAATCATATGCAGAATCACTTCTTAATGCCTTATCATCTGATCCAGGAAGATCAGCAAATGATATCAGCTGTATTTGTCTTTGAGGAGTGAACCAACCCTTTTACTCCCAGTCCATCTCTTGCTGACTATGCAGGAAATAAAATGTTTAAAACCTAGCAATTTCTAACTTATAAAGCTACAAGCCAATCATTTTTGAGTGGGTTGATACTCTGTTTTGTCTCAAGCTTGGAACAAAATAAGTGTGGTTTACTTTGAGGTCATGTCTATTTAGGTCAAACTCACAACATTTGACACATTTGGACCTCACCATGATGTTTAGTACATTTTGCGGATCCCTAGGAATGCCTTTAAATTAGTCCCAGCACATAATATATTCATTCATACCAAGTTATCAAGATTTCACTTAGAAAATACTTCTGTTTCTGGAAGAAACAGGTGCTCAATAATTTAGCAATCCAAAATCATTGGTCTTCAGAAGTTACTATGTTTTCCAGGCTAGTGATTGGTACTAAAGCTATCTTTTGCAGCAGAGAAATTTCAGTAGACTAGAATCACAGCTGGAGTGTGGGTCTTGATCATTGCCTGGCTCAGGGAAGGTAAAAATCCACCCAAGTGCAGAAAACTCCCTATGACCATAAATTGGCTATGACTCAGTGCTATCCAGTTTGCTCTCTTGGCTTTTCAAGATCACATCCAGGATCAATACAAATTAATCTGGAGAGATGATGCATCAACTGAAGCCTATGTGAATCACTAGGGAGGAATAAATTCAGCCTTCATATACAGGTAAGTTGGTAAGCTATTTAGCTGGGCACAGTATCATCTCATTTTATCATGGCAGAGAATCTATCTGGTGATATTCCATCCAGGATGTATTAAAATTTCTTATGAAGTGCCTTTCCAAGTGTTTTACTCTCAGTAGGAATAAGAACAGGATAATTTTGCAATTGAATCTCATATATTTAGCATAGCCTTGATTTTTAATTAGTGTTGGTATTAATTTGAATTCATATTTTTAATTTTACCATGATTCTACTTTTTAAATATTGCTCATTGCACTGAGTATTCATCAGCATAAAACAGGTATTAATAAAAATAAGAAATGTACCAAAAAGCAGATCTCAACTGTCTTCTATTTCAGCCCCAGACATTTTGGTGGCTGGGAGCTGCACTCAGTTTTAACGCGGATAAGGGATACCCTTGAAGTCTGAGATTTTCCATTTGTTTGTCCAGTTTATGGTAGATGGAAAGTCTTTTCTGAATATTCGTAAAGCCTTTTAGTTTTCCCATTTTAAAATGGAAAGAAACATATTGTCAATTATCTATTATTGCATGACATTTTTGGAGGGACTTCAGAAAAAATACTTAGAGGCCCCAGCTGAAGAACTGTTGGGTGTTATATTTAGTTTTCTGAAATGTATTGTCAAAACTGATTCACTTGTCAGGACCCAGATGGTCTTCTTAGATTGTGCATTATTTGGAAAAATACATAAGTACAGAGTACATTCTGTTTTCTCTATACACTGATATCGTTCCATAAAACTGAACTCTTCATGTCTTCCCAGTCTTCTTCAACTGGGAGAATATTTTTGCAAAGGCATTCAAAATTATAATTCTAGGCCCTGTGCTCGCTTCGGCAGCACATATACTAAAATTGGAACGATACAGAGAGAAAATGATAATTCTAGGCCTTTATAATACTATATATGGCAGCTGTCCTCATTTTCACTACAATAAATTGATACCATATCTGCCTTAAATAGAATATGGCTGAAGTTCAAACACTTTTATTAAGAAATGTGGCCCTTTCACAGCTTGGAATGAAATCTCGGTTTTCCAGATCTTGATGCAACAGACTTTCCATGCAAGGAGTAAAATTCCATTGTAGTTGATGTCACCTTTGTAATGATGTTATGCAAATAACGTAATTTGCACAAATGATGTAATCTGCATTGCTGCGACAATACACCATTTACGTTTTCAGATTTCAGGGAATAATAGATATCTCTTGAGTTAATTAGTCCATTAGTGTGGTTTCCCTGTAATTACCTCTACCTATGGCCTGTCCATTTTTAGATTCCTTTGATATTAGCAATGAGTCTAGTCTCTTGCTTATTTACTTGATAGTACAGTAGAGTATATAAACCAATAAATGCATATTGATCAGACTGTATACTAACACATCTATTCATTTTAAAGGAGAAGTCCAATCTCTTCAGGAAAATTCATTCTTGCCAAAGACACGCTAAGAGACAGAGCCCTGAATGGCTGTAAACAGTAAGGGTAAGAAAATTGTTATTGAGCATAATACCAATCTCTTTAACAGGTTATACTACATTGCTAAAGGGGGGGGGGACAAAAGAAAACTCCAGATTCAAGAACAGTTGCTGGCACTAGACCTTGTAGCACCACACACAAACACACACACAAACACACACAGACAGAGAGAGAGAGAGAGAGGAGAGAGAAAGAAAACAGAGAGAGATGATGATAATGATGAATAGAATAGGATAGGATAGGATAGGATAGGATAGGATAGGATAGGATAGGATAGAATAGAATAGAATAGAATAGAATAGAATAGAATAGAATAGAATAGAATAGAATAGAATATTATTTATTGGCCAAGTGTGATTGGATACACAAATAATTTTTCTCTGGTGCATATGTTTTCAGTATACATACAAGCATCTGATGTGAGATCTCTATTCCGAGGGGGGAAATGACCAGTTCTGTGGGAGGTGGATGATGCTGATAGCAAAGCTGTAATAACCAAATTTATTTAACCATGGGAATATAAACCTGCCATTTTGCTTCAAAATGGCATGAGGAACATCTAAAATGTTGTTGCACAATCATCCATCGTCCATGTCAGAGTTTCTGACATCAGAGTGGTTTCCAGCTTTGGTGCAGTTTCAAAACCCTTTTGACCCCTAGATTTCCTGCAACATCTGTGAACACCTACAGTAGTATTCTGCCAGTAGATGGCAGTATTTACAAGTTTGGATCTATTCTATGCTCTTTTGTTCTAAGACTAAGTAGAGTTTCCTATTAAGGTTAAATAGTTGAGAAGTAAAGCACATGGTGACTGTACTCTTTGTTTGCTATGTGTGATCCTTTATATAAACAGAATTTCTAACTTATAAGATCCAGATATCAAAAGACGCTAGACAGAAGAATAAAGTGTATTGAAGAAAAATCAACATAGTTTTCGCAAAATTAAATCCAATCTTATTCATCCTTTGAAGGTCTTTGAAATCAAGTGTTGATAGGCAGAGTAGGGTGTGATTTGGCAGATAATATCCTTGGACTTTCCAAAGGGTTTCAAGAAAAATAATTGATCAATGATTCCTGGACAAATTTAGCTGTCATGGAGTAAAAACAGATTCCAAATCACTAAAGAATAGAGAGTGATAAAATATGTGGGGTCCTTGATGCTCTCTGAGCTTAGTTTGTTTTCTTGCAGATGTTTCATTACCCAACCAAGTAACATCATTAGTGCTAGTGAGTGTGGGGTTTCCTTCCTGTTTATAATAGGTAGCTTGCCTTTAGTGTTGGTGAGTGTGTGGATTTTTCTTTGATGGTGGCCAGATTTGCTGATTGGGGAATTGTTCTCTACTTGATTGTTTGTCCTGGTTAATTTGGGTATTGGCTGCTGGAGATGATGTGTTCTAGTCTTTTTTTTTGTTTTGTTCCTCAGCTTTTTTATTGCCCCTTTTGAAGTGTGTAAATACAATTTATTTCTGAATAAGCTGAATGAACTTTTGAATGTAAGTATGTAAATACAGTTTATTTCTGTAAGTTTATTGATGCCTGATTAGCCTGAATGCCAAGCTTCCAGGATTTCTGTAGCATTTTTGGATTTAGCTTAGTCTAGGATTCTCGTGGTTTCCCAGCTGAAACCGTGGTTGAGACCGTTCATGTGCTGTAAGATTAAAGAGTTTTCATAATGTCTTTAGACTGCTAGTTGGTGTTCACTCTGCTGGTCTTCTGCCTGTCTGACTTACATAGTAGCTGTTGCAGTCTTTATACTGTATGTTGTAGATCAGCTGTCCCCAACTTTCTGGCACCGGGGACTGGTTTCATGGAAAACAATTTTCCCACAGAGCAGGGCCGTGATGGTGGTTTTGAGTACAATTTAAATCCTCCACACCTGCAGATAAAGTTTTGTTCTCTCGCCCGTTGCTTGCACAGCCCAGTTTGGTCCTGGTCTGTGCCCTGGGGTTCGGGGACCCCTATTGTAGATGATTCTTGTTCTTTCTTCTTGAACTACTGGATCTTTTGATTACGTGTTTTCCATCCCCCCCCTCAAAAAAAAAAAGATTGCATACAAGTGCAAAAAGGTTTAAGAGACAACAATTACATGTTGCAACCAGGACAGCTATCTGAATATTGTCCTTATTTGTCAGGTGATTGAACCAGCATCTACTCTGGAAGATTAAGACAGATTTTTTAAAACACTTAATGGATTTCAGACAAGCTGACATGTTGGAAGAGAAAACAATGCCTAAGCCTTAATAAGAGAATTAAACCTCAAAATTATATGTCTGATCTATATTAGAAGAACGTGCAGCTCCCTGGAAATTTTCTCCGAACAAATAGCTTTCTTGTTTAAGAAGCTCAACTTTAATTTTTAACGGTGTTACCATTCAATGGGGTTACCATCCTGATGATGTTTAAATAAATTCTGCCTGTGAATTGCCTCCTCTGCATCAGTAAGTTGGAAAACAGAGAAGATACATTTACAACACATGGCATTGCTAATGCGCCATGCATTAAGTGGCCTTTAAATTAAACTAAGTTAAACAAACCCTTCTTTAATTTCCTAGTGTATCTTTTTTCATTAACAGACACATTAAGGTCCTGCTCATTTACATATAGCTTATGCAAGCACATGATTCCACAATGTCCTATTAATGAGACATAATGGGACTCAGAATGCCGAAGTGGTTCAAAGGGCTAGGTTACAGATAAAGGAAGCAGTCTCATTTATCTCCCAAGGCATTCCAGAACTTGAAGTCCCGAGCAAATTGGGTGAAAAAAATTAATGTGTTAGTTTAGAAATCTAAGAGTAACGATCCATCCATAGTTTCAGGCAGTGCCTTTTATTTGCTAAGGATGAACCAGGGAGAAGATTCTACAAGTTTGTTTGCCTTAAAAAGGGAACGAAGGATGCCCTTACTCTCTAGTTTTGTATCACAACCTATCAAGTCATGATCCTGGGAAATTTATTTTTTATTTTTATTTTTGAGGCCTCATCCTTCAAATTGGAACATTACAATGTTACTTTTCATGTCAGTTCTGAGCCCTCAACATTTTTATTAATGATTTGGATGGGGGAGATGGAAGGAATATTTAGCAAATGTTCAGATGATGCCACAAAACGAGCCAGCTGCCTAATACCATGTCAAACAGAATTTAAATTCAAAATGATACTGATGCAGCACGGAACAGGCTGAAAATCACAACACAGACTTGGTGATAATGTAAAATTCTTAATTCAGTCTAAACTTGGAGATATCTGTTTTGGAAGCTATACTTACAAAACGAACCTTGAAAGTAGTGGTTGATTACTATCTGAACATGAGTCTGCAAACACTATCTTAGGCTGCATTTTGAGTCAGGTTTAGCCGGCCCCATATCTCAATTGCCATAGACCAGAGGTATCAAACTCAATTTCATTGAGGGCCGCATCAGCATTGCGGTTGCCCTCAGGGGGCTGGGTGGGTGTGGCCTGGGTGGGCGTGGCCTACTGGGTGGGCATGGCTAAAGTGCATATGGCCTACTGGGTGGGCATGGCCAGCTCTACATCGTTCGCATGAAGGGTGCCTATGGGGGCCTGGGCAGGAGTGGGACAGATCTGAGGGTCTCTGGCAGGAGGAGGGTCTCTGGGCCAGGGTCAAGGCAGTGGGGGCCGTTCCCTTACTGTTTCCAGGATGGCTTCGCGGGCCGCATGAAACCACTTTGCGGGCTGGATCTGGCCCCCGGGCCTTGTGTTTGACATGTCTGCCATAGACACACAGGGGAAACCATGAGGAAGTTATGCACATCATGTTGTAATTGCACCATGTATGCAATAAATATACAATCATGTCATTTCTATGACAATGTTATAGTAAGCATGCTGTTATTTGCCCCAGCCACTCCCTCTGCAGACATTCACGGTGGCAGGGGAATTCATCATGCATGTGTCATCTTTTTAATGATACCATTCTTTGCTACAGGTGTCACTGTCAAGCACAGTCCAGCTTGGTAAAATCAAGGAAGCATGAACTACATGGATTTGGGTGATTTTATCACTGCTAATCTGAGCTAACAGTAGAATCTTGGAAACCCTGTGAGGTGAGAAACTACAGAGGTGAGAAACTACAGCTCCTTTGTGACCTATGGACTTTAATTTAATTTAATAATTTAATTTGTATACCGCCCTTCTCCCGAAGGACTCAGGGCGGTGAACAGGGCAATATATAATAAAAAACAGAATACAAAAATTAAAAAGCCAGCATGGCTGGCTCAAGAATTCTGGGATTTGAAGTCCACTGGTCATAAAGACGCCACAGTTCCCAACCCCGTCCCTAAGAGGACTTTTCCACCCTCATGTATAGTGAGTTAATTAAGGCACCATGTTTTTGAATGACTGAAATGCTTTTTTCCAGGTTTTGTTTCATTTGGTCTTAGTTGTCATCTCTCAGATAAACTGGCCACTGACTCATCCTCCGACTCCAAATTACTTATGTCTTCTCCCTCTTTCATCCCTTCCCAGGCTTTCGACAATTCATCGCCTCCACTGAGCATTCCTGGGCACGGGATTTAATTCTGGATGAGGCTGCTGATTGGTTTGGCCCTGCTTCACCGTGCCATTTCTAAGCTGTTTGGCTGTGGCCTGATGGTTCAATTTTGGAAATATTTCAGTTTGACTTCTGCCATTCATTCTCTCAGAGCTATTCCAGGAGAGAACTTGCAACTTCAGTTGATGTGGAAAGTTAGCTGAGTGAATAACCAGTATAATAACCTGTCAGATTATACCAGTTGAATAGCCAGCATTGGTTGTCAGTTCTTTTGCAAGCATAATTTAGCAATAGCAATAACACTAGACTTATATATATATATATATATATATATATATATATATATATATATATATATATATATATATATATATATATATATATATATATATATCACTTCACGGTGCTTTAAAGCCTTCTCTAAGCGGTTTACAGAGTCAGCCTATTGCCCCCAACAATCTGGGTCCTCATTTTACCGACCTCGGAAGGATGGAAGGTTGAGTCAAACTTGAGCTGGGTCAGGACTGAACTTTTGGCAGTGGGCAGTTAATGCGCAATAGTGCTTTCTAACCACTGTGTCATGGCTCTTAATTTAAGGTGTTCATTTGAAACTTGAAGGCCTACAATTGTTCAGGGCTGGACAAAGCTGTCCCTTCTTTCAGGAGGCCCATTTTACAAGCACATGAGCGAGAGCTGTCATCTATATTCCTTCATAGAGTCCTTTCCTTTTTCCTTCTTATTACATCATTCCAAATCTTGATACATTGCATGGCTTTAGTACAGCAATGTTTATACAACATTAATTGAAGATTATTGACATTCTATTACGTGGATAACCTAGATTGTTGAAAGAAGAAAAGAGAAAAAAGTATTCTATCAATATTAATTACAATTTAGGATGTCAGTACAACGACAAGCATAAAATTATTTGACTTTTTCCTCCAAAGCTGAGTAGAACATTGGGGGGAAAAAAGTCCTTTTGGAATTGCACTTTATCCTTGCTCTTTTTACTTTTCAGGAAAGGAACCAAAATTTCCATTTGAGCCAAGACCTTCAAGTTCGAATAATAATAATTGTAGCCTTTTTTAAAATGGATTTTTAGTTTTTATTTATTACTTTGATTCTTAACTGCTCTGTATACTCCATAGGTAAAAATAAAACTTCTGGTGGTTTTATGGACATATTGTCAGCTCTTTGAGCTGGTCTGGATAAGAAGCACAAACCATGAGTACTAACACTACTTGTTTTGTAAGGCTGTAGTAACAGAAGCTTGCAAATTTCTCACCTGTTTTACTTTTACTCTGTAGAAAACTAGGGAGACCCTTTCTGAGATCCATCCAGTGGTGGGATTCAAATATGGGACCAACCAGTTCTCTGTGTGGATGCCACTTCCGGAAGTCCATTCTTGGTCTGGGCAACAAAAAATCAGCTACCGGTTCTGCTGAAGTGGTGCGAATCGGCTGAATCCCACCACTGGATACATCCCATACCCCTTTTCTTTTTTCTGGGCCGAATTACCTTTTGCATGAAGGTTTTTTAGGCTGTGACTCTTCCTCCTATCTCCCAAGGTCATGCCCATACAGGTGGTCCTCGACTTAGAACTGTTCATTTAGTGACCGCTCAAAGTTACAATGGCACTGAAAAAAGATTCTTACAACCATTTTTTCACACTTACGACTGTTGCAGCGTCCCCATGGTCACATGATCAAAATTTGGACACTTGGCAACTGGTTCATATTTATGATGGTTACAGTGTCCCAAGGTCATGTGATCCCCTTTTGCGACCTGCTGACAAACAAAGCCAATGGGGAAGCTAGATTCACTTAACAACTGTGGCAAGAAGGGTCATAAAATAGGGCAAAACTCACTTCACTGTTTCACTCAGTAACAGAAATTTTGGGCTGAACTGTGCTCATAAGCCAAGGGCTACCTGTATATCATTACGCATGTTCTTGTAATTTTGTTAACAACGGTGTAGAAGTAATTTCCCCTTGCTTCCTTTCAACTTTTCTTTTTTAACTTCTCGGACTAGTTTCTAATTCTAGGATATACTGACAGTCTTTCCTCCAAATAATAATTCATTGAAAAATTACTGAGCTTTTTTATTATCAGACAAAGGTCAGTAGCATTTTGGCAGGAATAAAAAGGTGGCACAAAGGTTGGAATTATATATCTATATCTATATCTATACTTCTATATCTATATCTAATGTCATTTCATCTGTCTGTCTATCTATCTATCTATCTATCTATCATCTCTCTCTCTCTCTCTCTCTCTCTCTCTCTCTCTCTATATATATATATATATATATATATATATATATATATAATATCTCTCTCTCTCTCTCCCTATCTCTCTCTCTCTCTCTCTCTCATCTCTCTCTCTCTCATCTCTCTCTCTCTCTCTCTCCCTATCTCTCTCCCTATCTATCTATCTATCTATCTATCTATCTATCTATCTATCTATCTATCTATCTATCTATCATCTCTCTCTCTCTCTCTCTCTATCATCTCTCTCTCTCTCTCTCTCTATCAATCTATCAATCATCTCTCTCTCTCTCTCTCTCCCTATCTCTCTCCCTATCTCTCTCCCTATCTCTCTCCCTATCTCTCTCTCTCTCTCTCTCTCTCTCTCATCTCTCTCTCTCTCTCTCTCTCTCTCTCTCTCTCTCTCTCTCTTCTATAAATAAATAAAATAAATAAGGAAGTTTTTTTCTGGGCTCTACCCCCATCCTCCTCAGCCCATGTTTCTCATGCCAAGATGAATCTTCTGATGACCTCAGAAGTATCACAGTGAAAAGGAAAAGGAATATAACTAAATCCTATTTCTGCACTTCCTTGCTCCATTGACAATGTTCAAACTGAGTGTCCTTGAAAACAAAGCCTGCTGCATGTTGGATACCAAGAAAAGTCATTTTATTTCTCCATAGAGAAGTCATTGCATGTTCTGAATGTATACTAGTAAATGGCTGGTGTGAATGAGCCCCATCCTCACCCACAAGGTGTGAATCAGCTAAGTTGAGTCTGGATTGTGCAGTTCACCACTGGCCTCTATCATATGCATCTCCAACCATTCTTCTTCAAATGAAGGGAGATCTTTTGAAATGGAACATTGTGTCAGTCCTCACTCGATAATTCAGACCAGGAATCTATCCTGCAGGATGGCTAAAAGTACTTTTTTAAAAATTGAATTTAAAAAGGGCAGTATTGTGTAGTGGGTTCTGGAACGCATGAATGACGCCTGGCACAGGAGTACAGCATAACCGTCTGTATTAGGTGGTAGATTGTACTGGCTGTATAGGGTTTACCTGTGCTCCCATACATAACACGCAGGGCTTGGATTATGTGGTCATGTTGCCAGGTTCAGTCAAATCTTTATAAAGGTCATAGGCCAACATGAGGAAAGTAGAATACAAACAATAATTTTAAAAGCTAAAAAAATATTAACATGTTAATATGTTGACTTTTTTTTTTACCCTGGGTGCAACTCCAATCAGGACTCCCACCTGTCCTTTCCATTATATGCAACACCTGCCATACTGAAAAGCCAGGAGAGTGGCCAGTAAAAGTCTAATAAAAAGGTAAAGGTAAAGGTTCCCCCGCACATGCATGCTAGTCGTTTCCGACTCTAGGGGCCGGTGCTCATCTCCGTTTCAAAGCCGAAGAGCCAGCGCTTGTCCGAGGACGTCTCCGTGGTCATGTGGCCGACATGACTAGACGCCAAAGGCGCATGGAACGCTGTTACCTTCCCACCGTAGCGGTCCCTATTTTTCTACTTGCATTTTTACGTGCTTTCGAACTGCTAGGTTGGCAGAAGCTGGGACAAGTAACAGGCGCTCACTCTGTTACGCGGCACTCGGGATTCGACCCGCCAAACTGCCGATCTTCTGATCGACAAGCTCAGCGTCCTAACCCACTGAGCCACCGCGTCCCTAATAGTTTAATAGCTTATGGTAAAATTGGCTTCCAGAAGAAATGACAAAAGTAATGGTTCCACGTAGACATTCTCTAAATTAAGACTGGCAAACAATATATTAGATCACACAAGAAAACAAGTTAAAACACACTTAAGGCTGCTGGAATGGCGATTGCATTATGGTTTGTAAAACCATGGTGGACCTCATATGCAGACTCGTTTCTTTTCTTCATAGATTTGTGAATTCTGGTTAACAGCTTGAGGTTTTTGTCCCCAATCCCCCATGCTTTAGTGGCTATTTTGAAGCTTCGCCAAGCTTGCATACCCTTGTTTACAACATGACATATTAATACTTTATTTTCATTATGCAAAATGATTCCCCTCCCTCCGTCTCCCTGTCCCTGGAAGTCTCTCTTCTTTCTTGTCTCTGCGTGCCTGGCATGCCTTAATGACAATAGTTGATAAATAAAACCAGAAGGCAGCATATTGTTTGGCTCAATGACTTGCCCACTTCTGGGATGTGGGTTCTCAAATCATTGACTAAAAAATAATTCTGATTTAGATGACTATAAAAGGTGAAAAGTATAATAAGTTTAGCATCCCTGCTTGGGAACATTAGAAACACACAACCACTTGAATATTGATTAGGCCTAAAGGATTTTAAAAGGTGGGGAAAGAAAAATGCTGAAACAAAAGAAAATGTAGTTGGGTAGACAAACCAGCACATTCTAGGACATGCCAAGCCTTGTTCACTAGGGAAAAAAAAGCAGTATAATGACGCTCCATGATAATCAGGGGTAAGCTATTGCTTTTGATCTTCAGTGGAATGCCTTCCACGGCAGCATCAGATAACAATAGCTGAGGCCATCAGAAGTGCAAGAACCAGAACTTTGTATCTCCCTCAACATCTGAAGTGGTAAAAGAGGAGGAGGAGGGGGGGAGGAGGAGGAGGAGGAGGAGGAGGAGGAAATAGAATGATTTATATCATTCTCAAGACGTTTCTGTTTATACAAGCCGGCCTAGCCTGATGGGGATTGGTGGGGTTTTTTATTGTCTTAATTTTTAACTTGGTGTTTTAGAATTCTATTTCAACTGTTTTAACATGGGCAATTATTTAATCTCTTTTTAACGTTTGTATTTAGTATTTTATTCTGCCCTGTGAACCGCCCTGAGTCCTCAGGGAGAAGGGCGGTATATAAATATTATTAAATTAAATTAAATTAAATTATATTTCTTCACACCTAAAGAAAGTTGAATAATCTCAAAGTGAGTTTATTGTGTAGTGGGTTCTCGACTGCATGGCAATACGCTGGACAAAGGATTCGGCATGGCAGCTCTTTATTAGTGGAAGTACCGGACTGAACAATAGGGGCTACCTGTACCCCCTTATATACCTGGCTAGGTACACAGGTAGCCAATCCCTTTATTAGATTTTCCCGCCAGGCGCTTATCAGCCAATCCTGTCACGGTATTGCGCCACCTGATGGTATCAGCGAGCCGATGCTTGTATTTTATTTATCCCCATACATAACACCCTTTCCCCTGTTAAAAAAAATAAACAATTTTTATTTTTATAAAACATGCTTCCTGGTGCTGAATAGACACGTTGCACCTTCTTTACGACCTTACATAGTCCTCCAAATAGGCAGGTGGTCTATGAGCCCTGGATGACCTTTTTAGGGTTTCCTCCCCGACCTGGGCAGAATAGGGGCTACCTGTACCCCCTTATATACCTGGCTAGGTACACAGGTAGCCAATCCCTTTATTAGATTTTCCCGCCGGGCACTTATCAGCCAATCCTGTCACAGTACAGCGCCACCTGATGGTAACAGCGAGCCGATGCTTGTATTTTATTTATCCCCATACATAACAGAGTTTACATCAAGTTCATTGTGTTGGATCAAAATTTCTCTTGTAGAGAAGAGGGAAATCAGACTTTGCCAGTTCTCTGTTTCTCAGCTTGCAGAGGATTCCCCCAATTCTGTGGCAGATTTTTTTTGAGGGGGGGGCACCAGGGAAAACATCTTCAATCAGTGGGAATACCTGGGCAGATTAGAACTCTCTTGTTGGTGGGAGGAGTTCACATACAACACACGTTGCTTTCCAAAGGTTAAAGATCTACCCTTATAACATAACAGTAGCAGTATGTTTATTACAGCTAGGAGAACCAGCATGAGCTCTAACATGAAAGGAGTTTACAACTAGGTCAATGGAAAGTCTACTTCCACTATGGCGGAAAAAGTGGATTGCCTGACGTGATCGCCCTATGCTTGCAACCTAACATCCTGCTATTAGTGTAATTGAGATTGTAGGGCTTACTAACTAAAGTCATTTCTGCTTAGCATGTGTAATGTATTGGCCTTTTGTATATGTTGTAAGTGTTTGCTCATGTTGCACTGCTTGCTAATTGCTTGCATTCAATTGCTAAGTGCTAGTTCACGTGTATGTTGTAACGGTTGCTAGCCGGCCCAGACTGGTTGCCTCCACCCGGCTAAGTAGGTTTTTGGGCGGGAAACCTATCAAACCTATTGGTCACCGCCTATTGGCCATCCATATTCCCTTGCAGCTTCAGTTATGTTTGACCTTCAATAAAGCCTGTTGTTGTTTTAAACCTTACGTCTCACTCAATGCCTGCAAAGAACCGGCTACACAACAGCATGGTTTTGAATATTTCTTAACCATTAAATGCTTTCAGAGAAGCCTATACAAATTCCCAGAGAATTCATTTGGTATAATATCTTTGCTGAGAGTTACTGAATACTGGAGAGACCAAACTGGCCTACAAGGAAGACCAAAAGAAGAGTAGAAAAGAGACATGACAAAGCAAAGTATTACATGACCAGCCCAGAAAAAGACTAAAAGGCAAAGCATATAACAACAAGAACTGGCAATGGCTAAGAGAAGGACATTTGAAGAGGGACACAGAGGGGCTAATTCTGGCTACACAGGCCTTAAGAAAAAATGCATACAAAGCCAGAATGGAGAAGATAGCAACAGACAGGAAATGCCACCTCTGCAACAAAGCTGAAGAAAGAGTGAACCATCTAGTTATCTGCTGTAAGAAGATTACACAGACTAACCACAATCAGCAGCATGACAAAATAGCAACAACTGTGCATTGGAAGATCTTCGAGAAATGCCATTTCAAACAAGAACTGATGGGACCACAACATAGACAAAGAAATAGAACATACAGAAGCTAAAGCGCTCTGGGACTTTAGAATTCAAACAGACAATCACTTGCCACGTAACACCCCAGATGTAACAATTGTCAATAAGAAAGACAAAGTAGTCTGAGTAATGGACACGGCAATACCTGGAGATAGCAGATTAGGAGAGAAAGCACTGGAGGAAATCAGAAAATACAGAAGCCTGCAAATAGAAGTAGAACAACTGTGACAAAAGGCAGCAGACAAAAGATAATAGCAATAGTAATAGTGCAATTCCAAGACATCTGGAGGAAAACTTGAACGTCACTGGCATTGACAAAATTACAAGCAGTCATTTGCAAAGGCAGCTTACTTGGAGCAGCTTACATCCTACCTATCTTAGGCCCTTTAGAAGATCCAAAAGGTGGATAAAAAGGCCAAACCCAGTCTAAACATCTTGCTGACTATGCGAACAATCTAGCAATCTAGCAATAACAATTCCCCATGCAAAGAGCATAGTACTGTGAACTATCACAGGAAGCCAGGAGGCAAACTGATAGCATTTGAAAGAAAATATTGCCATGAAACACACTTGATTTGACACTGCATTGTCTTTTGATCATCCTAAATGCACTGAATGCCCAGTGGAAATTTAGCTTTTCAGTCCAGCCCAAATTTGATTAGGCCTGGCAGACATGGTGAAATCCTTTCCCTCAGTAGTCTGAGGTCACTGCCGTTTTCATGCTAGTGCAGAAATGCTGTTCAAGACACCATTTCTAATACAAATTTTCAGGAAAATGTCTAATCCAATGCCCAACCAATAAGAGCATTCAACAGTTGTTTGCTGTTTACAATCTAGTCAGAAGTCTTTTACTCAGGAAAAAAACAAAACTGTTATTTGAAGCAACAGAATTCATTTCCAAGACATGGGTTCTGGTTTGAGAGGGTCAGATTAGAGCCATTATGAGTTACTAGACAACCTATGACCCGTTGGATCATGCTTACCTAAACAGAGAAACAGAATTATAATGGGTGGATTGCTATTGTTTTAGTTTAAAATTAAAGAAGGAAACATCATTTTATTAAAGAAGATCCATAGCAAGGCAAATATAGTTGCTTTTCATTTAACAAAATTGGTGACAAACACAATATTTATGCTTGATTTGCTGTTCTTTAAGGATACACTAATGTTTTCACTTTTTCCCCCTCAGCTTAAAGCAACCTACATGCTGGAATCCCATTTTCTCCAAATAAATCAGCACATTCTCCATGGTTTGTCCTTGTGCTATATGTATAGTGAGAGCAAAGCATATTTTCAATGGAAACTATATCCCCTGAAGTGGGACATCTTCACTTTCTGACCAATTGATCATAATTCTTGTAATCATGGCAAACCGATTTTAGAATGCACCAATATTTTTTTCGCTATTATGAGATTCTTGTGCAGTTCTTTCTGATCACCTATCTTCCATTCCAAAGCTTTGGAAGAACCAAGTTCTTCATTATAATGATGGGAGACCCTGTCTTCAATTCTAATTTATGCGGTGACAATCCAGAGAGTTCAGTTGAGTCAAGGAATTCTCTTGGCCAATGAGTAGCTACCAGTACTAAAGGAACAATATTCTTTTATCATTCCAGGTAAGCGTCTAATGCATGTGGAATTGATTTTTCTCATCATTTTATTGAGGGGAACCAAGATAGAGTTCTTTGAGAAGAGTTCTGCAGAATTGTCCAATGCTGGCTACATGAAATATATATATTCTTTCAGTGTTCTTACTGGCATATCTTCAGGTAATTGTATTGCTTTATTTCAATCTTTCTCAATTTTATCTTCTCCAACATCCAATAATAACTGAGAATATTTCCTTTCTCCCTCCCTCAATTGCATGTTTCTCTTCAATTGAAACTTGACAAAACATCTCCACAAGTATAACTTCTTTGATGGATGAATTCTCCACATCATATCGTTTCCTCTTTTCACTAACATCAACAGTCACTAATATTTCTGATCTCAAAATGGTGGAAAACAATAGTGCCAACATTCAGCAATCACACAACCACATTTGATGGCACTATTTTTTTATTTATGTATTTATCCAGCCTTTATTTTGCACTTCTCAGAGTAGCGTATATATTGCTTTCTCCTTCAATTTTCAAAAACCAACCCTCTGAGGGGGATTGGCTGAGAGAGAATGACTGGCTCAAGGTCAACCAGCTGGCTTCTGAAACATTACACCAGAAGGGGTTTGGGATTGAGGGGGCAGGATTGGTTTGGATCCACTTTCAGATTGGTTGCCCACCTCTGTCCAACCATTTTGCTTGCTGCATAATTAGGAAATGACTGTGTTGCCTTTTCCCCCATCTGCTGTGTCTGTTTTATAAATGTACATTATGCATTGCAGTGAAACATTTGAAAGAACTGGCTGAAATGTGGTGATCTCCTCTTAAAGAAGCCTTATCTTTCTGATATTTTCACCCCATTCTGGCCCCAAATGAAGCAGCTGCAGATGGTCCAATTCTTCCTTATTATAGCCTGTGGAGAATTTTTCCCCCATCTTGAAAAGAATAATAGAGTTGGAAGGGAACTTGGAGGTCTTCTAGGCCAACTCCCTGCTCATGCAGAGACTCTTTACCATTCCAGAGAAGTGGCTGTCCAGTCTCTTCTTAAAAGCCTCCAATGTTTGGGCACCTACAACTTCTAAAGGCAAGCTGTTCCACTGGTTAATTGTTCTCATTGTCAGGAAATTTCTCCTTAGTTCTAGGTTGCTAGTTTCCATCCATCGTCTTGCCTTCCGGTGCTTTGAAAAATAGGTTGACCCCCTCTTCTTTGAGTTAGTCCCTTAAATATTGGAACACTGCTGTCATGTCACCCCTGGCCCTCCTTTTCACTAGACTAGCCGTACCCAGTTCCAGCAACTGTTCTTCCTATGTTTTAGTCTAAGATTGATTTTGCTCCAGAAATACTAAACTCCAACCAAGGCTTTTTTAATGTTTAGATTCTTTAGAATAGAATAGAATAATAACTTTATTGTCACTTTGAATGTACACTAATCGGCATACATTAAAATTAAATTTTGCTGTATATAGCTCTCAAAGGGTCACCACGTCCAATTTACACTACATAAAAGTGACAAAAATAAATAAAATAAATAAATAAAAATAAATACAGAATTATGCATATACCCACATATATTGTATGACACAGAGAAACAACAGTAGTTTGGGTTATGTATACATGTGCACGGTGAGAAAAATGAATCTTGCAAGTTTACTAGATGGATGGCGTAGGGAACAAAGCTATTACAGAATTGGGTAGTCCTGCTAGAAATACTTCAAAACCTCCTCCCAGAGGGGAGCAAAAGAAAAAAAGACCGTGAGGTGGGTGTGTGAGGTCTCAAACAATGCTTTGAACTCTAATCACATGTCTGGTTTGCCACCAAACCAGACAGTGATGCATTTTGTTAAAATGCTCTCAATCGTGCCTCTGTAAAAAGTGGCCAGGACAGAAGGAGAAAGATGTGCTCTCCTCATCCGACACAGGAAATGTAGACATCGGTTTGCACGCTTCACTAAGGATGACGTGTGGATAGACCAATTCAGATGGTTAGTTATCTGTTGAATCCTAAATATCCAATTCACACAAACCTCCTCACTTGACCTTTATACCAAGCGCCCTTGGCTTCGTGAATATTGGAGAATGATTCCCAAAAGTTTTCAGAATGGAGAACAATAACTGTTGCCTCTTATTCATAAATAATGAGATGCACCCATCATGTTATCAAGCAGCCATGCAAACAGCTGCAGATAAAATCATATTTTTTATTGAACTGCAAGACCAATTAATACCCTGTTGGTTGGAGCCACTGCCTCTCTATTGCCATACATTTATTTTTCAAGAAGCACATGCTAATGCTGAGATGATTTTCAGCTGTTATACTACCTTTGCAATACAATCAATAAAAATTTAAATGAGAAGTAACTTGGTTCTTTAAATCCCATTAAATGTGAGCACCAATTTATAACCCTCAGCAGAATTAAGTGTTTTTAGAACACCGTACTTTGTAATAGCATTTGCAAAACACTCACTGCCCTTTGGTTGAAGTGATTAATCATTTCTATGGGATGTTTTGAATATTCCAGTTGTAGATTTGCAAAACCACATAATACATTTTCATAACTTTTGCCCTTGCTGGAGTGATTCCACATCCGTACTGATCCCTTCCGGCTAAACATTGACTGCTACTCTTTATTTGCACTATTAGTTCTACAATTGTGAAAACCAGAAACATTTATATTAGGCAATACAATTTTTATGCCTGTCACCAATTTAATTCATCCTTTCATACATCATGTGATTTTCGGCTAATCCAAAATGAATGAAATAAATGGTGTGAATTCTAATGATATTGTGAAAGAATGCCATTTATAAAACAGCGCTTTATTTGCAACGAGATTTTCACTTTTTTTTATGGAGAGAGATATGTAAATACAACAATCACCAGCTACATAACAACCAAAATAACTTTTAATTGTTTTCTCTTCTCTTATATTTTCTGCTTGGCTGACTTTGCTTACGGCTTTGTGAAAGGCCAAGTCATCAGTTTTAGCTGTTAATCAAGAACAGTAATTGTGTAAGTTATAAAGACACAAAATGATACTTTGCCTAATAGGATATCACATCCCAGAAAATGCAAAGTGATGGGGTTTTTCTAATAATTTGTTAGGTTGTTATGTGAATAAAGTCCCAAGAGACATTTAAAATCGAGACATAAAAGGGATTCCTGTAAAAATTTATGAAACTAAGGATCCATTTAGGAAAAAAAAGGAAGCATATCCTGTACATTCCCTTCAAGAGGTGAAAACTGGCCTAGGAGGGAAAAAAAACCTAGGAAGATGCTAGTAAAATCACACTTTCGTTCACAATTTCTATGCTTTAAGCATTTAGAAGGACCTTTGGGAAATGCAATGAAGAAGACCTAGAGCGGTGGAGCAAATACATACAAGAATCCATCTTATAGTTTGTTAGTTTATTACATCTTGATTCTACAAATGTCCAATCAATCCATATTATGCATTCCTAACAGTGAGGACAATTAACCAGTGGAACAGCTTGCCTTCAGAAATCGTGGGTGCTCCATCATTGGATGTTTTCAAGAACAGGCTAAGGTAAAGGTAAAGGTAAAGGTAAAGGTTCCCCCGCACATGCGTGCTAGTCGTTTCCAACTCTAGGGGCCAGTGCTCATCTCCGTTTCAAAGCTGAAGAGCCAGCACTTGTCTGAGGACGTCTCCGTGGTCATGTGGCCAGCATGACTGGATGCCAAAGGCGCATGGAACGCTGTTACCTTCCCACCGTAGTGGTCCCTATTTTTCTACTTGCATTTTTACGTGCTTTCGAACTGCTAGGTTGGCAGAAGCTGGGACGAGTAACAGGCGCTCACTCTGTTATGCAGCACTCGGGATTCGACTCGCCAAACCGCCAACCTTCTTATCGACAAGCTCAGCGTCCTAACCCACTGAGCCACTGCATCCCTTAAGAAGAGGCTAGATAGTCATTTATCTGAAATGGTATAGGTTCTCCTGCTTGAGCAGGGGGCTGGACTAGAAGACCTCAAAAGTCCTATTCTATTCTATTCTATTCTATTCTATTCTATTCTATTCTATTCTATTCTATTCTATTCTATTCTATTCTATTCTATTCTATTCTAGTCTAGTCTAGTCTAGTCTAGTCTAGTCTAGTCTAGTCTAGTCTAGTCTAGTCTAGTCTTATTTAGGATGAGTTGCCCTATACTGCCTTGATCACACAAGGCCAACATTATTCTATCTGTTGTGCTGCATACACTGTCGTGGATTGTCCAAGATTCTAGCAGTGATGGGAGACTTCTTTCCAAAACCTTAGACTCCCTGTCAGCCTCAGAACTTCATTAGCACATTCTCTCTCTTGTTTGAGATAATAAGGTAAGACTTTATTAGAGCTGAGGGCAGACCTTTACTTCAGAGAGTATTAAAACTTCTGTTCTAATGAATTCCTCCTGTACTGATGTTCCCATTGAAGAAACTTCCTGCCACATACCTCTGTCCCAACTTTCTAGTTTCGGCTAGCATTTTATTAAGCTTAGCTAGGGAAAAAGCTTTCAAATGCAAATTTGTTAGCACGCTACTCTGAAGCGTTTGATGACAAGAAATACCCTCAGGATTGCTGGGATAACACACTTCACAGGGTTTGCTAGAATATTACCTTCTGTTAACCCTTCAAGGCTGCCCAGATCAGGAAACAGACTCGAGAAGAAGACTTGAACCAATCTTTATCTCAATATCTTTATTGAGATAGTCTGTATTAATAGAATCTTGCAAGGCAGCTTGTATTTTTCCTTCTCTTCAGGGAGGAAGGGAAGAATCAGCTTGATTTTTTCCTTAACATGGGTAGCCCTCAACTTATGACCAACTTATGGCCCAAAACTTCTGTTGCTAAACAAGACAGCTGTTATGTCTTGCCTCGTTGTTAGTTTAGTAACATGGTTGCCAAGTGATTTTACTTGTCAGGAGGTCACGAAAGGGGATCACATGACTTTGGGACACTACAATTGTCATAAATGACCACCTCAAGGTTGACTCAGCCTTCCATCCATCAGTAAAAAGGAGGACCCAGAATTGTTGGAGGCAATATGTTGACTCTATAAACCACTTCAAGAGGGCTGTAAAGCACTGTGAAACTGTATATAAGTCTAAGTGCTGTTGTTATTACCATCGCTAAGTACATACCAGTTGCCAAGCAATGATTGTAAGTGTGAAAAACAATCGTAAATCACTTTTTTTCAGTGCCATTGTAACTTCAAATGGTCACTAAATGAATGGTTGTAAGTTGAGGACTACCTCTACCATCTTCTTTCCTGGGGCTTATAGAATGTTTCTGCTGTTTTGGTGAATGACTTCTGAATTCGTCTCTGAAGTCCATCTTCCTACACCTTCACAGAAACCAGGTTGAGCAGAGGGCTTTTGAGAATTCTCAGTGCCTTTGTTGAAAACCAGTTTGGTGTGGTAGGTATGGTATCAAGCGAGAAGACAGGAGACCAGGTGGAAGTTCTAATCCCACTTTAGGCACAAAGCTACCTGGGCAATCTTGGGCCAGTCACTCTCTCTCAGCCCCAAAATGGAGGCAATGGCAAACCACTTCCAAAAACTGTAGAGACGAGTCCAGGCAGGAGTCGAGACTGACTAGAAGGCACCAGGAAAAAAAGTATCTTTGTTAATAGTTCCCAACCAAATCTTCCCTTGGATGTGCTCCTATAACAGCCCATTGGGAAGAATGCTTTGCAAGATGCACAACAGAGACAAATATGTGTTTTATTTTATTAAAACCATACTTTATGAATGGTGCTGAGCTATTCATTGATTGGTAATTTTAAAAATGGTATCCATAGAAGTCAGCTATCAGGTTTGCTTTTAACTGATTTCCCAAAGCCTAAAAAGGAGGATGGCATTTTACACAATACTACAAGTTTGGAATATCTGTATATTCTTCTTTTATTAGACAAATGGTGTCCACCTCCCCAGTCCCTCAAAAAACTCTTAGCAAGAGGTTCAAGGAATCGCCACCCTAATAAATTTAGAGATAAATGTGTGCTAAAGTCAACGTATCCAGTTGTCCAGATTTCTGTAACCTAAACATACTTTTTCCCTTTCAGTCAAGTGCAAATTAATAAGACTGTGGGAATCTATATTCTTGGTTGTAGCAACTGGCCAATGTTGGCTTGAAATTTACATTACTCTACAGCTATAAAGAATATCTGTTCTTCGATAGAAATGCTTCATTCTTTTTGTCTTTCTTCCACTTTAAATAGTTTTTAAAATTGGGAGCGGGGTGTGTGTGTGTGTATGTGCGCAGAGTCTTGCTTTTTTGTGTAATGTAATCTTCTTGGAGCTGTAGCCAGATGCAGAAGAAGCTACTCAGGACTAATCCTTGCCTAAATTCCCACATCTGAGACTTTCTGTGGGTTCAAGTTTCCTTTCTCAAATCTCAATGTAGGCCAGTGCAAACATTTTTAGTATCATTTCTCATAACCACCAGGGTTCGATCACACAAACAAAAACAACTCCTCCCCATATTCATTGCAGCTATTGTCATACTAATTGAGAGCAGCAGAGGGCAGTGTTAAAAACATTATTCCAAATGACATCACAATAGGTATCATTCAACAATATTCATCTCCTAGAAGTTGGGAGAGGAGCCCAAATCTTTCCCACTGAAATATTACTCTTCTTATGTTATTTTTAACTGTATACAAGATATGTTCTAGTCTATTCTAGATGCCTTACCATAACAGGAACCATGATAGTTTAAAAGAATAAACATATTAGCAAGTAGATCTTCATAAATCTATTTGGTTTTTAGCAAAGGTAATTTATAATGTGCATTTTACCTTATGGAAAGTATGCATATGTTTATTATATTTTCCCTCCTTCCCTCCGTGCGTGTGTGTCTGTGTGTGTGTGTGTGTGTGTGTGTGTGTGTGAGAGAGAGAGAGAGAGATGTATATTATGTGTTAATTTATAGTCCACTTTGCTATATTGACTTAATAAAGATTGCTTCCTTGACAGAAAGATATTGGCTTAAAATACTGTTGAAATGACACTTGCTTTTTAGTGTCTCTTTATGGATGGCTGGATAAGTGGATTTACTTAACTATTTAATGTATGCTTGATATGCTGTAGTCATCTGAGAGAATTCAAGACAACCTTTCTGCCAAAAAAAGAATAAATACAGACAAAAGTATGTTGTAATGTAGAGTTTCTTTAACCTGTCAACCAAGGCTTGCCAATTCCATCTGAAACCAATGCTGGAGTTCCCCAAGCCTAATACATATGAGCTTGTGACAAATCTGTAGATGTGAATGCACATATGTATATGTATATGCATATGTGCTAGAAGTCATATTAAATTGTGTGTGTAGTTAATTAATATAATTTGCTACTAAACAAACTATCCTATTTGCAAAACTAATTATCCATTTGCATATACCTTCCCTCCATCGGTACAAGTTATTCTGAGTAGAAACCTACCAGCCCACCCAAACAAAAACAGGATACAGTACAGGCAAGGAAAGAGTTAATTCCAATAATAGAGCTGCCAGATCTGTGCTGCAGAACATGTAAAGAACCTCTAGGTGGCAGCAAAGAGATACTAGACAGCTTTTCCCAGCCTTCAACTGGTCATCTGGAATGTTGCAGCTCAGATCTGGTTGCCCTGTGTATGGGAAGTCAATGGCGGGGGGGGGGGGGGAGAAGGAAGGGGGAGAAAGAACCAAATTGGAACCAAGGGAGAAAGGGGAAAGGGGAATGGGAAAAGAAATAAAAAGAGGGAAACCTTTAAGACAGGGCTTTAAGAATTATGGACTTCAACTCCCAGAATTCTGAGATGTCTGAGGTGGTATAGTTCTCCTGCTTGAGCAGAGGGCTGGACTAGAAGACCTCTAAGGTCCCTTCCAGCTCTATCCTATTCTATTCTATTCTATTCTATTCTATTCTATTCTATTCTATTCTATTCTATTCTATTCCTCACCCAGCCATGTTTTAAGATGTAATAGTCACCAAAGAGCCCTTTCAAGCAGTTCAGGTAATTTTGAAGGCAAGGTCACTTTATTACAGTACCCCCTTGTCCTTTCCTTTGCTTTCAGCAGCTTTTTCTCTATTTACCAGCTACTTTAATAACATCTCAATTCATTGGCACTTATTTGGGGAAAAGAACTGTCTGTTCAAAGGGGGAAGTAGAAAGGAATCAACAGTTATATACCGCCCTGAGTCCTTCGGGAAAGGGCGGTATATAAGTCCAAATAAAAAAAAAAGTTCACACATTCTTCCTTTGTATTTACCTACTTGATATATTTATAAACTACCTCTAAAGATCAGAATCTCTTTCTAAGTATGTAATTGCAATACATCATTCAGAAGCATTTTAAAAACACGGTCATATAAACAATCTATACTGCATGAACCAACAATAATACAAGTCAGTATTCAACTTGGGAAGAATATTATAGGCTTAAAAGTACAAAAAAAAAATTTGTAATTGATCTGGCATTCCAAGCAGCGTAAAGGAATATCCCAGAAACCTGTCCCTTTTTCCTGTCTTTACTACCTGCTTCAGAAAGGCATCATTCATTCATATCAGTATATGCAAATTCCAGGGTTACAATTTGGCTGTATCCCAACAGCATTCTGCTGCCTTGTGACCAAGGAGCTGTATGGAGACCTAGACAATGCAGATAAGGCCATTAATGCAGATGTGGATGAGAGAAGATTCATTTCCCCAAGGCACCATTATGCTCTATGGACAAAGTAAATGAGCTGCAACTGATAAAGCTGATGAAGGGGCAAAATCTACTCCTTCAAAAAAAAATGGAAGTCACAAAATGAGGCTGAGAACACCTTGTAATTTTCTGTTGTGCATCAAATGGTTGCAATCAACTTCTGAGGGCACAACGCTACTTTGTTGTTTTGGTTATCCAGACTTCAGTAATCAGGAAACTGATTAGTTCAAGTTCTTCTGATAGGGTCCTCATTATTTATGTGATTTGGGATGCCCTGCTGTGTCCACATCTTTTCCTTCCTCCCACTCTAATGGTGATTCTTTCTGCCAACTCTGATCTGTAGTGAGGGCTGCTTTTCAGCCTCAAGGTCTACCACAGTGTTTCTCAACCTTGGCAACTTTAAGATGTGTGGACATCAACTCCTAGAATTTCACAGCCAGCAAGCTGTGAAACAATAGTGTATCATCTGAGGCTCCAGGTCTAAATGAACAGTGAGAAAAAATAACCTGAGGAATGACTTACTTTCAGAAGTTGCGGGTGCTCCATCACCAGAAGCTTTTAAGAGGAGACTGGACAGCCACTTTCTGGAATGGTATAGGCATGCTGGCTGAGGAATTCTGGGAGTTGAAGTCCATGAGTCATAAAAGGGCCGAGTTTGAAGACCATTGGTATAGGCCATGGGTAGGCAACCTTGGCTTTTTTATGACTCGTGGACTTCAATTCCCAGGATTCCTGAGCCAGCTCAGCTCAGCTCAGGAATCCTGGGAATTGAAGTCCACGAGTCATAAAAGCCAGCTCAGGAATCCTGGGAATTGAAGTCCACGAGTCATAAAAGAGCCAAGGTTGCCTACCCCTGGTATAGGCCATAGGGTCTTCTGCTTGAGCAAGGGGTTGGACCAGAAGACCTCTAATGTCCCTTCCTACTCTGTTATTCTGAAGCTCCTGAATCTTTCAAGAACTCTTATAATTGCCATGGGATGTAATTATGTATATACCAGGCAGTAAAACTATTACACATCTGAACTACATTATATTAATGATACCTAAGGTGTTTGATTTAAAATCAGATAATTTTTTTTTGTCCTGGCCCTGCAGAGTTCCTTAATTTAACCTGAAGCACACTACATAAAGGCACACAGCCTAAAAATGTATTAGTCTCATCTGACACAGCAGGCACAACCGAATCTAGATAAGTGTTAATTAGGATTCATATTGCTCCTTGAGTGTTAGGCCCAAGGAACCAAGAACGACGCAAGGAGTTACTTCAGAGTAGTTTCTTTATTGTTGCTCACCTATAGACAGAAATTTTGCCAGATTAAAGCTGCATAGCTATTAGATATCCTGTAAACTGCTGGGAGGGGGATTTGCCTTCAACCTTTTCATGCATGCAAAGATGCTAATTTTGGGGGGTCTCTTCATTTCCTGAGAAAAAGCCCCCTCTCTCCTCTATAACTTTGGACTACATTCCACCACAATGGGTCAGATTAAATGGCTGCCACCCAACAAAGTTATGGATGAGATGGGAAGGGAATCTGTCTAGTTCATTCCCAGAAGGATCATGTTGAGAAATGTCTCATCTTCCATGTGGATTCCTTCAATTCATCAGTTGTGATAGAGGTAAAGCGAGTGATTCCCCTTCTTTCCTGACAATGATCATTTTTCTATTATTGGTAGTTTCAAGTATCAAAACTATTTTTAATGGCTTGGACACTTTTTATCTTAATCTAGTGGCAACCACGTAGTTTAATTATTAGCAGTATTTTTACAATTTAATTCGAGATTTAGATAGAGAGCCAGTTAAGTTCATAGAGTCAAAAACTGGCATCAACTTGTAGTTTGACAGAGAATATACTGAGGTATTAAATGGATTTCTGTGGAGGAACTCTGGTGCAGTCTGCTCAACAATGCATGAAGAAAAGAGTTGGAGGTGTAAAAAAATGTCAAATAGCTTTCTCATATGCATTAAACTGTTTATGTTTTGGGTTTTTAATGTCTCTTTTATGAAAGTAACCAGCAGCTTTGATTCACGATTCGTTGGTTTCCGAATGATGTGTCATTACTTAGAACATATCAAGAATAACTTGTAGACAAACCACAGAGCCTGGGGGGAAAGGTGGCAAAGTGAAGAGGAAACTTCGAGTTTTTTCTTATTTGAGGGCTGTTCATGATAGGAATTTCTCAGCCATGCGATGAACTGAGGATCACATCTGATAAAGTCAGGACTAAAGGAGGGGGAAACACTTGAACAGGTCATTCTTTTTCTGCAGCTTTTCTTTTTATGTTTCTTTTGTTCCTTTATATATTTCTGTACTTGTCCATTTAAAAAAAAATAAAAATAAAAATTAATAATAAAAACCAAAACACTTTGAACAATGACTTTTAGGGCTCCTAAAGTAGAAAAGAGAACTAAATAATGCTCAGCTTTTCTCAGGAATTAAATTCTACATAAGTACATCAAATTCTTCAAGAGGCAACCTCAGAGGAAGTAGTGTGACCTCTTTAAGCTATGCTTAAAAGAGAAGTGTTGGGTTCTCCCAAAGCATAGTCAAGTAGAGCAGGGGTTCTGAACCTTTTCTTCACCATGCCCCCCCTTTAAATACAGTTTGTGGCCATGGCCATGGACCCCCAAGACTTAACTCAAGATGTAAATCTTAACATTTCTTCAAGCCTTCCCAGACCACCTGGGACAACATCCTTGGACCTCAGGCTGAGAACCACTGAACTAGAGCTTTTCCACAGAGTTGAAGGACTAAGTCTTAGTACCTTCAGAAAAAATGGTTTCCAGAAAAACAAAGCCCAATGTAAAATATAAGAGTGCTCTTTTCTCTTCCATCTTTCTATCCATCAGGGCAACAACAACTAAACAGCAGGGTAGTTTTCAAATTGTTTTGACTTGCTGTGCTTTTTTCATGTATTGAGAACATGTGGAACTTAGAATGTACATAGGTTAAAGGTAAAGGTAAAGGTTCCCCCCGCACATGTGTGCTAGTCGTGTGCTAGGGGCTGGTGCTCATCTCCGTTTCAAAGCCGAAGAGCCAGTGCTTGTCCAAGGATGTCTCCATGGTGATGTGGCCGGCATGACTAGATGCCAAAGGCACATGGAACACTGTTACCTTCCCACCGTAGTGGTCCCTATTTTTCTACTTGCATTTTTACGTGCTTTCGAACTGCTAGGTTGGCAGAAGCTGGGACGAGTAACAGGCGCTCACTCTGTTACGCGGCACTCGGGATTCGACCCGCCAAACTGCCGACCTTCTGATTGACAAGCTCAGCGTCCTAACCCACTGAGCCACCGCGTCCCGTACATAGATTATCTTGCAGTAAAACTGAGAGAGAAGCAAACAATAACAGCATTAAAATAGTGGATAAAAATGCCACTAAGCAGGCAAAACACAGAATTTACACTAAATGTACACCAAATATTAAAATCAAATAACACTACATATCAGAAGACTGGATGAATAAAATACTTTTACAGGAATATCAATAGCAAAGGATCTCTAGCAGTCTGAATGGTGCCAGTTTGAGAAAGAGCAGATTCTAGTATGCCACGCAAAACTCACATTTCTTAGGAAAGGGACACTACTTTTATTGGTGTGTATCATGATCACACTTGCTCTGTTTCCTAAAGGCTGATCTTAAGAGCAGAAAGAAAAGAAAAGTGATCAAGGGATTGAAACACCTTCTTCTCTAATTATCAATTACTCTATGCCTATATGATTGGTTAATTAACACTCATAGTTAAAAGCTTAAAAGTGTCCAGGCACAAAGCAATGTTGGTGATAACAAAAGCATTGGCACTGGTAAACTAATTAACACTTGTGAAGTGATAAAAATCCATTAGGGGTAGTCCTTGACTTATGATCACAGTTGAGCCCAAAATTTCTGTTGCTAAGTGAAACATTGGTTAACTGATTTTTGCCCCATTTTACGACCTTTCTTGCCACAATTGTTAAGTGAATCACTGCAGTTGTTAAGTTGGTAACAAGGTTGTTAAGTGAATCTGGCTTCCCCATTGACTTTGCTTGTCAGAAGGTCACAAAAGGTGATCACATGACCCTGGGACACTGCAACTGTCATGAGTCAGATGCCAAGCAGCCAAATTTTGATCACATGACCACAGGGATGCTGCAATGGTTGTAAGTGTGAAAAATGGTCATAAGTCACTTTTTCCAATCCTGTTGTAACTTTAAACGGTGACTAAATGAATTGTTGTAAGTCAAGGACTGCCTCTATTCTGATTCAGATGAAACTGACTATAATTTACCAGATTTTGTAGAGTAACTAAAAGTTATGTTTTACCTACCTCTATACAAATTGTTCATTCCAATGTAATGTTCATCTATTAAATATATACTTCTTTACAGGAAGAAATAGATTAAGTTAGAATTTTATACCTTTTGAATACAGCAGTAGTTTTTAAAATTTTACTCTCAAAGTTTTGTTAAGTTTTTACATTTCTAAAAATTGGTTAAAAGGTTGTTGTTGTTGTTAGCTGCAAAATCGTGTCTGACCCATCACGACCCTATGGACAACGTTCCTCCAGACCTTCCTGTCCTCTACCATCTTCTGGAGTCCATCTATTTGCCAGGAATTGAGAGGGCCGGATGCCATGATCTTGGTTTTCTTAATGTTAAGTTTCAAGCCAAGTTTTGCACTCTCCTTCTTCACCCGCAACAAGAGGCTCTTTAGTTCTTCTTCACTTTCTGCCATTAGAGTGGTATCATCTGCATATCTTAGGTTGTTGATATTTCTTCCGGCAATCTTAATTCCAACTTTTGATTCATATAGCCCTGCCTTTCTCATGATGTACTCTGCATATAAGTTAAATAGACAGGGCGACAGTATACAGCCTTGCCGGACTCCTTTTCCAATTTTGAACCAATCAGTGGTTCCGTGTCCAGTTCTAACTATTGCTTCTTGGCCCACATATAGGTTTCTCAAAAGACAAATAAGATGGTCTGGTACACCCATCTCTTTAAGAACTTGCCACAGTTTGTTATGATCCACACAATCAAAGGCTTTAGCATAGTCAATGAAGCAGAAGTAGATGTTTTTCTGGAACTCTCTAGCTTTCTCCATGATCCAGCGTATTTGGCAATTTGATCTCTAGTTCCTCTGCCTCTTCAAAATCCTGCCTGTACTTCTGGTAGTTCTCGATTCACATACTGCTGGAGTCTAGCTTGTAGAATTTTAAGCATAACTTTACTAGCATGAGAAATGAGTGCAATGGTGCGATAGTTTGAACATTCTTTGACACTGCCTTTCTTTGGAATTGGAATGTAAACTGATCTTTTCCAATCCTGTGGCCACTGTTGAGTTTTCCAAATTTGCTGGCAAATTGAAGTAGCACTTTTACTGCATCGTCTTTTAAGATTTTGAATAGCTCAGCTGGAATACTGTCACCTCCACTAGCTTTGTTGTTGCTCAGCTTTTCTAAGGCCCACTTCACTTCACATTCTAGGATGTCTGGCTCGAGGTCAGTGACCACCTCATTGTGATTATCAGGGACGTTAAGCTCATTCTTGTATAGTTCTTCTGTGTAATTTTGCCACCTCTTCTTAATCTCTTCTGCCTCTGTTAGGTCCCTGCCATTTTGGTCCTTTATCATGCCCATTTTTGCATGAAACGTTCCCTTCATCTCTCCAATTTTCTTGAAAAGATCTCTGGTCCTCCCTATTCTATTGTTTTCTTCTATTTCTTTGCACTGTTCATTTAAGAAGGCATTCTTATCTCTTCTTGCTATTCTCTGGAATTCTGCATTCAATTGGGCGTATCTTTCTTTTTCTCCCTTGCCTTTCGCTTCCCTCCTTTCCTCAGCTATTTGCAAGCTTCCTCAGACACCCATTTTGCTTTCTTGCATTTCTTTTTCTTTGGGATGGTTTTGGTTGCTACCTGTTGTACAATGTTGCGAACCTCTGTCCATAGTTCTTCAAGCACTCTGTCTATCACATCTAATTCCTTAAATCTATTTGTCACTATTGTATATTCAACAGGGATATAATTTAATTCATACCTGAGTGGCCTAGTGCTTTCCCCTATTTTCTTCAGTTTAAGCCTAAACTTTGCAACGAGAAGCTCATGGTCTGAGCCACAGTCAGCTCCTGGTCTTGTTTTTACTGACTGTATAGAGCTTCTCCATCTTTGGCTGCAGAGCACATAGTCAATCTGATTTCTGTGTTGACCGTCTGGTGATGTCCATGTGTAGAGCCATCTCTTGGGTTGTTGGAAAAGAGTGTTTGCTATGACCATCGTATTCTCTTGACAAAATTCTACCAGCCTGTGCCCTGCTTCGTTTTGTACTCCAAGGCCAAACTTGCCTGTTATTCCGGTTATCTTTTGGCTTCCTACTTTAGCATTCCAATCCCCCATGATGATAAGGACATCATTTTTTGGTGTTAGTTCTATAAGGTGCTGTAGGGCTTCATAGAACCGGTCAATTTCATCCTCTTCAGCACTGGTGGTTGGGGCATAGACTTGGACTACTGTGATATTGAATGGTTTGCCTTGGATTCGAACTGAGATCATTCTGTCATTTTGAGGATTGTATCCCAGTATTGCTTTTCCTATTCTTTTATTGACTATGAAGGCTATTCCATTTCTTCTGAGGGATTCTTGCCTGCAGTAGTATACCTGATGGTCATCTGAATTAAATTCACCCATTCCTGTCCATTTTAGTTCGCTGATACCTAAGATGTCGATGAAGGGGGGTTAAAAGGTTTGAATTCAAAAATCGCTCTTTTTGTTCCCTTGTAGGATTCCTTTACTATTGAAGACTGAATGTTCAGTTTTCTTTTTTTAGTCATAATTATGTAGCAAAAACTTTTAAAAGTGTGAGCCCTGCTGTAAAAAAGAGAGAGAGAGAGAGGGAAAACTAACTAGCAATTATACAATATGTATTATTTTTCCTGTCTTAAGAGCTAGTGGCAGATCTTAATTTTTATGGTATTCAATCACAAAGTCCTTTCTTAATAAAAGAATGATAAAGTTAACTCAGCAAAGTGAATGTGTACCTGAACAGGCTGATTTGCATTATTGAGTAATGTTTGCTATGTGATACACTCACCCAGTATAACCCATAAATGGGTCATTTTCACTCTTGAAAAGCTATTTAACTGACAGCTGATTTATGCAATTAGCACACTGAAAGCAGTTCCCATTAATGATACATCTTAATTATCTATATAATGTTATTTATGTTCCACTTGTAAAGTCCAGTCTGGTAATTAAACATGGAATGTTAAGAGATTGAGGATGGGGGTGGGGAGGGGGGTAACGGGAATGGGGCAAAAGAGAATTCCTCAAAGAAGAATAAAGAAGGAAGACATATATTTTGGAAATTGTAAAGAAATCTAACCAACAACTACTGAGGCAATTTTTCTTAATCTCTTTGATCATTCAGAGATTGGATTGGGGAGATAGCAACAGCATTTAGCAACAGCTTTTAGACTTATATACTGCCGCATAGCTTTATAGCATTCGCTGGGTGATTTACAATGTAAGCCTTTATTTGCATATTGCCCCCAACAATCTGGGTCCTCATTTCACTGACCTCAGAAGGATGGAAGGCTGAGTTAACCTCGAGCCACATCAAGATCAAACTCCAGGTTGTGGGCAGAGGCTGCCTGCAATACTACACTTTAACCACTGCCCCACCAGGGCTCATAAATATCTTCCAAACAATTAAAACTGAAAATGACAAGCACCAGGAATATGCAGTTGGGTTTCTATGCAGACCAAGAAAATAGATGCCTTGAACACAGATGTAGACAAGGGACAAAATGTCTTATATTGGAAAACACATTTTGTGTACTCTTTTTTATACATGTTCTCTTTGGTTTCTTATCTCTCCCTCAAATTTTTGAGTCCCAGGAGAAGAACAAAGACAATGTTGGTTTGTTTCTGGTGTGAGAGATTCCCTGGCATCCTCTAGTGCACACATAGCACAAACTCATATAGCTGTAATGAGATCAAGTGCACTTAATTTTCAAGAGAAGACTAGCAGAGCACATCCATGAATTAGTAGTCATAAAACAGAAGACAGTTAGAAGACACAATGAAAAATCCTTGGACAGTCTCAACCACAGTTTCAACTGGGAAACTGTGAGCATCCTAGACCAGGCTAAATCCCAAAACGCTAGGGAATTCCTAGAAGCTTGGCACTCAGACAAATCAGGAATCAAATAGGCACATAAACCACATTTACACACCATTCCAAAGAGATAATTAAAAAAAATAACAAGGAAAAAAAAAGACCATAACACATCCTGTCCAGCAACCAGCATACAGATAAATAGGGATTAGGATCAAGTAGTCAATTAAGCAGAAAACAATGCCCTAACAGGGAACTACTAAGAAGAAATCAACACCCCCACAGCACTGGCAGGGCAAACTACTGATTATAAATAGGGAGAAAACCCCACACTAGCTAGCACTGATAATGATACCTAGTTGGGTAATGAAATGTCTGCAATAAGCAAACAAACTCAGAGAAGAGTTTACATGAGTCGGTACAGCTCCAGCTAATGAAGGGGTGATAAACTTGTGTCCCAGATCTTGATAAGGTTGACAGTAAAAAAGCAGGAGAGCTGTTGTTTCAGGTGCTCTTGATTTACTTTGACATGCGTAATAGGGGATTTTCTGGAAAATCCCTTCTAGCATTGTGGTTTGCAAGGCAATCTGTGCAGCCTTCTCAATTGGGCAGCAAAAGTCTTTTTAGCCAATTATGTGTTTGCTGACAGTGTGCGGATATGAAGATGAATGTATGGAAGTCAGGGACGTAGAAGTAAGAAATGCAATCCTACTTTCCCACTGTTGTCTTAATCAAAATATTTAAATGGGCTTCTGGTTGGCCTGTATAACTAACTTACGTTAATAAACAGAGCACAATTGGTTTAAGTTTATACATATATATTTGATTAAAGTGGCTTCAACTCAAGCACCTTCTGCAATATTTGCTACTGGGATGGCTTTACAGGAAAAGGCAGCGGGGAGGGTGAGATATAAAAGGGAAGTAGTGCTATGAAAGCTATGCATGTATTGTATAAACATGTATGTGTATACATGTATAGTATATATATATGTGTGTGTATGAGACTGCACACACACACAAACGTATACATGTACATACCTGCATACATATCTATAAGCTGTAGGCTCAAGATGTTCTGCCTCTTGGTTAGAGACTATACTTTGGGGAGAAGGAGGTATGTATGTATTTATGTATGTATGTATGTATGTATGTATGTATGTGTATTTATTTATGTATTTATTTGATTTGTGTGCTGCCCATCTTGTCTAGAGATGGCTATGGTTGCACCATAATTAATACATTAGGATCAGTGGTGGGATTCAAATATGTGAACAACTAGTTCTCTGTCTGGATGCCGCTTCCGGAAGTCCATTCTGGGGAACAAAAAATTAGCTACCAGTTCTGCCAAAGTGGTGCGAATCGGCTGAATCCCACCACTGAATAGGATGCATTCATTAATCAAGATTTTATTGAGGTCCAAACACAACATTTAAAAGCACTGCCAATCTCTGCTCCTCAAGCAAGAGCAAGGCCAGCATATTATTTTGCTGCAAAAAATATTGGAACCTCTCATTCTGGCACCTAGATTTGCCATTTACTCTTCTCCATTAACTCACCTGGGCAGGCTTTTCCTTTAGAGGTATTTAATGAATAGGTTTTTTTACTCTCTCTCTCTCTCTCTCTCTCTCTCTCTCTCTCTCTCTCTCTCTCTCTCTCTCTCTCTCTCTCTCTCTCTCTCTCTTAAAAAATCATCCTAGCCAGCCATGAGCCACCCAGCTACAGGTGGTCCCGAACTTACAACCATTTGTTTAGTGACCATTTTAAGTTACAATGGCATTGAATAAAGCGACTTGTGACTGTTTTTCACACTTACAACCGTAGTAGCATCCCCATGGTCAAGTGATCAAAATGCAGACACTTGGCAACTGACTCCTATATATGATGGTTGCAGTGACTTGGGCTGCTGTGATCATCTTTTGTGAACTTCTGACACATCTGGGAAAAGAGCAGTCGGTAATCTTGAAGGATAACTGGTGTCCTGAACACAGAACAGCCTGTGCTTCAGTACAGCAGCTACATCATGAAGAACTGACAACAGGAGCAGTGGCTTCATTTGTCTGATTTATGCAAAGTGTAGAATTCAGTGTTTCTTTGGGGGGGGGCGTTTCTTCTTTTAAACAACCGTGAGCTGCAATTTTAATATTTAGAGTGCATGTGATAAATGGAAAAAGAAAGATTATTTCCTTTTACATGTGCATAGTAGGAACATTGCTTTTGTTTTTTCTTCATAATTGCTGTTACACTGTCCTGCCTCTAAAATCCCTTCCTCTCCCCTTTATTTTTTAAAAACAATTTTAACATAGGAAATAGGCCGGGATGAAGTTTGTTTGTATATAGTTTTATCTCCAGGGAAGGTTCTTACAACTAAGAACAGTCCTTAAAAGAGTATGACCTCCTGGTCCACAAGAAGCTTCACAAAGAAACAAGCTAAGAAAACAAAGGTTTTAGTTTTTACATCATGATGTGGTGCCTCTCCTATGAAGAATAAATAATATCCAGCTCAGCTTATGACAGAAAGTGCATTCCACTAGGGAAATAAAGGAAGGCTTGCAAAGTTATGCACCTGCACAACACGGACCCGACATGACCAGTGGTCACAAGGATAAAAGGTTGTGACTCACCGATTCACCCCAATAGCCACAAAAGTTGGGCAGCATGACTGACATTTCTAGTGAGTGACTAGAATAAACCACCAAAGATAACAGCACGAGGTTGCTGAGTAGTATAAATAAATTTAAGTCTTGAGCAAGGCAACCTTTGGACTGCAGCTGCCAAAAAAGCCAACACAGTGCTAGGCTGCATTAACAGAGGGATAGAATCAAGATCATGTGAAGTGTTAATACCACTTTACAATGCCTTGGTAAGGCCACACTTGGAATACTGCATCCAGTTTTGGTCACCATGATGTAAAAAAGATGTTGAGACTCTAGAAATGGTACAGAGAAGAGCAAAAAAAGATGATTGGGGGACTGGAGGCTAAAACATATAGGGAACGGTTGCTGGAATTGGGTATGTGTAGTTTAACGAAGAGAAGGGTGAGGGGTGACATGATAGCAGTGTTCCAATATCTCAGGGGCTGCCACAAAGAACAGGGAGTCAAGCTATTCTCCAAAGCATCTGAAGGCAGGACAAGAAGCAACGGATGGAAACTAACCAAAGAGAGAAGCAACCTAGAACTAAGGAAAAAACTTCCTGACAGAACAATTAACCGTGGAACAACCTGCCTCCAGAAGCGGTGAATGCTCCAACAGTGGAAGTTTTTAAGAAGAGACTGGACAACCATTTGTCTGAAATGGTGTAGGGTTTCCTGCCTGAGCAAGGGGTTGGATTAGATGACCTCCAAGGTCCCTTCCAACTTTATTATTATTATTATTAGGAAAAAATATGGCTGGGAATAGGTGGGATTTTATCTGCTCTACTTGTATGAATATGGGAGGAAAAAGAATTGTCCATAGTGTGATAAACTGTATTCACTTCTCTTCTGTGGAAAGAAAGGGCCTCTAATAGCTTGGGATGTAAAAGAATTTTCCCTAACTTGATCATTCCAGAAGTTTTTGAGTTTAACTCTCATAATTCTAAGCAGCCTAATCTTTCATTCTTCTGGGTGGAGTTTATGGTTGAAAACTAGTTAAGGTGGACAGCAGAGTATCTCCTTCTATGAGGAACAAATACAACACAGCACAAAGAATAATTCTTGAACCTCATGCAATCCTTATGATATCCTCTTACTTCTGTGCAAATACACACCATTAAATCTTAAACTCTATTGCACAGAATACAGAAAACAGTCAGCTCTGGAACAATCCATCACGCTACATTAGCATCAAGAAACAGAGCTCAGAATACAGACAAGTAGAATCAAGGATCTTGATTCTTGATACACGAAATCATCACGGGTTTCAAATAAGCAAAAAAAGGAAAAAAAAAACTCTTTCAGTTATGTTGCTCTTCTTTCTCCTTTGTAAGTAGATGGCCGCTATTGACTTTTATGAAGCATAAGGACAATTCCATATCTAAATTGTAGAAGGAGGGCAAATTCTGACATCAGATGTAGAGTTTGAAGAACAAAATGTTGGTGTCCACATGTGTCTCAGAAGCATATCAATAGCCCAGTATTCAGGGCTAGAATCAGTTCTGAAGAAGAATTGTTTGCAGCATCCAGACCCAATACTTTATCTGAGTTGCAAAATAATCTTTTCCTTTATTTCATCTTAAACTAAGTCAAATAAACTTTACTATAGAGGAATTATAATACCAAACGTGGAAATTTTTAACACGCTGTAGACTCCAATTACAAAGCAGAAACTAAAAATTACTAATCGAAGCAGACGATCCGGCAAACATATTAAGTAAGCCATGTGTGTAATGTGTGTCCTGTACTTTAATATCTATATGGCATTGCTAGATCATCCAGCAGTTGGGCATGCAGTAACATCAGTGTACTGATGACATCCAACCTCACATACTGCTATAGGATGTTGGGGAGATGCTGCCAGTGTTTGGTCCCAATGTCAGTGTTTGGGACTGTCAGTGTTTGGTCCCAAAATCTGAATGGGAGAGAACAGATTCAAGCTGAACCCAAGTAAGATGGAGTTAATACTTGTACATTGAGATTCTCTGTGGATACCAGTGTTATCTTTAGACCAGACATGTCAAACTCGCGATGTCACATGACATCGTGCAACATATCGGGAGAGTTTTGACATTGGCGGCAATGGGGTGGGCATGGCTTCCGGATGACGCCTCCGGCCCACAGGCTGGCAGTTTGACAACCCTGCTTTAGACAAAACAGCACTATCCATGAAGGAACAGATTTGGGTTGGGGGTGGGACTTTCTGGATTCATGGCAGCTGCAGAAACAGATGGGCCTTTGCCCAGCTTCAGAGGGTGCACCAATTGCAACCCTACCGCACACAGGAGGGTTTAGTTACAGTAACACTTGTTCTTATTAATAGCTAGTTAGAGTACCACAGTGTGCTTTACAGAAGCGGTCTTAAAGTCTACTCAGAAACTGCAACCAGTTCAAAATACGGTGACCTCTTACTGGTTCCTGTTGTTGGAAGGACAATGTTATGCATTGGGGTTTGGAAAAACACCTGTTCACTTGCATACTGGAAACTAACAGTTCTCTAGCACATGTACGGAGCTCTAACAGTTCAGGCGGGAACCAAAATAGCGGGAATAATGGGTTCAATCTGATTGGTTGTATGATGGTATATAAAGCCCTAAATGGCGAGGGTCCGGGATATTTGAGGGAACACCTGCTGCCAGCATCAAGTTCCCTTCGTCCAGTGCGCTCCCACAGGGAGGGTCTCCTCAGGGTGCCGCCGGTTAAAGACTGCCGGCGGGTAACACCCAGGGGTAGGGCCTTCTCAGTGGGCACGCCTGCCCTGTGGAACCAGCTGCCTGCGGAGCTTAGGACTGCCCCCAACCTCCGTTCATTCCGCCGGGACCTGAAGACCTGGCTCTTCGAGCTCTCTGGCCCAGGCTGAGAATTTTTTAATTTTATTTTAACTGGGTTTTAATTTTTTCAGGGTTCTATTTAATCTTTTTAAATTTGTTTTAACGTTTGTATTGACTTTCTTTTAAATGCCCTGTAAACCGCCCTGAGTCCTTCGGGAAAGGGCGGTATATAAATCTAAATAAATAAATAAATAAATAAATAAATAAATAAATAAATAAATAACCCCTCAGTACAGTTATGGTTATCAATAAAGCTGCTGTTTCTCTGTACTCATCTGTCTGGCATCTTTCCTGCTCATTCGAACCCGGAACACAACAGACAACACATTGATTTTGTTGCACTGTTTTTGTGAAATGATTTCTGGTACAGTTTAAGAATGATGGCATTGACCTATGAAGCCCCCTAGGCTTGACACCTGGTTTCCTGCAAACTCATTGAGTGTTCTGTAATATCACTATTTGACTTAACTTAACTGTAGATGTCTTCATTGTTCTGTTGTATGCAGGATATGCCACTGAGAGTTGTCAGATCGCAGCAGACCATCCCATAAATAAAGCAAATGAATGAAAAATATTTTAAACAATGGTCTAAATATTATTGTTTTATTTCTCTGTCTTCTAATTGGTTTGCCATTTTTTTTAATATCATGCCATTTCCAAACTGCAAAGAGTGGGTTATCAATGTATTTTTCACTTTTCTTCTGAGTTGTTGCTTCTTGCTATTGCAAAATTGCAGATGGATTTAAAAAAAGATAAAAAAACTCAGTGCAATATATTTAATAATAACAATAACAACAATTAATAATAATAATAGAGTTGGAAGGGACCTTGGAGGTCTTCTAGTCCAACCCCCTGCTCAGACTGGAAACTCTATACCATTTCAGACAAATGGTTGTCCAGTCTCTTCTTAAAAACTTCCAGTGTTGGAGCATTTACCGCTTCTGGAGGCAGGTTGTTCCACTGGTTAATTGTTCTGTCAGGAAATTTTTCCTTCGTTCTAGGTTGCTTCTCTCTTTGATTAGTTTCCATTGATTGCTTCTTGTCTTGCCTTCAGGTACTTTGGAGAATAGCTTGACTCCTTCTTGTTTGTGGCAACCCCTGAGATATTGGAACACTGCTATCATGTCACCCCTCGTCCTTCTCTTCATTAAACTAGACACACCCATACCCAATTTATTTATGCATGCACAATTGCCCCCCTATGTATGATGCTAATGCCTTCATCTTGAAGATTTCAACTAGCCTATATAGGATAATACAAAATAAATAACTACTGTATAATATATTCAACCTTAATTTTTACATAGCATTAACTCAGACGTCAAAAGGCAACTGGGGTAAAAAAATATTACAACCTAATCCTATTTTTTTGTTTGGAAATAAACTTCATTTACCTCAAGGGACAGTTTAAAAAACATCTTCACTGTTCATCCAGGAGCTGCCTCTGGGGAACAAATCATCAAGGGACTGTAGCCTTGGTCTTCTTTGCCCTAATACTGTCAGCTTTTAAAGAGCTTCCCACCCTATTTTTATTTATTTATTACATTTATTAGGATTCTTATCCAAAAATGTCCTTGTCTAAGAGGAATTGCCTAGATTGTTGGCAAGAGGAGATGGAAGAGCTCACTTAGAACAGCAAAGTTTAGGTGATCTGATTGTGAATAAGATCACAAAGTGCTCTTGTTCAAGTTCCAGTCGAACTAAATCAAGACAATCAATTTCCAAAACATGATTTTGAATGCATATCTATAATTTTCAAGAGAACATCTTTATTTATAAGACTCTGAATTACATAAGAGCCTAGGTAGCCTAGTGGTTAAGTGCAGTATTGTAGGATAACTCTGCTCACAGTCTGGAGTTTGATCCTGACAGGGTTCAAGGTTGACTCAGCCTTCCATTCTTCCAAGGTTGGTAAAATGGGAACCCAGATTGTTGGGGGCAATATGCAAATAATGCTTCCTCATTGTAAACTGCCCAGAGAGTGCTGTAAAGCTTTATGGGGTGGTATATAATATAAGTCTAAATGCTATTGCTGTTGCTAAAAGACTTCTGGGGGAAAAATAGTGCACTGTAGATGATTCAGTTCACAGTTCGCAAATCCAATGATCTTGACAGAATGAAGGGCTGGCAAGAAGAATTTGGGATCGCCCACAAGTGGTCCGGATAGGAAGGCAGGAAATTTGGATGGAGATAACACTAGCAAAGGTGAGACAAATGAATTCATTGTGACATACATATGTAAATTATGGAGAAACATTGTTGCATTTAGAGATATGAATGCTATATTCCAAAACCATGTAATTTTATCAGATTTGAGGAATTTTGATTACGACAGAGGTGGGGAGTAGCCAAGAGAGTTATGCTGAGAGACTGAAAAAGTACTTCTAATTTCTAAAAATGGCACAATATGTTTTAGCATCTTTCTTTAGCATACATTTCATGATATCTACAAGATCCATAATTTGATATATTATCAAACTTATGATACATTTGGGTGATTTATTTATATGTCAATTTGGTTTGTTTTTCTTTTTGTTTGTTGATTTGTTTGATCTTTCATTTGTTGCGGTAATATAATAATTACATTGTTGGTTGGATATATATTACCACTTTTTAAACAATGGCCTTGTTCAGTGTTTTCCATATAGTTTTCTTTTAAAAAATGCTTACACGCCCATGCTAAAGATGGGGTAAAAGGATTCATGAGTTGTGAAAATTCAGTTATCAGCCAGTTTGCAGATTTGCAAGGATAAACAATTATTTGCAAGCAGATTCTCTGTCTGCTTTAGACTCACAAAGTACACATATCACATGTTTAGCACTGTGAATATCAGCACAGAGCTGAAAACAAACAAATAAATAAATGTTTGCTGCCTTGAGCTATATATACAATAATAAAGGCAGGATAAAAATCTAATAGTAAATTTTAAAAAAAACACCAAACCTCAGCAGCCTACCACCTTGGATGTAACTACAACCTAATTATATGATGATTGGGTGCTCACATGGATGAATTAGGTAGGATAATCTATCTGCTTGATTTTATTGTATATGTTTCTAATAAATAGTACCAAAGTGGCTGTAATGTATTGGGCCTTTTACTTAAACTGTTTTCACGTGTCTTTGAATGCTGCTTGAGATTGCTTAATTAGGGTGTCTGTGTAACTGTCGCTGGCTGCCCAGACATGCAGTCTCCAGGACGATCATTGGTTGGCTCTGGAGTGAGAATAAGTTCCTTCAAACCTATTGGCCGCTTCCTAGTGGCCAACCGTATAAGTAGCTGCATAGAAGCCTCTGTTCTTAGTTCTGTTCCTGTTACTACAATAAAGCAATGTTCCTGTTTGAACCCTCCGGTCTCACCTCCTGCTTCCACAAAACCCACTACACAACAGCGGCATTATGCCAATGTTTGAACTATCCATCAGTTATCTAAATAAGCCATTAAATAAATAAACAGCAACAAAAACAATCACAAGTATGGACCATAGGAACTCTGCTAACATTTCTGAAAGTAGGTTTCAAGTTTTAGGTGGTGCTGTCTACTGCTATAAAATCTTCCCCAGCCAGTGGTTGAAAATGAACAAGAGAAGGACAAGAGAAGAAGGAGAAGGAGGGGGGGGTGAGGAGGAGGAGAGGAGGAAGTGTACAAGTTATGCAACACAGGACAAGATAAGAACGGAGTGTTTCATTGTCTTAGAATCTATCTAGAATCTAGATTGGAAGAAGAATTACAAGAGGCACTGCAAGCAATTTAACTCACTCCATATGCATAAAATAGATTGCATCTGCTGCCTAGGATAATGGGACAATTCTGCATTTTCTTCCCTCTTGGAAATTCAAGCTTCCCCCCCCCCCACAGCAAGGAATGAAAGAGATCTCTGCTTTCTCCCTGCTCTGGACAATGGCTAGCAGCTTCCAGCCCCTTTCTGGGTCAAGGCAAACTAATTTTGATATAGGGGCCACACACAGGTGGCAAACCGCTTACCATAGAAATAATGTGAATATTAAGTTAATCAAAGAGCTCACCCTGGAAGAAAATTAAGGGGACAGGACTTTTTTTTCCCCCTTTTAGAAAAAAGCTCCTGTAACAAGCAATCCATGTCACTTTTTCCCCCTCCTGCATACTCCTGCTCTGTCCCATTTGTCTAGCAGTAATCTACATTTCAAATGATTACATGGGAAGCTGAAGTGGTAGTGACAAGGATAAACGAAGCTTGTTAAACTAATAGCTGCACTAATGCCCAAATATGTGAACTTCCCAGAGTCAGGCAGCATCCGAGGCTGCCGGAGCTGTCAGCCGGGCTCCCCCTGGACTCGTCCTGCTAGCGGCTGCCACATGATGAATGGCCCTGTCGAGTAAATTCATCCGGGGCCCAATTAAACAGGCAGAAATGAACTAGAGCCGTCAACCAGGGAGAGAGAGAAAAAGTGAGCAAGAGAGAGAGAGAGAAAGAAAGAATAAACCAAAGAGGAAAAAGAGGAAGAAAAAGGCAATAATAATAATAAAAAAAAAACAAGGGCGGGGGTGGCATATTCCCCACAAAGTCAAGGATCCACCAAGGCAGTGAAGTCATTCTGTCAGAAAATGGCCATTTAATGCTTTGCCGAGCTCACGACAGATATGTCATCGCAAGAAGCTTTAGTGGTGTCCCAGGGTATTTCATTTATTAATTATCAGCTTCAAGAGGGCTACTGGAAATTGTGGTACTCACACTCGCCCCCCATGCTGTCCCTCTTAAGCACTGTCAGCTCCCAGCCTTCCTCCTGTCAGAGTCGGCGTAGGGCAGCTGCAAAGGAGCACCGAAGTTTGGCCTACTGCAAAAAAAAAAAAAAGAAAGAAAAAAAATCAAAATAAAAATTGGGGTGGAGGAAATAAAACACTGGAACATTTTTCCCAGCTTGTGTGTTTCTTACAGTACACCATCATCCTCATGAAATCCGGCAAGAAATTTTACTGGTCTTATTACTGACACTTTCTATGGTTCCTTCAGAGATCCAGCAACTCCCTCTTACATCTGCATTATTTGTTTATAATTCATGAGCTAAAATCATCATACATCTTGTATTGTATTATTAGTGCAACTCTTGAGAAGTCTATATTGGCCAAGGAAATTCTCGCAGGAGCTTTGCCTGCTCCTTTCAGATTCCTTTAGATGTTGTGCTTGGAGGAACCCCTAACTTCACACTAGGTTTTCATTCTAAGCCAGGGGTGGGGAACTATGGCGCTTTTATGACTTGTGGACTTCAACTCCCAGAATTCCATGCTAGCCCAATCCTTTCCTGTGAAAATGGAGGAGGAATACAGATAACCTAGCAAAAAGTTGTTTCTTTTCACGGGACGCCCTTAAAAATTTGCTACCACATCAGGCATTTAACATGTCCTGTTCAGCTGTGAAGTTAATTTACCAATCTTATGCATACAATGACAAAGTTAAGGAAGCAGGACAGTAACGCAATTCTCCTCACTACTCTGCAGGATATTGTAGAAAACTATCTAATCTAATTGTTCTGTGCAAAGAGTGAGAAGCTGGTAACTAAACATTATGTTTCAAAGCTATTCACTTTTGCAGTCAGAGAGCGATAGAAAATGTAATATTGAAGGAGAAAAAATTCTTATGTGTAAAGAGCATACAATTTAAATAGAAAAGGAAATTTAGATTTAAAAACATTCTCTGTGGAATTTATGTCCAATAGAGAGAAGGAATACTACTATTTTTGAAAGCCAAGATAGTGTATCAGAGACTTGCAATTACAATAAAATATGGATCAAAATAGGATGCTAAAAAGTATTTTATTTTTCTTCTCTGTAAATTTTGAATGCCAAAACTTCTCCAGATTTGGATATCTATTTCAAAATTCTAATATTTCAACATTTGATGTAATGCATTTCTGAGACTTGACTTGCCATAGCATCACATTATGAAATACCATAGCAATCTGGACAAAAATGAACATAATTTCTTGAGAGTATGGGGCACTGGTATAAAATATTAATAAATAAATGATATGTCATTTACTCAGAGAAGAAACTTACATGGAAGAATTACCAAAGTATCTGGAATGAAATTGGAGTTCTCATATTTGCTTATTCGGAGTTTCATTCAGTAGTCATAAAGAAAATAGAGTACCTACTGCATTTTGTGAGTTGATGCCTTACTCTAACTATGTGATCCAATCCATTTGGACTACATTTGGACTACCGTGTGTTGTACTACATTTCCCATCATTCCTCTCAGCTTCCTGACAAGGCTGTTGGGAATTGCACTGCAACACATCCTTAGGGCATCAGATTGGCTAAATATAATTCTGCACTGCGCTCTAAGCTACTTGTTCATTCCCATGATGTTCTCAGCTGTTTCTTAAATCAGGAATTCAGAAATTCCAGTCTGGATTGCAGTGGGTTGGCAACAGGTCCAGGCTGGTTTTGATTCAAAACCCATGTTCCTCTGCTTCTCGCCTTTCCCATCTGTGTAGGGAAGGCAAATTTCATTGGTTGGTTCCTTTGGGGATTGGTCTAACAACGCCTGCCTTTTTCTTTTAAGGATTCCTCACTTAATCATTCTCCCTTTACTTTGCTTTCCCAGATGTTTGAACACATGGATGCCTTCACACTCCCCCTTCCTACATTATCTCCTAGACACTTACACAGACATTTTCTTTTTTTTCTCCTTTATAGTACCATCATTACTTTGATGCGACAATAATCAAAGCAATAGGGAACAGGCTGTTCACAGGTTCCTACATTCCTCTTTAAATCCATGAAAATTTTGTAGCAAGAAAGAACTAACGGCTCAGCTTCATTGAAACAAAATGGCAATATTCCTGCCTTGCAATTAAAAAAAACGTTTTTAGAAAATAATAAAAGGAACAGAGGACAAAGGTGTACAGCAAGAGGAAGATGCTGCACCCCAGCCTGGGCAAAAAACCAAAAGTGTGCCCACTGGGAAATATAAGGCTTGAATGGAGCATGAGCTTCTAAGGATCAGGCCAGTTCACTGATTTCATGGGTCATTGTTGGATCACCAGATTATATATGTATATAAAAAACAGCAACTGCCAACCAGCTGGCAACCAGGTGAGACTGTCCCCATCCTTCATAACCTTCCAGAAAACCTCTCACCCTTCCACCTTCCAGATTATTGCTGCTTTTATTATGGATTATTTTTAGTGTTTGCTTTTTATGGTTGTTTTTTACTGTTTGCCCCCCCCCCCGAATCATGTTTGTGAGATGGCCAGAGGAAAGGAAGGAAAGAAGGAAGGAAGGAAGGAAGGAAGGAAGGAAGGAAGGAAGGAAGGAAGGAAGGAAGGAAGGAAGGAAGGAAACCCAAGAAGAAATGAATGTACAGAATAATGACCTGGTGCTGGAGGGGAGGGGCCAGGCATTCCAGCCAATTGGAATTGAGGCTGCTACTAGAATGGAACAAACCTCTGGAAATCATAAGCTTGAAGGACTTAAGGCAGTTCTGGTGAAAAAACAGTTGTTTTGAACTGAAGCTGGAAAACCTAAGCTTAGAAGGAGGATGACAATGTCCTCCATTGCTGGGCTCAGGAAGCAATAAGCATGGTCTATACTGGCCATGGACAGAGCAGAAGCTACAGATTTGCCCTAAAATTGCTAAAAGCAGTCTCTGAGACTTTACGACATATCCATCAAAATAAATCTTAGGGGTTTTTTCCCCTGATCTATCACACCTATTTCAAATGCAACCAAGAGAAAATAGAAGTTTTTATAGTATAGGTTAGCTAGGATGTTTGAAGGGCAGGAGAAAATTAGAGAACTATTTACAGTATTACATTTCCATCCTGCTTTTTCTGCATGGAGTTTTCCCCATTGTTATCCTTTCAAGAAAGCTGGCACCCTAAGTAAGTTAGGCAATGTGTGATGGGTTCAAGATCTACACTAAATATAATGATACTGTATGTTTTTGTACTCAGGCCTCCCTTATTTACATTTATTTATCAGTCAGATTTATATAGCTGTCCATCTAATGATAGGCAACTCTGGACGAAAAACAACAACACTTTATTAATAAATATCACAAAAGCAAAAATACAAGGTGTAATGTATTGGCCTTATCTGTTTAATTCATTTGCTTTATGTCTGACTGCTTGCTTAATGGCTGACCTACTTTCTCTGTGTGTTAAGTAATGGTTGCTGGGCTGAGCTAGACTTACTGTCTCCAGGCTGTTAATTAGGTTTGGGGTGGGAAACTGCTGCTTTAAACCTATTGGTCACCACCTAGAGGCCAACCATATAAATAGCTGTGCAGCAGCTATTAGCTTGCTTCTGTTCTGTTCTGAGTTAGAATAAACTTGTTGCTGTTTGAACACCTCATCTCGCTTAATGTCTTCAAAAACCGAATATTCAACACAAACCATAAGAGAGGGGGATAAAAATTGCCTCCTCAACAATGGAGCCACATGAGCAGCTCCCTGGTCATGTTGGCTGGGGAATTCTGAGAGTTGAAGTCCACACATCTTAAAGTTGCAAGTTTGAAAACACTGCCTTAAAACAGCGGTCCCTTTCTGGCTTTGGGGATGAGAGGGGATGGTTCTATGTGAGCAGCAGGCATGCACGCAGCTTCATTTGTGTGAGTGGCAGGCATGCACGCATGCCACTCACACAAATGGAGCTTCACGTATGCACTTGCTTGCCCACTGCTTGCGCAAGTGGAGCTATGCACACGCATGTGCTCACCCGCCACTTCTGTGGCCCGGGCCACAGCTCGGTAAAGATTGGGGACCCCTGCCTTAGAAGTATTCTAGCTTTCCATTATCAGCATATTAGAAATCAGTTTCCAACCGATTATTTACCCTCAGCTACCTCCCAGGCAAGGAACATTTTTAAACAAAGAGTCCTAGATATTACTTCTCAAACTGATATGGACTTATTGGTGAAAAATAGAGCTTTAAATTGGTTGGATAAGAACAAAACTATTTTTCAATTTGAAAAAAATACCTGTCAATGAGTTGGATGCAATTCTTAATGAAAGTCTATTCTAGAGCTGGATTTACTGTAAGTTGTTGGATTTCATAACCAAATATAAGTGCTTCCATCACCTGCCATATCATGAGAGGAGGTGTAGAGGTGCTGTCCCAGCTATTGAAGATATTGCTCAAGTTTTGTTTCCCTGTCAATTATAAGCCCTTCTTAGGCTTAGATACTTACCATCCCTACTTGAAAGAACAGCCCACAGGAATCTGAATCGCAGTTGTCCTATTTCCTTCTGAGTTCTAATGTGTACATTGTGAGCAAAACTGCTAAATTTATAGTTAAGGCAGTTGAACCCATTACATCAAACAGACTGGGATATCCTCTAAAGGTGATGTTTTTATTTGAATGTTGAGTCTTTGTAATTTACCACATAAGTATTTTATTACTGTATTTTCTTTTATCTATTTTATCCTGGAATTGGATCCTAATTTATTTTTTAATGTAGTCATGAGACTAATCAATTTATCTATCACTTTCTCTCTGGATCGAGGTATATTGTGATTTCTGGAAGCACAATATGGCTGCCTGAGACATTATTTAAGACAGGAGCCTGTTGTAGGAAGTCCATGTCTGCAGAAACATGCCTGAATATCTGAATAGTCAGCAATTATTGCAAGGAGGAACTCTTTCCATTTGCACCTAAGCAGAGTACAAAAATCTTTTTCCCCTGCGCTGTTTCTGTGACCTGCAAATTTCATAAGATCACCAGTCCACTAGTGAGGCAGGCTTAAGTCATCATTAGTTGCACCAACAATTAAAATCATGCTTTTCCTCTTACTGAGGGCAGCCTCAAGGTGTATAAAGTCTGAAAGGCTATTTGTCACCCATAACCTTGGAAGGAAATCAGGCGACTGCAGTGGCCTGAAGCAAAGGCAAAAGAGGGTTTAGCAATGAGAAGAACAAATTTCATGCCGGTTTAGTTTTCTGCCAACTCAAGGATGGGTGGAAAGCAGTTCAACTCAGCAGTGAGGAAAGATTCTAGAAATCTTTCACAATTTGTGGCTTAATAGTTTTGTATGACTCCTTGCCTTTCTCTTTGACTGGCAGGTCCAAAATAAAACAGGCAAAACAAAAGAAATTAAAAACAATTTTACAGCACATAAGTAATTGTCACACAGCTTTGGGTGCACATATATAGGGACATGGTGACTCAGTGGGTTAGGACGCTGAGCTTGTCGATCAGAAGGTCGGCAGTTTGGCGGGTCAAATCCTGAGTGCTGCGTAACAGAGTGAGCGCCTGTTACTCGTCCCAGCTTCTGCCAACCTAGCAAAAATAGGGACCACTATGGTGGGAAGGTAACAGCGTTTTGTGCGCCTTTGGCATCTAGTCATGCCGGCCACATGACCATGGAGACGTCCTCAGACAAGCGCTGGCTTTTCAGCTTTGAAACGGAGATGAGCACCGGCCCCTAGAGTGGAAAATGACTAGCACGCATGTGCGGGGGAACCTTTACCTTTACGTTTACCTTTGGGTGCACATAAGATTAGAATGACTTTAGCCCTGAGCTTTGTATGCTTTTAATTCAGGGAGCATAAAGACCCAACTACAGTCCCTGTTATGACAAACTAGCCTTTTTGTGAACTGAATAAAAGACATACGTTCAATGAGGAATGTATCTTTGCTTTTCTCATTCCCCCCTGCCTCCCCTCATCACATTCTCCTCTGATGCTGGCCAAAGGTTTTTCTTCCTCTGTTTTCCTTCTTCAGCTGCTCTTCCTTTTCCACCATTGGCTTTTGTTCCAGAGTGACAGCAAACCTATTCTGGAAGTGAAATTTACCAACACTTTTCAGCAGGAGTTGTATGGCAGCTCACGGGAGGATTTTTTTGCTTCTTGCCCCAGAGGGATCAGAATCCCCAAAGACATACTCTCTCTCTCTCTCTCTCTTTCTCTTTCTCTCTCTGTGCTCTGATTTCCTGGTTGGGCACCCATCCCTAAGCTCCAACTGACCCCCAGAGCTGGCTAGCACACCGCATGTCATGTTGTCAGCCTCACCCTGTCAGTGGTAGTCTATCAGTGGGCAACAATGCAAGTGACATTCAGCATCACTCCCTCTCATCAGCCCGGCTTGCGTTCCTAGTAAATATATAACCTCTTGGATGGTTTGCATTTTGCCCCCCCCCCTTATCCCTTTCCCTTTCAGGGGTGGGAAGAAGAAAGGAACAGCATAGATATCCTGAAGTGTGTTCTCTACCTGTGTTTGCTTTGTTTTTAGGTGACACTATGTAAAATACTCCCACACATTTAGTCCTTTTGTTATTCCGAAACCGTTCTCCTTTTTGATTAGAAGCCAGCGAAGTCTTGGTTGTATGCTGCACAAATAGGCTGCCATTGTACCTTTAAAATAAAATCAAGAAAAATGGATTTGCTTGCACAAACATATCTAACCAAGTCAGGCAGCGTCAGACTGGCAGCTAGCGGTGCGTTGCATTCCCCTTGTTTACACTCTTCTGCTTCAAAAGGGTTTCCTGTTAGAAAACTGGAAACCCTTGTATGAGCGGAGTACAGTTTCTTTCCTTGTATGCGTGGTATGAATCTTGTGGTAATGGTGCTGTTTTCCCTCCCCCCCCCATCAAAATATAGCGTTGAAAGAAGGAACATTTTCATAGATGAGATGTAAAACAGGTCTGAGGAATTTTCTGCAGAAAAGACAAACACCTACATTTTCTTTACCTAAGATGATGCATGTTTTAATTTTCCTTATTTTCAGCTTTATCGCTGGACATTTATTTTGACCCAATTTATATGTGCAATGTAAGTGATCATTAAAAAAAATGATACACATATCTGAAAGGTATTATGTGACACACCTTCACATAGAATAGAAACGAACTGGATATAGTAATAGTTTTATTGCATTTTCTATTTCCTTTATGCCTTGTAGCATCAAAGCTGCAAGGTATATCTAGAAAATGCTTGAATGGAGGCATAATTTAAAACCTTATTCACCACATTAAGTTTACATTTAGGACAATCCAAATTTAAAAAATTCAACTTTTTTTGAGGCAAGGAGAAAAGGATCAACCAGAATATTCATACTTTGAACCAGCTAATTGCTAATCAAAGAATTTAATTACTGAAAAAGGAAGCTGAATTGCCGAAACTGTGAAATAATAGCATACTCCATTAAAACATTTTTTGACCTCAGATTTTGATTCAGATCCATTAACAGCATTTGAAACTCCTGAAGTATTGTCAATATTAACAGATGCTTTTATGGCTATAGTATTTTCTTAAAAACAGAGTATTGTTAAGGTAGCCATTTGTTATTTACTTTATGAATTATGGAATAAAGAACTGGAATGCCCCATATTACCAAATTAAAAGCTAAAAGTTTTAAATAATATAAAATATATTTCCACAATCTTAATATGAGATTAATCCAACAAGATATTTTTCATGTTTACTGGATATTTCACAAAGTATTTTAAAAGGTTTAGCTATCAACATTATAGTGCTGAAAGGGGCAAGGAGGCTCATATGATTTGGGCTTGTCATGCTATTGTCCTTTTTTGGTTTAATATCCATCTATTTGTTGACGTGTTTTTTTTAACCAAAATCAATTCACTTTAAAGATGTGAATGTGGATAAAATAACAAAGAGAGGGGGGGGAAAGGTAATTATATGCAGAATTTCACTATAGAATTACTGAAGAGGGGATGTAGAAGAACATTATTTTTCAGCACTGTAAGGACAGTGCAACTCAGGATTATCATCTTGGGTTTATGATAATATGTTAGCGGTCTAATGGTTAGGACACCAGACTAGAAGCCAGGAGTCTGTGAGGACTTGCCTAAGGGATGAAAGCTAACTGGATGATTTTGGGCCAATTACTCTCTCTCAGCCCAACCCAGCTCACCTATTTGTTGTGGGGAAAATAGGAGGAGGCAAAAGTATTAGGTATGTTTGCTGCCTTGAGTTATTTAGTTTGTTTTTATTTATATTCCACCTTTATTATTTTCACAAACAACTCAAGTTATTTACAACAATAACAAAAGCAGAATATAAATAAATACATAAAAATAAATGCCTATATCTGAATCAATCTCTATCAATGCAAGATATATCCGTTTAATGTGTGCAGGTCCCTGATTTCTAATTTGCTTTATCAGATTTTCATCAATCGTTGCAAATCCAATTTTCTGGTCTTCTTTCCACCTGGCCCGTAGCTGAGTATATTGAAACCATGTTTGAACAACCTTCTCTTCTCGCAAGAAGCTATATGATTTCAAGCACCAAACATTCCTTTCCAAACTTAAAATTTCCTTGTAGGTAGTCTCATCGTGTTTGAAACCAGCATGTATATTTTCTATTGCGTGTTTTGGAATTGCCCACAATGGTATCTTACAACTTAGCTTATGTCTATACTTCTTCCAAACTCTCAGCAATGCCTGTCTTAAAATATGCGTCCTAAACACAGTACCTACCTTCTTATCATACAACAAATATGCATGCCAGCCAAACAACAAATCATGGCCCTCAAGATTTAATAACCTCGATTGCTTCAAATTGATCCAATCACTTATTCCTACTAATGCAGCAGCTTCATAATATAATTTAAAATTAGGCAATTTAAGGCCACCTCTCTCACGAATATCCTGCATAATCTTAAGTTTAACTCGTGGCTTTTTCCCTGCCCACACAAATTTATTGATACCACGCTGCCATTCCTCCAAATTAGAATCTTTCTTAAGAATCGGTATCATTTGGAATAAAAATAAAAATTTGGGCAGGACATTCATTTTCACTGCTGCAATCCGTCCCAACAAAGTCAATTGCAATTTTTGCCAACTCTCCAATTCTTTTTGAATTTTCCCCCACAATTTTTCATAATTATTTTTATATAGCTTTGTATTCGAGGGCGACAAAATTACCCCCAAATATTTAACCCTTTTAACAATCTCAAATCCAGTTAATCCTTCCAAGAAGGCCTTCTGTGAAACTGTCATATTTCTAGCCAAAATTTTAGTTTTCTGTATGTTTACTTTAAATCCAGAAACCTTCCCATATTGTGTTATTATCTCTATCAGGTCCACAACAGAGTTCTCTGGCTGGGTCACTGTAACAACCAGATCATCTGCAAATGCTCTAAATCTATAGTCCTGATCTCCAACTTGTATCCCCTTAATTTTTTCCGAATTCCGAATCTTGTTCAATAATATCTCTAAAGTTAATACAAATAACAAGGGCGATAACGGACATCCTTGCCTTGTACCCTTCTCAATATTACATACTGCCGTCAGACTATTGTTAACTATGATTCGGGCAGTTTGCTTTTGATATAATGCCCTAATCGGCTGTAAGAAATTTTCCCCAAAATCCATTTTATCTAACATTCTCAACAGAAATTGCCAATTCAATTGATCAAAAGCCTTTTCAGCATCTAAAAAGATTAGCGCTGCAGAGATCTGGTTGTGCCTTTCCAAATACTCTAACACATCAACTATATGTCTAACATTATTTTTCATTTGCCTACCACTAATAAACCCCGTTTGATCCCCATGAATCACCTGTTGCAGAACCCTCATCAGTCTATTAGCCAAAACCTTAGCAAATATCTTATAATCTGTATTTAAAAGCGAAATCGGTCTGTAATTTTTAACTTGAGTAGCATCCTGATCTTCCTTCGGAATCAATGAGATAAAAGCTGTTCTCCAAGACGGTGGCACCTTTCCCCCCCTCTGGATTGTCTGGAACAGTTCCTTCAACGGTTTTATCATCTCAAATTGTAAATTTTTATAAAAAGCCGCAGACAAGCCATCTGTACCGGGCGCCTTATCAACCTTCAAATCCTTAATTGCTGTAAGGATTTCTTCTTCTGTGATCAGTTGGTTAATCCCCTCTCTTTGTGCTTGCGTAAGGACCGGAATATTAGCATTCTCCAAATATTTATCAATGTCTTTTACCTCAATTTCCTCTTTGGTATATAATTTCGAATAAAAATCCACAAAAGCATCCTTAATAAGATTCTGTTGAAACACGACCCTTCCTTTATATTCAATCTTGTCTATATTAGAGGCCCTTTGTTTCTTCCTCAGTCTATAGGCTAACCATCTGCCTGGTTTATTAGCGTTGCAAAAAGTATTATGCCTAGCAAACCGCAGATTGGTTGCCACTTGGTCTGCCATTAATTTATCAAATTGTCCTCTTAACAGCCTAATAGCCTCTTTAATCTTCACGTCCCCTGGATTCAAAATCAAAGCCCTTTCTTTTTCCTTTATTTCATTCTCCAGTTCTTTCCTTCTGGTTTCCACTACACGTCTACGTCTATTATTCATATATATCAACACACCTCTCATATAGGCCTTACTAGCATCCCAAACCATATCCATAGAGGTACCCTTATTCATATTAATCTCAAAAAAATCCTTCATCCGCTGTTTACATTCTTCCACATTTCTCTGATCTCTAAACAAGTTCTCATTTACGCGCCACGAGCGCCTGTCTCTTTTCTCCTTATCAATCTCCAACCAAACTGGACTGTGGTCTGAAATAGTTCTTGCACATATCTTCACTTTTTTAGTTCTCAAAAAGAAATCATTAGTCAACAAAATAAAATCAATCCTTGAGAAAGATTGGTGTCTGTCAGAGTAAAAAGTATAATCCTTCTCCTGCAGGTGCCTCTCCCGCCAGATATCTCGCAATTCGAGATCATCCTTCAATTCAAAAAAAGTTTTCCTTCCTTCCTTCCTTCCTTCCTAGAGTGGCATGTACACTCAAAGCTAATATCCAAACTGTTAAGGTCAAAACTTTTCTAAACTTTTCAACTAGAACAGAACTTCTACTTCTGAATGGGCTATGACCAAAGATTTGACCTTCCTTCCTTCCTTCCTTCCTTCCCTCCTTCCTTCCTTCCTTCCTTCCTTCCTTCCTTCCTTCCTTCCTTCCTTCCTTCCTTCCTTCCTTCCTTCCTTCCTTCCTTCCTTCCTTCCTAGAGTGGCATGTACACTCAAAGCTAATATCCAAACTGTTAAGGTCAAAACTTTTCTAAACTTTTCAACTAGAACAGAACTTCTACTTCTGAAAAAGGAACTTTCAGCACTGTCACAGGTTTCTAAAAAAAGAAAACCAGAGGATTTCTGTCTTATAAGTTTTCTATATTCTTTCAAAATCTGGTTGTGGAACAAGTTGCATTTTTTTTTTTGCTATCCCAAGGGACCTCACTTGCCTCTTTTTGCATTTGCTGTCACATATGCAAATGACAACAAGAAACTTACAAAGATATTAGTACAGTACAACCCTATTCTCTTTTAGCAATCTGTTCCTTAAATTGGAAGCAAAACGGTCACTAAGCAAAATGGTTGCTAAGTGAACATGTGACTGAGAAAGACCCTGCAAAGGTTACTGGTTGCTGACATCTCATTCAGAAAAAGTTCTTTCCTAAAGTGTCCTGATCTGTTTTTCTGTTTTGCCTTTTTTTGTCCTTCCATAGGGCAGAGCTAACGCTTAAACCAAGGGTCTTCAAACTTGGCCCTTTTATGACTTGTGGACTTCAGCTCCCAGAATTCCTCAGCCAGCATGCTTGGCTGAGGAATTCTGGGAGTTGAAGTCCACAAGTCATAAAAGGGCCATGTTTGAAGACTCCTGGCTTAAACAAACTATCGCTTCTTGAGCTGTTTTTCTCCACAGAGCAGCACTTCCCTAAAAAGGGTTAACCACAACTTAACAAACTTTGTAAGCATAATTAGTTGATTAGCATCTGCCAGCTGACTGGGGCTGCTGCCTGAAATTGACCAGACTTTAATCACTGTTCACACTGAAGGCTTCTGTTGTCTATAAAGGCATGCCTTTCTCAGAAAATGACTTTTTTTTTTAAAAAAAAGAAACATTGTATTTGTGAATGGTTGCTAAACAAGATAGCTGCTAAATGAGGACTGCTTGTAGATAATGGTTAATGAAACTGAAATTATTTTGGAAGCTCCTCCTACCAGTAAGTTTCCAGGGATGCATAGTTGAACTGAACTCACCGGAATTTCAGATTATCAGATTGTACAGCTACAATTGGCCTTTGACCCCAAAAGACCCCAAAATTTCTGCTGTTAAGTGAGACATTTGTCAACTGAATTTTTCCCCATTTTACAACCTTGCTTGCCACAGCTGTTAGTGAATCACTGCACTTAATAACATGGTTGCTAAGTGAATCTGGCTTCTCCATTGACTTTGCTTGTCAGAAGGTCGCAAAGAATGATCACAAGATCCTGGGACACTGCGACTGTCATAAATGTGAACCAGTTGCCCCAAATCTGAATTTTGATCATGTGACCATGGGAACATTTGCAAGGTTGTAAGTATAAAAATGATCATAAGTCACTTTTTTCAGTGATGTTGTAGCTTTGAACAGTCACTAAATGAACTGCAGTAAGTAGAGGAGTACCTCAACCTACATAATGCATCACAAGTTTGTTTTTTTCACAGCTTTGCTTCTGTTCTTTTTGTAAACAGTGTGATTGGTTTGCTCGCCTCTTTATGGAAAGCTTTGAATGAAAAGATGCCAATGTATGTTGATTATACTATCATGGCTCCGGAATGGGACAATTTGCTGCAGCCAACTTACCTCTGACAACTCGCCATGGCCAATTCACTGCAGGACAACTTGACATGGCCAACTCGCCATGGGACAACTTACTGCAGGACAATTCAACAATTCAATGTAATTATTTAAAATAATTTAAAAAAATATTTTAATTTTTGTCATTCACATTTCATTTTGTCCCTCGTTTGGCATCCTTTCTTTAATGATTCTATTCCACTATTCCTTCAATATTAGTGTAACTCTTGTCCCACGGCAAATTGTCCTGCGGCAAGTTGACCGTAATGAGTTGTCCCATGGCAATTTGGCTGTGGCAAGTTGTTGTAGACCCCATGGTTCTGCCAAAAAAATGCCTAGGGATACAAATCTTTGTATTATATTGTGGACATGCACAGGTATCTACCAAGATTCAAACCGTGCTGTATTGACTGCCTCAATCCAGCATATATAAGACTTTGGAATGCAAGCCACAAGTGTATTCAGGTACCATCTGCAGCTGAGCCTGAAGGGAAGACATTTGTAGCAGTGGTCTGGGCCCCTTCTTCTCCCTAAGTGTTTGGTATGAGGACAGTAAAGAGTCCCTGAGACATACTCACCTTGATCCCTGGAGAGTTGCAACAATATGGTGAACTGGGCAAGTGAATCCACTACCAGATATCACACACTGAAGAGAGAACCTCTCAGTGAGACCATTCACACATTTAGCTGCCTCGTGTCAAACACTGATATGTTGCCAAAAAAAAAAAGAAACCTGCTTTCCAGAAGTATGTAAAGACTTTAGAGCAGGAGTCCCCAAACGTTTCAGTTCATCAACCCCTTCTTGAAGTTTCACACGGTTCATTGACCAGAAACATTATATGAAAATAATTTCATACATACTACATTAATCAACAGGACTGTGAATCATCATCAACATCATCTCCATCATAACAATAATAGATAGTCCCACTGTCTCTTGGGGGTCGATATTGAGCATTTTGGTGAACCTCACTTTAGAGTGTATGTATTGGACAACGAGAATGAGTGACTAATGAATTAGTACGACAATGAGTGTCATACTAATTGTATGTTATGAGGGATGCCGTTAAACCCAGTTCTCCCCAACTTTTCACAAATTTGTAAAACCATTGCAAAAGATTGCACATGCTTTTTAAAAAGCATCCAGCTTTTGTGGGAGAGGGCAATAGAATCAGCAGCCAGTTATTTGGGAAAAGGAAAGAACGATGTCAGGAATGTCTTTCTTTTAAAACACACTACTAGGAGACTCTTATTGGTGGCAGCCACTGAATTCACATCAAGGCTAACTTTACACATTGTAATCTGCAGGATTGTGCTATCTTTGTAATTTAAAGGCAAAGAGATCCTTTGTTGAATGCAGGATCAGGAAAGCAGTACCTCTTTCTAAGTCTTTTACCAAACAAATCTTCTTCCAGGATTACATGGGGACTGCAGGGGACATCCATATAACCTCAGCCGCAGTCACAGATGCTTAAAGGCGTTGCAAAGACAGAGTTGCTGCATTCGTATCGCGGGGCCTCTGAAACTCCTTTTTACTTCTAAATTCAAAACACCATCCTATCAACAAACCATGATTAAACAAATAATAGTTTAATACAAATTCAGAACCTAGACAGCATCTAAGTAGATTTCCTACTAAATTAGTGGCTTGAGCTGAACTTTGAACTGGGAATTGTTTTGTTATGGACCAGCTGGCATTCCTGAATTCATTATAATTTCGACTCTTAAAATCAATAGGAGGTGTTACATATGGGAACAGGAAGATTGGCTCAAATCTGCAGTAAAAATATATTCCATTATTTTGCTAGGTTATATTTCCCATTCTAGAATGCTGAATAGGTTGACGTTACTGCAGTAGTTAATAAGAAGGAAAAAATAAAAAATGAGTGTGCTGATGGTGCATCAGTCTAGCCCTTGGTGATGCAGTGGTTAGAATGCAGTATTGCAGGCAAACTCTGCACACAGTCCAGAGTTCAATCTTCCATCCTTCCAAAGTTAGTAAAATGAGGATCCAGATTGTTGGGAGCAATATGCTGACTCTGTAATCCACTTAGAGAGTGCTGTAAAGCACTATGGGGAGATAGACAAGTCTAGATGAGTTCAAATCACCAGGACCAGATGGATTATACCCCAAGGTTCTCAAGGAACTGGCAGATGTGATCTCAGAACCATTGAACTATATTTTTCAAAGATCCTGGAGCACTGGGGAACTACCAGAGGACTGGAAAAGAGGTGATGTAGTTCCCATCTTCAAAAAAGGAAAAAAATGGATCCAGGAAATTACAGACCTATCAGCCTGACCTCAATACTTGGGAAGATTCTGGAAAAGATAACCAAACAACAAATCAGTTAACACCTAGAGGCAAACAAAGTCATTACTAAAAGCCAACATGGATTTTTCAAAAACAGAGCATGCCAGAAAAATTTCATTGCATTATTTCACCAAGTGACAAAATTAGTGGACCAGAGGAATGCTGTGGATATAATTTACTTGGACTTCAGTAAGGCATTTGTTAAAGTAGATCACAAACTACTACTTGATAATGGGTTAGACAGCATCACTACCAGATGGATTTGTAGCTGGCTGACTGGCCATACTCAGCGTGTGGTCCTCAATGGAATTGCATCTACATGGAGGGAAGTGTATAGTGGGGTGCCCAAGGCTCTGTTCTCGACCCAGTGCTCTTCAACATCTTCATCAATGATTTGGATGAGGGGATAGATGGGGAACTCATCAAATTTGCAGATGACACCAAGCTGGCAGGAATACACTCCAGAAGACAGGCTGAAGATACAGGAGGATCTGAACAGACTTGAACACTGGGTGCTCTCTAACAAAATGAAATTCAATGGTGAAAAAAGTAAGGTTCTACATTTAGGCAAGAAAAACCAAATGTACAGATATAGTATAGGGCAGTGGTGGAGAACCTATGGCACTCAGAGCCCTCTCTGTGGGCACCCGTGCCATGTCCCAGAGGTGACAACTGTCCCTCTTCAACCAGCCACCTGCTAATTCGCTGAGGTCCCATGTGGCTGAATGCATCCTGGCACGGCTGGTTTCCCTCCCCTCCATCCCTCCCCTCCCGGCCTTGCATGTGTTTGGTTCAGGTAGACAAGACTCAGAGTGGTTCACAATGAAAAGAGTTTATTCAATACACATAAGTCAACTGAAAACTGTCAACTGTTTCAAGCTTTTATAGTAGAACTGTTTAAACTGTAACCAATCATCAATCGCTATTTTCCCGCTTCTTTGCAACTTTAACCAATGGTTGCACCAGAATCTCCCGCTTCAAGAACCTACTTTTGCAACCTGCTATTTACAGGTTTGCAACTATTTACAGACACAACACCCCTTACCCCCCAGTTGTTGTTATTTATTGACATAGTCTTTTAAGTATTTGGGTGGCCTATGGACCCTTGAAGGATATCTATTGCTATGGATACCTAAGTCATTTCTATCAGATTGTCTGCTTGGCTGGCTTACACTGGTGGACCTGGACTCTTGGCTAATTGGCTCGGATGCTTCTCTGCTAACAAATTGTGGTTGTTGTTGTGTTTGATGTTCCGCTATTGCTGGCCTGCTCAAAGGGGGCAGCTCCCAGTCAAATTGACTGTGTTGTTGTTGGTTAGCTGTGGACGGACTGGTTTGCATTTCTGCTTCCCCACTAACTGGCAGGTTGTTATCAATAAGCCATGATGCAATGTTCCCCCCGTGTATACTTTGATCCACATCGACTGGCATGCAACCAATAGTTCTCTTCCTTAGCTGATCTATATGTCTTTTGCTAACCCTGTTCCCTTCCCCCTCAATAGTGTAAGACAAAGGTCCCAATATCTCAGTGACCACCCCTGGGACCCATTTGTCCCCTTGTGCATAATTCCTGGCCCAGACTAGGTCCCCAATTTTGAATGATCTGTTTGGAATGTCCGGTTCCGCACTTGATGGTAGTCTGTCAGGATGTAACCTGTCCAGTTTGGTGGTTAATCTTTTTCCCCACCTCATTTCTGCTGGGCTTTTTCCGGTAGCCGTGCACGGGGTCTTATGTTGGGTCAGCAAGAATTCTGCCAGTCTTTGGTGCCAATCGCCACGGATGATTCTCTTTAATGCATCTTTAGTGGTCCTCACGTTTCGTTCAGCCAGGCCGTTGGTGGACGGGTGGAAGGGTGCTGATGTCGTGTGTTTAATCAAGTTGGCCCTGAGGAAATCCTGGAATTCAACAGAGGTGAATTGGGGCCCATTATCTGACACAATTACATCAGGTAACCCGTGAGTGGCAAAGAGGCCCCTTAAAACTTGTATTGTTTTACCAGAAGTCATTGAACTGATGGGTATTACCTCTAGCCATCTAGAGAAACTGTCCACTACTACTAGAAAGGTTAACCCTTGGAAAGGTCCAGCAAAATCAATATGAATCCTGGACCAAGGATTCCTGGCTAACTCCCACTTATGAGTACGTGTGTGTTGCAGCTCAGGTCTAGAACGTTGACACAAATAGCAATTAGAAACACATTCTTCAATGTCCTTGTCAAGTCCTGGCCACCATAAGTGACTCCTAGCCAATGCCTTCATACGTACTATACCAGGGTGACCCTCGTGTAGTTCTAATAAAATTGTAGGTCTGTGGATTTCGGGAATGACAACACGGTTTCCCCACAGAACACATCCCAAATGGGATGACAGTTCATCCTTTCTTCTAAAATATGGAATGTACTTGGCATCCGGGTTAGTATTTGGCCACCCACTAAGGACCCAGGCCATAATTCTTTTTAGGATATGGTCATTATTTGTTGCCACAGCTATATCTTTAGCGGTTAAGGGGCAATCAGGAATGTCCTGTAAAGACATTATTTGTCCCACAGGGGCAGGGTCTTCCTCAGTGTTATTTAATGGCAGTCTGCTAAGGGCGTCTGCATGTCCCATTTCCTTGCCCGGTCTGTGTTGAAGGGAGAATGAATATGCTGAGAGGAAAATTGACCATCTCAGCATTCTGGGCGACATTATTTGGGGTGTCTGTTTATCAGTGGTAAACAGTCCCAATAATGGTTTATGGTCAGTGAGTATGGTAAAGTTCCTACCGTAAAGGTAATCATGGAACTTTTTTACTCCTGCCACGATTGCTAATGCTTCCCTATCAATCTGTGCATAATTCCGCTCTGCTTTAGTAAGCGTCCTGGAATAATATGCAATTGGCTTTTGAACACCATGACTGTCCAAGTGGCTGATAACAGCCCCCACACCATAAGGTGAAGCATCGCAAGCTAAATAAATTGGTTTATTTTCAATAAAATGGGTTACTGTAGATTGGCTAGAAAGAATGTCTTTTAATGTTTGGAAACTAACTCTATGTTTGTTAAGCCACTGCCACGGGGTTTTTTTTTTATCTAAAAGTCTATGAAGAGGTTCTGCTATGGCAGCTTTGTGTGGCACAAATGTGTGGTAAAAATTAACTAAGCCAAGGAAGGCTTGTAATTCAGCCTTGTTTTTTGGTTCTGGTGCCAATTTAATTGCCTTGATTTTATCAGGGGTAGGATGAATTCCAGTTTTATCTATCCTAAATCCTAGAAATTCAGTGGACTTAACCCCAATGCAACATTTTTCCTTTTTTAATTTCAGTCCAGACCTCCTAAACCTTTCCAATACCTGTTCCAGACGCTCTGCTAATATTTCTTCATTTCTTCCAGCTATCAGGACATCATCAAAATAAGGGCATACACCAGGTATGCCCTTCAAGGTCCTCTCCATCACTTCTTGGAAGATGCCTGGAGCTGCTGCAATACCAAATTGCAGTCTGTGGACTCGGAACGCCCCCTTGTGGGTAACTATCGTCTGAGCTTCAGCAGCCTCTTCAGAAACAGTTAATTGCAAATACGCCTGCGCCAAGTCTAACTTGGCAAATATGGCGCCGTCCTGTATCGTGGCGAGGACCTGCTTCACCGTCGGGACCGGGTAAGCGTGTTTTTTCATTCCAAGGTTCAGGGTGGCTTTGTAGTCAGCGCAGATCCTCACATCCCCGTTAGGTTTAAGGGGTGTGACGATTGGCGTTTCCCACAAACCACCCTCGACTGGTTCTAGGACGCCTTGGCCTACAAGCTTATCGAGCTCGGCCTCGATTTTTTGCTTCAGGGCGAAAGGCACCCTTCGGGCCTTAAGCCTGATGGGTTTAACCGACGGGTCTAGATTAAATTTAATTGGGGGCCCTTTGTATTTACCTAAAGACCCATCGAATACGTCTGCGAATTCATCGCAGACTGATTCGAGGGTCTTATTAGGGGTCTTATTTTTAATAACTGTGTTTATTCCCCCTATCCAAATGCCCAGGGCAGGAAACCAGTTAAGGCCTATTAGACTAGTCCTCTGGCCTTCAGTAACTATTAAATCTAAAGCTCCCTTAAACCCCTTAAATTTAACACTAAGGGTAATTTTCCCTTTAATTTTTATTGGGGTTTTTTGGAAGTCGGTCAATTGGATTTTGGTTGAACTAAGTGGAATTTTTCTGCCACTTATTTGTTCAATCTTTTTCAGGGTTTCAGTGGATATTATGGACACTGAGGCCCCTGAATCTATTTCCATTTTGCAAGGAACCCCTTGCAATTGGACTATGATTTTTAATTTTCCCTCCGGAAAATTATTAATTTTTCCCTTCCTACTATGATTAACTCGTGCCACCTCCCCACGGTTCAGAATTTTAGCCCACTGTCTAGGGGTCTCTTTGCCACTATAGTAAGGGGTTACCTTACCTTCGGGCCAAACGTCAACTTCATGTAGGCGATTGTTGCGTGCATGACCCCTGCAGATGGCTTGGATGTGGCCGGTCTTCCCACACGATCTACATCTGGCAGTACGAAATCTGCAAGTTGCGCGGGGATGGTTGCCCCCGCAACTGCCACACCGGTTGTCGTTGTCGCGCGGTCTCGTTGCGGTGTCTCTCCATTGTCGTTGGGTCACTGTCACTTGACGTTGTGGTGTTGCGGTTTGGAATCGGCGGTTCGGTTCAGGCCCGTCGCTTCGGGATGGTTTTGGCGCCATTTTCCCAAATCGTTTGGTGACCTCGGCGATGTCATCTTCCCATTGCTGGTCCACCTCCCCACAGTCCACAAGGCCTTCTTGATTGATTTCGGCAGGTGCGGCCATGCTACTACGGGGGGGGTCGCGATACCCGGTGGATTGATACGTTAATAGTTCGTCCAGTACTTCTTGCAAATCGCCGGTGGGCTTGGCAATTATTCTATTTTGTAGATGCTCGTCTCGTAAGCCCAGTACCACTCGGTCCCGAATTCTGATTTCCAAGTTGTCATACTTGCATTGTACTGCGGCTTCTCTGACTGCAGCAACGAATTTTTGAATCGATTCGCCCGGCCTCTGGTTTCTTTTTTCGAAAATATGACACCAAAAGAGTTCGGATCTCCTTGGCGTGAAATGTACTTTTAGTTTAGCTAACAGATCGGCATACGGAACACTTGAGACCGGCTGTGGTTGACAAAGTCCTACAGCGATCCGATATACTGGTGTGCCGCAAATTGTCAGTAACGCTGCTGCCTTTTTTCGGTCGTCCGTTATCCCGTTAACAAGCAGGAATCCTTCGACCTGTCCTACATATTCTTCCCAGTCCTCTGGGAAGCTTGGGTCGAATTCTTTTAAGGATCCGATTTGCGCCATTCGGAGGATTGTTGATTCCGCCGCGGCCGCTTGTGGTTGACTGTGACTTCTTTTCAAATTTGCCGCCTTTGCGCAGCTGTTCCGCCGAACCTTCTCTGGTCTGCCGACTATCCCACCCTCGTCGCCAGTTGTTTGGTTCAGGTAGACAAGACTCAGAGTGGTTCACAATGAAAAGAGTTTATTCAATACACATAAGTCAACTGACAACTGTCAACTGTTTCAAGCTTTTATAGTAGAACTGTTTAAACTGTAACCAATCATCAATCACTATTTTCCCGCTTCTTTGCAACTTTAACCAATGGTTGCACCACAATCTCCCGCTTCAAGAACCTACTTTTGCAACCTGCTATTTACAGGTTTGCAACTATTTACAGACACAACAGCATGCTCTCCTTTTCCCAGGCACGACCCACTGCATCACCTCCTCAGCTGTTGGCTGACCATCCATCTTGGAGGCAGCTTCTTTGAACTGCTGGCGATGGGCTGCAGAGCCCCAGAGTGCGACTGGCGAGTGGCCAGCAGGCTGTGGCTACTAACAGACATCGTTGGCCCCCATGCACTCGCTGGCCTCTGTGTGCGGGGATCAATGGTGTCAGGCAGCAGCTACCCCAGCCCTTGCCTTTCCCCATTGCAATGGCACCCCCCTGCCTCGCCTCAAGCCACAGGATGAGTCTCCTGCTTACTGCCCTGCCTGCCAGCGACCTCCTGGAGCTCCCCCAACCCTGCCCACCCCCCACAGGTGTCCCTCTGCATGAGCAACATTGAGGTGACCACACCCATCTTGGCCACACCCACCCAATCTTCCATGACCATCACAGCCACACCCATCCAGTGGGCCACGCCCACCTGGCACCCAGTGATAAAAAAGTGGGTTTGGGATTGCAGTTTGGGCACTTGGTCTCTAAAAGGTTCGCCACCACTGGTATAGGGGGTACCTTGCTCAATAGTAGTAACTGAGAGGGAACTCAGAGTCCTAGTGGACAATCACTTCAATATGAACTAGCAGTGTGCTGTAGCTGCCAAAAAAGCCAACACAGTGCTAGGTTGCATTAACAGGGATAGAATCAAGATCAGGTGAAGTATTAATACCACTTTACAATGCCTTGGTAAGGCCACACTTGAAATACTGCATCCAGTTTTGGTCACCACAATATGAAAAAGATGTTGGGACTCTAGAAAGAGTACCAAGAAGAGCAACAAAGATGATTAGGGGACTGAAGGCTAAAACATATAAGGAATGGTTGCTGCAGTTGGGTATGTCTAGTTTAATGAAGAGAAGGACGAGGGGTGACATGATAGCAGTGTTCCAATATCTCAGGGGCTACCACAAAGAAAAGGGAGTCAATCTATTTTCCAAAGCACCTGAAGGCAGGACAAGAAGCAATGGATGGAAACTAATCAAGGAGAGAAGCAACCTAGAACTAAGGAGAAACTTCCTCACATTTAGAATAATTAACCAGTGGAACAACCTGCCTCCAGAAGCGCTGAGTGCTCCAACACTGGAAGTTTTTAAGAAGGGACTGGACAGCCATTTGTCTGAAATGGTATAGGGTTTCCAGCCTGAGCAGGGGGTTGGACTAGATGACCTCCAAGGTCCCTTCCAACTTTTTATTATTATTATTATTATTATTATTATTATTATTATTATTATTATTATTATTATTATTATTATTATTATTATTATTATTTAAGTCTAAGTGCTATTGCTACATCTAGTGCTATTACTAAGAACAGATATTCAGATTCACAACTGCAATTGACTAACAGGGAGAGTAATATAAAATATTTCCAGTAGGAATCCATTAAAGGTGGCTTTTCCAGTGCACTTATTTTTAAGCTTCTGCTATGTTATGCTCATGGGGTTGCAATGGGTCGGACACGACTTCGCAACTAACAACAACAACAAAATCTTATGCTCATGCTGGCTTGACTCTAAACCAAATTAAGAAAGTCTAATCTGGCCTGAGATATGTTGCCAAATACTTTAGGATTTAGTCTAGGTTACCACATCCAGGCTACCATGTCCTCCATTTGGGCAGTTCCCCTGCTCCTATGCCCTCCCAATTGTCTGCTCCATGAAAGTAACGGCCAATCACTCTCTTTCTTGTGATTAAGTCTTTCTGGAAATATACAGCACAATATATTTTTCTCAATATTAAATTGAATTTACAGATACAGTGTTGAAGCATCAAAAGGTACATATATGACAACTGTTATGTACTGGGCTCATAAGTAATACCACATGGGTTGCTGGAGCAGCTAATGGCTCTCCAGAAACCCAGACTACAAGTCTCCAGCGCTACAATTGGCTATCCCTAGGTGGCAATGGTTGTTTCAAACCTATTGGCTGCTGCCTAGGGGTGAGACTATATATATATTGCGGCTAGTTGCAGCCATTTGCTCAGTACAGATTCTGCACGAAATAAAATATGTGTTTTCCTGTACTCAGCTACCTCGTCTTCATTCCTGCGCCAAAGAACCCGCTATTTAACACTGGCGATGAGGGCGAGATCCTGCTTCACTAAAAAAGAGTTGAAGTCTATGAGGGGAAGGCACTGCACACCGGAGGGAAAAGGCATTTTCTCCCCACCTCTCTCAAGGTCCGCTAGCAAGCTACGCTAGCGACCTCGTGCTTAGTGGACTCATTCCCTGAGGCTGGAAAGCAGGATTCGGAAAGAAATGCAGGAACCAGCTAAGAAAGAATGCCAAAGGTCGGGAAACTTCGGGAATTCGATGTGAAGCACCCGGAGGAATGGCCATCATATTACCTCAGGGCTAATCAGATCACGGAAGAAGGACTGAAGGCTGCAACACTACTCTGCATGTGTGGCCCAGCAACCTTTGATTTGGCCGAGAACCTTTTCGTGCCGACACCGATTGAAACGGTCTCCTATGTAGACCTCAAAAAAAAAGCTAACTGGACATTTCCAGCCCAAGATGTCTGAAATGGCTTGGCGGTTTAAGTTCAACCAAAGAGTGCAGCAACCGGGCAGACTGGCTTCGGAATTCATAGCGGGCCTGAGGCAGGCCGCACGCCTTTGCAAATTTTCGAATTTAGAACAGCAACTATGAGACCAGCTTGTCTGCAGCCTACGGGACCGAACGCTTCAGCAGAGACTCTTTGCTAGACCAAATTTAACGTTCTCTGAAGCACAAGACAAAGTGATGGCCAACGAAGCCACCAGGGGCGCAGTTCAAACAGTACAGCCCGCCAAAATGACAAAGTTTGTAGAAACGGTCGACCTTGAGGACACCAAATGCACTGAAGAATCTTCCAAAGAAGAACCTGAAATTAACAGACTCCAAAAGCAACCCAACATGTAACACTGCAACAGCCAGCAGCAAGAGGACAGTTACAAGGCAGTTCTCTTACTGAGATGTAAGGGGTGCGGTGGCAACCATTTTTGTGCCAATTGCAGATTCCAATCAGCCACGTTCAGAGCTTGCGGAAGGACAGGCCACATCGCAGTGGTTTGCAGAGCCCGACAGAGAGACCGGCCACCCAAACACCAGTCGGAAGAACTGACTAGGAGAGGTACTAGGGCCCAGGGTCCAGTTAGTGTGGGGTTTTTCAGAAGCCGTACAAGCGTGTGCTGCACCGGGGCTCAGCGCCCCCTCAAACCCAAACTTAAGCTCATGGTAGAGCTACAAGGAGTTCCATGTAAGATGGAATTGGACTCTGGCTCTGCAGTCTCAATTATTTCTCAAGACACTTTTAACTTCATATGTAGACGCAGTAACAATTGGGCCAAACTAAGACCCTCAGATATAATCCTAACTGATTTTCAAAATTCTCACGTTAAAGTTAAGGGAGAAGCCACTTTGATGGTAAAATTTAAGGGGTTTTTGGGGCACCTGGATGTAATAGTAGTAGGGGGCCAGAGAATGAGTCTCATTGGACTCAATTGGTTAGATGCTTTAGGTATTCAGATTACTGGTATAAACCAGACACAAACTGCAGACCTCGCACAGTATGCGAAGACTATGCAGATGTTTTTGATTCAACCCTAGGAACGTACACAGGCCTGCCTATCTCATTTAAGGTAGATCCCAACGTAGTTCCAATCAGGGTTAAGCCTCGTAGGGTCCCCTTTGCCTTAAAACATAAAATTGATTCAGAAATTGATAAGCTTGCAGAACAGGGAATATTACAGCCTGTTGATGGTGGGGAGTGGGAAACTCCTATCATCACTCCACTTAAAGCCAATGGGGAAATCCGCATTTGCGCTGACTATAAATGCACACTAAATAAAGCCCTCAAATAACACGCATACCCAGTCCCAGTGGTCAACCACATTTTAGCCTCCTTGCAAGGGGGTACTATTTTTGCTAAACTTGATTTAGCACAGGCCTATTAGCAATTGCCGGTTAATGAGACCACAGCAGCAGCTCAGATGATCGTGACTCACAGGGGGGCTTTCAAAGTTAAACACTTACAGTTTGGAGTCAATGCCGCACCAGGCATTTTCCAGGGAATTATGGAGCATACACTTAAGGTTATTCAGGGTGTCTGCCCTTATTTTGATGATGTTCTCATCGTAGGGGAATCCCCTGAAGTGTTAGCCAGTAGGCTCAGGGCAGTTTTGCAGAGGCTTTGAGAAGCAGGCCTCAAATTTAAAAAAGGCAAGTGTAGTATTGGGGTTCCTTCAACAGAATTCCTGGGTTTCCAAATTGATGCTAACAGCATTTACCCTGCTGATTCTAAAGTGAAGGCCATTAAAATGGCCCCTAGGCCCAAATCCAAAGGAGAGCCACAAGCATTCTTGGGCCTCCTAAACTTCTACCACACATTTCTACCTCATAAGGCCACACTAGCAGAGCCCCTCCACAGGCTTCTAGATAAGAAAGCTCCATGGAAATGGACTAACTTACATGAAAAAAGTTTCCAGGACTTAAAAGTACTATTGTCAGAAAAGTCCACTGTAACTCACTACAAAGAGTCTAAACCAGTATGTCTTGCGTGTGATGCATCTCCCTATGGGGTGGGGGCAGTTTTAAGCCACATAGAAAGAAATGGAACACAGGTTCCTATTGCATTATACTGTAGGACATTGTCCTCTGCTGAGCGCAACTATGCTCAGATTGACAAAGAGGCCCTAGCCATCGTTGCTGGAATTAAAAAATTCCATGACTATTTATATGGCAGGGACTTCATGGTCTTTACAGACCACAAACCTCTGTTGGGACTTTTCACAACATACAAACAAACCCCCCACATACTTTCTCCAAGAATGCTGAGATGGTCTATTTTTCTATCTGCATACACTTTTAAATTGATTCACAAACCGGGCAAAGAAATGGGTCATGCTGATGGCCTCAGCAGACTACCAATGCCATTAATGGAACCAGATCTGGCTCCAGCTGCTAGAATACTGTCCATACAGGACATACCTGAATTTCCCCTTCATGTGGGGGACACTGCTGCTGAAACTGCCACAGATAAAATACTTAGTGGAGTATTGTCATGGGTATACACGGGCTGGTTGGATAAAAGCCCAGGTTCTGAATTTCAAAACTATTTTGTCAGAAGGCATGAGTTATCTGCCCACAAGCGGTGCATATTATGGGGAAACAGCGTCATAATTCCCACTTCCCTAAGACACAGAGTTTTACAGTCATTACATGAAGGCCACCCAGGTATTGTCAGAATGAAAGCTTTAGCTAGAAGCTACCTTTGGTGGCCTGGCCTTGATAAGGACATTGAGGCACAAGTCCATGGTTGTTATACATGCCAGCAATCTAGGCCTGAAATGTCACAGGCTCCAGTTCACAGGTGGGAAGAAACGCACACTCCCTGGTCTAGGATTCACATAGACTATGCTGGGCCCTTTCAGGGACAGCTCTTCCTTATAGTTGTGGATAGGAACAGAATTCCATGCTGGCTCAGGAATTCTGGGAGTTGAAGTCCATGAGTCATAAAAGAGCCAAGGTTGTCTACCCTTGGTGAGGCCATTTCCCTAAACCAGACAATTAAAAGTGTCTTTCTGTTAGAAGAATATGAACAATCCTGTCAAATCCCTTCCAGCTTCATCCTTGAGTACAGAGGATTGTTTACCTTAACAAATGTCATCATTCTTCACAATGAAGATTTTTTCCCTCTTTTTTCTTCTTCTTCTTCTTTTTTTAAAAAAAATCTCTATTCGCTAAAATGCTAATGATAGGCAGTGATTAGAAACTGCTGCCTGCTGGAGTTCTGAAAGTTCCCTGTGGGGTTTGCAGCCATGGCTTGTAACTTGTCAGTTCAAGAAATGCTCTGGCACAAATCACACGTTACTGTAAGCATTTAAATATCTATTTCATTTCATTAATGCTTCACTGTCTTAAATCCAGAGGGGAACCTTGCAGTTAGTGAAGAAGACCACAGGAGTAGGTTCAAAGTCAGATTTGATAGAAGCTTTTTTTATAGCAAGATGCGCTTAAGCTACACTGAGGAAAAACGGCTGCCAGCCACAATTAGAAATGTTGATCTTTAAAAAAAAGAATCAGAAAAGTGATTCAAATCAAAACAATTCACAGTGACTTTTAAAGGAGTTGGGTGTAGCAAGAGCACAAATGGGGAAACAGGCCTGCCATGGTGTCCCTTTGCATTCCGTATCTTTTTTGCAGTATTTCTAGGCCCTTAAAGTTTGGATCTGGCTTCATGATTCAAGAGCAGATGCTATATCAGATCAGGGGAAATCCTTTAAAATCAATGGAGGGATATTTTGTTAGTACCCAGTGCAGCTACAGAAGGCACATGTCATTGTTTAAAGAACCAATGGAAAGTATGAAAAAAAAGGTAAAGTCAAGCTCTTGATGACTTCATGGATGTATGCAGGTAAATTCTTGTGGACAATATGAAAGTGCTTGTAGGAGATGACCAAGCTGAGCCCAAGGGAGGAGTCAAACACATCATCAATCATGAGTCCCTTCGCACCCACAAGAGACCTAAGTCCAGCCTACCTTTAATTCCTTCTACTCTTATCTCCTGCTAATTTCCCATTGTTGCTAGTAGTTCTTGTAAAGAGATTCTTGTAGAGAGCTTGTAGAGTAGATTGTTTATGTTTATGTTTTATTTAATTTATATACCGCCCTTCTCCCTGGGGACTCAGGGCGGTTCACAGGGCATATAAATAAAAATACAATACTATACAAAAGTTAAAACAAAGATTAAATCAGTGCCCAATTAAAAACAATAATGCAATCTAAAATAACAATTTAAAACCCAGCTCCCCCAAGATTCTTGTAGAGGACTTAAGCTTACAATAAATCTATCTAGATCTCCAGATTTTCCTGATGCTTAACAGTGCTGTCCTATTGCTTCTTCTCAAACAGTATTTTTTAAATTTATTTCTCTCAGGATCCCTTCCCATTTTTAAAAATTATGGAGAATCCCAAAAGAGTTTTTGTTTATATGGGTTATATTTATCAATACTGGCCATATTAAAAATTAAAACTGATGCGTGTTCAAGGTATCTCCCCTGGCAGGTAAGTAAGTAAGACTTCCAGTTTGTGTCACAGCGAGATGGGATGCAGGAAGACAGGGCCCTGCCTTCTGTGACTGATTTTGCCCTGTTGGGGCCCTAAAAAGGACCTAAAATCACCCCAAAGAGGTGATGAAGAGAAGGTGTGCCTTGTCGATCATGGAAAGACAGCAGTCTTTCTGTTCAATCCAAGGGAAAGCCCTCCAAACCAGCAGGGGAAAGACCGGCTACATTCCTGTGGCCAGCCATTAGCTGCTGACAACCAAAGAGGAAAAAAACACTACTTAATACATTGTAAACAGCATGTCTGGAACTGGGTGATAATATTGATCCTTTCTTTACTATTTTACAACTGAATTTCCTGGGAAGAGCTCCCAAGAAGTGAAAAACGTCTGAATGTAAACAGAAGTGGCATTTTAATTTTATGAGGAACAGAAACATACAATATTGAAGTGGAAGTAACATAAAGCTATAGTTTTGATAAATTTGAAAACTGAGATAACTGTTAAGATTTTCTCTTTGAAAAAAGAAAAAAAATTGAGCAAAAATATAAGAATTCAATCCTTTGTTTTAAGAGTGAAAAATGGACTTTGAATGACATCTAGTGGTGGATTTGTGTTTTTGTTGTTGTTGTTAGCTGCAAAGTCATGTCTGACCCATCGCGACCCCATGGACAATGTTCCTCCAGGCCTTCCTGTCCTCTACCATCTTCTAGAGTCCATTTAAGCTCATGCCTACTGCTTCAGTGACTTCATCCAGCCACTTCATTCTCTGTTCTCCCCTTCTTCTCTTGCCCTCAATCTTTCCCAGCATTAGGCTCTTCTCCAGTGAGTCCTTCCTTCTCATTAGGTGGCCAAAGTATTTGAGTTTTAGCTTCAGGATCTGGCCTTCTAAAGAGCAGTCAGGGTTGATCTCCTCTAGGACTGACTGGTTTGATCACCTTGTAGTCCAAGGGACTCGCAGGAGTCTTCTCCAGCACCATAGTTCAAAGGCCTCAATTCTTTGGTGCTCAGCCTTTCTTATGGTCCAACTTTCACTGCCATACATTGCAACTGGGAAGACCATAGCCTTGAGTATATGCACTTTTGTTGACAGGTTGTGTATAACACTAGAATTTGCTTTGCTTGGTAATTTCCACCCTGGGAGAACAGCTGACAATAAAGGAAAATATTTTGGCATACTTATCATCCTGACCTTCTTGGATTATAAATACCTACTAAGTTTGGACTTTTAACTTCAAGAGCTAGTGGGAGAGAAAGAAAAATTTGACCTTGGACTTCGCTTGGCTGGGAGAGACCTTTGAGCTGTTTTCAGAGAGGTTGAACATTTTGAACACTTCAAATATTGTGGATTACAACCTTGCCTGATTGACAATTTTGGGGGGTACTTGAGACAAGAGATTACTATAAAATATTGCCTTCAGAACTGAATCTATACTTTGGAATAAATTGGATTATAAAGGATACATATAAAGACCAGAAAACCAATCTCCAGGAATGATCTCTCATGAAAAAACAAACACCTTCCAGAAAAAATATATTCTATGTTACAACTAATCCACCAAACAATTGTTGAATGTAAAGAGGTTATAAAAAGAAATCCTAATGAGACTAAAAACAATTTAAACAATATAAATGAGCAACTCTCCAAATTAAATCTACAGCTAGAAAGCTCCCAGATAATGACCACAAAGTATTAACAAATAATCCAGAAATCAGAAGATGAAACAGAGGAAATGTATCTAAAGATGGAAGAGATAAAAGAACTGCAAGACTCAGCTATAACAATGAACATGCAAAAAACCTTTCACCCCTTAGGTCTGCAAAATATATTTGATGGCAAAGAAAAAGATTTTTAAAAAGGGAATATAGAGCTGTTAAGGGAAATGTCACAACTTGAGAGACAGGTAATGAAAAGAGAAATGGGAGGAGAAAAGAACTCGGAATTGTTTAAGGAATATAAATGGACAGAATCCTCCCCCCCCCCAAAAAAAAATACCCTACCCAAATTGTTTTCCTCATGCCAAGCAATTTTCACAAAAATAGAAAGAAAATTCCTGGGTGATTTAATTGCCTTGGCTTAGAAAGCGGCAAAGAAAGAAAGTGAGAGTCTGATTTAAAAAACAGGAGACTTGACCTTATACGTTTAAATACTTTTTTTGAATAAGATTAAAAGAATGGAAGACTTTTAGATATAATTAGACTTTTATAACGAAAGATATGATTTAGAATTACGATAACATTTTTTCTCTTTTTTGATATGGGAAATATGAAGACAAAGGAGGATTGATTTGAGTAAAACTTTCAGCTATATAAATATAATTAATATTGAGGAAATCATAATTGATAAACATATTTCAAATACTGATGGGAATCAAACATTAACAAGAGTACAAAAACAGGATATTGATTAACGAATTGACATTATTGACTTATGAATAGATATTGCAGCTTCCCTATTTAAGTCACTTTCTTCTAGTTTGTGTTGTTATCTGATTTGTTTGTTCATTCTTTATTGTTATTTTCTGAGAGTTTTTCAATTGTAAGTTTAGATTGAAGGTGTGCTCATTTATGTCATCAAAGTTGTTTTTGATCTCATTGTGGCTTGATACTATTGTTATTTGAATCTGTCCTAGCATTGTGTACATTTCCTCCTGAAAAGTACTTGTCTTGTCTTGGAGTATTATTCCTGCAGATATCTGATGTTCCAGGCTAGATCTTTCAGAAGGATATATTAGGTGTGGTTTCCTGTACCTTTTAGATAAATATGCAATATCCATTTCATCTCCCCCCTCCAAATAGTCTTTCACCAGTACCATAGTATCTGTAGTTAGCCTTATCAAACTAGCCAATCTTAAGATCCAAATAACCAAATCTTATATAGTTCTTATGTTTACATATGTTTTTTTTAATCCAATGCATTTCCAATTGTCAGGGCATCAGTGAAAGCAGTATTTTATAACAATTCTTCTATTAAGGGGTCAATTATCAACCAGTCAGAATTGCAATCCAGAATGTTTAGCCACCTTGAAGCCTTCTAGTAAATTCCCCCCTAGATGTTTAGCTAAGAGTCAAAGTTTTTCCTTTTCTGCAAACAATTCTTGAGCTTAGACCAGGGGTGTCAAACTCGCAACATCACATGATGTGTTGCGACATATTGCAACTTTTTGTCCATTGCCGGCAATGGGGTGGGCCTGGTTTTGGCATGATGCATCCAGCCCATGGGCCAGCAGTTAGACAATAGTTAAACTTTTCTTTTTCTGCAGGCATTTTTTAAGCTTATAGATGGCCCAGTATGTTTTCTTTCTTTGTTCTCAGCTGTTTTCTATTTAGGTTATTAAAATTCAAGGGAACAAATTTTTCTTTGTTTCTGGGCATCTTGCCAATTTCTGAGTCAGAGTTAATGTTGTTCTATGCTCTAATTCTCCACTATATGTCAGTAGTTTATTTATTTTCCAACCTTTTAAAAAAAGATTATTTTTTTTATAATCTGAAGCTCTTTAGGGTGTAAAATCTTAACAGTTTTCTTAATTTTCAGATTTATTCAGATATAGTGTTGTTAGTTTCATTTCAGTATATTTCTTTCCCCCTTAGAAGTTAATTCGCTACTTTTGGAGAATTTCTTTCTTTGGGGATCTTTTCCAGGGAATCAATTACAAATTAGAAGAGAGAAGATCAATATTCTCACCCAGTTTCAAGCCTGCTGTTCACCGTTGTTCTGGTTCGTGATTTTGGACTTCGGCTGCTGGTAGCTTGGGCTAGATAGTGATGTACAGGTAGACCTTCTCCCGTCAAGTTGGAGGGCTTCCCCCGGATTGAGAGTTTTGACTACCATCATTCAGTGATCATCGGGGCACCCCCCCTTCTTTGTCACCTTTCCTGGCTGACTTTTGACCCATTTAGGGTCCCTTGGCAGGACGAAATCAGCCGTGGGGTGCGGAACCCTGTGATCCCTTGGCCACATCACTACAGGGTGAAACTGGAAGTCCTCTTACAGTATTCTCATTATGCTGGTTTTCTTTAGTTTGTGGAACACTGAGAAGAAATTGAGATAACTTACAGTTTAATGACCTCAAAGCACTTATCAGTATTAAAAGCAAAGTCCTATCTATTATTCTTAATTTGTTTTCCAGTACCATACCAAACACAGGAGAACTGTACTCTATTTTTTATAAAAATAATGCTTAGTAATGGGATTCTCTGAAAGTTACTTGCTCTGTTGAAATCTTTTCTTTCAGAACCTCCATTCTCTCTAATCTATACAGTGGTACCTCGATATTCATAATTAATTGGTTCCAGGAGGTGCAATGAGTACAAAAAATGATGAATACCAAACAAATTTTTCCCATAAGGAATAATATAGTGCAGACATGTCAAACACAAGGCCCGGGGGCCGGATCCGGCCCACGAAGTTGTTTCATGTGGCTCGCGAAGCCATCCTGGAAACAGTGAGGGAACGGCCCCCACTGCCTTGGCCCCGGCCCAGAGACCCTCCTTCTGCCAGAGACCCTCAGATCTGTCCCACTCCTGCCCAGGCCCCCATAGGCACCCTTGATGCCAACAATGTAAAGCTGGCCATGCCCACCCAGTAGGCCATACGCACTCTAGCCACGCCCACCCAGTAGGCCACGCCCACCCTGCCCATACCCACCCGGCCCCCTGAGGGCAACCTCAACGCTGATGCGGCCCTCAATGAAATTGAGTTTGACACCCCTGATATAGTGAATCACAAGGCAACCGACAGCAACAATGTCAGTGCATTGAGTACCAAACAAATGATGAATACCAGGACATGTTTATTTCAAAATATGTTGAGTAGCAAATTCAATGAGCTTCAAAGCAGTTGAGTACCAAAGCACTACTGTAGTGTAGCATTTGCTTAAGTGGATTGTAGAAAAGCCCCTTCTCCCATAGATGGCCCTTTTTCTGACAGCTGTTAATTTAAAAAGAATATATGCAAGAAAATTCAGAAGGAATAAAAGGAAGTACCTCTTTACATAGATAATCTAGAAACTAATGTCTATCAAATGTGATGAAGGCCACCAATTTAGTCGATATTTCAAAGATGAGACAAATTCATAAAGGTTTATGTCTGTCTTGATGGCTGTAAATTGTGTCCTGAATTTCATGGCAACCTCTGAAAACCTGCACCTGGGATATTTCTAAGATGCTTCTGGCAGGCCACTATCAGAGGGTTGATTTAGAAGTAGGCATTTAACCTGATACACCAGCTCTTTTAAAAAAACTCTGGGATCAAACTGTGATTTTAAATAATCACATCCAATTTTATCTACTTATTCATTAATGTCCTTCGAAATTAAAATATTCTCTTCAATAAGGACATGGATTATTTCTTTGAGTGTACTACAGCAAAAGGAACCACAAATTGTGGACAGCATGATTCAATTCCAATAAGTAATTATTTGTAGCTGACTGAAACCCATTACCTTGTTAAGGACAGTTAGCAATCAGAGGTTGTTAAATACTCAGATTTTATTAGCAAATTTGATTACATTTCTCAGCAGTCATTACTTGCCTAATATAAAAATTCCAGACTATGAGATTCCGGTTTTCCCCCATCAATTGAGATGACTGACAAACACATAAAATATTAATTAAAAAGTACACCATACACAGCAAGACTGTGTGTGTGCATATCTATCTATCTATCTATCTATCTATCTATCTATCTATCTATCTAACACACACACACACAATTACACATACACATATACACACACACATTTGTATATATAATGGAATAACCTTCCATAACCAAAACTATATCAATCAGGGAAAATAATACTTGGAAAAATAATAATGAACAGTAATTATCATAAATATACCATTTTTGGCTTCCTTTATCACTGCACTAGATATCTATGAGAAAAAGGCACATTTGAAAGATAATTCTACAATAACAACTCCCAAGAAGCTCCTCAAACAATCCCTTAGAACTGTACCATTTTTCATATATTACTGCTAATACTTATTTGTATATACGTATTACAGCAGAAGCTACAAAATACTTTAGAAGAATTAACAACAAATTCAGAAAATAGTTGGTATTCGTTATGGTGATTAAGAAATTAAGAAAGAACACATCCATCAAAGTTACAAGGCCTTTTGACATCTACAAAAATTGAATCTCTCTCTCTCTCTCTTTCACATACACACACCACAGAGAGAGAGAGAGAGAGAGAGAGAGAGAGAGAGAGAGAGAGAGAGAGAGAGAGAGAGAGAGAGAGAGAGAGAGAGAGAGAGAGAGAGACCTCTCTTTCAAAAATAAAATAAAATAAAATAAAGTTCATAAATACACTGTTTAATTTTCTGGCAGAGCTCAAAAATTGAGGAAGAGAATGAAAGAATGATTTTGGTGCATTTTTAGATATTTAGTCCTTTATATCATGAAAATGAAACAAAGAGAATAAATTCCAATCATGGGGAAGGGGGAGGAAAGCAATCATATTGCTGATTAAAGAGGAACAAAAGTGACACATTTTGTAAAAAAGAAAAAAACAAAGAGAAGGAGAAAGAGAGGTGGGGGGGAGAGGGAGAGAGAGTGGGGGGAAAGAGAGATTATGTTGCTCATTAAATGTTCCAGATTTTTTTAAAGTACAGACCATTGTAAAAATAAGACAATTAGTGGGAGCATATGAATAGATGATCCCCTTCCAACTGTGGGACTGTAATGAGAAATACCAGAGGCTTCATAATGAGCACAGACTTCTTTCCTAGATCACAGTGCTTTAACAATGTCCATGCAGAATATAATCCGGGGAGTACTAAATGGCAGAAATAAAATGATTCCAAAATAGCTTCCAACTATGCCATAGATTCTTGACACAGCTTTGGGGAAATGTCGAAACCTCTTTTTCCCCCCCACATCTTTTATCTCTATGGAGCTTCCTTTCTCTCCATCCATTTCTCTAACCTTAGACTGTATATGATCAAACTTCTTTTTTAAAAAAAAACAGTTGTTGAACTTGAATAGATCCAGAAAAGGGCAATTAGCACACATTTGCACATTTACTTGGAGACTCATCTCATCAAACTAGAAAGCTATCCTTCTGAGCAGACAGATCCAAGGACATCAGAAAACTTGGACTGTCTGCAGTGAAGAAAAGTGGGGGGGGAGTAAGATTGGTAAAAGGATGAATAGCATAGTTTTACATATAAAAAATGTAAATATTTTGAGGAAAGAAAATATTGCTCTGTCTCTGATAATGGTATATCTTAAGAGTTATCCACAGAATATTATAGGCAAAATGTTTAGAAAAACACTCCTTCTAGTATTCCCAACTGCAAGTCTTCCCAGAATTCCAAGCCAGAATGTTCTGCGCCTGTGTTTTTCAAGCCTAGCAGTTAAAATGCTGAGCTGATCGATCTGAAGGTTGGCAGTTCAAGACTTGAGCACCATGTGATGGGTTGAGCTCCCATTCTTGCCCCAGCTTCTGCCAAACTAGCAATCTGAAAGCATGCAAATGCAAGTAGATAAATAGGTACCACTTCAGTGAGAAGGTAGCTACATTCCATATGCCTCATGCTGGCCACATGACCATGGAAATGTCTTTGGACAATGCTGGCTCTCTCAGTTAGGAAACTGAGATGAGCACCACCCCTTAGAGTTGGACACAACTTTGGGTAGGGGAAATCTTTACCTTTAACTTGAAGATGTATGTGTCAAGCTACGAAGGACAGCCATACAGCTTCTAGATTGCCAACAATTACAAGGGGGGAGGGGAGTGTATACAATGCATAGGTGGTTTCTATCCATATGGGAAGCAAGGTCACAGAAGATCTGATATGGCAAGAAGAGACTTTCTTCTAATAACAACTGCTGCTTCTAGAGGAATAATTGGACAATGTGACCTGAATGGTCAGAGAGGGGAGGGAAGGTTTTACACTTTTATTTATCTTTCTGGTGCCAAATTGCCAGAGCTGGTTTTCTATTCATTAGTGCCGGTATGCTGTGCTCAATAAAGTTTTGCATTAGAGATTGGAATGTCTCAGGTGTGTTTACTTTGTTGGGATCATCATCTGGAACCTTGACAGTGTGGACTTCAACTCCCAGAAGTCCAAACTTCTTCAAGCTGTCCAATGTTTTACTTTAACATTACCAATAGCAGTTTTCAAAAGCTCTGATGAGGTGAGTTAGATGCATTTATTTCCTTTAAAACCAACTCTTCTAGTATCTTTGTTGTGCATGTTGCAACAGGCTAATACTACTAACCTTATAACTACTAACCTTACTAACCTTATAACAGGCTAATACTACTAAATAAAGAATTTTCTTTATTTGTGACCTAATGGCTGGGGTTCCCATTCAAAAATATTTAGAGGACTGTAATTATTCATTGGAGGAAAAGAGGCAGAAAGGACATGAAACCCAAGTAAGGATAATCATGGAATCTTTTAAAATACCGATTAGGAATATAAAAGTATTAGATTAGTAGTGAATTATCAAATGTTGTTTTGGATACCTCTCCAGAATACTTCCAGCCTTTCCAAAATAAATAAAATGGATGTTTGCTTATCAACCACGAAATATCCAAACATTTTGATCACAAGTTTTTCTTCCTTTTCCCATTCATAAGAAATGACAATCTATGGCCCTTTACAACTGTGGCCCTTTACAAAGATAAGAAGATGTATGACATAAGTACCAGAAAAGGGTGGGATCACAAGTTGTATCATTGCCACACTGAAAAATTCTTCTAAGGTTTATTTTTAATGTACTAAACATTATTCCTGGTTTGATATACAATTTCATTGTATTTTTTAAAGAAACCGTGTACTTGTTTTTAATCCCAATTTATGTTCTTAGAAATCATATAGTGTTCAGATTTGGCTAGTTGGAGAAGTTTGAAAATCCTGTGAATAAATAAATCTGATAAAAAAAGCATTGATTCTGCAGTAAAGATTAATTTGGTACCCAAGACCTGTCCAGCCCTGTATTATCCCTTCCAGCTATCCATTTCTTATCATAAGAGATTTAGACTCTGCCATGATACTTTCATTGCACAATCCTGTGGGAAGTCAGCCCCCCCCCCCCGCTGAGAAAGAAATATTAAAAGGGCAGAAAATTATATTTACTCAAAGGATCTTAAAGAGGCAGAAAAGCATGCCCAGTTTTTCTTAATAGCCCCAAGTATCCCTCCCCCAAGCAAAAACCAGCTCTGTAGAAATGCAGATGTAATAATCCATTCAGGAAGGTTGGAGCCCTCCAGCTAGAAGCTTAGGAAGACAAAAACACCTAAAATCTACATACCCACCCAAACTCTAAGACAGGACACAATAGGATTAACCCACAGATGCTAAAGGGGCACACTCAGACTCAGGTCAAAGTAAATGTCACAGGAAATACAAAGCCTCAAACAGCAACAGGAAACAACTCCAAACAAAAGCCCAAGAGGGTATAAAAACCCATTCCCTACTTCATGTGCTCTCTCTTTTCTTCCAGAGCCATCTTTCTGTCTGGCTCTCCTCTTCAATAAACTGCAACCTTCTTTCTAAAGCAGTCACCATATTGTTTATTCCCACCTTGGACTGGACCCTGATGAAGACTTTTCCTTCAACAATCCATTAGGAGCCTAGATATTTTGTTGCTCAGCTCCAATGACTCAGCAGTGGGAATTTGTGTGACCTAATGGGGAGGAACAACAAACAACAATAATCCAGCTAACTTCATAGGGTAGATTTGCAAAGCTTGCTTTGGACACAATTTCTCTTCTAGGTCTGCAGCCAAATGCTTCTGGACATTTCAAGGTTGTTTCTGGCCAGCTGCCATAGACAGACTGAAAAAGCCTAGGCAATAGTGCCAGATAGACAAAATTCCAGCAAATACAGATTTGCCTGGTCTTTCGTACTTGTCCTCCCAGGTCCAAATGCATGCTTGTATTGCATTTTTCTCAGCACGTTTTTCAGCACACATCCTCTGTCACTAATGTAGCTGAAATTAGCAAATTTAAGCAAATGCCAATAATTCTGGCCCAACCCTAAATCTCTTTTGTCATTGTCAATGGATCTGGCTCACTAATGATTTCTTAGTGTTTCAGCCTGAATAGCTTTCCATAGATTTTCCTTCCTTTTGGGTTAAGGTTGGAATTACCATTGGATATGATTCTGTCATACTGATCTTTCTCCCACTGGGGTCCCAGCTGCTACCTCAAGGCTGCAGAGGGGAATTCAGTATTAAAAGGGCAAGGAAGATTTTACACCGAGGCCACATCTTTATATGCGCTATGCTATTCTAACGTGGCATTTCATCAAGTTCAAATTATGTCAGGTTGACAAATTTGTGGCTCTTTCAACTAGAAATGGAGTATCTTGGAGCCCATTACAGCTTGTAATTTTTGATGGCAGGGTGGTGGTAGATATGCTTAAGTGACTATTTATTCCCATCTCTCTGCCTGCCCGCACCCCTCACTCCTGATAAAACTAACTTTATGTAACTCAAGCTCAGGTTCACTTGCTTTATACATAGAAGTCACTAAAAGGGAATGAAGCAAATTATATTTTACATTTTAAGTTGTGTGTGGTTACTAAATTACATTTGGAGTGTCTTACATTAGCAATTAATGGGAAGAATAAGATGAATGAAGCTACTAAATCTGACCCAAGATAACATGGTGAGACACTTGTAGTTCTCAGCTTATACACACTCTTAAACACCCATACACCAAACACACACACAGACATACACACAGAGAAAGTTTCCCCAGCCAACAGGATAAATTCTCAAACCTGTTCTCACTTGGTGCCCTTCAGAACTTGTATGGCTATTGATGCTGCTACTATAGCTCAGCCCCCTTTCTAGAATCATAACCTACCATATTGAAAGAAATGTAAATTGGTCACATCAATGTACACAGTGGTTAATCTAGTATTTCTGGTATAAAGATGTGCCTCCTTTGCTTTTAGACCACAATAGACTTAATATGTCATACCAGCAGGCAGTTTATGCCCTGATGAGGTTACCTGTTTTGGGTAATGAAACATCTGCAAGAAAAGAAGCAAGCTCAGAGAGCAGCAAGGACCCATCAGGCAGTTTATGCTTCAGAAAAAAAAATGCTTCTCTTAGGATAGAAATGTTGTATACATATTAAAAGAGTGGTTTAAATTATTTAGAGGCAATTTCGTAGACTGTCAGAACAATTTTTAAATCTTCCCAATTAGTTTAGCTTTTATCCCTTTCCCAGGAATGATAATATGGTTCAATTTTCAGGTGATGCAATGAGAGGTTATTGCTGAGAGATTATTGTAAAGTTAAGGGGGGGAGGGATAATGAGGGTAGAAGCGTAGAAGTCACTTTTTTTAAAAAAAATTGCTTTCTTTTATTGTTTTCTGTGCTTTTTTGTCTTTTTATTTTTTCTCTCTTTTCTTTGTGTATTTCTGATTTTGTTTTTTATCTATGTAAAATTCTTAATAGGAGATATATATATATATATATATATATGTTTTCTGAGGTTTTCGCGGGTGCCTGTATGTGGATCCTTGGTTTTTCGGGTTTTTCCCCGCGTAGAACTAGAGAACTGCCTTTAAAAAAGTTTAAAAAAGAGGAACAAAAAGCCACATGCTTCTCCCAGAAGAAGGAAGCTAAAGCCTGATGATGACGAATGGGATTCCGTCGAAACGTTGCGCCTACACCTCTAGTTCTACGCGGGGAAAAACCCAAAAAACCAAGGATCCATATATATATATATATATATATCAGGAACAGTGATGTAGAAAGATGCATCCCCTTTCTAACATGTATTATAACAATCCATAACAACAAATAGTGACCAACAGCAAATAATTTTCACTGCTATATGGCAAGCAAAGACAAGGCTAATTAACCGCAACATAATTTAGCATTCTTAATCCCAGGAATCTATTAATTATGTTATATATAATATTATACAATCTTCCTTCCCATTTGGTACATTTGAAAAGAATTATTCAACAAGTGGGATGAAAGAACTCAACCTCAGTGTTATTGCTGGTCATGAAATGAGCAATTGTGTAGAAAATCAAATATTGTGACTGTATCACATAATTGTTTCCCAGTTTTTGTAAACCAAAACTGTTGTTAGGCAATTTCTAGTGGACAGTGAGGTTTTCTAAAATGTGCTATTATTGTGTTTCATGTTTTATGCTGGTATGTCTCCAGAAAGAGCTCTAACATCTGTCTCAAATCTCTTTCCCCCATGATAAATATCTATACGCATCTGGGCTTTGTTTATAGTTTATAGAAAAGCTCTAGTTTTCCCACATCTTTCCCACCCTTTCTACTCTACTTTTCCTACTTATTCTTCTATGATAGAACTGCTTCAACACTGAGATTTTGACTCAAATAAAAACTGACAATGTCGAGACATTTTAAGTACTTGACTACAAAGGGTTCATGCAATTATCTTTTGTCAGAACTCATTTTGTCAGCTCTGTACTGTGCTAATATCTTTAGGTACTCTGGAAAAAAGAGGGAGAGAGAACAATATGAGTAAAATGCCAAGAGAAACAACTTCAGGTTCAGGGTGAACTGTGATTAAATAGGAAGAATTTGGGTATGCCAAATCATATTAAAAATTGAGAGAATTTAAAAGATGGGCTGGCTTTTTATGAAATCTATCTACACAATAAGAAGGTAGAGATTGGATACTGAAGTAGATTTCCTTTATAAGAGCTATGTGGTTCTGCCTTTAATAAATAAGAGCTTGACTTTTATTATTTCAATATTCTTACTGAATAACCATGAAAAAGCCTCATGCTAAAATCAAAACAAAACCCCAGAACCAACACCAGGCACTGTATAGATCCTAGCTCCACAATATCCAGGATGGATCATCCTATCTTCTCAGCAGTGATTTTCATTTAGTGGAGGATACTTGTAGGTTGCAAGTATGGTAGGCCTTTACAAAATAAACCACAATGTTGAGCACATTTATTTTTCTCCATACCTCAGAATGGAAAAGTCACATGCCCCACTGTTCATATGTGAGCAGCAGACATTGTTCTCTGCTGCAGCTGTCCCTCAAAGCTAAAAAACAGACAAAAGTATCATTAAACAGCATCCCATCCTAAAGCTCTGACTGAGAACTCAAAATATGAATATGGAGAAGCAATATTAATTGAAACCATCATCCTGCAATAATGTGAAATTATCTGCTTACATCTCCCTAGAATATACCTAAGCTAAGAGCTCATCCAGACATGATGAATGTATCCAAAGGGTGAAGTACGATCACCTCATTTCCCATGTTGTGATATATTCCCCCACACAAACACACTGACTAGTTATGGGACTCTCCAGATGAGGTCTAAAAAAGTGTCCTACATCTGTGCAATGAAGGACCTATAACAGTGTGCAATTTGACTCTTGTTCAGAAGATTTTATCTAGGATTCTCCTTCCAATTTCCCTGGGCAGAATAAGGTAACCTGGTCCCAGCTTTCTACATACTTTCAGCCCTTAAATGAATTAATATGAATTGAATTTTGACTTACACGTTATATTAAGGAAATAAAAAAATATTGTTCTAAACATTGAGGAAAAACTGCTACAGCTTCTGGAAGGTGAGGAATGAATACCGATCATCGTTTTTATCTGTGTGACATTTGTAGGACACCATCACTGGATTTCGTCTATTTCACTCTTTTGGTTTTCCTACTGCTCAACCCTTAGGGCAGACCTAGGCATTTTATGACCCCATGGACCACTCCTGGCCATTCAGCTGTCCCTGTCTGGCCTGTGGTATCAGCAGTGTTGGAGGATGGGACATCAGCATCAGGGGTGGGGCATTGGCATTGGCCCTTCACAAAAGTCCCAGTTACTTATGTGGCCCCTTGGAAAAATGAATTGCCCACTCTTGCTCTAAGAATTATAATGCTGCTGTCTATGTCTGAGTCTGAGAACAACCTTCAACAGAGCTCTGTCCACAACATGATCTTCTGAATCTATGTGAGTGGTAGAATACACAATACTAATTATGATTTCCATAACAAATCTTTCTTTCTCAACTTCTCCATAATTCAAAAAAAACATTTTAAAAAGGACACCATAGCATTCATGAAAAAACATATTGAGAAAGACAACTAAAGCACTACAGGATTCAAAATAAATGTTAGCAATACAGCAGATTAGATCACACCTAGAACAGTAGGAACAAAATTCCCTGGAGGGGAAGGAAATGGGTATTAAGTTAATTTCCATCTGAACGTTCATTTTGTTTGTTAGGGAGAATCTAGAGGCTGATTTGATCAACAAGCCCTTGGGATGAGATGGCATCATTATGATCTTCTCCCTGTTACTTATTCCATGGTCACTTTCATGATAACAAATGAGTGTGCAGCTGTGCTCTGAGGAATATGCCACTACAGGGAAGTGTACCAACATGCTCCCAAACAAGTTGGGGAAAGAGCAGAAGGAACAAGATCACTGGAGGATGAGGAGTCAAAAAGAAATGAAAGGAGCTTTAGGATGGAAAGAGTCATACATGAAATGGAAGTTTGTTTGTCTCCTTCCTTCACTTAGGATGATGCATAAGGAACCTGCAGGAGAAGCAAGATTCCTGTTTCAGGAAGAGGATCCCATCACTATGGAGACATTCTTAATCAAACTGAAACTTTAAATAAATTGAAGAGGGACAATAATTGCTAGTGAAACTATCTGTTTCCTGTGAGCTGGGATACAAGTATGTGTGTTTGTGTGCACATGCATGCGTGCTTGGCTGCACACATCATGCTCATGCACATCTGTTCCAGTACAACAAAAGTGGACCTAACACCAAATGACATACTACAAGAAGAAAAAATGAAGTCCAAAAATAAAAAAAAACTTTAACTTTCAGTCCTCTCCATTTTTCTACTCCCCTTTTGAACTTTTCAGCCATTTTTTTCAGTTAACACTTAATAGGACTCCGCGTGCTCCTTCTCCCCCCACCCCCCACCAGTAAAAGTATCATTTTTTTATTACTTTTTGCAAGCCAAAAGTCAATACTGTGAAGGAAGAGGAGGCTAAAAATTCATCTTACTTAGCATGACCTCCTCAGGTTAGCTTTGAATTACATTTCCAGATGGTCTGTGAAAATCTTTCATGTCTCTCGCTCCATTAGTTGGTACGCTTAGCAAAGGTTCGGTAATGATCAGACATACTCTTTTAGTCATGAACAGGAACCAGCTAGCAGTTGTTCTTATATATATATATATATATATAAATATCTTATCCCTGTCAGATGCTGCCTGTTAAGGCTTGGGAATGTCAGCACCCAGCTGATGGGAAGGCAGTAGTTGGAGGCCACAGACCCATAAGAACAATAGTTCTTAGACTGATAACACAGATAAGGAAAAGTTCCCATAATTATGAGTTCAGATGTGTGTTAACAAGACAGAAAAGGTGCCAAAACATTGATTATAATACAAAGGCAAATGATCAGCAAGACTGAGGAAGAAATATAGAAATACAGAAAACCAAGCTTGTCCTGTCTCTCAACTTGCCACAGAACGTTATGGCAGGCATTGACAACCGCTTGGCAATACAGGAATTCCATTCCCCCAGGATCAGGTGGCTTGGTCTGAAATGTTAAAGCACCTACAGGTGACACAGGAAGTACAAAAGTAGTGGCTGGCATGCAGAGCTCTCAGTTTGAGGTTGGTGATACAGCTCCTTTTTCAGACAATTGCCTTAATATCTCCCCACCCCAACTCATGAAAAACAAAATTATGACCCTTAGAATTTTGTCAAGCTGTGGGATGTTCACGTGGTTATGAAACAAGAAGTGTTCCCAGCAAAGAAATAGCTTTAAAATAGAAAGAGTCACGGTGGTGCAGTGTTTAGAACGCAGTACTGCAGGCTACTTCTGCTGACTGCCGGCTGCCAGCACTTTGGCAGTTCGAGTCTCACCGGCTCAAGGTTGACTCAGCCTTCCATCCTTCTGAGGGTGGTAAAATGAGGACCCAGATTGTTGGGGAAAATATGCTGACTCTGTAAACCACTTAGAGAGGGCTGAAAAGCACTGTGAGGTGGTATATAAGTCTAAATGCTATTTGATAATTGCCAGACTATTACTACACATTTAAGAATGGCATATCTAGAATTAGTGCCTCCTTCCATACTCTCTCTCCCCCCTACACACACACAAATCTAAGGGAACACCTGCTGCCGGCATCAACTTCCCATCGTCCCGTGTGCTCCCACAGGGAGGGCCTTCTTAGGGTACCGCCGGTCAAGGAATGCCGGCGGGTTATCCCCAGGGGAAGGGCATTCTCTGTGGGCGCGCTGGCCCTTTGGAACCATCTTCCCACGGAGCTTAGGACTGCCCCCGACCTTCGCTCATTTCGCAGGGATTTGAAAACTTGGCTTTTTGAGCTGTCTGGCCCAGACTGAGGGGTTTTAATTATTTATTAATAGGGTTTTAGTTTAAATTCAGGGACTTAATTTAATTTTAGTTTTAATCAATTTTAACTTTGTATGTATGTATTTTTAATTTTTCCCCGTAAACCGCCCTGAGTCCTACGGGAATAGGGCGGTATACAAGTTTAAATAATAAATAAATAAATACACACACCACAAGCACACTGACAAACATGTATTCAATAATCTTCATTATTAATACTGAAAGTACTAGTCTTAACCACAAAACTATTGGGGCTCAGATAAACTACATATTGATTTTCCCATAAGAATTTCCCTTTTGCACAGAAGCAGCTTGATTGGGAGAAAAGAATTCTTGTTTCCACATATGGTTTGCCTATATACCAAAGAGGAATTAAAAATAAATTTGACCATAAGTTTCAGGCCTTTCTTAGGATTTGGTAGTCTTTGTTCATGGAGTTCCATTCAGTAGGAACATATTTATTTATTTATTTATTTTATTACATTTATATACCGCCCTTTCCCGAAGGACTCAGGGTGGTTTACAGGGTAATTAAAAACCAAAATACAAAAGTTAAAAACAAGTTTAAAAAAATTAAATTTGTCCCTGTATAAGTAAAACCTCAGTTAAAATAAGATTAATCCTCAGCCTGGGCCAGAGAGCTCGAAGAGCCAGGTCTTCAGGCCCCGGCGGAATGAACGGAGGTCGGGGGCAGTCCTCAGCTCCACTGGCAGCTGGTTCCAAAGGGCAGGCGCCCCCACTGAGAAGGCCCTATCCCTGGGTGTCGTCCGCCGGCAATCTCTTACCGGTGGCACCCTGAGAAGACCCTCCCTGTGGGAGCGCACTGGACAAAGGGAACTTGATGCTGGCAGCAGGTGTTCCCTCAGATATCCCGGACCCAAGCCATGTAGGGCTTTATAGGTCATCACCAGCACCTTGAATCTCACCCGGAGGGCAACCGGAAGCCAATGCAGCTCGCGGAGTAGAGGTGTTACATGGGAGTATCGGGAGACCCCCATCACAACTCGCGTGGCCGCATTCTGCACCAGCTGAACACTCAATGTAAGCCCATTTCAGGAACAGAGAGTAGTGCCTTTACATCACTGATTGTGTGATGTACAGACTGCAACTTATTCTTAGGGAATTCCAAGACAATGATTAAAGCTATGAAAGCCACAGAATACAGAGAAGGATGGAATTGGCTTGTATATACTGTAGTTTATTGGGTACAAAAAAGTTACTCTTGTACAGTTAAAAAAAAAAGGATAAGACTAGAAAAAAAAAGGATATCTATTATTTGAATTCTGTAGTTCCAGTTCCTTGTAGTTGGCTTTTCTAAATACAAGTTGAGAAAGCAAGAACAGCAAAACAGCAGACCTAAGCAATTAAAAATGACCATGCTATTAGTCTTGTATGATCTGGTTTTAATTACATTTTATAATATTGTATTTATGCAGCAGTATTCATTATAATTTTGTCATTATATTGCTGCTTTAAAACAATATAACTTTGTGGTAGGGCAACCAAGTACAAAGATGAGGAAAGGCTCTGAAATGTTCAACATTACATGGAACAGGAAACTCGTATTATTCAAGAGCAATAATCATGCAGAGAGCAAAAATATTGCTAAAATTCTCTTTTATATGGAAAGGGAATTGTTTTAGATCAATGTAAGAAAATTAAGCCTGCAATTAACTTTCATACTGAAACAATGGCTATTAAGTGCATTGGCTTATAGACTACATATCTGGGAACAAAATCCAAATAATTACTAGGTGGCAGTGGGGAGCAATGGAACCCATCTAGCAGTCCTTAGAATTTTTGTAGCTGGAAAAAAAAGTTTGAACTTTGACTGGTCTGTGCCCTTACTTTTCTCATCTGAGATTTAGGAGAAAAGAAATGGGTACATTTTCATGAAAACTCAATCTTTATGAATCCATTCCTCCCCTCCTCCCCCACACCCAGGCCAATTTGCTTGGGCCATGCTTTTATCACTGTTTCATTGGAAAAGATCACTGCAGATGGGGACTGTAGCCAAGAAATTAAAAGACGCTTGCTCCTGGGGAGGAAAGCCGTGGCAAATTTAGACAGCACACTAAAAAGCAGAGGCATCACCCTGGCAACAAAAGTGCGTATAGTCAAGGCTATGGTCTTCCCAGTTGCAATGTATGGCAGTGAAAGTTGGACCATAAGAAAGGCTGAGCACCAAAGAATTGAGGCCTTTGAACTATGGTGCTGGAGAAGACTCCTGCGAGTCCCTTGGACTACAAGGTGATCAAACCAGTCAGTCCTAGAGGAGATCAACCCTGACTGCTCTTTAGAAAGCCAGATCCTGAAGTTGAAACTCAAATACTTTGGCCACCTAATGAGAAGGAAGGATTCACTGAAGAAGAGCCTAATGCGGGGAAGATTGAGGGCAATAGAAGAAAGGGACAACAGAGAATGAGGTGGCTGGATGGAGTCACTGAAGCAGTAGGCGTGAGCTTAAATGGACTCCAGAAGATGGTAGAGGACAGGAAGGCCTGGAGGAACGTTGTCCATGGGGTTGTGATAGGTTGGACACAACTTCGCAGCTAACAACAACATTGGAAAAAACTGAATGATTCAGGATGCCCTCTGAAGTAATAATGACAAGAACAATAGAGAGTACATATACCCAAAGAACAGTGGCAAGTTTTTTGTTGAACAAGGAACATATTTTAATCAGTGAGTCTTCATATTAGTGTTACTTAAAATGAACATTTTAAAAAAAACATGGACTCCAGAAAGATGGAATAGGAACTGGGTATGATCCTCAGACTGCCCATTTATCATCTGTGAATAGAAATTATGTAGACATTGTAGATAATTTACCCTACAGCTACCCAGAATCATGAAGGAGCTGGGCATCCTGTAAATCAAGTCAGTGTAATGACATTATAGGGACGCAGTGGCTCTGTGGGTTAGGATGCTGAGCTTGTCGATCAGAAGGTCAGCAGTTTGGTGGGTCGAATCCTAAGTGCCGCGTAACAGAGTGAGCACCTGTTAGTCGTCCCAGCTTCTGCCAACCTAGCAGTTCGAAAGCACGTAAAAATGCAAGTAGAAAAATAGGGACCACTCCGGTGGGAAGGTAACAGTGTTCCGTGCACCTTTGGTGCCTAGTCATGCCGGCCACATGACCACGAAGACATCCTCAGACAAGCGCTGGCTCTTTGGCTTTGAAACGGAGATGAGCACCGGCCCCTAGAGTCAGAAACGACTAGCACGCATGTGCAGGGGAACCTTTACCTTTACCTTTAATGACATTATGATATCCACTTCAAATGAGGATCTGGTATTAGGGGTCTATTTTCCTGAATGAAAAGGAAAGACCAGGAAACCAGAACCATGGCGTTGATTAGTCTGAATGAGAGCCGTGGATGCGTATTTATGAATTTCCCCTGTCTGCCCTGCAAATTCTCTTGCTTGAGCAGGGCAGCAGGAATCTCAGCAGCCGGGAGAGATGAAACCTTGTAGAAAATGGCATTGGAATAGAGTTTGAAACCACAGCCTTCAAAGCCACAGCTGGAAGCCTTGCCACTACATCAAGGCGATAATAAACTTGGGGGTAAATGCACACTGGCCTGACACGGCCATGTTCACCAGCTATGTCTGAAACAACCCCCTTTGCTCTGCTTGGGCGTTCCATCACATTAACTCTTTTCTTGTAACCGTGGCAACACACGCTAAAAACACCCTCATGGCTTCCAAACAGACTCTTCTCCAGGTAACCTAGCACCTCCCTAACTCCATACTTAAGGAAAGCCATGAGAGGGGGCAGTCCTTATCTTTCCCACCCTTTGGGAAGTTATTTATTCAAATACCTTAATTCTGTTTATGGGTGCCCTGGCTTGAACATTGGATCCATACCAAAAAGGCTATGCGGAGAAAATGTCAACATATCTCCTTTTTAGTTTCAAGCAATTCATTTGTCTAGGGTAAGTTAAACACCCAGCAATTTAGGTGTTTGGTTTTTTTAAAATGGTGTCTTGAACCCTATATATATATTGTTGTTGTTGTTAGCTGCGAAGTCGTGTCCGACCCATCGCGACCCTATGGACAACATTCCTCCAGGCCTTCCTGTCCTCTACCATCTTCTGGAGTCCATTTAAGCTCACGCCTACTGCTTCAGTGACTCCATCCAGCCACCTCATTCTCTGTCGTCCCCTTCTTCTATTGCCCTCGATCTTCCCCAGCATTAGGCTCTTCTCCAGGGAGTCCTTCCTTCTCATTAGGTGGCCAAAGTACTTGAGTTTTAGCTTCAGGATCTGGCCTTCTAAAGAGCAGTCAGGATTGATCTCCTCTAGGACTGACCGGTTTGATCGCCTTGCAGTCCAAGGGACTCGCAGGAGTCTTCTCCAGCACCATAGTTCAAAGGCTTCAATTCTTTGGCGCTCAGCCTTTCTTATGGTCCAACTTTCACTACCATACATTGCAACTGGAAAGACCATAGCCTTGACTATACGCACTTTTGTTGACAGATATATATATATATAAATATATATATATATATATATATATATATATATATATATATATATATATATATATATATATATATATATATATGTATATATATATACATTTTAATAATAGTCACGAAGGAAGCATTGACTATACAATGGGAGAAAGTATATGGGGCAAGGCAACAGTGATACCATGGCAAAAATTAATTAGAAGAAGAGAGATGGATGAATATTGAAAGATTGCACACTGCTTTTGGAATCGTGATTACACAGTTTAATTCTAATTTTTACATATATAAAAAGTTATATATATATATATAAGAAAGAAGAAAACAACTTGGTGGAAAAGAATTGGGCTTTTTAGCAATTTTTTAAAAAAATTCTAATCTGTTTCATCTTCTTTTAGCAAAGAACATGCCTTCTAGTATTGAAGATCAGTTCTAGCTATTTGTCTCTTTGGGATAACTTTAAATTCCTTGTTTCAATCCTCATTTTTAATCTTTGTAAGTTGCTCAGAGTCACTTGTTGAGATGGGCAGCTATATCCCTCCCTCCCTCCCCCCACTCACCCACCTATCCATCTATTCATCCAATAAATAGGCATGTTATGAGTTTGTTACTTTGTTTCACTCATAAATGTGTAGCTTCGTTTGCCATAGCTTGGCTCCCAAAAAGGCAGATGTAGGACTGAAACACAGACACAGACACACACACAGACACACACAGACACACACACACACACAGACACACACACACACAGACACACACACACACACACACACACACACACACACACACAAACAGACAGTTGCACTGCACTTCTGCCTGGCAGATTTTTCTGGATTGTAGCCACAGCATCTCTCACAGTTAACGTTTTCTGAAAGCCATAGGCTAATATTTTGCTGTCCTGAACAAAAGTGTTGTTTTGTTATTCTCTTGTAACAAACCAGAAGGCAGAGAAATACTGTATGCCCCCCCCCTACCAAGACTGTCCAAAAACAGTTACTTTTTCTTGCTCTCATAGCTTTGCAGGAATGGAAAATAATTTCACTTTACTCATTTGCAGGTAACTCAGAAGCCTACTTCCTACAAACCAATAGTTAATTATTCCTAGCCCACTGATGTGAGCTCTAGACTATAATTCTAAGTGCTTTTATTAAGAAGTGAGTCTGCTGAAATCAGACTTCTTTCTGAGTAAATATCTTTCGAACAGCATACTTGCTTAATTCTTAATCTTTCCTGGATTGCTGAACCCCGAGTCTGATTCAAACTACAGAAGCCAAATGCAGCGGTATTTTTTTTCTTGTTCTGCAAACGAAGAAAAAGACCCTTACTTTATTTAGTGGTGCCAGTGACAAGGGTTTTAAAAGAACCTTGCAAAGGGAGGATAAAAGAAAAAAGAGAAGAAAAGGCAACATCAGCTCTTGGTGAATGGGGTGGGGGGAGCAGAGAAACTCCAAGATCCATCACACATGTATTTGTCTCATTAAAAGTGTTTTTAATTTATAATGTCCTGGAATGTAGTTGTCACCCAGCTGTGCGTGCAAGACAACATTGCCTCTTGCTTGTGTATTCTGGCTCTTCCTCCCTCACCCCCCCTTGCTTAGCCATTCCCCTCTCCCACCTCACTGGGGCTGCCATCAATTTCTTCTCATCAGCTGCAGTTACAGTAAATGGATTCATTTGTGAGCAATAGAAGCCGAGAGACAAAGGTGACAATATAATTAAGGTTTTTAATTCTATGCCTGAACAGTTAAGTCCAAAACTCATGATAATTAGCTGGCTGTAATGAAAGATCTTTAGTTGTTATTTTCCCTTTGTTTCCTGTAATGGTTCATTTTGGCCAGCCATATTTGTCCTTTAATCTGAATTCTGCTTAGACTCTGCACTTGTCACTCCATTTATACCCAGAAAGTGCAAGAGAGAAGGAGAGGGAAGTGTTCACGCAGCATCGGAGTGCAAAGCTTGGCTATCTGTACATATACAGGAGGCCATATAATATACAGTTAAGCACACTTCAGCCTATTGTTGGAAATGTTATTCCGTAGGAAAACTCTTCATCAGTTAGGGCCATTGTAGCTAATAGCTGCCCACATGTCACAAGAAAAGCAGCCTGATGAAATGTTCTGGGTCAGATTATGACAGAAGCCAACCAATCATCTCCATTTCTCTTCTCAGTCTAGATTCTAGAACCTTTTAATTTAAAATTAATTTAATTTAATTTAATTAATTAATTTAATTCAAGGTTTTGGTAATGGTTTTTAAGGCCCTACATGGCATGGGTCCGGAGTACCTCGGGGATCACCTGCTGCCGGCGTCAACTTCCCTCCGCCCTGTGCGTTCCCACAGAGAGGGCCTCCTCAGGGTGCCACCGGTCAGAGAATGTCAGCTGGTGGCCCCCAGGGGGAGGGCCTTCTCTGTGGGCGCCCCGGCTTTATGGAATCAGCTGCCGGTTGAGCTCTGGATGGCACCTGACCTTCGCTCCTTCCGACGCGGTCTGAAGACCTACCTATTTGAGCAAGCTGGCCTGGCCTGATGGGGGATGTGCTGGGGTTTTTATTGGGGATTTTTAATATTATTCTACTGTTTTTAGCTCGGGCTCTTATTTAATTCTTTTTTAATTTTTGTATTCTGTATTTTTTATGTGCCCTGTTCACCGCCCTGAGTCCTTCGGGAGAAGGGCGGTATACAAATATAATAAATGAAAATGAAATGAAATAAAACGATGATGATTCTTCTTCTTGCTGCTGCTATTGTCATACTTCTTAAAGCTCTTAAAATGTAGCTTTGGTCCAAGGTCCGGGATTAATGTATTAATACATTTTGGGGTGGGGCTGTTGTGATTAGCATTGCTTTTAGTCTAGACTTTCAGTGTGGTTTTGTTTTAATTCCTTTCATGGGTTTTTTTTTGCAGGGGAGGGGCTGTACACCATCCAGAGTCCATTGGACTTGACTGGTTATAGCAAACATTAACAATAAGAACTTCAACAAGTTAAAAAAAGCCATCTTCTACTTTAAGAACATATTTCTGGACATACTTGTGTTGTTCCATTGTGGTTTACCGGCAAGAAATTCATTTTTATGGCACAGTATCCAGATCTGCAATCCCTAAGCTTGCTTAATCTGAATGAAGGAATGAAATGACAGTGATGGAACAAGTGATGTAATGCTCAGAGCAGAGATGGCAAAAGTTGAAAGTTGATCCCAGGCAAGATAGTGTCACGCTGGCTAATTCTATGGCAATGAGGGTGGCAAAAAAGTGTGTTTAGCCTCATTGGTTGCATCATTAAAGTTTCTGTTTCTGGTGGTGATGAGTTTCTGGGAACTTACCAATAGCTCCTAAAGTCTGTTTTGATAAATTTGCTAAGGACTTTGAAGAGATGGTTATTTACACACCGTATGTGTTGTAGAAATAGCACTGACAGGTCTACCCGTGCCCTCACTTTTTGGTTTCTGAGACTCAACTTAAGGTCATCCCAAAGGTGCTTTTCAAAAAACAATTGGATTTTGTTTTTTTCTTGAAGATGTTTCGCTTCTCATCCAAGAAGCTTCTTCAGTTCTGAAGAAGCTTCTTGGATGAGAAGCAAAATGTCTTTAAGGAAAAACAAAGTCCAGTTGCCTTTTCAAAAAGCACCTTTGGGACAACCATGACCTGGATGACTAAGAATCTCCATAGACAACCTAAGGTTGAAAAGTACAAGAAAGCAATTTGCTAAATTTTGGGGGGAAAGGTGAGAAAAATAATCTTTGGAAATAAACAGCTTTGGATTTAAGAAGGACTGTGTTTACTTGCTGCTAGGGAGCAATCAGTTCTTTCGTGGCTTCATCCTAGCATGCATTAAAGATGCTTATTTAAACCTGCTATGTTGTGTATCCAAGTATTTTGACATGAGTTGGACCCAAGTCAAGTGTCTTGTATATTCTAATGATGAGTCTCATCAATGCATATATAGAAATAAGGCCGCTTGCTGCAGGCTTGAAATAGGAAAGGGACTGCAAAGAAGATAGTTGGTATCAAAAGGCTTTTAGCCAAACCTGTGGGTAACCACATTTGAAATATAATATATGGTTTTGCTCATGCTGTCTTAAAAAGGAATATTACAGGTCAAAATGAAATAATGAGTCTGGGCCATTTAGGAGGATGGGGAGCAATAGTGAAATGAAACATCTGATTATAATGTTTGCACATAAGGCACGCCAGTACCAGATATCATATAGCACTTTTCTTATACAGTATATGACCTTTATTTCAGATTGTACTCCATGACAGAAATGTAGTACTGCAACTTTAGGAATACAGGTGGTCCTCAACTTATGACCACAACTAAGTCCAAAATTTCCATTGCTAAGCAAAATCAGTTGTTAAATGAGTTGTGCTCCTTTTTACAACCTTTCTTGCCACGGATGTTAAGTGAATCACTGCAGTTGCTAAGTTAGTAACATGGTGGTTAAGAAAATCTAGCTTTCTGTTGACTTTGCTTATCCAAAGGTTGCAAAGGGTGAGCACAGGATCCTGGGACACTGCAACTGTCATAAATACATGGCAGTTGCCAAATGTCCAAATTTTGATCACATGACCACAGGGATGCTGCAACAGTCATAAGTGTGAAAAACAGACATAAGTCACTTGTAACTTGGAACAGTCACTAAAGGAATGGTTGTAAATCTAGCGTTATCTGTATGTAGATAGTTCAGGGAACAGCATTTGTTTTATATCTCTGACAATTTGACTAATCAGTGAAAGGATCTTGGGAAGTTACTTTAGGAAATGATGGACCACTTTTATCAGTCATTATGGGAGATGTTTTCTTGAAATCACTTGAATTACTCTAATGCACTCTGTATGAATCTGACTTATCACCAGAGTGGATTTAATAACTATGTTTCAGTATTTTGAAGAACAGCTGATTATATGGAATGTTCAACCCCTGTGTTAGAATACCTCTATTTATTACCAATCTGTTCTAAAGTAGAGTACTCATTATGATGTCTAAAACTCTAAAAAGTTGCAGTGAAGTTAGGAATAAATAAATCTGGTACAAACTGATAGAGGTTTACCATGAAAAGCAAAATAATTAATTAACCAAACATAATAGAGCCTTCAACTCAAGTCCTTTGGAACTGGGACCTACAGAAGAGAGTGGAAAGAGGGAAAAGGCACTGTGGAAAAGATACTAGGATTTGGGATCATTCTACAGCTGGATAAATGTGGTGCTGGAATGATGACCCATGAGGGAATCATCAGTACATTCACCATGGAATGGACCACGCATAGAGAGCAGAGAGGAGGAGTAACAGATAAGGAAGGGTTAGAGTTAGCCAAGAAAAAAGAGAGGGATATATATATATGTATGTATGTATGTATGTATGTATGTATGTATGTATGTATGTATGTATATTCTCATTGGATTGATGGACAGATGAGGGAACTCACCCACAATCCCTGCTGGCTAGAGAGTTGACAGCAGGCTTGTTTAAAGTAAATTGGGATACTTCTAGAAGATCTCCTGGAAAAACAGCACCTCAAATTTGGACCAGCTCCTATATTTAAAACAGAAAGTACACATAGGCTACACCTGTATGACTGGGACCAGAGATTATTTGAAAGCCTATCTAAATCTCAAGATCTTGAGAAGCAGCTCTGTTTTGTGGTCTCACCTTACCATCAGGACCCAGATTGTTGGGGTGTAGTGTATGCCTTTAAAGCATACACGGAAATGTCAGCACAGCAGGGGGCTGGACAGCTCCAGGCTATAACCGTTTTGGCGGGAAAGCCTGAATAGAGCGAGTCGTTGACAGCCCCAGGGCATGGTCAGCTCTGGCGGGAAGCCAGGGTTTAAATCCATTGGCCACCTGCACTGGCGGGAAGCCCAGGTTTAAATCTATTGGTCACCATTCACCTGGGCAGGTATAAAGAGATGCCAGGTAACCCCTTTGCCCCAGCTTCATTCCTGACTCAATAAAGAAATAATACCCAGCTCAAGTGTCCGTCTCTCTGTTCAACCATGCGACATTGCATGGGGGCAAAATGCTGACCCTGTAAATTGCTTAGGAGGGGGCTGTAAAGCACTGTGAATCGGTATATAAGTCTAATTGTAATTGCTATCTTTGATGGAATATGGGGAAAAATGCTCTTTACAGTGGTTGCTTCCAGATCTTGGATCTCTTTGTCAAAGTAGTTCTTTCTGTTTTGATTGCCTTCTGCAAACAGGTGAACCCCTTCCTATTCAGGTCAACATGTGGCATTTATTGCCTAAGATGAATTTGGGTTAACTTTCCATCTTCTTCTGCTTATATATTTTTAATGGATTTTGTTTAGATCTTTAAATATGGTTTGGTTTTTCACATTATTTTTTACAATTGTTAATTGTCTTGAGTACTGCAGTGAAGGTGGAATATAAAGGGGAAATCTAAAAAGAGGGTAGTGTCATGGTTCTGGTAGATGAGACCAATTAAAAGAACTTCAAGGCAAGGAATTCTTCCTCAAGGAACATTTTTATTTGGTTACAAAATAATGGCACTTACAAAGGTGAACTCAAGACTAAATTCCCCTCCCCTTGGTTACAAAGTTACACGTTGCAGTTCCCACCCCAATTAGGTATCATAAATCACATTCACCAATTGTTAGAAAACGTGGGCACTCCTCCCAGCTCCCCAGCCCACCAAAATGTTATCAGTAATGACCTTGGTTCCCATACATGAGAATTGTTTTGGCTAACTCAGAACTACAGTCCCTTCCTCCTTCTTTCTAAATATGTGGCCACCGAAAATGAAGTGAAAATGGCTTCAGTTCCAGGTCATTGCAGTGTTGACATTTAGGACATTCCAGGGATGTCTTGGGCTATGATCAGAAAGTCAAGATGGCAACCACTGCAAGGCAGTTGAAGCTCCGCCCACTTGATATGCAAATGGGTAGAACTTCAATCACAACATCCTGGCTCCCAGCTTGACTTTCTAACCACCACCTGTGGACATTTCTGGGACATCTGCCAGAGCACAAGTGGAGAACCCTCAAGAAGGATCAGACTCAACAAAGAGCAAGGTCTTTCTAAAAGCTCATCCGGCATCTCCCTTTCCTGTTAGCTGTCATCTACCTTAATGCTACTTTAGAAGCTATATAAATAACTCCATTCCCTGGCTGCTCTCAGCTATGTGATGCATTTGACTTAATTTACAACCTGCCCATAAATTCTCACTCCATGTGACTCAACAAATACTAGAGTATCTTCACTATACAGTAGAGTTTCTCTACATCTGACAATAAGAATTTCTCAGTATCCACATTCCCAGTGGTCTAAGCACAATGCCTGTACCAAGAGAGATGGAGTGGCACAACTCAGGAAGAAAGATAAACATCATATACTGTATGCATATAACTGTATGCCAGCCCCTTTCAGTCCATAATAAATTGCAGTGCTACTGCAGACAATTTTTACTCCTTTCCCTTTTACTCCTTTATTAAAGTTCCCTTTGGATCATGCTTGATGATTTCATAGACTGCCCTTGCAGTTTTCTTGGCAACAGTATGGAAACAGTTTGACATTGCCTTCCTTTTAAAAACAAAGCTAAACAAAAATAAACCAACACCTCAGCAACCTGGATAGAAGAACTGAACTATTCTTCTGGATTGCCTTTTACAACTTTCTCTTATCCTCAACTCTGTGAACTAAATAGATGTAACAATAGTATTTTGTTACAGCTGGCATTATGCCACATTTTTCAGCATAGATAGTAATGGGAATCACTATCACTGTAGATAGATAGATAGATAGATAGATAGATAGATAGATAGATAGATAGACAGAGAGAGAGATTGATAGATAGAGTGGTGGGATTCCGCCAGTTTGCAGCACCTCAGTAGAACCGGTAGCTAATTTTTTGTTGCCCAGGCCCAGAATGGACTTCTGTAAGTGGCATCCACACAGAGAACCGGTTGTTCACATATTTGAATCCTACCACTATCTATAGAATCCCACCACTTATCTAGAGCAGGGGTGTCAAACTGCTGGCCCATGGGCCGGACACGTCATCTGGAAGCCGCACCCACCCCATTGCCAGAAATGGTGAAAAGGCTCCTCTACGTTGCGTGACATCATGTGACATCGCGAGTTTGACATGTCTGATCTAGAGAGACAGAGATAGTTAGATAGATTAGAGAGAGAGAGTGCCAAAAAGATTACCAAACGTATAGAAATAGCATAAACCTCTTCCTCCCCCCCCCACTCCTTCTCCTCCTCATTGTCATTTGGAATACAATCAACTGCACTCTTCTAATCCTTGTAGGTATACATACATGACGGCATCTGAATATTTTTTCCCCAAGGCCTTCATGGCTTCTCTATTAAATGCTAGTCTGTATTTCTTTGCTGCTTTTTCCTTTACTGTTGATGGTTGATCCTAAAAGCTGAAGCTACCTACCATTTCATTATCTTCACTGGCAATTCTAAAGCTAGTTGTTCTTAGTTTTGTCTTTATATTTAACTTGAGTTCCAATTTTATCACTGTGTTCCTTCACAGGAGCCTTGGAGCTTGCAGATCCTTTGCCTTTTGGGCTATCAATGTAGTGTCCCGAGCATAGCACTATGGTTTCTTCCTCTAACCGTAAAACCTAACTCATCACTCTTTTTACCTTAGAAAACAATATATAGCTCCAATTTCAGGGCAGAAATGTCCTCCACACCTACCATAGCTATACAACATTTGGGACACTTAGCATCTGAATATGACTCTTGTTTAGCCACACCTACCACAGCTATACAACATTTGGGACACTTAGCATCTGAATATGACTCTTGTTTAGCCACACCTACCACAGCTATACAACATTTGGGACACTTAACATTTGAATATGACTCTTGTTTAGCCAAAGAGTGGAAGAAAAGAGAGTTAGAGACTGTCTGTAGAAAAAAAACACAAGCATGTTTTATTCACTGTAATTCCCCCCCCCCCAGCAAAGCTTTAATGTGAAACACTGGGAGAATTTTATGCAACAGTAACTTTGACTTATCACAGAACATAGAACACACAACACCAATAAGATCCCATAGTGAGATCATTTTGGCACATAATTTGCCCTCCATGACCTGCCTGTAATCTTGCCTCAATATAAGCAGCCTATGGAGAGCAAAACTGTGCCCCCCCCCTCCCCAAAGCAAACCCTAACAAACCTTGACACAAATAAGAAGGGAGCTTCCTCTTTCTTGTGCAATTTCTTCACTGTATTTCTTTTGTTTTTCTGCTTGGTTGAGAATAATATTTCAGCTAAAGGTAGCCCTTTCGCATTTCCTCTGCTTTCAATCATCATCATCTTCCCGGTAGAGTTCCTGAGGTTTCTTTGGATCGAAATCAAGTAGCTTGATGGACCCTTCTAATTCAATTCACGGGGGTCAATATGACATTAGCTTTGCTCATTGGTCACAGTAGAGCATGCGACACTTTGAGTTACACAAATGTCTTCCTCAGGTCGGGTATTTAGGGATTGTGTGTGGTTGCTGTTGCGTTAGGAAAGAGAAATAGAAGTTATTAAGTTAGTCTGTGGTGTTCTACTCTTGAGAGCCAATGGAGTGTAGTAATTTACAGGATCCAATCTGAGTCGGTCACCGAGACCAGAGGTTTAGTCTTCCGAGCTTTTGGACTCCTGCTGGAGCCCATTTTCAGGGAACTTCTCTCTAGCAGAGAGGCACACATTTTGTGGCACACATTCTGCTAGAGAGATTCCTTAAGGATGGGCTCCAGCACAAGTCTGAAAGCTTGGAAGACTAAACCTCTTCTCCCGGTGACCAACCCAGATTGGATCCTGCAACATTATTCTGGGACATGTATATTCACATTCATTCATGTAGTAATTTAGGTGTTTGACTAGGAGCAGAGTTAGACCCAGTTCCAGTGCTCCCTTAGACTTGGAAGCAATTGTGTCAGTCATTCTCTCTCAACCCTAGACCTGCAAGTCAAAAAACCATGTTGCTTAACCTGTGAAAGTTATAGTCCGTAACTTTCGATAAGGACCCTTCATTCTGCAGGGGATTGATTTTGGATGGTGATAACAACAGCAACTATATTTTGGGCTGAATCTTATTTCAAATCATAGCAATGAAGAAAATCTTGCACGAATGAAGTTGCTGCAACTTTAGGGAGAGGAAAGTCTGGATTTTCTACTACAACAAAATGATTGCCTGTTATTATTTTTTTTTAATTCCATTTATATCCCGCCCTTCTCCGAAGACTCAGGGCGGCTTACAAGCTTAGCAGTAGTAGTAGGTAAACATAGAATCTCCTTGTGGTGTGATGGGTGGCAAACAAATTTAATAAATAATAATAATAACATTGGACTCCTGCAGTATACAATACATTTGTTGCATTGTACAACTGTTTTGAATGACCTCCTTATGTTTAATTTTTAAGACATCTGGATGTAAATCTAAAAGGCAACACTGAAATGATTTTAATGAGGTTGGAGGTCATAAACGGTCACACCACAAGTTTATTTAACTCATTAGTACTCTTCTCCAGTCGTATTTGGGATGTCATGGAATTTAGGATCTTCCACAGGCAACGTGCTCCTTCTGTTTCCAAATTACGGTATTCCTTTTTGTCTTATATTGCAATTTCCAGTTCTAAAAAAGAAAGGAAAGGAAAGGAAAGGAAAGGAAAGGAAAGGAAAGGAAAGGAAAGGAAAGGAAAGGAAAGGAAAGGAAAGGAAAGGAAAGGAAAGGAAAGGAAAGGAAAGAAGAAGAAGAAGAAGAAGAAGAAGAAGAAGAAGAAGAAGAAGAAGAAGAAGAAGAAGAAGAAGAGGAGGAGGAGGAGGAGGAGGAGGAGGAGGAGGAGGAGGAGGAGGAGGAGGAGGAGGAGGAGGAGGAAGAGGAGGAGGAAAGAAAATGTCAGAGCAAAGAAATAGAAATATTTTTTAAGCCTTTAAGATCCCATCTCTAGAGCAGATTTGGTACAAGGCAGGATACATAGTAAAGAAAAACACAGGAATTCCCACAGTAGCAAAAGCTGCTGGTTAGTTTTAAGAAACAAAGCAGGTTTTTGGAATCATAGACAAATGTTTGAAATGCTAGCAAGTAGCAGTTCTGGCCAGGAAAATCTTTGCCCAAATTTATACACTATGCTGGTTGTTCCCATGCCTGAATTAAAAGACCCTTAGGATAGTGATTCTTTGTCACCTCAAGTCTGGACTAGTTCGCTTTACAGGGGGCTGCCATTGAAGACTGCTTGGAACTTAATAGTCAGAACATGGCAGAATGAGCAATTATGGACATAATACTATCACAGAACACCTCTGCTTTGTAACCTACACTGGCTGCCACATTTCTTGGTGAAATTCATGTTTCTGGTTAGTGCTTATAAACTTCTTCAGGGCATAAGGCATATTATCTGAGAGACCATAGCCTCTACCTATTCCGTACAATCATCAGATTTCCAAGTGTTACCTGATGGAACAGGAAGCAGATAGTCTGTTGTACCTCTGTCCACAGCAACAACATTGCTCTCCAAGATTCATATGGTCCTAACCTTAGCTTTAAATAAACCCTTAAAACCTGGCTGTTCTGTTGGGTCTTGGGTTAGAGTGGGTGGCAGATCTTTTGTTAATAAATGGTTGTCCATAACTATTTTATTATTATTTTTTGAAGGATGCTTGTTGTTCTTTTGTATTGTCTTAAATTGTTTTAATATTGTACACTGCTCAAAGTTATGATTTCAGATAGATGATAGATGATAAATAGATGATAGAAAGACAGAGAGAAAGATAGTTGGAAGGTTTTTTTTTTAAATGAGAAAAATTAAAACATTTAACATTTCCATATATTTTTCCTTACGTTTTCAACATCATCTTGTTCAGTGAAATATATATATATATAAAGTTTGGCTTAATGGGGCATGAAAGCAGAATTAATATTTATAGAAATCTGTACTTCAGTACTTTCTTTTCTGTCCTTTGGAAATTTATAAGCAGGAAAAAGAACCCCTGATAGTACTTCAGCTGCACCATGTTCCTTTGACATTGATCTACTGATGAAAGCTGAGTGATTAATTATTTTAGCTCTTTTTATAGCATCTGTATTAAGTTGCTGGACATCTATACTTGCAATTATAAAAGTGATAGAGTTAAAGCAAGATACTTGAATTATTGAAATATTTTTAATTGGAGATGCTCAGGGCCAAGACAAAACTAAAGAAAGCAGCAAAACCTAATGATTCAAAGATAAATGCTCTGTTTCAGTAATCTCAAGGGATTAAGTCTTCATTGATAAACTGAAAAGGCATAGTCTAGACCTGTTGGTAAGCTAAAACAACTCTATTGATCACATTGTTGTTAAAATATGCTTGTCCGCTTATTTTAGCTGTTGATAAACTGTCAGCCGAAAATCACAATTCATCTGCTTAAAAGAAAACATACAGACTTTGCAGAGATAAGTGCTTCCAGAATTTTGATGCACACTTTTCATTAGTTCTTAGTTTCTTTTCTTTTCTCTTTTCTTTTCTTTCTGTCTTTCTTTCCTTCTCCTCTCCTCTCCTCTGAGCATTGATACAAGTTCGAAATTGGAGCTTATTGAATGTGCTAGAAACAAAACATGAATATTAAAATAATGTAAAAAACCAAGAATAGAATGCTTGCTAGAAAATACATTACATGTTCAATCTCTACAAAAGATCAAAGGGAAAATAAATAAAGATAAACCCTGGCAATAGCTTCAACTAGAGTTGCACATTAAAAGAACAAACTGAAGGTTTGATTTTGGCCACTCAAAAGCTGGTTTATTATTCTCACTATCAGGAAGTTCCTCCTTACGTAGTTCTAGGTTGTTTCTCTCCTATATTAGTTCCCATCCATTGCTTCTTGCCCTGCCTTCTGGTGCTTTGGAGAATAGTTTGACTCCCTCCTCTTTGTGGCAGCCCCTGAGATATTGGAACACTGCTATCATGTCCCCCCTCGTCCTTCTTTTCACTAGGCTAAAGGTAAAGGTAAAGGTTCCCCCGCACATGTGTGCTAGTCGTTTCCGACTCTAGGGGCCGGTGCTCATCTCCATTTCAAAGCCGAAGAGCCAGCGTTTGTCCGAGGACGTCTCTGTGGTCATGTGGCCGGCATGACTAGACGCCAAAGGCGCATGGAACGCTGTTACCTTCCCACCGTAGTGGTCCCTATTTTTCTACTTGCATTTTTACGTGCTTTCGAACTGCTAGGTTGGCAGAAGCTGGGACGAGTAACAGGCGCTCACTCTGTTACGCGGCACTCAGGATTCGACCCGCCAAACTGCCGACCATCTGATCAACAAGCTCAGCGTCCTAACCCACTGAGCCACCGCGTCCCTTCACTAGGCTAGACATACCCAATTCCTGCAAGGTCTAGATAAAGTCTTGGTTCATAACACATTAAATTTACTCTAGTTGAAAAGAAGAAAATGTGGGTAATTGATGTGGCAATACCAGGGGATAGTAGAATAAATGACAAATAAAAGACAAAAAGTACCTGGAAACAGCAGGAGAAGGAACTGGAGAAGTTAACAAAATAGAAAGACCTGCAAATAGAAGTAGAACAACTGTGGCAAAAGAAAGCAAAGATAGCACCAATAGTAATAAACACCTTGAGTCCAATCCCAAAGTATCTGGAGCACCACCTGAATACCTTTGGCACTGACAAAATCACCAGCAGTCAATTGCAAAAGGTAGCTTTACTTGGAATAGCTTAATTCTGCAATGCTATCTTTAATATTATTAAGTGCCATCTGCTTATCCCAGGTTCTTGGGAAGCACTTGATAGAAGGCTGAGTCCAAATTCATCTAAACATCTGGTTGACTTTGCAACTGACCATAAGAATGCAAACTTGTTTTAGAATATTTTAACAGGCCCACGCTAATTACTTCAATATGTCTCTATATTTCTCTAACCATGCATTCAATTCAATTCAATCCAGCTAAGACGACATGTAAATAGAATATGGAATATTGTGATGTCACACTATGAAGTACATTTGATTAAATGAAAGGTGGCAGTCCCAAAAAGCACAGGGCTTGCATGGAAAAGTAGTTGGGCCAGGACATATTTTATTTTCCCTAGGAAATTATATGATGCTGAAGAAAATTAAAATGAAAGACTGTTAATCAGTTAAAGCAGAGAGTTTTAGCTCGATAGGGAATTAGGATTTCTGTACATTACACAAGAGCAAGAAGGGGAGGAACAGCATCCTGGAGGCTGCTCTTTCCTGTATAGGATGTACAGAAGAAATGGTTATGCCGTTTATGTTTTCAATAGTAACTGCACATCAATCATAATTTTTTTTACCGATGAAGAGTAAACTGACTTTTATGAATAAGTAAGGATTCAGTCTTCCCTCTTTTGTTCATTGCATTACATCTTTAGATTGATTGATAATGTTCTCCTTCTGTACTACATTTCCATGTGTTATTTCCCCTCACTCCCCCTTTCAACAATGCAATCCTTTTCTATAAAAAGGCAATGCCCTTCCAGGCATTGTGCTGGCTTTACAGCTTCTTCCCCTTTTTAAGTCTTATATCGTTCAATAAGAGCAAAGAAGTCACAATGGATTCACCTTGACTCGATAACTCCATGTCCAGCTATTATGAAATCATTCTATTTTCAGTGTTCAGTTTGTACAGTCACTTATAAAGAAAATTAAAGACCATACAAATTTAACTACTGTACTTTCACAAAAATGTTCTGTTCTTGTCAGATCTGCACCCGCAACGTCATAGTTCAATGAGCAATTGCCAGCTTCCCACTTTATCTCCAGAGAACTGTCACCCTCCTCATCCATCATAATTGAGGCAGTCCACCTGCTTCGGAAAGGTGGAGCGAAGACCAACTTAACAATTGCAAAGAGGCAAAAGATACTTCTTCTCATCTCCTGCATATCTGCATTTGTCTCAAATTTGGAAAGATCAAAATGGAAGTTTCTTTTTGGAGAATTTTATTTATGTATTAATCGTGTAGACTGTTGAATGTAATTGTATTCCTGGTAGCTTGTACAAAGTTAAAAACATCCACAGTGCAAGCAAAAGAATTCTCAGTAAATAAAATACAGAATAACAGTATTGGAAGGGATGTTAGAGATCTTCTAGTCCAGACATGTCAAACACAAGGCCCGGGGGCCGGATCCGGCCCACGAAGTGGTTTCATGCGGCCTGCGAAGCCATCCTGGAAACAGGGAGGGAACAGCCCCCATTGCCTTGGCCCTGGCCCAGAGACCCTCCTCCTGCCAGAGACCCTCAGATCTGTCCCACTCCTGCCCAGGCCCCCATAGGGACCCTTGATGCGAACGATGTAGAGCTGGCCACGCCCACCCAGTAGGCCATACACACTCTGGCCATGCCCACCCAGTAGGCCACGCCCATCCAGGCCATACCCACCCGGCCCCTTGAGGGCAACCACAATGCTGATGCGGCCCTCAATGAAATTGAGTTTGACACCCCTGTTCTAGTCCAACAACCTGCTGAAGCAGGAATCCTATAGCATTTCAGACAAATAGGTGTCCAATTTCTTCTTAAAAACCTCCAGTGTTGGAGCACCCACAAGTTCTGGAAGCAAGCTGTTCCACTGATTAATTGTTCTAACTGTCAGGAAATTTCTCCTTAGTTCTAGGTTGGGTCTCCCCTTGATTAATTTCCATCCATTGCTTCCTTTTCCACCTTTAGGTCACTTGGATACTAGGCTGACCCACCCCTCTCTTCTTTATGACAGCCCTTTAGATACTAGAAATAGACATAATAATAGAAATAAATCACACAACAGTAACAATCTTAACCACATCAGCAACCCGCCACAAATGGCACCATCTTATTTCTGCCAATATTTTTGTAGGAAAGTTCAGTTTTCAGTGGCTCAGAAAGGCAGATCTGATCTCCCAAAAGCGAGGCAATTCCAGAGAATTGGTCCCACCACCAAAAAAAAAGTTCTGATGGAAATGGGGAACAACTGGCAGCTCTTCTCGGGAACACTGGACGGATCAGTTCTGCTTAGTAGGTGGTATATTAGCATTTGCTGATTATAGGTTTCTCTCATCGGTCATGTAGGAATTAGCTAATAGTAATAATAATGGGAAAGTAGCAATAAAAAAAGCATCTTGGAAAAATGAAATGTGCCATCCGGTGGTTGTCTAATATATTGGGGGAGGATTGGCTGCTTATTTTTAGTCATAGACATTTTTCTGTCTTTTACATATGATTTATGGTAGATGTTTATTCGGAGATCCGTTCCCTTCCTTATGGTCTGTAAATGTTATGACATTCCAATCTTCAGGGCCTTTGCATCTTATTAGATTTATCTTTGCATATATTACACCTAACTGCAATGAAATTTATGGTAATGGTGAATTTTACAAAGTGCGCGGAACAGGAAATAGGTAAGTCACAATTTATACACCTCTTGTTAATGCTGCAATATTCACAAACTGACATATATAGTTTGTGCTTTCAAGCAGTGTAAAAGATCACATTTAAATCCTGGAATGAAGCTATTTAAATCCTGGATTTTTGAGGTAAATCTGTAGGCACAATCCAGCATTCCACAGAGACAATAGAGGGGTTCTTTTTAAGTCATGTCTCTTGTTTTCCCCCCACCAAGAGTAAGTACAATGGAAAACTAAATAATTAAAACATGTTGATTCAGCCAAGGGAGTATGGCTGTTGGAGGTATCACATGTATCTCCATCTGGGTCTATTTCTTTCAGTTGGGACAGTTACTTAAAGTCTAATACCTGCATTGGTAAAGAAAAGTGAGATATGTTTAGGTCTTTTATTCTCATAGCAACTTGTGACTCATCAGCCTGGACCTATAATGAAGCACGAATGGAGGAGAGAACATGGGAGGAACATAGGGTAGATCCTATGTATGGGTGCTGTGCTCACAAGAAAGAAAGAAAAGCTTTATTATTCATATTATTTAGAAACTTCATATTTATACATTGTACAGTAGCATATCTACAAAACAGAATCTTTGATTCTGCAAATCATAAAGTAGATTTTCAACATTGCACATGCAATTCCAGATCCGAGATAAAGTGCCAACTTAGTAGCATTAGATGTTTTTTACATGTTTTCCTTTATACTGGGATGCATAGCCTTTTTCATATGGAGGGTATGTCATAGGCTGTGCTTCAAAAAAGGAAGAGGGGTCAGGAGAAATCATTAAGCAACATCAGGACTGTTGTGTTCCTGTTGAGTTCTTTGGAAGCAGGAGGTGAGACGAGAGGTTGAAAACAGGAACATTGCTTTATTGAGGCAAACAGGAACAGAACTGAATCAGAGGCTTCTGTGCAGCTACTTATATGGTTGGCCACTAGGAGGCAGCCAATAGATTTAAAGGGACCCATTCCCACCCCAAATCATCCAATGACCTTCTTGGAGACTGCATGTCTGGCTAGTCAGTGACCGTTACACAGACACCTCAATTGAGCAACCTTAAGTAGCATTCAAAAGACACGTGAAAACAGTTCAAGTAAAATCCCAATACATTACAAAGAGAAAACCTAAACTTGATTAAGATTTAACCTAGAGTTTAAATTAAATAAGAGTGACACAATTTTCCCTACATACTCAATATTTTCCTTTGCCTATTACAATTTTGAGGCATTCTGGAAAGTAAAGCCTAGATCTTCAGGGCCAGATGTAATTCTGAATTTACAAGCTATATAGCCTACTCTAATTAAGTTACTTCCTTAAAAGTAAATTAGTAAAGAATCATTTTGTTTGCTCAAAGGAACAGTTTTGCCCCACTGTGAAAAAAAAATCTTACTTGCTTCATAATTCTAAATGTTAGTTCGTTCACTGCAATAGTGAAGAAAGCAATCTGTATATTCCAGTCGATATAAGCTAATTTTAAACTTCTTAAATAAATAACTTTGGTAATCCAAGTTTTCTGCACTGAACCACTAACTCCCAAAACAAGGAGATACAAAGCCCAAGCACTCTCCCACTATTTATTTTCAATGCTTTCATTCAGATGTACAGCATCTGAACAGATGGTTTTCAGTTATTTTCACAAGGTGTCTGTTTAGGGAAATTGGAGAGACCCAAAGGAACCCCCAAGTCATATTTGCAGTTTTAAGTCACATAATTATGAACTGTAACCCACTTGCTAGAATCATGTTACTTCAGTAGTACAGTATTGAAGTATAACTTGTAGTTCCACAATGTCTAGAGAGGTCAGTAAGATATAGAGAGGTCAGTAAGAGAATAGGCTGGAAAGGCTTGTGTTCTTGGAATGCTGCACAATGATCTTAAAGGCAGATGGACAGACAAGTTCTGACAGCTTTTTGATCCTGGTTTGGTCACCAGCTGGCTTTGCTATCAAGTGGTACACGGCCATACTTTCCCCTGTTTTTATTACTTTGTCTACTCCCTGGACTATTTCTGGGTGCTGCTGGCCAGGGATACTTATAACCAGCGCTGTCGTTCTCTTGCAGCATAAATCAAGAGTAGAGCTTGTTCATCAATGATTGTTCCCTCCAGCTTTATTCCACACCTGCTAGTCCAACTAACAAGCACGGAGGACAAGCATGGGTAAAAAGGGAGTGAGAGCTGTCAATGCTCTTCAAAACCTCTCCTCAGTATTTCTGACCTTGCAGCCAGTCTTACTTTTGAACACTGTTCTAGCCCTCTTTTGAAAGAGCACTAACCCCATGTTCTGAAATAGGCTGACTGACAGATTGAAAACACTGATTAAGGCCCTAGGATTAAGTGGAGGAAAAGAGAAGTAGATCATTGTTCAGAAATAGCCTGATTGACAGGTCCAAAGGCATCAACCACGTATCCCACATTAAACTCAGAGGGTCCCATTTGTTGGTTCAATCAGGCCTAGCCAAAATGGCAACCCATTTTCTTGTAGCATACTTTCCCCCCCAATATACAGACTCCAGGACAGAAATTTCATTCAGAAATCTAACTGGGCCCTAATAAAAACAGTATTGGGCCTGACATTTTAAAATTTCTGAATTAACAGCAAACAACACTCACCTTTTTGAAGTGATATACAGTACTTGAGATTTTGCCATGAAGGAATGAGCAAGTCTATTGCAACAACTGCTATGCAGAACTTATGAATTTTCCAAAAATGTATGCACTTCCAAAAATAATTACATGGCTTGTAAATTATGGGCTGGAGGAGTGGAGAGAGAAATAATTTCCTATTGTTCCTTATTTTGTTCTGGATTTGGCAGATATTCCCAATAGACTACAGAACATTTTTAATAATGCCAGAAGATTTTAGCTAATATGGTGACATTGATCTGGGCCACAAGAGGGAAAACTAGTGTTCTGAGTAGCACTAGAAAAGTCACATTTAATTACATACTATCCAGTTTGGTTGTCAAATGTGAGCTGCCAACATTGCAAATCAAATAATAACATAAATAGCTAATCTATGCTAGAGCCTAGGATATTCAGGCAAAATTAGTATTTATTTACTGAGGAATATATCGGGTTTTTTTCCAAATAGACATGAGTAACAAAAACAGCTAATTTTTGGTTTATTCTTTGGTTTTCATCCAAATCCATTTAATTTTAATTAAGTCCAGCCAATAGTTCCTTGCATGCCTGTGGCCTTACAATATAACCCATGTCGTTTCCAGGCATGAGAGGAGCATTTGCATAGAATGTTATTTAATGGATGGATCTTGCATTATTATTATTTTTCACCGAGAGCCATTTTTGTAAACTAAGAAAAAAAATCCATTACTTTGTCAGAGGATTTGGCTATTATTTAGAGCTCATTAATAACATCAATGCCCAACCTTGTGCCTAGAGACAGGTGCATTATAAAACATTGCCTAGCAAGAACATCTGTGTGAAGGCTTCAAAAACATCAAAATGCTGCCAATTTTGCCTGTTTTTGCACCCCCATTCACATGAACAATCATGCTCTTGTGTCTAGGTCACTACTTCACCTCCGAGGCCCTTAATCAAGGCATCAAAGTCACAAACATTCCACAATCAGCCATTCCACATTATTTTCATTTCAGCCCCAAAAAGACACTTGTAGCTTTTCCTAGTCCAGTAACAGCTATCAGAAGATGACCTGGTTTGTGGCTGTTATGTATTAAGCTTTATTGCAACACCTAAAGCTGGTCCAGGGTCCATATAGACTACGCTGGTCCATTTCAAGGACAGCTTTTCCTAATAGTGGTAGACAGCCGCTCAAAATGGCTGGAGGTAGTGCCAGTCCCAAATATGACCATGGCCAGAACAATCCAAGTGCTCAGGAGACTTTTTGCCACACATGGTCTGCCTGACATTGTGGTATCAGATAATGGGGCTCAATTTACTGCTGCTGAATTTCAGGCCTTCATGAGAGCAAACTTGATTAGACATGTCACATCCGCGCCCTTCTACCCGTCGACTAATGGACAGGCAGAAAGGATGGTGAGAACAACCAAAGACGCACTCAGGTGCATTATCATCGATGATTGGCACCACAGGTTGGTAGAATTCCTATTATCACAGCACACCACACCATGCACAGCCACGGGGAAGAGCCCTGAGGAGCTCCGTTGGGGCAGACGCCTCATCACCAAAGTGGACAGGCTTCACCCTGACAGAATGGCTTCTGAGGCCGCGCAACCCAAAACCCCAAGAGAACTACACCCGGGTGACTTGGTTTGAGCCAGGAACTACGGTCTGGGACACTTGTGGATTTTGGGGATGGTGGTTGACAAAACTGGGCCCTTATCTTATGTAGTAGGGGTGGAGGGGGGTCATCAGGTTGGACGGCACATAGACCAAGTAAGGAAAAGAGCTCCAGCAACGGTCAACAAGCAACCACGGGGAAAATTACTCCTCATGGAGTTTCCAAGCTGGCACACAAGCCAGCTCACATTTCTCCCACCAGCACCACCAACAAACAACCGCGTCCGAGGCCGAGGAGGATGAGGAGAACCCTGATCAACCTGGACAGCAACCCTCCCAGGACTGGGGGACTAACCCTGCCACAGGGTCTGACTATGGGGTGGGTCCACCAGAAACGGCCAGCCAGAGCTTACCTGCCGACTCTCCAGTTCAGGAGAACTTGGATGTCCAGGATACGCTGAGTAAGGTGCCAGCCCACAAGGGAGAAGAAACCCTAAGACGTTCCTCTCAGTCCCATAAGCCACCAGCATACCTCACGGACTATGTGTGCAAATAAGGGAAGCCGGGTGGCTGGGTCCAATGGGGAAGTTGATTGTCATGAATGTACGTTCATTGTTTGTGTATATAGTTCCATCTTTAAGGGGGAAGGGGTGTTATGTATTAAGCTTTATTGCAACACCTAAAGCTGTGTATAAGAGTCACCACCAGGAGGCGTTGAACTGTAACTGTTTTGGCAGGAAGCATTTCAGCGGGAAACAGAGGTTCAAACCAATTGGTTGGTTGAGTACCTGGCCAGGTATATATAAGAGTGCAGGTAGCCCCTATTCCCCACTACAGTCCCTTCACCTAATAAAAAGCTGCTATGCTGTACTCATCATCTCGGTGTCCTTCCTGCTCTCCAGAACCCACTACACTACAGTGGCCATCAAGAGGGAGAGATGATAGATCTTCATATGCCTCTCAAAGCTGTTGTTAGGTCCAGGTGAAAAGTGTTCCAATGGAATTGAAGGTAGGAACGAGGAAGAACAGAACAGAGACTGAAAAGGCTAAATCTTCTCCCTATGGACCACATTCCCAGTTGTGAACCACTTCTCCTACGTTAAAAAGCCTAGACAACCTGGGCAAATTCAACCAGAGAGATTGGTCATTAGTGAATCTCTTCACCAGCTGAATTTTCATCCTGAAACAGTCAAGGACAAATTTGCCTGCACGAGACATATTTTTATAAAATTAACAGTGTTTTTTTAAAAAAAAATATTGTACTCTGATCAGGAAAATTGCATCACTAAATATTTGGAATGAAAGACAAAAAGAACCCTGAATTAAATATTGGCTTAGGTGTAGTCTAGGGAAAAGAAGGACTAGGGGTGACATGATAGCAGTGTTTCAATATTTGAGGGGCTGCCACAAAAATAAGAGGACTTATTCTCCAAAGCACCAAAAGGCAAGACAAGAGACAAGGGATGGAAACTAATCAAGGAGAGAAGCAACCTAGAATTAAGGAGAAATTTCCTAATGGTGAGAACAACTAACAAATGGAATGGCTTGCCTTCAGAAGTAATGGATGCTCCATCACTGAGGCTTTTAAGAAGAGACTGGACAGCCATTTGTCTGAAATGGTGTAGGGTCTCCTGTTTGAGCAGGGGGTTGGACTAGAAGACCTCCAAGCTCCCTTCCAATTCTGTTATGTTGTATCTTCTATATCTTTGTTTGAAAAGAAACAATGCAATTGTTGACAGCATTATTGAAGCTGTATTTTACAACTGACACATTTAAGAATTAAATACCAAACTGAAAAAAGAAATTTTTGTAAAGATTTCATGAACGATTCTGAACTTTGCCCTCGTAGCTAATATTTTTCTGTTGCATAATTTGCCCTGCAGATCCCTTCTGTCTCATGCTACCACAGGCTGCATACCACGCTTACAGGGAGATGGCATAAAGTTATGTCCTCTCACATCTTATGTGAGCATCTTCTTTGCTAGAAATATCTGTGGCTGAGTTCTCACAGTGAAAATAGCTTTCTTGTGTGTCTTAAGATGCACTCTAGACCCCTGAAAATCTTGATTGCTTCATGCCAGACTGATCAGGCTGCCTTTTGTTACCTTCATTCTTGATCTAAACTTGCCTTGCTCTTCATTGCCATCTACTGGGGGAAGTCATCACTTCCAAAATTCCCGACACATTCCTGTAGAGCCATAATAGGATGGTTCAGCAAACATCTGCAGTCTTATCAGAGTGTTCAAGATAGCCTAAGGGAACCAGACTTCTTTACCCATCCCATGAATTCCTAACTGTCCAACAGTGGGGCTAAATGTTCAGAAAACTACTAAGTGGCCATAACCCAACGAAAGTTAAATGCTTGTTCAGTGCCATCAATTTCAATTCAACTATATGCTCAGTTTCTCACACCACAATCCATTGGATTAAATTGTCTGGCCTTGCCTGAATTATGCCCTATATTTCTACCACATTTTGTACAAGATTCACACACTCATGTATGGCTATTAATGAAACGTTGTGGGAACAATAACAAGTGAAGTTGATTAGGCAGCAAATATGGAACAATTTTAGAAACAGAAATGAATCATTTAGGTAGAGGTTTGTCCTCCAAGCTTGCTTCTTGGCTCCTGGATGTTTCAGGATGTTCCAATCCTTTCGCCGCGGCCTCAAAACACACCTGTTCCACCAAGCTGACCTAGACTGACAGGCATTTTAATTAATTTATATTTAGTATTTTTAATTCATTTTAAAATTCTCTAATTTTTTATTGCACTGATGTTCTCAATTTTCATTTTATCTTGATTTATGTACTTATTATATGTTTTATTGTGAGCCGCCCTGAGTCCTTCAGGAGATAGGGCGGGATATAAATCCCATCAATAAATAAATAAATAAATTACCAAACTAGGTAACATTTTAGTAGTGTTTTGGGGATGAAGTGTCCTGTTGATTTATATAAGTCCTGGATGGTTGGTTGGTTGTTTGGTCTTGTGACTGGTTGAATCACAAGACTGACTGAGTCACAAGACTGATTCTGGTCTTGTGACTTCTGAGTGGTTGCTGTGAGGCTTGAAATTCAAGTGGTGGGGGGAAGGTTGATTCTGCTGTTGATTGGTCATTCGGATGGTCCACTTCCTTATTGGTTCATACACTGGTGCTAAGTCAATGTGTCTATTGATGGACCCATTGGTGGAATGGTGGAAAGGAAGCAGAACATCCGAACCATCGATCAATGACAGAGTTTTATCACCCCCTCACCAATTGAATTTCATGCCTCACAGCAACCAGTCTGAAGTCACAACACAAGTCACAATCAGTCTTGTGACTCAACCAGTCTTGTGATTCAACCAGTCACAAGACCAACTGACCACCCAGGACCTATATAAACGAACAAGACACTTCACCCCCAAAACACTGCTGAAGATGTTACCTAGTATGGTAACAAAACACCCGTGAGCCAAGCAGCAAGCTCAGAGGACAAACCTTTGCCTAAATCTACAACCCGAGCTACGAAATTCTCTATCATTGCTAAGAAATAAATAATGTTAGTGCAAAATGAAATTAATCCTCCTCTGCCACAATGAACTTGGCTGATCCAGCATCAAGAGAAGGATGGCTAAAATTACTGAAAACTAAGAGAACCCCCGAGGTTTGCAGCAATATCATTTTTTTAAAAGAAGATTCCCTCTAAACCAATTTGATTTTAATTTTAATTTAAATAAGCAAGTGAATGGCAGGAGTCAAGTAAAATACCCAATTGAGCAGATTACGATTGCTATTGTCTTCAAGGAAGACATGCGTGACCATATCTGGCTTCATGAGGATGGACAGGCAAATGATGGTACCTATGTGATGACTTAATCAGGGCTTCCATACTTGCATCAGATATGTTAGCACAAGTACATAAACACAGCTTGTGTGTGATGATGGTATTTTGTGTGTCATCAGTCTGATGTCATTGCAGCTGGCTGTAGCCACCAGGAAGTGTGGCCATTTAGAAGTTGTTCTTGATAGCCTTTACTATTGATCATGCTGGCTTGGGGAAGCAGAAGTTCTGAAGAGGGTTGTTGGTGGTGATCACATGTATCCAGATTAAGATTACATTGCTTGGGAAAGGGAGGCTTCTGTTTCTCTTCTTCTGTAGTCCTGGAAAAAAATAATCCCATTGCTAAACAATTCTACTGAAGAGTAGGAAATGGTCACATCTCACTATCCAGAGCCATGGTGGAACAGTGGTTAGAAAGCCGGCTAATTCTGCCAACTGCCAGCAGTTCGATCCTCACTGGCTCAAGATTGACTCAGTCTTCCATCCTTCCGAGGTCGGTAAAAATGAGGACCCAGATTGTCCTGGGTCTGTAAACTCTGTAAACCACTTAAGAGAGGTCTCTAAAGCACTATGAAGCACTATGTAAGTGTAAGTGCCAGGGCTTTTTTTTCTCATAGAACGCTCAGAACGGAGTTCCGGCACCTTTTTTGGATGGAACCTTGTAGGGTAAGCAAGGCGGGTTGTATGACATGTGTGAGTTCCGGCACCTTTTTCTTTTACAAAAAAAACCCACTGGTAAGTGCTATTGCTATTGCTATCCTCTGCCATAAAATTCAGTCATGAATGGTTCCTAATATCACTTAAAGGAATGTATTGGAAATCACTGTCTCTTGCCGCTGATGTTTTCTCAATTTTAAATCTTGCACTGTTGAAATAAAAAGTATAGCCAGGCCAAGATGTGTTGTTTAGCATTCATCTTTTTTTAAAAAAAAAGAGCTATGGATTTTGGTGGGCGTTTTCTCCATGAACCAAAGCAGCTTAACTTGTTAACAGACTGATACAAATAGATTGTACTAGTATATACATATTCAGCATACAGTAGGTCTACTGAGTTTATTGTGACCGACTCTTAGATGTTCTGGTTAGTGGAGATTGCCTTTGTTTTCACTGCCCCCCTTTATTTATCCCTCTTTGTTATGGTTTGCCAGTCGAACAGAACGTGCTAGCAACTTTTCTTGAAGACCTACACTGAGCTGACATCTTCAGGTGCATTTTTCTCTTAGCAGAGAAGGCGCATTAAATAACATTTCTCTCCGAGAATCCCCTACAGATTTTCTCTCACAAATGCCCTGCACACCTCTAGAATTTCATCTTCAGTTCTGCTCAGTTGAAGTATATGAAAGACAGCAAAGAATACATCGCAATAATTGTCTTAGGTTTTTATTTTTCAGAAGCTATCATTGATGCCTAGGGTAAAATCTGATAGTAGGGTAGCCTAGATTGCAAGTAGAGTTGCTTGTCATTCAACCAGCGAAGTCAATCTTTTAAGTTTTACACTCAGGCACATGTATTTGTGGGTGTGTGAAATTTGTCTTCTGTAGGGAAAGAGCCCGTCAGCCTGTTTCAACTGGATTTTCCCAACCCTTACTTGTTACTGGAATGGTCATCTGACACTTAAATGCTACAAGGGGAGGGTTATGGAGAGTAACATGGGGCAGGCAGTTCTAATATGAAGCTTCAGGAGACCTTGTGAAGTTTAGAAAATAATTTGAGGGAGGAGCTAACTCTCTAGTGTCAGTTAGCTAACTCTTTATATCAGTTTCTGCTTCCTTACGGCTGATATTCTTTTATTTATTTTTATTTTATTTTAATTCCATTTATATCCCACCCTTCTCCGAAGACTCAGGGCGGCTTACAAGCTTAGCAGTAGCCTTCATTCTATGTATATGCCTGCTTATTAGGGCTTTCACACATACCCCAAGCGGCATTATTACAAAGTCAGCTTAATTGCCCCCAACAATCTGGGTCCTCATTTTACCTACCTCGGAAGGATGGAAGGCTGAGTCAACCTTGAGCCTGGTGGGACTCGAACCTGCACTAATTGCAGGCAGCTGGTGTTACTTAAGGAGGCATTAGCCCACTGCTCCACCAAGGCTCTATCTTTCTTTCTTTCATTGGGGCCACTACCAATCACTGCTTGGCAGGAAAGACTAAGAGATTTCAGTTCCTGTTCCAGTAGGACTGGGTTGTTATTTGACATGATTTTTTTTGCGGGGGGGGGGACTTCAACTTCCACCTTCCCGCATCTTAAACCCGTGATGGCGAACCTATGGCACGGGTGCCACAGGTGGCACACAGAGCCCTTTCTGTGGGCACGGGTGCCGTCACCCCAGTCCTAGGCCTTCAGCTGGGTTTTATAAAACCTTTTCGCTTTAGGCCTCCGCCACCATGTGCAAAAAAAGGTTCAATCAATCAATCAATTTCAATTTCTTGCAGGGAAAAAAAAAGTTCTCGCAAAGTTGGAATTGATTGATTGAGCTTTTTAGTCCCACCCAGTCTGCCGTTACCACTGCAGCCATGCCCACCCAATGGGCCACGCCCACCCAATTGGCCACACCCACCCAAAGGGCCATGCCCATCCGGCACCCGATGATACATAAGTGGGTTTTGGGTTGCAGTTTGGGCACTCGGTCTCTAAAAGGTTCGCCATCACTGTCCTAAATGATATGCTGAGGAGTTTCCAGATGATGTTAGTTTTCACTTACTGTGTGACCTTTATCGAGGTGGATTAACTAGGCCAGGGGTAGACAACCATGGCTCTTTTATGACTCGTGGACTGGCTCAGGAATTCTGGGAGTTGAAGTCCACGAGTCATAAAAGAGCCAAGGTTGCCTACCCCTGAACTAGGCCTACATGGAGCTATTAAAGTGCATTTTGGTGCTCTCCCCAGACAATATTTCAAATTGCAATTTGAAAAAAAAATCAATCATTAATTTATAACATTTTCAAATCATAACTTGGAAATAGAGAAAGTAGTTTTATTTTCAATTATCTTGAAGTGGAAATCATTTTAACAAAACTTGTAATATGTGTCCTATAAAGTTTAGTACTTTTAAACAAGCAAAGAATAATAATCCACAATTCATTCCCCAGTCAAAAATGGAGAGGGAAGATTAGAAAAAATCTAATTAAAAATTAGAAAAATCATGCACTGCAGCCCTAACCTTCTCCTAAATAAGTCTACCAGCCTACCCAAGACTTAATGTGATTTTCATACAAATTTCTATATTATTTGCATCTAAAAGACAGATTAATTAAATTAGATCTTTTCCTATTTTAAAACAATACAAAATTCAACCTTGATTTGCCACTTCTCAATCAATACCCCAAAAGAAAACTGTATAGTTCTATTCTTCTATTTTTCCTTTTTTTCCCCTCAACCACTAGCATTTTTCTTTCAACCCACTTAGATCTTCATTTAAGGTTGAACTATACATTATTGTGTTGGGGGAAAAAGAGACAAGTTAGTTGTCAAGGAATTATCTGGTCATTAATTCTCTCTGTAACCATGAAGGTGTTAACTTTTTGATATTCAAATTGAGATAAGACACACTGGCTGTTGAGATTTAATTCTCATATCACTCAGCTAGTTACCAGAGCAGTAGTAACAGCTGAAATTAGTCAAGAGAAACAGTAATGACATGATCCATTGGACAGAATATAATTTTCTTTTATTATAAAGGCTCAAACTATAAGTTTTTCTTGAGTATTTATTGTTTGGAGTGATGTCAACTTCTTTAGCACATCCTCCTAGGATGCGCTCCATCACTGGAGATTTTTAAAAAGAGGCTAGATTGTCACTTGTCTGAGATGGTATAGGTTCTCTTGCTTGAGCAGGGGGCTGGAGTAGAAGACCTCCAAGGTCCCTTCCAGATTCTATTCTATTCTATTCTATTCTATTCTATTCTATTCTATTCTATTCTATTCTATTCTATTCTATTCTATTCTATTCTATTCTATTCTATTCCTACCCAATTATTTTTATGGGATAACTATTAGCATAGGTCTACTAGCCATTTCTTTCTCTTCATTCCTTCTTTTTTCCTCATGAGATCATCACACAAAAACTTCCACATTTTAAGTATGTTCACATTGAGTTATGCAACCTGGATGGATGATCTGTGCTAATTGTTATTTCTGTTTGTTTGCATTTTTCCCCTAGCCTTCAGCTCTCCTGCTTTCAGCAAAGCAGACAATAGATCAATATTTAATAATTGGGATTTCCACCCTCCATTATTACACCGGAGTGTTCTCTGCTATGAATTGTACATATGTCTTGGCTGTTATTGAGTGCAGGCATTCTTGCATGATCTTGGATACCTAAATACATTACACAGGTTTGGGACCACTGCTATCAGCCATGATTAAGATCCCTTATTTATGGTGACACTTTCATTATACAGTAATTCCTGAACTTAATAAACCCTTCCATGCCACTTCTGTAATGGAAACTGGTGCTACTATATAACAAACCAATACTGAAACATGGACAACATATCCAAGCAACATCTACCATCAGAAACTAATATTGATGACACAGTGATGGTTCTATTACATTCATGTCCTGCATGTCACCATTCAATATGTATATCTGTTGCCGGATTAAAAGTGAAAGCTTATTTATATATGGCATCCTCAGGTGAACAAGTACTACACTCAATTGAGCTGCAGCAAAGCTGCGACAAGTAGAGCAATAGAGTGCAATATTATGGACAGGAAATCTACTCAGGTGAATTGCTGCCTTGCTTTTGACTGAAGAAAGCTGTGGGATTTATATTGGAAGAAGCAGGAGATGATAAGTTCCTAATCATCTGTCTGGGATAGAATCTACCCACTACCAGCTATTGCCCCTGAATTTGGTGCTTTTTTTTTGAACATGGCAGGTAGAAGTTTGAAAAACCATTACAGACTGTAGCAGTTCAAATGATCAATGATGACTAGAAGGCTGTTCCTTGTTAAATAGAAAAAAAAAATCCTTCAAATTAAAAAAGAATCAAATAACTACAGTGCAGATCTGTGACCTGAAATGATACGTTGACTTATTTTTTGAGGCTCAGGTGCCGGTGTCCCACTATTTCTGAACGACAGTTGCACCTCCATTGCACGACATCAAGAATTTATCCAAGATCAGGCTGCTTTCTCAACTGTGTGGAGGAAAATTAGCCAGGTCAAAGGAAGGGCAGGTGGGCTCCCATTTTTCAAGGAGAGAAAGAAGCATTCAAAAGGCTAACTCTTCATATTTCCACCCTTTTTAAAAGCTACAAAATGCTACCAAGTGACTGATTTGGGGTGACAAAATGGCTGAAATCCAATAATGTAATTTTGGACATAGAGAGGGACCATTAAAAGTGGAAAATCAAGCATTTTTCTCTCCAAAGTTTCCCGCTCCCATCCTTATTTTTGACTGGGAGGAGAAAGGGGGCAGTAAAAACTGCCTGACTCAAACTGGAATTTCATCATGATATCAGAGAGGGACATATGGTTTCTGCAAATTATAAGGTACCCCTGCACTAAGTTCAGACTAGTTTAGAATAAATAAAGTTCTAGGTGAAAATTAGCTGTGTCCCAAATATCTGAAAGGACATGGGAGAGAGAGAGCAGAGAGACCAACCCATCAACTTTGACATGTCTTGGTCATACACATGGATTTAAAGAAATTAGGGATATCAGCAGCTTTTAATACCATTAACTCAAGTAGACTTTGAGACTATCTGTGGCATATCTGTCTGAAGGGGAATATGGGTTTTTTAATCGGTTTTATTATTTTACTATTGCTGTATTTTAATCGGGCATGGTTTAATTCTCTTTTAATTTTTGTATACCTATTTATATATGCCCTGTGAACCGCCCTGAGTCCCTTGGGAGAAGGGCGGTATAGAAATCCAATAAATGAAATGAAATGAATGAATAGTGAAGTGGTCATTACTTGCTAGGGAACCAGTTGCAGAAAATCCGGCTGAAGGGTTTTTGCTTAGTGATGTTCTCTTAGCTTCTGTTACCTAAATGCAAAATAATGTTCTCGCATGGTAAGTAGATTTATCCATCCTCTCAGAATTGCTTGGGACAGAAACTTTTCAGAAAAGAATAGTTCAGAATTGGAACTGGACTGAGTATACATATCCAGGCTAGTTGTTGGATATTTCTGGGCAAGGAGAAGTATAAAATTGTGTAAGTATAAGATGTACAAATAATTGGTCCCAAGCCGTCCAAAGTTGTTTAATCTGATTCATTTGTGAGATCTTACCTATGATGCTGAAATGCAGACTGTCATTCATTCTGGGATGACTCATCCTGTAGATCAGGGCTGTCAAACTGCCTGCCTGCAGGCTGGATGCATCATAGCGAAACTGCGCCCACCCCATTGCCAGCAATGGCAAAAAAGGCGTGATATGTTGCGACACGTCACGTGACGTTGTGAATTTGATACCCATGCTGTAGATTTTAAAAAGTCCATCCCTTTTCAGAAGTATATCTACCTCTTCTGTGCAGCATACTTTCTCTAGGGGCGTTCTGTCCAGTTGTCCAAGTTGTAATGCACAAGCCATCTTCATCATGTGATTGTAACAGAAGTAGCTGCAGGATCCACTACTTCTACCAAAATGACAAAACAAGGGAAGCTCTCCTAGAGGCCTGCAATGTCATGGTGCATATGAAAAGGGGCAGAACTTATGTCATGTCATTGCAGTGCCTGCTTTCTTATTTGCTTTCCTGAAGATGCACTTGTATTCTCTCTAGAAAATAGAAGTGGGCTGGAAGAGGACAGCTGGCATTTGTTTTCCAAAGCATCTTCTGAACTCTCTCCATTATCTTTAGAGATATGACTCAGTGCTTCTGAAACTAGACCAAATGGTCTGGCTGATTCTAGCCCAATTTGTTACAGGCACTGTTCTAGCTTTTTTGTTTTCATCTTCGTGTCTTGGCAATACCTTGCCCAAACCACCGATTGAACAAATTCCCTGATAATTCTTTGTATACATCATTTAAGTCAGGGGTCTTCAAACTTGGCCCTTTTATGACTTGTGGACTTCAACTCCCAGAATTCCTCAGCTAGTGTGCCTGGCTGAGGAATTCTGAGAGTTGAAGTCCACAAGTCATAAAACGGCAACGTTTGAAGACCCCTGCTTTAGATAGACCCACATTGGCTGATCCTACCCCAAAGATTCTGCCTCCATTAATTTGTCCCCCCCCCCCCACTGTCCACACACATGAGATCCCTTAATTGGACTAGCAATGATGACCAGGTGGCAAGAGTCACTCTCATCTCCGGATAATTATAGAAATCATTGGATCTATTCTTCCCTCACTTTCCACCATGACATGTACTGTAATTCTGAGCTGATTTCCCTTCCTCCTGTAGATTGTCCCACCAACCTTATAGCCAATTGGAACTTCAGGTTATCAGACTTGAGACTGAGCTTTGTATATATCTTGTTTCAGAATACAGTTGGCTAAAGCCCTATAGAGGCATCCCATAAATGATCATCTCCTATGGATCTACCTCAACATTTGAACTCTGTCAAGATCCAAACCCAGATCCAATACAATTGGAAAGCTTTCTCCCTGGTATTTTGCTATTTACATCATAATCCTTGGTTCTACATTCTACATTCACTGTTTCTTCTAATTCTGGTTTAATTGGCATATTAGTGCTCCCCAAGCCTTAAACTAACATATGACTGAATTCATAAAACTGGGAAAAAACCCATTGGAATTAATTTATAGAACAGTGCATTGAACAAGCCATTTTTACTTTTTGCTGTATTGTGTCCTGACCTAATATCATGGCAGCTATACAGTGAATGTAAAACCAGGGTGGTGTCTCATTAACCTATTCCCCTTCGTGGAATATTAAAAATCATTGCAGAGAAGGACTGAGAGTGATAAATGTATAGATAGAACCATAAGGAGTTGTGCCAAGGCATTAACATTAATAAAATATCTATTATAAATAGGACTAAGCTAAAAACACCAACATTTTAAAGAATGTTGAGTATCTTTTCTGGCCTATCTGCCCCCATTTGCCCTTTGGTGACATTATCATGAAACCCATTCTGATTTTCTGTGCATCCCATAACATCAACTCAACCATTACGCAATTCCTGATTGGCTGAAATCACAGTGTGATTCTTCCTCCAAGAAGCAGCATCCAAGAGAGAAGCTGGCACTGAAATATCAGCCAGCTAGGGGGGAACAAAATACATTGCCTTGCACCTGCCTACTGAAGTTTCATTTCCCACAAAAAACAGGACAGGGACTACAAGCTTCAACATTCCCAGCAGGCAAAAAATAAGTTGCTGCAGGTGTTCAAAGCTATTATATTTTTTTGGGGGGGTCTTTCTCCTGAAGTATCTTGGAAGAGATTCAGAAGAAGAAAAAAATAGCTGCTTTGCAGGACTGACATTAAACAGTTGGAAACTGGAATTTTTGTTCCACTCTTGCTCACATGCAACAAATCAAAAGTTTTTACTTTTGTAAGCACTCCTGACAAAAGTAGAGCACTTAAATAATCTTCAGTAACAATTCAATATTTGTTTTTTTAAAAAACAAAATAAAAAATTGGGAACCCAAAAGTTCAGATTCAAGCTTCAGGAGAAAAGAAAATCCCCCAATTGATAGAAAATCCCCCAAATGATAGAAAATCCCCCAAATGATAGAAAATCAAGTGGCTGGAAATATAGTACTTTGCTTTACTTTAATTAAGTTAAACGTATGGGTTGCAAGCTTGAAGAGGTTTATATTGAAATCAAATATCTCAACCGGCAATTTCGTCTTGTTGTCTATCTCAAACTTGCATATTTAAAACCTGCTGTAAAAACAATTCTAGCAGACCTACAGATGAAGATAAAACAATTCTCTTATTGAAGTTAAATTACCTAATCTTTTATTCAAGACAGGTTAAAAAAATCAAATAACACTGGACAGTTATCTTGGAAAGGCTGATACATTCTCTACCTAAGAAATATCCTCGAAAAGGACACACCTGCTTAACATCAAACTTTTGGAGTACATTCAAATCATCTTCATTACCTGCTTCTCAATTGGTTGCTTTGTTTGTGGCAATTATGTATGATCCAATGTGTCCATGTTGAGCTAAAGGCCTCCAAAGAGAGGCAAAACTGAAGAGAGAACCACAGTAGAATCAGTAGATCACAAAAGAGTCCAGACTAGCATGTCAACACGTCAAGAGATAGAGTGAATTGTCTCAACTAAGCGGTTGCCGAAACAACAGTTCCAGGGACATTGCATTTAGGAGATCAGATAGCTATGCAAGGAAATCTGTAAATTGAGAGGGGAAAGGTTGGTGATATGGTGGGGGTGAAGGTCGCAGTGGGTTTCTTAGAGGTGAAGTGCTTGGTTGGGTTTCCCATTAATTCCATTGTTACCACTATGGCTCTATTTCACTGCAAATTTAAATTCTGAATAGTAGCCACCAGCAAGGATGGGCAACGCTTCCAGAATGTGAACTTCCCCTTAGCTAATGCAGGATCTATTGCAATCCCAAGCCCCAAAGTGAATAGGAAGAGGGGGGAAAACAAATAGGGGAATCCAGGAGAAGAGTGTAGTTTAGTTCAGTAACAATGTACAGTAAAAAGTAAAGGTTTCCCCTGTCCAGTCATGTCCCCACTCTATGGTGTGGGTGCTCATCTCCGTTTCTTGGCTGAGGGAAACCAGCATTGTCTGAAGGCATTTTCCATGGTCAGGTGGTACCTATTAATCTACTTGCATTTGCATACTTTCAAACTGCTAGCCGGGCAGGAGCTGGGGCAAGTAATAGGAGCTCACCCCATTGCTCGGAGCTCAGGCTGTCAGCTTTCCAGCTGACAAACTCAGCATCTTTACCTGTTGAGCCATTGTGCCCCCTCCCATAACAATGACATGACACTAAAGATAAAGGTAAAGGTTCCCCCGCACATGCATGCTAGTCATTTCTGACTCTAGGGGCCAGTGCTCATCTCCGTTTCAAAGCTGAAGAGCCAGCGCTTGTCCGAGGACGTCTCCGTGGTCATGTGGCCGGCATGACTAGACGCCAAAGGCTGTTACCTTCCCACTGTAGTGGTCCCTATTTTTCTACTTGCATTTTTATGTGCTTTCGAACTGCTAGGTTGGCAGAAGCTGGGACGAGTAACAGGTGCTCACTCTGTTACGCGGCACTCGGGATTCGAACCGCCAAACTGCCGACCTTCTGATCGACAAGCTCAGCATCCTAACCCATATGATTATCCATCACAAGATTTAGTAATTTCCCCATATGGCAGTCTCATATTAAGGTTAATGAAATTACAATTTGGCAGAAGTTTACTGTAGCTGTAGGGGGTCACACCCAAACCTCCTACACCTCTGCAACCTTAGGTACTGCTATTCTGCACTAGAAGAAACATGAAGATTGAGAAACCTTCTTGGAATTGGGAAAGGGAGGAACAACTGAGGAGATAAAGAGTATCTTTAGGATTAAGGGAGATAGTGAGGAACAACAGCAGCATAAAAAAATGCAGGCTAAAATATACAGGTACCGAACATCAGAATAAAAGTGCAGAGAAGAAAACAAACAGCATTTAAAGTCAGGGTTATACTGAATGTGGAAGTTGACAATTATCAGCGCATCATATAATATAACATAGAATATTGTCAGCGTAGAATGCAATGTATTTTAAAAGAATTATCTGTTTTGGGTTAAGTAGTCTTTGGACTTTATTAGTAACAGATTTCTTTTAAAAACCCTTAAATGTTCCATTGAAATCAAATTTCAATGATCCCAAACTTTAGGAATTGTGGAACAAATTTATTTCAGAGGTATAATTAAAGGAATTTAGGGAAACTGCTTATTCCACTCAAGATAGGTACATTTTTTATTCTCTGATTCTATCATCTATCCATCTATCTATCTATCTATCTATCTATCTATCTATCTATCTATCTATCTATCTATCTATCTATCTATCACCATTGACCTACAACTAAATAATAATAATAATAATAATAATAATAATAATAATAATAATAATAATAATAATAATAATAATAATAATAATAATAATGTTGGAAGGGACCTTGGAGGTCATCTAGTCCAACCCCCTGCTCAGGCTGGAAACCCTATACCATTTCAGACAAATGGCTGTCCAGTCTCTTCTTAAAAACTTCCAGTGTTGGACCATTCACCGCTTCTGGAGGCAGGTTGTTTCATAGGTTAATTGTTCTAACTTTCAGGAAATTTCTCCTTAGTTCTAGGTTGCTTCTCTCCTTGATTAGTTTCCATCCGTTGCTTCTTGTCCTGCCTTCAGGTGCTTTGGAGAATAGCTTGACTCCCTCTTCTTTGTGGCAGCCCCTGAGATATTGGAACACTGCTATCATGTCAAGACCCTCGTCCTTCTCTTCATTAAACTAGACATACCCAATTCCAGCAACCGTTCCCTATATGTTTTGGCCTCTAGTCCCCTAATCATCTTTGTTGCTTTAAATGTTGTTTAACAACATTTAAAATTAAGATGATGCTGAAAAAAATTACTTATGACCAGTCCTCAAATTTATGATGGTTGCAGTATCCCCACAGTCACAAGTTCAAAATTTGGGCAATTGGCATGCATTTCTAACAGTTGCAGCATCCCAGGGTGATGCAATCATGATCATCTGGGAACTTTTCCAGGGGGCTTCTGAAAAGCAAAGTCAATGGGAAGATCTGGATTCAATTGACAACCACATGAATCACTTAACAACCTTAGTGATTCACTTAATGATGATTGCAGGAAAGATCACAAAATTGGTTGCAACTCACTTAATGACTTCATTGCTCAGCAACAGAAGTTCCAGTCCCAACTGTGGTCATAAATCAAATATTACCTCTATCTCTCTATCTGTCGTCATATATCATTTCTGGATTTGAGTTTGAAAACAATACATTCAATTGGCACACTCACACAGAATCACAGGGAAGAGCATAAAATTGGGGCCTTTTAATAGAGCATTTGAAGATGAAAAACAAAATTAAGGTCTACCGCCTTTCTTTGCAGTTAGTCGCCTTAAGAAAAACATCATGAACTTACTTCTTTCCAGGCTGAAGGGAAAGAAGATGTCATCTGTTGTCCCCAAAGATTAATTCCTTAAAAGTTCCAGGGATTGAAGCTTTTGGAAATAAACAGATAACCTTTCCCTCCACTGGCTGAAGGAATTTTGTGTCAGTGATGGGAAGCAATAGCAAGGATTTGAGGAATAGTTATGCATCTTTGGAAGGGCATGAATAATTGCAATAACAGCTTACTGATAGATATACAGCAGGTTGGGTTGAAAAACAAAAAAAGTCTGAAGAAGAGCCCTAGTAATCAGAAGAAAATATTTTCAGAGCATGGATTAAATTTTAACCAGCACCACCACCACCCCCGCCCTTGAAAAGGATGTTATAATTTTGGTCCTTCTGATTCCGAATACAAATTTGCCTAGAGGCATGGGAGGTGTGTAGAGGATTGCTCTATGTTTTTCAATTTATATTCTGTCTCTTCATTCAATCAAACCCTCAAAACAGCCAATAAAAAATACCCCCCCTCAAAAAAGCAATATAAAAGAACTTTTTTTCAGTGCTAAAATTAATAATAATACCAACTAGATTTCCAGTCTTTCAGCTTTAATATTTTCTAGTGAACTGGTTTTCTCCATGTCAACATTTCTTCCATGTGTAAACAGAGACAGCACCATTGTCCAGGACATTCGGATATTGCTGAAGTTTAGCCTCAAGCATCCTTCATCACTGCTCGTACTTGAAGCAGCTTCTAAGCTATGATTCAGCACAGTTTGTAGGCTGGAAGATAAGCCCCATTCTGCATTTCTGCATTTAGTAATTCAAATTCAGTGTCAAAAGAGAGGAGAGGGAAATCTAGAACAGAAGTGGACCTTCTGTGGTTATTTACATGGCATTATTTGTTGAGGTTCTGCTGATCAAGGAAAACACCAATAGGCAATGCAAGAAGGGCCTTACAGCTTGCAATCTTACTCCTACCACCCAATCTTAGGACTCCTTATCCACTTGTCTTATTATCTTGTCAGAATGTCAGAACAGAATAGAGCTGGAAGGGACCTTGGAGGTCTTCTAGTCCAACCCCCTGCTCAAACAGGAGACCCTATACCATTTCAGACAAGTGACTGTCCAGTCTCTTCTTAAAAACCTCCAGTGATGAAGCCCCTATAACTTCTGGAGACAAGCTGTTCCACTGGTTAATTGTTCTCACTATTAGGAGGTTTCTCCTTAATTCCAGGTTGCTTCTCTCCTTGATTAGTTTCCATCCGTTGTTTCTTGTCCTGCCTTCTGATGCTTTGGAAGATAAGTTGACCCCCTCTTCTTTGTGACAGCCCCTCAAATATTAGAACACTGCTATCATGTCACACACACACACACACATACACACACACCCTTATCCTGTCTTGGTGCCAAACTGATTCACAAACTGAAAGTGTGGCTTTTCTCTGTCCTCAGTCTGTTCCCACAGATTCAGGATGGTGGTGCAATTCAGAATGTAAAGCTGTTTTAAGCCAGCCCATGTTGCCATGGCTCCTATGGAAAGCATATCACCTTTTTCTTCTATTAGGAAGAAACTTTCCATGGGCAGCAAGGAGAATGCTCCTTGTTAGGTAAGGAGATGTGGGGCGCAGTGTGCAAGGGATGCACCGCTCTTGGGACTCCAGACAGTTCTCCCTGTGACAGATAACTGATTGGATTAAGAGGCCTGCCTGACAGCATGTCTGTTCAGCCACGCTGGCTAATCAACCTCCCTATCCTGCTTGCTAATAAATCCTGCACCAGGGACCATTCCGCTTGATGATCTCTCCTTGGGGAGTTTTTAAGGCTTCTCTGAGAGAAAACTACTCTGAGTCTATTAAAAATTGGAGCTGTGCAGTTGTCAGGTATTCACAAGGAGTCACGGGAAGTGCCCATCACCCAGGTGGAGGTACCTATTACATATTCAAGCAACCACGACCGGGAAGAAAATGGGGCGATCTAAGAGAAAACAGAAATTACAATCAAGTTGATGGAACGTACACCAACATTTTTATAACACTGAGTCTGTCACATCAGCAAGGCAGGGGTGGGGAGAGCAATAGACCTCTCGTAACACAGTAGATCCCAAAGCAAAAAAATGTGCCTTTCCTCTTTACGCACGGATTAAACTGACAATAATTGTTCCTTGGCTAAAAGTTAACCCCCCACCCCACCCCACCCCGGCTGCTGCTTATGTTTTCCAAAGCAGCCGGTCTTAAAGTTCTGAGAACAAGTTATCTCTTGACCCTCAAGATATGTACTGTTGTCCCAATAATGCCTTGATATGAGAATTTTGACTTGATGGCTGTGAGGTAGAAGGGAAACAGAGAAGAAGCTTTGTCCTTGAATTCATTTTGTTGCCAACAAGCTCTGGAAGGATTCGGCTTTTGAATAAATTGAAAGGCTGTAATGGTTAGATCTATATTATCTGTGTGAAAGATGTATAAATAAAGTTTTAATTATTTTACTGAATTGGCCATTAGAGTATGAGATAAAAATGTATCTAAAGATAAGGCAAATGTAACCAGAAGATGAGAGAGAGAGAGAGAGAGAGATTGAGAGAGAGAGAGATTGTGAGAGAGAGAGAGAGATTGTGAGAGAGAGAGAGAAAGAGAGAGAGAGAGAGAGAGAGAGAGAGAGAGATGTTTCCATCTCTGTTTAACTGCTATGGATTTATTTTCTTCCACTGGCACAGAAGAACATTAAAAACTAATTGCATTGGTTACTTAAGAAAGAAAAGTTAATGAATTTTAGTTCACTGAGGGCTGCCTCTTAAACAGGATCGTGAAAAATGTTGATCTTATTTCCAAGACGCTAAAGCCAATCCAATATTATTTTCTTATTATTATTAGCATTTGCATTACAAATTAACAGTAAAACATGTTTACAATGAACTCTACAGTGGTCTATAACTAAGTGCTCCACAATAAGATATGATTTGGCATTTAACTAACAAGAAACAATTAAAATAACTACCAAAATAACTTAGAGAAGCAAATCAGTTCCATAAATACGTAAGAAAACTGAGAGAATGAGAAAGAAACTTCAAGATCTCCATTTTGTTTTCCCACAATAATATACATTTTCACACATTTCTTTCTCTCCCCCCCCCTTATGGCTGACATGGTTAGTATTAGGTGGACTGGCTCATATTTCATGGCCTCAAAACTTACTTAGAACATTTTTGTATAGCTAATATTAATTTTAAAAAATCACCAGGTTAACTGGAATGAACTTTCCATATTTAGGTAAATTGGCCCATTGCCTCTAACTGATTTAAAGTCCTTTCTCTCCCTCATGACTGATAATCACTGCCTTAACTATCATGAGCAGACATCTCACCATACTCTACAGCATGGGTGTCAAACTCGATCACGTCACGTGATGTATCGTGACATATTGTGACTTTTTTACCTTTGTGGAGCTGGGGTGGACGTGGCCAGATGCATCCAGCCTGCGGGCCACCAGTTTGACACCTCTGCTCTACAGGGAACTCTCATCGCTCTCCGGATATGGTTAAATTCCAGCTTCTGTTAGTCCTAACTATCATGGCAAAAATTAGCTGAGATCCCAGAATTTTCAGTAGATCAGATCTTGGCCCTCTTTTTTTTAGCTAACTGGCTTTGATCCATACAATGATAATCCTTTATAAAAGAAAAGCTATTCTCTTTGCATTTTCTTATTTAAGAGTACAGGCAGTCCTTGACTTACAACAGTTCATTTAGTCACCATTAAAAGTTACAACGTCACTGGGAAAAAAATGACGTATGACCATTTTTTAACTGTTCCAACATCCCCATGGTCATGTGGTCAAAATTCAGACACTTGGCAACTGACTCATATTTATGATGGTCACAGTGTCCCAGGATCATACAATCACCTTTTGCGATCTTTTGACAAGCAAAATCAGTGGGCAAGCTAGATTCACTTAACAACTGCATTGCTAACTTAACGACTGCAGTGATTCACTTAACAACTATTATTTTATTTTTATTTTAATTCCATTTATATCCCGCCCTTCTCTGAAGACTCAGGGCGGCTTACAAGCTTAGCAATAGCCTTCATTCTATGTATATGCCTGCTTATTAGGGCTTTCACACACACCCCAAGCGGCATTATTACAGCTTAATTGCCCCCAACAATCTGGGTCCTCATTTTACCTACCTCGGAAGGATGGAAGGCTGAGTCAACCTTGAGCCTGGTGGGACTCGAACCTGCACTAATTGCAGGCAGCTGGTGTTACTTAAGGAGGCACTATGGCAAGAAAGATCGTAAAATGGGGCAAAACTCACTTAACAAATGTCTCACTTAACAACAGAACACTTGGTCTCAATTGTGGTTGTAGGTCAAAGTCTTCCTATATGAATTGGATGGGTTTTACATGTGCATTTATATATACAGTTATAACTCATTATTTGTATATTTATAAATGCTGTATGCTGCCTGCTCTAAGATACAGTTAAAGCTTCCTAAAAAAAACAACCCTTAATATCAGTGAAACATAATAGCTTAAACAGTGACATGAAAAGTTTTGAGAAAGTAGATTTGTTTCAATGTCTTTCCTAAATTAGGGTAAAGAATAGATTTGCTACAATATCACTAGCAATTTATTTCTCTACAGAGAAGGCCGAATTGGTCACTAAAATGGGTGGATGTATTAAACCTAAATAACAACAACAACAGTCTCTTGTATGACTTGCCCCACTAATGATTGAGAAATATGGGACAAACTGTATGGGAGCAAACATTCTGGGCAATACATTAGACTTAAACTATACAATGCTTTATGGACCTTCGTGACCATCTATATTTGGCTCAAAAGTCAATTGGCAGGAGTGAAACTGTTCCATCACAAGGGATAATGTCAGACTCCAAGAGGCCCAATTTTTCACTTTTTCCCCAATTTCTTGGACACCTGCAATTTCTGGACATCTTCAAATTAGGGATACATGCAATAGTTCAGTCCTGAATCACCAAATGTAGGTCTCTTTCCTTCAGGTAGGAACCAACCAATTTTAATCATCTGGAAAAAAAACCAAATCCCAACCTTTCCTTGCCACCTATGTCATCTGACTGTCCAACGGCAACACTAGACTAGGAGGACCATCAGACTATAAGCCTGAAACTATAATTCAAAGTTGAGCCCTCAGAAATAGCAACGACTTCCCATCTTATCCAAATTCAGCTTCAGCTTATTTTTCTATATTTAATTACCCATAGGTAGCCATTCCTGAAATTGTAGAATGAAGTACATCTTAGTATCATCAACATATGGATGACAGCTCCAAGCCAATGAATGGTCTTCCCAGAAACTTCATGTAGACATTAGATAATATATAGATAACATGGAACCTTGCTGGATTCCTTGACCGTTCTGAGGGTCAATCAAAAACCTTTCATTGTCAGTTTTCTGGTAGTGTCCAGAAAGGTAAAAATAAGCCAAAAATCAAAGCCCCTCCTCCAATTCCTAGGTCACTGAAGAACTCCAGTAAGAAACAGCAGTCAAGAGTACTAAAAGTACTGAGTATTTTAGAAGTATCAGTTAAGACACATTTCATGTTTATCAGTAAAGATCATTGTAGCCATCTCTGTGATAAATTCAGGTCTAAATCCATAAATAGAGAGAAACAAACTCATGCTGGAGCTGCCACAGCTCTACAAGAGTCTGAGAACATTTGGAATATTAAACGTTATTGAACAATCATTTAAATCAGTTGGATCTAATGTTGGTTTTTAAAGTAAGGATCTCACTATTACCTTCTTTAATATGATGGAGAATTTATTTTATTTATTTATTTAATTGGATTTGTATACTGCCCTATTCCCGTAGGACTCAGGGCGGTTTACAGGGCAGTTAAAACCATGAATACAAAAAATTAAAAACAATTAAAACAATTAAATTAAATTCAAGCCCCAAGAGTAAATCTAAAACCCAGTTAAATTAACAACCCCACAGTCTGGACCAAACAGATCGAAGAGCCAAGTTTTCAGGTCCCGGCGAAATGAGTGAAGGTCGGGGGCAGTCCTAACTTCTGTGGGTAGTTGGTTCCATAGGGCAGGCGCACCCACAGAGAACGCCCTTCCCCTGGGAATAACCCACCGGCATTCATTAACCGGCGGTACCCTGAGAAGGCCCTCCCTGTGGGGGCGCACAGGACGATGGGAAGATGATGCCGGCAGCAGGTGTTCCCTGCAAAGGAGAAGTAATTATAATTATAATCTGGGTAACCATTGGCAGCTCTTAGAGGCCCTTATAAGCCAAGCCATAGAAGGATCTTACAAACAAGTGGTGGTGCAAATAGATCTTTGGCAATCTAGCAAATATTTTCTGGAATCTGCAATTGCCTCATTTATGCTAAAAAGGCTTCCGGGATGCCATTCATTGTTCTGGTTTTTAACCTCTGAAGTCTACTTTGTCTCTGTATTCAGGACTTACTAGAGTCAGCTTGTGCAGAACTTTCTTCCCAGGAAAATGTTCTGGTTATATCCTCATTGTGCCACCAGGGCTCCTAATAACAGACAACATAGAAGAGTTGTCCTGCTTTTAATAACTTAGCTAGAAAACAAGATCTAGGCAGAGTGAGCACTGCACCAATATGCTCTCCCATTCAGTTGCATGTCTACTTTTGCTCTATAGAAAATTAATATGGTTGAAAGTCAGTTGGTGGATTGGACTCCACCACGGTTAGCACCTTTGAAAGGTGAATGGAGATGAGGGGAATGGAGGTCATGAGATACAGTACTGTTTCTCAGTCACTACTCCAGCTTTATGAAATAGCCTCCTCTTGAGAAATTAAGTCTTGCACCACCCCTTTATTGTCTCAGAAGCTGCTTAAGATGTTCTGGAGAACCTCTCTTCTGAAGATTTTTTATCACAATTTTTAAATTGTCAGTTTGTTCTGTACCATTTATGACTTGCACTTGAGTTGTGCTATTTCTTATTTCTTATTATTGTAATTTTATATTGTTTACAATATTAATTGTTGGGATGCAGACTAAAAATAAAGGTAAGAGTTTCCTGTCCAGTTGTGTCCCATTCTAGGGCACATGGGTGACCTCCCATTCCTTGTCCCAGCTCCTGCCTACCTAACAGTTTGAAAGCATGAAAATGCAAGTAGATTAATAGGTACCACTTCAGTGAGAAGATAACAACACTCCATATGTCTTTGCTGTGGATCACTATGAGTCTTCATTGATCTGGCAGAATACACCTATAACACATAAACAAGTAAATTTTGGCAATTCTAAGAGTATAAATTTTGGATTGTTACATTCTTATGGATCAGAACATTTTTGTTGTGGCAAAAGAATTACTGCAAATTGTGGAGTACAAACAAAAACAGGATTGCAGTGTTCACCAAACAAAAACTTAAATCAGGATTACTACAAGCATTCAAAGAAGTCGACTCAAATGCAGAACGTAACATCATTTCTTTACTCCTAAGACCCACAAATATTCTTTTCAAATGTGCTCTTGTCATGATGTCTCTATAATTTTTCTTTTCCTTTTTTTTCAAAGCATGATAGAAACCATATAGCTAGCCATGGGCAGAACCACCCCATTTGCCACGTATATAAATGCAAACATAAATAAGGAGCATCCATTCTCAAACTTTTCTGAAAAGACCTACTTTTTCTTTTCCATATTGTCTAAGCCAAAATGCCAGGACAGGAAGCAGTAAGAACAGTGACCTCTCTGCAGCAGGATGAGAAGGAAGATTATGGGACAATTCTCTTGGGACCTTCTCCACAGAGGATAGTATTATGTATTAAGGAGAATCTCATGTTTTCTTTCTTGATTGTACAATTAGATTAGATGCACCTAGAGACTGTATTGCAAAGTGCTTTAAAGATGTTAACCATGGGGCTTAAGAGAGTTCACATCTTATAGAGTCCAATCCACCAACTGACTTTCAAACAAATTAGTTTTCTATGGAGGAAAAGCAGACACAGAACTAGATGGGAGAGCCTATTGGTGCAGTACTCACTCCACCTAAATCTTGTTTTCTAGCCAAGTTATTAAAGGCAGGACAAGTCTTTCATGCTATTTATTATTAGGAACTCTGGTGTTGCCATGGTTAGAATGCAGTATTGCAGGCAAACTCTGCCTACAGCCAGGAGTTTGATCCTGATGGGCTCCAGGTTCACTCAGCCTTCCATCTTTCCAAGGTCAGTGCAATTAGGACCCAGATTGTTGCAGGCAATATGCTTATATTACAGTATAAAATGCCCAGGCAGTGCTGCAAAAAACTGTGAGGTGGTATATAAGTCTAAGTGCTATTGCTATTTTCCCATTCTACCTCCCATTGTTGTAGTAGTGAATTCCTGGATTGAGGAGGGGGTCGGACTAGATAACCTTGTGATCTGACCCTTATATTCTGTGACTCTGTTCTTCTTTCATTTCCCATCAAAGATGTCCCTGCATCTACTCATCCAACACATTTTTGGAAGGTAAGAACCTTACAGCTGAGACCTTGTCTTTTGGCCAATGTACCATATATTTCACTATCTGGTATATTGGCAGCACTATATAAATGACTGTTATTAATGACTATGCAAATGAATGAGTTTAGTTGCACCAAGAGACTTTTCTTACTGAATGCTTTGATCTCTTTACAAAACCAATGGATCCCTTTCACAGCAAAGAAAGAAAGAAAGAAAGAAAGAAAGAAAGAAAGAAAGAAAGAAAGAAAGAAAGAAAGAAAGAAAGAAAGAAAGAAAGAAAAAGGCAGGAAACATATCTTTAAAAAAAGAAGAAGAAGAAGCAGCTCTCATTCACTCAGCCTTCTTCCTTTTCAGTCATCTCTTCAACTCATTCTAAAAGGAAAAAAAGGAAATTCACAAGACAGTAGAGTTAAATCTGGAAGGCAAACACCAAACCATCTTTTGGATGAATGATGGCCCTCTTCACCCACTTTGCATATTTATTGGCATTTGTCATGGTCTCCAGCCTTTTAAAATATCAGAATGTTCCACTTTAAAAATCTTATTTGCACTTTTTAGTCATGGAAGGATATTGTGAAATGCCTTATTCACTTCCATTGATTTTGTGCTTTTAAGGGTATCATATAAAACTCTTTAATAGGTAAAACCAACCTACCTGAAAATGGATTCTATATACCCTGTAACAGATTAAGACTAGTAACTGGTGTCATATTAAGTGAAAAAAGCAGATCATAAGCAGGGTTGCTTGTTTGCCATGCATCTGTACACTGGGCATTTTGCGGGATGTAAGTTATTACTTGCTAGAGCTTTTGTTTCCCTTTTTAAGAGCATGATTCTAGTCCTTAGTTTTGAGACACAGAGAACCTGCAAAAGATTAGATTCTCACTGCAGCTCTGAAAGGCAACAGGGTTAATAGGCTCCCTATGATAACAATTTGTTTTTCTATTATTGCAGTACTTTAGCTATTTATTTTATTTATTTATTTATTTATTAAAGTTGTATGTTGCCAAAGGTCCGTGCTATGTTCTCTTTTTAATTCCCTTCCTTCTCTTCTTATGCTTTAACAAAGAAAGCATAATTTGTGCACAGATTGATAAACACTCAAGATAAATGATGGGTTTGAGTCAGTGGTGGGATTCAAATATGTGAACAACTGGTTGTCTGTGTGGATGCCGTTTCTGGAAGTTCATTCTGGGCCTGGGCAACAAAAAAAATAGCTATCGGTTCTGCTGAAGTGGTGTGAACTGGCTGAATCCAGTTTAAATGAGGGAGGAAAATATAGCTTTACTTAGCTTTAAACTAGAGCCAGGTTATTGAGGGATCTTGTTCTATTGGTTCATTTCAAGAAATTTTCTCCCTTCCTCTTTTTCTCAGACACATATCACGCCATAATTCCTTCTGCTAGATATGAAATTGGCATGTATATTTGCAAAACTGGCATGTATTAGCATTTTTAAATAGAGTGGTATTATCTTTGGGCATAATCCCTGAGAGATCTCTATAGTTAGTGCTACTTCAAATTAAATAAATAAGCATACGGTGCATTATGCTTATGAAGTCATTCCAGACTGTACTGTGCTAATCATGCTGTGAAGTACTTAATAAGTTTTTAATACTGTTTAGCGTTTATCTGCTCTTTTCCTAAGAAAGCCAGGATGAAAATGTGTGTCAGTGTTGACTCTTAAAATCAACACATCTCTCTTAAACTCAGTTTATCTCTATAAAATACAATGTCCAGTGAGTGCATGCAAGAACTGACATTCCTACTTTTTTTTGCTTCATAATCTATGAAAAAAATGCTTTTCTAAAACTTCAGTATACAATTTGTGCCCATAGGGTTCAAATCCATCAGATTCTAAGAATTTTGGTGGGGTTAACCCATTCTCCTTCACGGTCTCCCTTTGACATCCTCCCTGCTCTGTAGCACTTCCTCATACTACTACTCTGGACTATTTTCCCCATCTTCAACAACTGGTTACACAGCTCCATCAGCAGCAAGGACCCAAGTGCTATGGCCCCTCCCTACTAACTTATCAGGTCCTTTTTCCAACCCAGGCATCAAATTCCTGCACAAGAGACTTAAAATTTTATTCATTTAACTGTGGTCTTGACCCCACATTTTTATCTTTTTGAGGTAATCCTGTCCCTTTAAAGTGTGGCCCTGACATGCCAGTCCAAGATTGGTACAATGTTTGGCCCATACATATAGAATGATCTATGTGATGGAATGGTTAAAATCTTGAATTAAGCCTGAGGACCCAGGTTCAAGTCTACCTTCAGCTGTAGGAGATGACCAGGCTTATCCGAGGTAAGGGTCAAATGTGCCATCAGTCTCAAGTCCTTTCATGCTCACAAGAGATCTAAGTCCAGTCCATCTTGAATTCCGTTGACTCTTATCTGCCGCCAATTTGCATTGACTGTTAGTAGTTCAGATTCTTGTAAAGAGCATCATCATGCAATAAACCTATATTCATTTCATGGACTTCTGATTTCTTGCTCTTGACATCAGCCATGGAAACTCACCATGTGACTTAAAGTCAGTTTCTCTGTCTTAACCAACCTACCTTGAAAGGCAATTGTGAGAATAAAATGAAAGGAGATTCCCATGGAAGAAGTTTGAGTTCTTGGAGTAAAGGTGGGATATACAGATCAAGTAAGAAATATACATTGCACATATATAGATCTTGGTATATTATAAGGACTGATGCTGAAAGTACATCTACTCTTTATATGTACTTGAAAATATGAATTCTTGAATACAATTAATGTTATAAACCAGAAGTTGCATATCTATTAAAACTTGGCTGCTGTATATATATAAGTAATTCGGTGTTCTTTATGTGAGTAGACACATCAGACCTTTGCATAGTTTATTTATTTATTTGGAGTAGAAATCGTTTTCAACTTACAACAGATTGTAAGTGACTTATGACCCATCCTCACAGTTATGACCATTACACCATCCTCATGGTCACATCATTGCAGTTTGGATGCTGGCAACTGGCTTGCATTTATGAAGGTTGCAGCATCTCAGGATCATGTGATCACGATCTGTGACTTTTCCAGCAAATTTCCAACAAGCAGAGTTAATTAAAGAAACTGGATTTACTTGATGCAAATGATTCTAAAATAAGGCCAGTCCTGTAATGATTCACTTAACAACCACACAGCTTAGTAACCAACATTTCAGTCCCAGTTGTACCTCTAAAATGAAGTTAAAGAATGGCAGAGTCAAGACTAAAAATGTGTTATAACCCATCGGTCGGGAACTCTGCTTATCCTGAGCAAAGCACCCAGAGAAAGATCTTTCCTAAATCCTAAATTGATCAGTCATAACTCAAGCTACCTTAAAGAGCATTAGGAAGCTTCAGCTGATGCAAAATGTGATGGCACAGGCAGTCTTTGGGGGCCCGCTGATCTGCAAGCTGCATTGGCTGCTGGTTTGCTTCCAGGTGCAATTCAAGGTGTTGGTTATTACTTATAAAGTCCTGCATGGTATGGCGCCAGGTTACTTGATGAATCATCTCATTCCAATAGGACTGGCCTGGCCCAGTCTTGCTGGCAGAGGAGGCATACTGGGGATCCCATCAGTCAAGGAATTCTGGCTGGCAGGGTTCATCAGCACAGCCTTCTCTGTGATGGCTCCTGCCTTTTGGGACATCATGTCCCTTGAGGTGAGTACGGCTTCCTCCCTCCTGACCTTTCAAAAGAGCCTGATAACATGGCTCTGCCAGTTGGTTTGGGACCCCAATGGGAAAGTACCACTCTGGAGGTGGTTGATCGACTAATACCAGTCCCCACTTCCCCTTGTACATTCTATGTTTAGTGTTAGTTATAATTTGTTTTTTTAATTATGGTTTTATTGTGATTTTATACCTTTGTATAGATTTATGGTTTTATTTTAATGTTGTAAGCTGTCCGGGTTTGCCTTGCAGTGAGATGGGTGACAAACAAATTTAATAAATAATCAACTCTTGATCTTTCCTCAAACCATCCCAAGATCTTATCCTCTGCAAGTGCAGATGCACAATGCACCTTAGATAAAGAGGAAAAATGCTTTCTTCAATGGAAGGTAGAAGGGTACATTGTTTTCTGGCTCACCTTTTCCTAACACTGTTTTTTTCCTCCTCTTGGGATGGTGCTGGAAGATCATGAGACCAAAGATGGAAGGCCTCACGCAGCTTGACTAACTTACAAGCTTTCATAACTAACCTGTATGAATGTATTTAGGGCATGGCTAATGACTAGTTTAATGAAATGTCATGCCAGAATGATCTGTTCATTTGCAAACGGGACTATTGAAAGAAGTTATGCCAGAATGCACAGAAAGGCATTCAATTTCAGACCTGCACTATTGCATCAAAGATAGGCATAAAACGGATGGGAGGTCATGAGGAATGAGACCAGATGACCAATTGTTAAACTGCTCATTCTTATAGATACAGGTAGCTGAAGACAAGTAGCTGGTCTTCACATCAGATAAAAACAATGTATTCCTATGCCCCTCCTCTCCCCCCCTTTTTTAATAAAAAGAGCTAAAATTCTGATAATACCCAATTTGAACTAATTGTCAGTTGCTGGGTAGGTGGTTGTCAGGTTACCCTACCATATTGTTCTGCTTAGTAGTAGATGGTAAGGGAGGAAAAAGAGGGAAAGAAGTAGAAAGAATTCAGCTCTTTATTCAATTTTCTCCCCAACAATATATTCTACCTCCTGCAATCTTCCAATGACATTCATTTCTTCAGAGAAGGAAATGAAAATTGGCCAGCCTGCTCTTCTGCACATTTGGACTAAGAGGTAAATAGCCTTAATCATTCTTGGACTAATTAGGCAAGAAATTCAGGATTTTACCTCTGATTGTTTTTAATGTGTTCATAACCTGTAGCTGAACAAACTGTAAGTAAACAAAAAGGAACTATGATACATGGTGCTTTGTTGGTGTAAGGGATGTATGTCATATATAACTAAGAGCTGGAGCAAGGAGAATAGACTCCAGTCCGTAGAAAAATGAATGGGCTAACAATGTAATGAGGATTTATGCCAGAGGATCTATCATGGTTCAGTTCTGCTTAGGGAGCAGGGGCAGTCTGCCCATTTTGGCTCTACAATGTAATGATCTCGGAACAGGAGTGGTCTAATGGCCCATCCCTCCAGAAACAAATAACATTCACCCAAGCACCATGGAGTTGGAGTCTAAGAGGTAGGATGTGATTGAAGGAAGATGTTGAGTGCAATTAAATCATTGCTCCATTTGACTTACCTGCCCTTGTGCTTACTTATTCTCACTTGAGTATGCTGCTTCCATAGAATAGGAAAATAGAACCTATCCCTACTAGCCCTAATTAGGATGCAATTCCCTCCCTTCTAACCACATTGGGAAAAAGTGTATATCTCTGGGGGTTCAAAAGGCGCAATTAAACTGGACCAGAACTTTGAACCAATTAACCTGTGCAGTTATTGTTGAATGGAACTGTAATGTATTGGGCTTTGTCTTACTAAAGAGTATCCCATGGGGTTAATTGCTGGAAGGTTGCTTAAGCTGGGAAGCTGGCTAACGGCTCCCAACTCCTCAGACCACCCATCTCCAGCGCCGCCATTGGCTGCTTCTAGGCAGCCATAGGTTGCTTTAAACCTATTGGCTGTCACCTAGAGGCCAGGGTATAAATAGCTGCATTCACAGCCCTGTTTCTCAGTTCAGTTCCTGTAAGCAAATAATGATTCTTGCTGAACTCACTCACCTTGTCTCTTCAATCAAGTACAGTGCAGTGTATGCCTCCCAGCATACACAAAGGACAGCACAGCAGGAGGCTGATGGTGCAGATCAGCAGGAGGGTTGGACAGCTCCGGGCGATAACCGCTCACACAGGATAAGCCTAATGACTTAAGCTGTTGACAGCCCCAGGCATGGTCAGCCTGGCGGGAAGCCAGGATTTGAACTCATTGGTCACCTGCACTGGCGGGAAGCCCAGGTTTGAACTGATTGGATGCCATCCACCTGGGCAGGTACAAATAGATGCCAGGTTCCCCTGTTTCCCCAGTTCGTTCTGTTCTGAATAAACTCATCATTACCCAGCTCTGTGTCCGCCTCTCTGTGAAGCACGTGACTTTACACGGGCGACGAAGGTGGGATCCTGCTCCGGAAAACGCTAGCCGCGGATGAACCCCCATCGGCAGCTCAGGAACCGACGCAGTACAACCCCGACCAAGGTAATGGCACAACTGGGACAATACCCCATCTTCAACAGCAACCGCCCCAAGGAGTGGGAGGCATTCGTAGGTCAGCTCGAGTGCTACCTACGGGCGAATGGGGTCAAGGACAACTGACAGAGAGCGGCAGCGCTACTCTGCAGCTGTGGCATGGAGACGTACCAGCTGGCGGTCGGTCTCTGCGCGCCCGACGACATTCACGCCGTCGGGTACAGCGAACTGATAACTAAACTAACGGAGCATTTTAAGCCCAAAACATCAGAGATAGCTTGGCGGTACCGTTTCGAGAAATGGGACCAGCGTCCAGGCGAGACCACAAAGCAGTACATGGCTGCCCTGTGACAAGCGGCGAGACTCTGCAACTTCGACAACCAGCTGTCCGGCCACGACAACGCAGAAGGGGAAGACTTCGAGGTAGACGCCATCCACCGCCAGCAGCGATCGACCACCTAGTCCCGGGACCGCATGAAGGAGCAACGCCCAGCGGCAGCTGAGCAGCGGTATCAGGAGTGTGGATGCGGAACGAGCGGCCCCTGGTCTACCCAGTCCTCCGGCTGCAGCGCTCATCACTCCCGGTCTACCCTGCAGTGCGGCAGCGGCCCCAGGTCTACCCAGCCCGGCTCGTTTGGACAACACCGGTCTACCCCGTGCATCGGCTGTGGGTCTGGAACCTCCAACCGATCTACCCATTGCGCCAGCTGCGGAGGGCAGCACCCCCGGTCTACCTGCTGTTTCAAGTCGGTGAAGTGTAGAGCGTGCTGGGAGACCAGCCACATCGCGGCGGTCTGTCAGAGCCGGCCGAGGGACAGTCTGCATGAGGTGGAGGCGGATTTCCAGCTGGCCACAGGTACAGGGGAGCGGTCGCCGAGGCTTACAGTTAGCCACACGGTGGGATGGTCGGCTGTTTGCGAAACCGAGGGACACCCACGCCTTATTCCAAAAATCAAACTGAGGGTTAAAATTCAAGGGGTCCTCTGCGTAATGGAACTTGACTCTGGGTCAGCCGTATCCATTATCTCCGCACGGACATTCAGCGAGATCTGCAAGTGGAGCGGCCAGCGGGTTCCCCTGAGGCCATCCAAACTGACCCTTTCAGACTTCCAGAACTCTCCGATTAAAGTCAGGGGGAGGCGTTGGTGACGGTCCACTACAAAGGGTTTAAGGGGAAGTTGAGCGTGCTGGTCGTCAAAGGGCAACGGACCAGCCTTGTGGGGCTAGGATGGTTCAGGGCGTTGGGCATTGGGATCACCGGGATCCACCAAACGCAGAGCCACACCTCTCTGGAGGGCATCTGCAGGGAGTTCGCAGATGTCTTCGATGAACGGTTGGGGAAGTACACCGGGCCCCCGATTTCCTTTAAATTAAATCGCCTAGTCCCACTGGTCAGGATGAAGGCGAGGAGAGTTCCCTTTGCGCTCAAGCATAAAATTGAGCAGGAACTGGATAAGTTAGTGGAACAGGGGGTGCTGACGCCGGTAGATGGGGTGGATTGGGAGACCCCCATAGTTACCCCGTTAAAGGCAAATGGGGACATTAGAATCTGCGCAGATTATAAGGGGACAATCAACCGGGTGTTAAGTGCGCATTTGTACCCGGTTCCCGCCGTAAGCAGCATCCTGGCATCCCTGCAAGGTGGGGCGGTATTCGCAAAATTAGATCTTGCCCAGGCTTATCAGCAGCTGCCGGTAGACCCCAAGGCAGCAAGGGCCCAGACCATCATCACCCACAAAGGGGCGTTCCGGGTAAACTGACTGCAATTCGGGGTGAGCGTAGCTCCGAGGATTTTCCAGGAAGTCATGGAAAAAACGCTAAAGGGCATCCCCGGGGTTTGCCCGTATTTTGATGACGTCCTTATAGTGGCCAGCTCGGAGGACGTCCTGGCATCATGGCTAAGAGCGGTACTCGGTCGTTTTAGGGATGTGGGTCTAAGACTGAAAAGGGACAAGTGTAAAATTGGGGTTACGGAGACGGAGTTTCTGGGATAGACGCGCAGGATAGACGCGCAGGGCATCCACCCGTCAGCCTCCAAGGTGAGGGCTATCAAGGAAGCCCCAATTCCCAAAAACAAAGCAGAGCTGCAAGCGTTCCTTGGTCTCATAAATTTTTATCATACATTCCTGCCACACAAGGCAACCATCGCGGAGCCCTTGCACAGGCTCCTGGACAAACAAACACCCTGGGACTGGACTGCCACACACACAAGCACGTTCAGGACCCTTAAGGACATGTTAGCCGGGGACGCAATGGTCACTCACTTCAGGGAGGACCAGCCCATCTGCCTAGCGTGCGATGCATCCCCTTATGGGATAGGGGCGGTCCTCAGCCACCTGTTCTGTACCAGCCTACTACCGGCCTTGCAGAAAGGCAACCCCTGTACAAACGGCAGTGGCTGAAGAGCGTCTGAGGCTGGAAAACGTCTGCCAAGATTTATTATACAAACAAGCAACAAAACATGAAACAAGATACCGGAACTTTGATCCTCAAACGGAGCGGTTGCTTTCAGCAACCAGCCCTTCCCCAAACACTCCCTTTATTAGAGTTCAGGGCGTGGCCTCCCTGTGCCTCCTTCCGAGGAGTCCCACAGCCTTTCTCTGCTTGCTTCTACTGGTCTGCCTCCTGCGTCGGGCGTCCTTGAACAGGGCCAGCTGTGGGTCCTCTTCATCTGCACTGTCGGGCTCGCGCAGCTGAGAAGAGGGGCCTGGCTGAGGGCTCTGCGAAGCCTCCAAGCCATCATCAGCAAGTTCGTCTTCAACACCCTCCTCCTCCCCCTCGTCTGAGTCATCCGAGTCATCCGACCCGGCTGCTGGACCCACAGGCTGACCCTGAATCACAACACTATCCCGCACCGCAGGGCCCTTCCCCCGGGGCTGCCGATCCGGATGCGGTCGGGATGGGAATTGTTCGTGAAAAGCAGTCACCAACGCAGGGGCATGAACGGCAGTCGCGTCTTCCCAAGTGAAGTCCTCCGGCCCGTACCCTTTCCACTCGATCAGGTACTGGAAACGACCTTTCAGCCAACGGGAATCCCTGATGCTGGCGACCTCGTACTCGGGGGTGCTGCCTCCATCACGAGGTCCTGATGGGTGAGGTTCCGCTTGGCGGAGTGGACAAGCCGGTTGTTCGGGGACCAACAGAGACCGGTGGAAGACGGGGTGCACGTGCAGGGAACGTGGCAGAGTTAAGCGGTAGGCGACCGGATTGATGACAGCCTCGACTGGGAACGGTCCTAAATATCGGTGGTCTAACTTCCTCGCCGGCCGTGTGGACGGTAAGTTCCTGGTGGACAGCCAGACCCGATCCCCCACCGATAGTGGAGGCGTATCCCGTCTTGACCGATCAGCAAACCTTTTGTAATCGGCCTTGGCCTTCTCCAACTGCCGTCGCACCAATCGATGGATCGCCTGTAACTCTGCCATGAAGTCATTCGCTGCCGGCTCCGGTGAGTCCACGGGAGAAAGGGGGAAAAACCGGGGGTGATAACCCACATTGGCCAAGAACGGTGTCATCTGCGTGGAGGTGTGCTGCGAGTTGTTAAAGGCAAACTCGGCTATGGCCAGATAGTTCACCCAATTGTCCTGCTGCAGGTTGACGTAGCAGCGCAGATACTGTTCCAGGATACCGATGACCTTCTCGGTACCCCCGTCAGTTTGAGGGTGATGCGCGGACGAGAGGCAAACCTTGATGTCCAACGCACGCATCAACTCCTGCCAGAAGCGGGCTGTAAACTGGGCCCCCCTATCGGAGACGACTCTATCGGGGAGGCCGTGCAGCCGAAACACCTGTTGGATAAACATACGACTAGTGGCGTGAGCTGACGGTAAGCTGCGACAGGGGATGAAGTGCGCCATCTTGGTCAGCATGTCCACCACCACAAACACTGTCGTGAAGCCGGAGGATGGGGGTAAATCTGTCAGAAAGTCCATGGACACAGCCCCCCAGGGTCTCTTGGGTGTTGGCAAAGGCTGCAGTAATCCAGGCGGGGCCCCTGTCGCTGACTTGGCCTGCCTGCATGGGATGCAGGAGGTGACATAAGACTGGACGTCGTGTCGGACTCGGGGCCACCAGAAGGTACGGGAGACCAGGTTCAGAGTCTTGAACAGGCCAAAATGCCCCGCTGCCGGGTTATCATGACACTGGCTGAGGACGAGACCCCTGAGTGGCCCTCCCGGAACATAGAGCCGGTCACGATAATACAAGAGTCCATCCGTGACCGTCTAAGGCGAATCTGGCCCCACCTCCTCCTTCCGCTGAGCCACCCACGCCTCCTGCTGCTGCGCCTCCCGGATCCGAGCTCGTATATCAACCGGCTCCCGCACCGCAGCAAAAGACTCGACTGGGATCACTGTCCTGGGCAGAAGCTTGTCTTCCACTCGGGTATATTCGGGCTTCCTGGACAGAGCATCCGCTCTCTGATTGTGCCCGCTTGGTATGTACCGCACCCGGAAGTCAAACCTCGCAAAGAAAAGAGACCACCGGATCTGGCGTTGGTTCAAATTCCGAGCGGTCTGCAGGCTTTCCAGATTTTTATGGTCCATCCGGACCTCAATTTGATGCCGCGCCCCCTCCAGATGATGTCTCCAAGCCTCGAACGCCGCCTTGATGGCCAGCAGCTCCTTCTCCCAGATGGTATAGTTGCGCTCCGAGGGGTTCAATTTCCGAGAGTGATACGTGCAAGGGAAAAGGGTACCGCTGGGCATCGTTGCCTGGAGTAACACTGCCCCAATGGCAATGTCGGAGGCGTCCGCCTCCACGACAAACGGCCGTTGCGGGTCAGGATGCTTCAAGATGGGCTCCTTCATGAAGGCTTCCTTCAAAGCCTGGAACGCCTGTTGTTCGGGTGCGTTCCACTGGAACCGAGTCTTCTTCTGCAGGAGCCGGGTGAGGGGGGCTGTCAAGGCAGCAAAGCCAGGGATGAATGTTCGGTAGTAGTTGGCAAATCCAAGAAGTCGCTGAACATCCTTCACGCGACGCGGGGGTTGCCAACTCTGCAACGTCTCCACCTTACTCGGCTCCATGGCGATGCCCTCAGGAGAAATGCGGTGACCCAAGAAATCGATGGTCACCTGGTAGAACTGGCACTTCTCCAACTTGGCAAACAGCCGATTTTCTCGGAGGCGCTGCAGGACCTGACGGAGATGCTGATGATGCACTTCACACGATGGGGAGTAGATCAGGATGTCGTCCAGGTAGATCACGACAAACTGGTCCAACAAATCCCGGAAGATGTCGTTCATAAAATGCTGAAACACAGCAGGGGCATTAGTCAGGCCAAACGGCATCACCGTGTACTCGAAATGTCCATAGCGAGTACCAAACGCCGTCTTCCACTCATCCCCCGGCCGAACTCTGACGAGGTTATAAGCTCCACGCAGGTCCAGTTTCGTGAAGATCTTAGCCTCCCGGAGTCGGTCCAAGAGCTTGGGGATGAGGGGCAGCGGGTAACGGTTGCGCACCGTGATGGCGTTGAGTTTCCGGTAGTCGCAGCAAAGCCGTAATTCGCCCGACTTCTTTTTGACGAAGAGCACGGGTGCAGACACTGGCGAGGACAAGGGCCGGATGAAACCGCGAGCCAAATTCTTCTCCAGGATGTCCCGCAATGCAGCCAACTCGGGCTCCGACATGGAGTACAAATGCCCCACTGGGAGAGGCGCATCAGGGACTAAGTCAATGGAGCAGTCATAGGGCCTGTGCGGGGTTAATTGATCCGCCTCTGACTCGCTGAACACATCAGCAAAGTCGGACAGTTCGGGAGGCAAGGAAACCCCTGGGGAACCCTCCACCTGGCCGGCACAGATATGGCGGGAGTGGTCCACGCACTGCAAGCTTGGGAAGGTGACCAAGTTCTGTGACCAATAGATCTGTGGGTCATGCGCCCAGAGCCATGCCAGTCCCAAGACCACGGGGAAGTGCAGATCCGAAGTGATGTAGAACTGGATGGCCTCCACATGGGAACTGATGGCCATACATACTGGTTGCGTGGCGGCCGTAATAGGCCCGGACAGGAGCACTCGACCATCGATAGTCTCCACTAACATGGGCGGATCCACCGGACACTGGGGAACAGCCCATTTGGCCACAAAGGCTGAGTCCATAAAGTTTGTGGTAGCCCCAGAGTCAATTAAGGCATGGACTGGAATCCCCTCTGGCTTGCCAGGAAGGATCAGACGTGCCTCCAAAATCAAATGCCGTGGAGGTTCACAGGCACCATCGGAACGGCGTCGCTCGGTGTTGTTATTGTTGTGGGACGCCCGATCTATCACACCGTCTAGATCGGGCTCGGGGCGTTTCCCGACAGCAAAGTAGAGGACTTTCTCGGGGCAGGCTTGGTCACTGATGCCCGCTGACGCTTCTTTGGGCAAAAAGCAGCCAAATGTCCAAGGTCCCCACAGTAAAAACACAACCCCCCCGATCGTCGTCTGTTCATTTCCGTCACCGTAAGACGAGACCTGGCGGCACCCAGCTCCATTGGCTCCTCCCTTTGGACTGGAGGCTCACGCACAACAGGGGCGGCAGGGGTCTGTGGGGTGGCACGGCGACTCTTTCGCTGCTGCAACCGGGCATCGATCCGCAGGCAAAGATGGATCAGCCCATTCAGGTCTGAGGGAATGTCCACACGGGCCAGCTCATCCAACATCTCCTCCGACAATCCATCCTGAAAGGCATCCACGAGCGCAGCCTCATTCCAGGCAGAATCCTGGCTAAGCAGCCGGAAGTCGCTGATATAGGCCTGTAGGGGGCGTTGACCCTGCCTCAGAGCTTTCAGGCGTCGGGTGGCAGTCTGCGTCTTAATTGGGTCCTCGTACATTAGACGCATATGGTCACAAAACCCCACAAAGTTGTCCAACAATGGGCTAGGTTGAGCCAGCAGAGGCGTGCCCCAACGAGCTGCATCCCCCGAAAGAAGGCTTAACACAAACCCCACCTTATCCCGGTCAGTGGGGAAATCAGCCGCTCTCACGCTGATAAAGAGCTGGCATTGTCCCAGGAAAGCAGGAAACAGTTCAGGAATACCTGTAAATTTGTCCGGCATTGCTACCTGGCATTTTCTCCTGGGTGGGGGTGCAGCATGAACCTGTGCTTGCAGTTGAGCCACCTGAGCTGCCAGCAAAGTGAGTTGCTGAGTGAGCTAAGCATTCTCAGCACGAAGCTGCTCCATAATAGTTGTAAGGGGTGGGAGGCTGAAAGCAAACTGTTCTGTACCAGCCTACTACCGGCCTTGCAGAAAGGCAACCCCTGTACAAACGGCAGTGGCTGGAGAGCGTCTGAGGCTGGAAAACGTCTGCCAAGATTTATTATACAAACAAGCAACAAAACATGAAACAAGATACCGGAACTTTGATCCTCAAACGGAGCGGTTGCTTTCAGCAACCAGCCCTTCCCCAAACACTCCCTTTATTAGAGTTCAGGGCGTGGCCTCCCTGTGCCTCCTTCCGAGGAGTCCCACAGCTTTTCTCTGCTTGCTTCTACTGGTCTGCCTCCTGCGTCGGGCGTCCTTGAACAGGGCCAGCTGTGGGTCTTCATCTGCACTGTCGGGCTCGCGCAGCTGAGAAGAGGGGCCTGGCTGAGGGCTCTGCAAAGCCTCCAAGCCATCATCAGCAAGTTCGTCTTCAACACCCTCCTCCTCCCCCTCGTCTGAGTCATCCGAGTCATCCGACCCGGCTGCCGGACCCACAGGCTGACCCTGAATCACAACACCACCTAAGGGAGGATGGCACGCAGGCTCCCATAGCATACTATTCCCGGACCCTGTCAGTGGCGGAGAGAAACTACGCGCAGATAGATAAGGAGGCGCTGGCAGTGGTCGCGGGGGTAAAAAAGTTCCACGACTACCTGTACGGGAGGGAGTTCCTCATTTACACGGATCACAAGCCCCTGCTGGGATTATTCACCACGGAGAAGCAAACGCCACAGATTCTTTCACCAAGGATGCTCCGTTGGTCCATTTTTCTGTCAGCATACTCCTGTAAGCTGATCCATAGACCAGGAAAGGAAATGGGACATGCCGACGGACTCAGCAGACTTCCCCTAAGGGAGGCTGGACCGGATCCCACTCCTGCTAACCAGATATTAGCAATACAGGAGCTAGCTGAGTGCCCATTAGACGCTAGCGACATAGCAGCCGAAACTCCCAGGGACAAGATTCTTAGCAGAATTCAGTCCTGGGTTAGCAGAGGGTGGCAGGACAAGTCACCGGGACCTGAGTTCACAGCATTTTTTACGTGGAGGCACAAGCTTTCAACCCATAAAGGCTGCCTGCTGTGGGGGAGCAGGGTCATCATCCCCACAAAACTTAGGGAGAAAGTCCTTCAGTCCCTTTACGAGGGTCACCCGGGAGTGGTAAGAATGAAGGCTCTGGCCAGGAGTTACCTGTGGTGGCCTGGGTTGGATAAAGAGATAGAGGGATTGGTAGCAGGATGTTACACATGCCAAAGGTCTCGCCCAGAGCAGGCACACGCTCCAGTCCACAAGTGGGAACAGACTCACACCCCCTGGTCCAGGGTCCATATAGATTATGCAGGGCCATTTCAGGGACACACCTTCTTAGTCATCGTGGATAGTCACTCCAAGTGGTTAGAGGTGGTACCTGTGTCCAACATGACATCAGCGGGCACAATACAGGCACTAAGGGGAGTGTTTGCCACACATGGGCTACCAGATGTAGTAGTATCTGATAACGGAGTGCAATTTACCTCCTCGGATTTCCAGGTGTTCCTGAGGACCTTGAGGATTAGGCATGCCGCTTCAGCGCCCTTTCACCCTGCCAGTAACGGGTTGGCAGAGAGGTTCGTGTGGACTACCAAGGATGCACTCAAACGAATAGTACAAGGGGACTGGAAACAGAGACTGGCCACATTCCTCCTCCATCAACACGCAACACCCTGCACAGCCACAGGAAAGAGCCCAGCGGAGCTCAGGTGGGGCAGACGCCTCATAACTACGTTAGACAGACTCCACCCAGACAGGGTTTCAGCAGACACAGAACCCCCAACCCTCAAAACAAGTTTCAACATAGGGGAGCAGATCTGGGCCAGAAATTACAGCACAGGGCATCCATGGGTTCCAGGTGAAGTGGTGGAACAGACAGGCCCCCTGTCCTACAGAGTAAGGGGGGAGGGGGGACTCCTGTGGAGGAGACACTTAGATCAACTAAGGAAGAGAGCCCCTGAGAGGACGGGTGGAGAATCAAGGGAAACAGCAAGGGAGGAGGCAGAGCAAACACAAACACACACACAGCCACAGCCACAGTCACCCAGAAGAACAGCAGGAAGGGTTTTGGGGCATCCATCTGCCTGGCAGGGAGCTGACAGGGAAAGTAGGCAAGAGCCTGAGGGCAGCAGGTCACAAAGAGCCAACACAGAAACACATGCACACACACAAATCAGACCAACACAGCCAGACCAAGGAACAGGAAGCAGAACTGAAACCACTACAGAGCCAAGCCTGAGAAGATCGAACAGGACACACAGAGCCCCCAGCTACCTCAGTGATTATGTTCGCTCTTAAGCCTGGGGGGAGGAGGAATCTGGAGGGTTAAATGTAAAAATTGTAAATAAGCTGTATATAGTTAAGAAGGAACTACGGAGAATCATCCTCACTATGGGGGAAGGGGTGCAGTGTATGCCTCCCAGCATACACAAAGGACAGCACAGCAGGAGGCTGATGGTGCAGATCAGCAGGAGGGTTGGACAGCTCCGGGCGATAACCGCTCACACAGGATAAGCCTAACGACTTAAGCTGTTGACAGCCCCAGGCATGGTCAGCCTGGCAGGAAGCCAGGATTTGAACCCATTGGTCACCTGCACTGGCGGGAAGCCCAGGTTTGAACTGATTGGATGCCATCCACCTGGGCAGGTACAAATAGACGCCAGGTTCCCCTGTTTCCCCAGTTTGTTCTCTTCTGAATAAACTCATCATTACCCAGCTCTGTGTCCGCCTCTCTGTGAAGCACGCGACTTTACATACAGAACCCAGAATATAACAGGAACAATGATTAAAAGACAAATTATAGCAAAAGAAATGCACTCTTAGTACGTAGACAGTAGGAAGATGACTTGACAGAAATATGCAAGAACTGTTACCTAGGTCCTAGGCAAAGAGAGCTGAAACATTAAATAGGTCCTAGGGTGCAAGGCAGTGTTTGGAAGCAACTCAGGCAAAGAGGCAGGCACTGAGGTATAACATGGGAGGCATACCAGGGGAGGTACAGCTTAAGCAGACTTACAAGATTCTGTTCATATAGTCCATCTCAAGAAAGTGTCATTTTTTGTTTGAGTTGTTCTTCTGGTCTGATCTACTTAGTGGGACTGACATAATGCCACTTAGGTTGGTAATTACAAAGGATTTCTTTTTCCCTGGACAGTTCCTCCGGAAAGACTAACAGGGATCTAGTGATCCCCCATTCTCCCATGCCACTGAGAAAGCTCTAGAGCTTTTACATATACAATATATTTTTCCTTATTTTTCTCTGGCATCGCATTTTATGTTTATGTATTTTTACTTACAGTTACCTTCATATTTCCCAGGTTAGAGGTTTGTTATTGCTGTTGTTTACTATTTGACTGACACATAACTTGGAGATTATTAAAATATATTCTATCATGCAAACCTGCCTTAGAAGGGTTTATTCTTAAAAATAGTTAAAACCCATAAATTAAAACAAGATTGTTTTTTAATCACACTATTTTACATGGTTACAGGATGAGTTCAGAGCATGAAAGAAGAAAAAGACTTATGCGAGGGAAAGGTTGCCAGACTTTTTAGAAGGATTTTAAAACTCAATAAAGAATAAAGTTTTGACTATCTCATAAAGCTGAGGAAGTCAATGCAGCTCCCATCAATTTCCACTGTGGAATTCTGCTGGAGAAAGATGAACTCTAACTGGATTTTGTTGCAGCAATGAAAATTTCAAATTCATTCTGTGGGGGTTTGAAACATACAAACACACACACACCCCTTTAGTCAAGAGGATAAGCACATAAAAGAGGCTTTTAAACAAACATTCAGAACAATAAAAGTTCATTTGATTAAAAACCCTCATGGTGTTAGGTATAGTATATATTGTTTTCACTGATTTTATTCTCAAAAAAAAAAAACCTTTGGAAGGAATCACTTCCTCGCTTGGTATGAAATGATGCCCTATGGCAATTTAGAAAAAGTGGAGCTCAGCCTGTACAATAGAGTAGTGGCTTTATGAAACATTTTGCATGTTCCAATGTTGTCAAATAATACACAGTCACCTGATGGATGTTATGGGCTGCCTAAAGCCAACATTCAATCATTCTGAGAAATGAAATTGTTGAAGATGCTTAAAGATACCCAAATCAGACTACAGCATATAATGCTAATAAAATCTGTTTTATGTACAGGAGGATTTAGAGAATAAAATTGAAAGTGTGTGGCTGTAGGAAATTGCCTGTGCATATCTTAACTTGAATATAAATTTTAAAAGAAATGGGGTCTTCCCTTACATTGGAGATGGAGCTGACGTTTTATTGTGATGAGAAGCTATCATAACAGCGCTCTCATCAATAATGTTATTTCAACCTTAAAATTAACATCTGTTCTCTAACATTTTATCATTTCCTAGACTCCATTATCCATAGTAATAGTTATCAAAGTATAGGCTGGAAAAATCTAGCAATTCTTTTTTTTAAAAAAATTCCCTAGTGCCAGTGTATTTTTTAGATGGTAAAAAGCAGAAAACATGATCACCTGCTGGGAGATATCATGATTCAATTTATAACCTTTTATAGAGTTTGAATAAAGTAGCCATAAGTTTAGTAGCTTACCTATTTCCTTCCCTTCAGTTATAGTATGCTTAATTTACAGGTTCAAAACTGAACTTTTGTGTTGAGTTTTGTTACAAGCCTCACATAATTTGTGACTGAGCTACGCAAATGGATTCCTTTTGCTGTTATTGCAAAACTGGGTGTGGTCAATTTTGTCATGTTGGATGACAGGGCAGGCTCAGAAAACCATGCTTCACATCGTAGGGATTGGAAAACAGTAAGATCACACTACATATTACATTTTTGGATATATGATCCAGGTGTACATTTTAAAACACCTTGTAAACAAAGACTTGGGGACTGGGAATGAGAAAAAAAAAGCTTATGAAAAAAAACTCATTGTTTGAGAACAAGAAGCAGTAAAGTTGAAAGAAGATGATTAGAGATACCCCTGATTAATAGGGGCAAAGGAAATAGGTGTGAAATGGACACATTTGAGGTGGTCTTCGACATTTACACCATTAGTTTGACAAATTTAGCTGTAGGTGCATCCCCTACCTTCAAGTTATTTGAAGAAATGGCATAACCAATTAATACAGTGTTTTGTTCTGTGGTTGTTGCAGTATGACATAATTTATTTATTTATTTTATTTTATTATATTTATATACCGCCCTTTCCCGAAGGACTCAGGGCGGTTTGCAGGGTGATTAAAACAAAAAATACAAAAGTTAAAAACAGATTTTAAAAAATTATATCCGTCCCTGAACAAATAAAACCCCAGTTAAAATTGAAAAGTGTATGGGAAAAACAAACAGGACAACTTACCAATTATGCATTTGTTCAATTCCTTATTTTTCCAAAACCAAAAATTTATAAATTGGGGGGGGGGGAGAGAATAAACCCAAATGAAAATTGATCTCATTGGTTGACATATGTTGTTTTAGATATAATTTTGTAGATGATTTCTTTTATGTAATCACTTTTCTGTATGTGCTTCACCCAGTTGTCCTAGCACATTTCTTTGTTATTTTTTCCTAAATGTATGCATTTTTGTATTATTATTTGTATTATTATTTTTTTAAATGAAAACTGTTTAGCGACATTCCAAAGAGGCAGATCTCCTTGGGGGAAAGTCTCCGTTTAATTGGTTTCATCCATTGTGCTGGGACATGCGTGTTATATTTGAAAGCTAGGATGAATGCCTAGTTAATAGCACTATTGTTGCTACAGTGGAAATAATTAAGTGCAAAGGAGCACTTAGGAAGAAAAGGCAAGAAAAAGTAACTGCTGAACTCTCCCACACCTATACAAGCATGGCTCCACCAACTGAAATATCCATCAGTTTACGTGTTAGCTTTGAGAGAAGCCTACCAGGTTATAATCTCAGTTCTTATTTCAGGGCCAAAAACCATGTGGAACTGAGCCAGAAGCCTTGCTGAAGTCAATAGGTTAAATCCCCTGCATTTTCATCATCCATCAAACCAATTATACTACCAGACAAATAGATCAGAATGGATACATGCAACATGGATCAAGCCTATCTAGTCTGGTTGCTAGCCACCTTTGAATTTTCTTCCTCTAGAAAAATAAGACACCTATCTATATTTTGATAATTCCTCCCCAATAAAATCCTAGAGACATGAAACTGATGTACTTATAATTTCCCAAATCAATCTACTTGGAACCTTTGTCTGCTTGTCATTTAAACCTTCTGTGTTCCGGTAAGTAAGGGTTTCTCCCCTGCTACGTAGATGGTTGGCAGTGTCAGATATGACAATGTAAGTCAGCTTTGGTTGAGGGGGAGAAAAGCCTAGAATCTATTTGCTATCCCTCCCCCACCGAATTTATGCATAATTTAAAAATGCACATTTATAAATTTACGCACCAAAAAAAAAGGACAATGGGTGTATACAACAAAAGAACTTTCGTTGTCTTCGCAGAAATGTATTATATGGTGCCCTGTATTGTTTTCTTTTTAATTATCAGGAAAGGCTCCAATTCTGCTTAGCAGTTTGGGGGCTATGCCATTGGGATCTAGCAAAGCAAACTGTGAGTGCATAACTGGATGTCTATTGTGGGATGTCGCACTGTATTGGCCACTTCTCACATTATGTAGTCTGTTACAATGAAGAATTATAATGTACAAACAAATCAACACACATAGCCTTGGCTTTCGTTCATGACAACTTTACTGGGGGGATGCTGAGTATCGAAGCCAGCTGCAAACAACTAATAGTAAATTGAAATGCCATCTTCTGCCAATGGGTTTTAAATATTCTCTTAGAGCTGGAATTCCAGAGAACAATAACCAAAGCATCCCAGTTTAACAAGAAAATTCATAAAGAAATCTAAAGACACTCCCAATGAAAATGATTCTGGAAATATTGTAATATAATCCATTCCAACTAGAAGCATTTGCTCAGTTTTAATTGGTTATAATGTGTATATATTTATAATACTCTTAAATAAACCCTGTAAGCTTGTTAAATTAGCTATATCTATCTATCTATCTATCTATCTATCTATCTATCTATCTATCTATCTATCTATCTATCTATCTCAGAGCAAATAGACATTTTTTCAGTAACAAAAAAAAGGTACAGAATCACAAATACAGATACCAAATACTTGGTGAATACTGGAAATAGCTTAGATCAATAAATGTGTCTGACGATGCACAATCTGATTTTGAGATTTGACAGTTGGAAAGTAATAGTGCTTAATATGTGATAGCATTTGACCTGCAATGGTATTTTGCATTTGATAGCTGACAGCTTTGAAGGATGTACCTGAGATACATGCCATAAGTCCAGTGTCATCAAAACTAGCAGTGAAATCCTACGTTGGGTTTCTTAGAGAAGGAAGGCTTGTTCAAATAAAGTACATTAAAGTAAAATTATATAGAAGTAAAAGTAAGGGGAGATCTGCCACCTTAAGCAAAGCAAATTTTGAAAGCTCGGTTAAAATACACAGCTGGAATGGAAAAGGGGAGATTATGTAAATACTTAATGTCACATTAAAAATATTAAAGCATTATATGATTATGAGCTGAAGTTTGGCAGGTGATGGAGTTGCCATCAGAAAGTGTTTATTTGGAAACAAATTCTATGAAAAGACTTTCTGTGCATCTAAGCAAAGGAACTAAATGCATTAAAATGAAGGTGCAATCACTCACTTACTCAAAGAGTAGAGAGTCAAAGGGTCAGTTGCTAACCTGCCCCATCTGCTGTTACCCTTCATGCCTCAGAAAGATGATCCAGTGTAAAAATATCCTCCTGAATCATTCAAAACCAAAAGAAGCTTCTTCCTAGTGAATTCTACTCTATATTCTTACTCTATAAGCTATTAAATCCACTGATGGTGTGACTTGGACTTTAACATGGAATCAAATGTGAAACTTTAGAGCCAAGTCAAACCAGGCAACAAAAGATTATCCATACAATAAAGGCTGAGGGGAAAAAAAGCTTTAGGTGCTTTTAAACTTTTTTTTTTAATTTGGCTTACATTATCATGTTTTAATTTTAATTTTAATTTGGCTTACATTATCATGTTCCGTGCGCCTTTGGCGTCTAGTCATGCCAGCCACATGACCACGGAGACGTCCTCGGACAAGCGCTGGCTCTTCGGCTTTGAAACGGAGATGAGCACCGCCCCCTAGAGTCAGAAACGACTAGCACACACGTGCGGGGGAACCTTTACCTTTACCTTTTATCATTCATACTTTTTTTGATTAAAATTTAAACAGGGCTGTACATTCCTCAGGGCCTTGCATAGATACAGAAACGACTTCTTCTATCTCTGGGAAAGAAATGCAAGGTAAGTGCTACTATCAATTTGATGAAGTTGAAAAACTACCTTACCATTCCAACTGACTGGCTGATTGATTATCTCAGCAAACATCAGGTTGGTGTTGAGACTTAGCAACTGCATAGGTAGATTTTCTCTGACTCTCTTGTCCTGAACCTAGTCTTTTAGGTGTTCCTACTATGCATTTGTCAGTACTGTAACTAAGCTCATCCACCTGATTGCTGGTCATCTGCTCTTTCCCTTCCACCTTTTTCAGCTTTAGAGCCTTAGCAGAGCTAGGTCTTTGCATGATGTGATTAATGTTGAGTATTTTGAACCTGGTCATTTGTGCCTCCAGCAAGAACTCTTGAGTTGATTTGTTTGATGATTCCTTGGTTTGCTTGTTGTTGTTGTTTTGGTTATCCATGATATCCTCAGGAGTCTTCCCCAACAAGTTTAAGAGTGTCATATTTTTCCAGTATTCCACTTTTACTTCCATAGAGTATCATACAAAATACCATTGTCTTTACTACACCAATCTATATAGGTACAGGATAGACATATTGCAGTGATAATGGCAAATATCTGTAGCTCAGGTGTAGGATGAGGGTGGAGGCTTGTTCTCTGAGCTTGTGGGTTGGCTTTCAAACATTTCGTTACCAGGCTAGGTAACATCTTCAGTGGAGTTTAGGGAATGTCAGCATCGGTGGTGTTCTGCTTCTAAGGGATTCATGTGGTCAGTAGGTCTTATGATGGGAGAGTCACATCAGGTGAGGGTGTTGTAATGGGTCTAGTGATGGGTCTTGTGATGTGTCAGGTGTGAGTCACATCAGGTGAGGGTCAAATAAGGTGAGGCTGACCCCTCACAAAACCCATTATAAGACCCTCACCTGACATGACCCACACCTGACCCATTACTAGACCCATCACAAGACTTACTGCTGAAGATGTAACTAGCCCAGTAACGAAATGTTCGGAAACCAACCAACCAACATCCACCCTCATATACTGCAGCATTTGAATATCTTTTCCAAGGACTTTGTGGCTCTCTTCCAGTTCCCTTGCAATGTGGAGAGTAGAGAGGGCTTAAGAACATTAATAACATCTGAGATGATTTCATTTTAAAAAGCATTTGGGTGGATTCTTCTATTGGCTAAAAGGCATTAGAACAAAACCTGTGTATTATAACAGATGACAAAAGATTTCAAAGAAAACTACAACCTCTTGCCTCCTCACATAGCCAGCCTCCAGTTAGCGTATTTTCCTACTAAAACTCTTACCTGTCACAACTGATTTTGCTCCCTTTTTGCCTTCACATATTTTCCAACAACAAATGGGATGCAGCCCCACTATTTTGTCTTTACAGTCCAGGGAGGGGAGAGGAGCAGAGAGGAGCAAGCAAACAATGAGCCCCTTTGCGACTGACCCAGCTCCATAGTTTTGCATGTGGAATGCGAGGGATTCAGCTGCCACTCTGCTCAGCCTATTTGGTAGATCTTGTGTTAATTCTCCATGATGAAAAGCTGCCTGCCTCCTGGGAACTACGTACAGCCTTCAACGCTGGCCAGGTCTGGCAGTTTTATCATGCACACCAACCAAAGACATAATCAATTCCCCACTTGGCACTTTACACTGAATACCCACTTTTTCAGCTTGATAGCAGGAACTAAATTAGTTATTTAGCAACTAGACCCCTAATTTAAAGTGAGCAAGTGCCTTGACAAGCCTTATTGTTCAAGGTACTTCGCTCTCCCCCACCACCACCTCTTTGCTTTCCAAGGAGAGGCCCTACAGATCCAGGGGAAGTGATAAATAGACAATTAGAAAATAGATATATTTTGTTAGATCTGCAAAGCTCCCCAGTGCTGTCAGATGTACAATAAAAGGGGGTCTGCTAAATTGGTGGGCAATGAACACCATCTGTACCATCATCACTCCTACAGACACAAAGCCATATGCGGCCATTTATGGGACCTCCCCCAGAATAGATCGGACCAATAAGACCAGAGGGAACAAAAAAATACTTGACAAAGTTGACTGCTCTTCATTGCACAAGAATAAAATATCTAATGGAGTGTAATGGAGGGCATCAATCATTGCTGGGTAAATCCCTGGTTTTAATACTTTGCTCAGAGCTAGTTGGGCACAAGGATTTGCCTGTAATAAGTCAATAATTAATATAGACATTGAATGGCAAGATGATGTTCTTTAAGTAGTACCAAACGATGTGTGGCATCCAATAGCAAGGGCAAAAATAAATTCTGGTTCCTGAGAACAGGAAAATGAAACAAACAGGCAAAACCCAGCAGGCGGAATTTTTTTTTTTGACCAAATGTAAAAATGGACACCAGAATGAGATTCGGGGTTAAATTTCATGCTTAAAATGGTCCTTTTTCTAGTTTTTAAAAAATCAACCTTTTTTTGGTTTCCGGGGAAGGAAATTACCGAAGCCGGGGTCAGGGATTTTTGTCCCCAGAAGATGATTATTTTTTTTGACCCAAATGTAAAAACAAATGACAGAAGGAGATTCGGTGTTAAATTTCATGCTTAAAAATATTGTTTTTTCTATTTTTAAAAAATCCAGCTTTTTTAGGTGTTCGGCGAAGGACATTCCTGATGTCAGGGTTAGGGATTTTGTGCTGAGGAGGAAAAAAATTTTTTTGACCCAAATGTAAAAACGGATGCCAGATTGAGATTCAGGGTTAAATTTCATGCTTAAGAATATTGTTTTTTCTAGTTTTTAAAAATCAACCTTTTTTTGGTTTCTGGGGAAGGAAATTCTTGATGCAGGGGTCAGTGATTTTTGTGTCCAGGAGGTGATTTTTTTTTGACCCAAATGCATAAATGGATGCCAGAGTGAGATTCAGGGTTAAATTTCATTCTTAAAAATATTGTTTTTTCTAGTTTTTAAAAATAAACCTTATTTTGGTTTCCGGGGTCAGGGACTTTTGTGCTCAGGAGGTGAATTTTTTTTTTACCCAAATGAAAAAACACACGCCAGAATGAGATTCGGGGTTAAATTTCATGCTTAAAAATATTGTTTTTTTCAATTTTTAAAAAATCAAGCTTTTTTAGGTGTTCAGGGAAGGACATTCCTGATGTCAGGGATAGGGATTTTGTGCTCAGGAGGAAAAAAAATTTTATGACCCAAATGTAAAAACAGATGCCAGATTGACATTCCGGGTTAAATTTCATGCTTAATAATATTGTTTTTTCTAGTTTTTAAAAATCAACCATTTTTTTTCCGGGGAAGGAAATTCCTGATGCAGGAGTCAGTGATTTTTGTGACCAGGAGGTGAACTTTTTTTTCACCCAAATGTATAAACGGACCCTAGAATGAGATTCAGGGTTAAATTTTATTCTTAAAATTATTGTTTTTTCGAGTTTTTAAAAATCAAGCTATTTTGGTGTCTGGGGAAGGAAATTCCTGATTCCGGGGTCAGGGATTTTTGTGCCAATGTGGTGAATATTTGTTTTCACCCGAATGTAAAAACAGATGCCAGAATGAGATTCTGGGTTAAATTTCATGCTTAAAAAAGGTCCTTTTTCTACTTTTTAAAAATCAAACATTTTTGGTTTCTGGGGAAGGAAATTCCTGATGCCCGGGTTAGGGATTTTTGTGCTCAGGACGTGAATTTTTTTTTTGACCGAAATGTTAAAAACAGACACCAGAATGAGATTTGGGGTTAATTTTCATTCTTAAAAATATTGTTTTTTTCTAGTTTTTAAAAATCAAACTTTTTTGGTTTCCAGGGAAGGAAATTCCTGATTCCCGGTAAGTGATTTTTGTGTCTAGGAGGTGAATTTTTTTTTGACGCAAATGTAAAAACGGATACCAGAATGAGATTTGGGGTTAAATTTCATGCTTAATAATATTGTTTTTTCTAGTTTTTAAAAATCAAACTCCTTTTGGTTTCCAGGGAAGGAAATTCCTGATTCCCGCTAAGTGATTTTTGTGTCCAGGAGGTGAATTTCTTTTGACCCAAATGGTTTCTGGGGAAGGAAATTCCTGATGCCGGGATTAGGGATTTTTGTGCTCAGGAGGCAAAACAATTTTTTTTGACCCAAATGTAAAAACGGATACCAGAATGAGATTCGGGGTTAAATTTTATGCTTAATAATATTGTTTTGTCTAGTTTTTAAAAATCTGCCTTTTTTTTCCCCGGGCAAGGACATTCCTGATGCCGGGGTTAGGGATTTTTGTGCTCAGGACGTGAATTTTTTTTTTGACTGAAATGTAAAAACGGATGCCAGAATGAGATTTGGGGTTTATTTTCATTTTTAAAAATATTGTTTTTCTAGTTTTTAAAAATCAAACTTTTTTTGGTTTCCAGGGAAGGAAATTCCTGACGCCGGGGTCAGGGATTTTTTTGTCCAGGAGGTGAATTTTTTTTTGACCCAAATGTATAAACGGATGCCAGAATGCTATTCAGGGTTAAATTTCATTCTTAAAAATATTTTTTTTCTAGTTTTTAAAAATCAAGCTTTATTTGGTTTCTGGGGAAGAAAATTCCTGATGCCGAGGTCTGGGATTTTTGTGCCAAGGAGGTGATTTTTATTTTTTTTGACCCAAATGTATAAACAGAGGGCAGAATGAGATTCAGGGTTAAATTTCATTCTTAAAAATATTTTGTTTTCTTGTTTGTAAAAATCAACCTTATTTTGGTTTCCGGGGAAGGAAATTCCTGATGCCAGGTAAGTTATTTTTATTTCCAGGAGGTGAATTTTTTTTTGACCCCAATGTAAAAACGGATGACAGAATGAGATTGAGGGTTAAATTTCATGCTTAATAATATTGTTTTGTTTTTTTTTAGTTTTTAAAAATCAACCTTTTTTGTTTTCCGGGGAAGGAAATTCCTGATGCCAGGTTGAGGGATTTTTGAACCCAGGAGGTGAAAAATTTTTTTGACCCAAATGTAAAAACAGACACCAGAATGAAATTCGTGGTTAAATTTCATGCTTTAAAATACTGTTTTTTTCTAAGTTTTAAAATTAACCTATTTTTGTTTTCCGGGGAAGGACATTCCTGATGCAGGGGTCAGTGATTTTTATTTATTTATTTTATTTATTTGTTTGTTTTTATATACCGCCCTTCTCCCGAAGGACTCGGGGCGGTGTACAGAGCAAGGTAAGTATACAGTAAAACAAAAGTAAAACAATGAAACCCCAAAATCTATCAGGCCAGGCCGGCTTGCTGGAATAGGTAGGTTTTTAAGTCACGCCGGAAGGTGCGAAGGTCGGGGGCCATCCGGATTTCGGCAGGCAAGCCGTTCCAAAGGGTTGGTGCACCCACTGAGAATGCTCTCCCCCTGGGGGCCACCAGCCGGCATTCTCTGACTGGTGGCACCCTGAGGAGGCCCTCTCTGTGGGAGCGCACAGGACGGAGGGGTGTTGACGCTGGCAGTAGGTGCTCCCGTAGGTAATCCGGACCCATGCCATGTAGGGCTTTGTATGTCATCACTAGCACCTTGAATTTCACTCGGAAGGCAACTGGAAGCCAGTGCAGCTCACGGAGGAGCGGTGTAATATGGGAGTATCGGGAAGCCCCCAAAAGTGTTCGTGCAGCTGCACTCTGTACCAGCTGTAGCTTCCGAGTGGCTCTCAAGGGCAGCCCCATGTAAAGAGCGTTGCAATAGTCAAGGCGGGAGGTCACAAGTGCATGGGTGACTGTACGCAAGGCATCCAGGTCCAGATAGGGTCATAGTTGGCGCACGAGGTGAACCCAAGTGAAGGCCCCCCTGGTCACAGCTCCTATGTGATCTTCTAAGGAGAGCTGTGAATCCAGGAGGACACCCAGTTTGGGGCCCTATCAACGGGGGGCAGTAACTCACCCCCAATATTAAGGGATGGAATACTCTGAGTATCCTGGCATGCCGGTATGTACAGCCATTCAGTCTTGTCCGGGTTGAGTTGAAGCCTGTTCCTCCCCATCCATTCCTGGACCGCTTCCAGGCAACGGGACATCACGTCGAGGGCATCACTGATGTGGTTTGGAGTTGAGATGAAAAGCTGGGTGTCATCAGCATACTGGTGGTATCCTACTCCAAAACCACGAATGATCTCGCCCAGTGGTTTCATGTAGATGTTGAACAGGAGAGGCGAGAGGACCGACCCCTGAGGAACCCCACAAACGAGAGACCTCGGGGTCGACCTCTGTCCCCCTGCCAACACCGACTGCGAGCGTCCCCGGAGAAAGAAGGAGAACCACCGAAGAACCGTGCCTCCCACTCCCAGTCCCCTGAGGCGCCGCAGCAAGATACCATGGTCGATGGTATCGAAAGCCGCCGAGAGGTCTAATAAGACTAGGACAGAGGAATGCCCCCTGTCCCGGGCCCTCCAGAGATCATTCATCAGAGCGACCAATGCCGTCTCCGTGCTGTAGCCCGGCCTGAAACCCGATTGGCATGGGTCTAGATAATCCGCTTCATCCAGGACCTGAGGAAGTTGATGCGCCACCACACTCTCAACAACCTTCGCAAGAAAGCGAAGGTTGGAGACCGGACGAAAGTTATTCAATGTAGTTGGGTCTAAGGTGGGCTTCTTGAGGAGAGGTCTCACCACCGGCTCCTTCAAGGAGGCGGGGAAGTGACCCTCACTCAGAGAAGCAGATATGACTGCCTGGAACCAGCCTCGTGTCCCCTCCCGAGCTGCATAAGCCAGCCAGGAAGGGCACGGGTCCAATAAGCATGTGGAGGAGCTCAACCTCCTCATAATCCTGTCCACTTCCTTTGGAGTCACAGGATCAAACTCCTCCCAGATGATGTCGACAAGACTGCCCGTGTCCTGCTCGTCAGACTCTGCCCAGTTGGAGTCCAGGCCGGTTCGAATCCGAGCGATTTTATCCAACAGATATTGACCAAATTCCTCAGCTCGACCCTGTAAGGGCTCCTCCCTCACCTCTTGATTCAGAAGGGAGAGGGTCACTCTAAACAGGGCAGCCGGGCGATTATCTGCGGACGCGATGAGGGCAGAGAAGTAATTGGCTCTCGCCGCCCTTATCGCTGCGAGATAAGACCTAGTGTGGGTTCTTAGTCGCAACTGGTCGGATTCGGATCGACTGGATCTCCAACGGCTCTCTAGGCCCCGTCTCCGACGCTTCATCTCCTAGAGCTCCGCGGTGAACCATGGGGCTCGCTGGGATCTGCACCAGGTCAAGGGCCGCAAGGGTACAACTCGGTCAAGTGCCTCCATGGCTGCCCTTTCCCAGGCTTCCACTAAGGCATCCGCCGAGTTGTGAGCTGGGAGTGCAGGTGGGTTCCCAAGTGCTGCCTGGAACCTGTCAGGGTCCATTAGGTGCCTGGGGCGGTACCATCTGGTTGGCTCCGCACACCCACGGCGGGGGGTGGCAAAGTGGAAGTCCAGCCACAGGAGGTGATGATCGGTCCATGACAGGGGCATAACGGTTGGAGAGCCCCCACCAAGATCATCACGCCACCGTCCAGATAAGAAAACCAAGTCAGGGGTGTGGCCTCCCTCATGAGTCAGTCCTGAAATTACTTGCGTCAGGTCCATGGCCGTCATGGAAGCCATGAACTCCCGAGCTAGCTCAGACGATCCTCCTAGGGACGGTAGATTGAAGTCGCCCAAAACTATAAGTTTGGGGAATTCAACCACCAACCCCGACAGGACATCGAGTAGCTTAGGCAGGGCTGCCGCTGCGCGATTAGGAGGAAGGTACGCCAGCAGCAGGCCCAACTGCGCCCCAGGACCATATCTCAAAAAGAGGGACTCACACCCGGCTATCTGAGGAACGGTGGTCTCCCGTGGGCTTAGGGTCTCCCTGATAATTACTGCCACTCCTCCGCCCCTACCATGAGGTCAGGGCTGATGTAGCACCCGGAAACCAGGCGGGCAAAGGTCAGCCAGAGGAACACCGCCCTCTGGGCCCAGCCAAGTCTCCGTGATGCAAGCCAGGTCCGCGTGCTCACCCTCAACTAGATCTCGAACAAGGGGAGCCTTTTTAGCAACGGACCTGGCATTCAGGTAGACCAGCCTGAGCTCAGGAGGCTGCACATCTTCGCTCCTGGGTCCTTGGGGAAGAGACAGAGGGTCGGAGCGTCTCACCGCTTGTAGCAAGCGGAGATGACCCTCCCGGTGTCGATACGGCCCTCTGCTTGCACACCTTCTGCCGTTCCCCACCGTCCTGGGAATTGCTAGTCCTTCGGCTCGCCTTCAGGCTTCGGCGGTGACCGAACCCCGCTCCTCCCCTTCGCGAACAATCGTAGGCCTGGCTTGCGCAATGGTTGTTGGACAGCCCCCCTTCATCGAACAACCACAGCCCACTCCCACCCCCCTCCCTAACCCCACAAAAAATTTTACTAGGAAGTTAACCAGGGGCCTCTTGTTAGATTTATGCTGGAGGCCCCTGACCCTGCCCGGCCATCTCTCAGAGGCCCAATGGTTGGGCCCTTCATCGAGATTGGAGGTGGTAGCGAAGGCGGGTCGCACCCAGGAGAGGGGGGAACCTCTGAGGGCGAACAGGTCCATGCTGGAGTAGCAAAGGTGCATAGAGTCAAGAGGGATTCCAGGAAGGCAGTCCCATAGATGGTGATTAGTAGGAGGGTCGAGTCAGGGTAGGTGGGTATCTGGACCGTCACCCAGCCACTGCCACTTAGCCGGGTGAACCCCAGAAGCAGGCCACTCCCCATCCTCTCACGATGGGTTGTGACTCTGTTTCCGGGGATAGTCCAGGCCCACTCTGGGTGAGCATACCCCATAGAGCTCCCACCTCTATGGGGCTGCAGGTGTAAGGCCAAGCCACTCTGCCACCGTGGCTTGCACCCAGGCCCATCATGTCCTATGGGGAGACGGCAGGCAAGGAAGGTTAAGTGCAGGCAGAAGGCAAGGTGGTGAGATTCTCATCTGGCGTCAGATTCGGCGGTTCAGTCACCCCTACAGTTCCCTCGCCGTACTGATACTCTGGGCGTTGTTCCCGGCCGCAGCTCCATAGGCCCCTACTGGTTGTGTCCAGGAGGTGATTTTTTTTTGACCCAAATGTATAAACGGACACCAAAATGTGATTCAGGGTTAAATTTCATGCTTAAAATGTTCCTTTTTCTAGTTTTTAAAAATCAAACTTTTTTGGTGTTCGGGGAAGGAAATTCCTGATGCCGGGGTTAGGGATTTTTGTGCTCAGGAGGTAAAAATTTTTTTTGATACAAATGTAAAAACGGACACCAGAATGAGATTCAGTGTTAAATTTCATGCGTAAAAATATTGTATTTTCTAGTTCTTAAAAATCAACCTTTTTTTGGCTTCTGGAGAAGGAAATTCCTGATGCCGGGTAAGAGATTTTTGTGCCAAGGAGGTGAAATTTTTTTTTGACCCAAATTTAAAAACGGATGCCAGAATGAGATTCGGGGTTAAATTTCATGCTTAATAATATTGTTTTTTCTATTTTTAAAAAATCAAGCTTTTTTGGTGTCCAGAAAAGGACATTCCTGATGCCGGGGTTAGGGATCTTTGTGCTCAGGAGGTAAAAATTTTTTTGACCCAAATGTAAAAACAGACTCCAGAATGAGATTCGGTGTTAAATTTCATGCTTAAAAATATTGTATTTTCTAGTTCTTAAAAATCAACCTTTTTTTGGTTTCCGGGGAAGGAAATTCCTGATGCCAGGGTCAGGGATTTTTATGCCAAGGAGTTGAATTTATTTTTTTGACCGAAATGTAAAAACGGACACCAGAATGAGATTCGGGATTAAATTTCATGCTTAAAAATGGTCCTTTTTCTAGTTTTTAAAAATCAACTTTTTTTTGTTGTCCGGGGAAGGAAATTCCTGATGCCGGGGTCAGGGATTTTTGTACTCAGGAGGTAAAAAATATTTTTGACTTAAATGTAAAAACAGACACCATAATGATATTCGGAGTTAAATTTCATGCTTAAAAATGATGCTTTCTCGAGTTTTTAAAAATCAACCTTTTTTTTGGTTTTCTGAGGAAGGAAATTCCTGATATTGGGGTCAGTGAATTTTGTGCCCAGGAGGTGAAAAGGTTTTTTGACCCAAAAGTAAAAACGTACACCAGAATGACATTTGGAGTTAAATTTCGTGCTTAAAAATATTGTTTTTTTCTAATTTTTAAAAATCAACCTTTTTTTGGTGTTCGGGGAATTTTGTGCCCAGGAGGTAAAAACAGACACCAGAATGAAATTTGAGGTTCCATTTGATGCTTGAAAATGGTTCTTTTTCTAGTTTTTAAAAATCAAGTTTTTTTACTGTCTGGGTCAGGAAATGTCTAGTGCCGGGGTCTGGGCCCAACACTGTATGTCGAAATTTTCTTTCTTTAAAATTTGCTATATGTTGGCGAGGGAGAAATAAAGCAGTTTTATTACTTTGAAGGGCAAAAGGTGCGTGCATTTCCAGAGTAAGGGGCCATTGGTTTTAATGGGAACATTTTTAATTGTCACGCTTCTTAAGAAAATGCACTTTTTGTGAAATTGCTACATCCATGAGGAGAGGACATGCTGCACTTCCACCCATAGAAAGACAGATGTGAGAATCCTTTGATACCAGGGTCACCTGTTAAACTGATGTCAGATAGCAGAAACACTTATCTGTGATTGGCAAAGAGGTAAAATACCTACACAAGTTAAACCAGTGCTTTCTTGAGTGATTCATGTGACTCAAATAAGTGATTCTGCCAATATTCATTTAAGATAGTGGGGGAAAATAGAATCTTCGCATCCTCTACCAAAAAAAGAGGAAGCATTTTGGAAATGGAGAAGAATGGACTGGAATAGAAAAAAGAGTTTCAGTTTGCTATGCATTGAGAAGATTGGCAACAGGATGATGCATAAAGTTGCATGTTGTTTACTCCCAAGAACACATAAGCATTTATTTTGAAACACTTACAGATGTCTGAATGCAGGGTTCTTAGGTATTATAGTTTCTTGATAGACATTTCACAGACACACATATATGCTTGCTGTGTTTCCTTTCAAGATTCCTCACATACATACTATTGTGTATCAGGTTCTGAAGCGTAGTGAAGATGCCGGGCAGATGAGTACAAATGAACAGATGCTTTATTGGCAATCATATCTGTACTGAGGGGTTAGGTTGTACATGCATTCTTATATACCTTCATACAACCAATCAGATTGAACCCAACAATCCCGCCACTTTGGCTCCCACCAGAACTGTTAGAGTTCCATACAAGTACAGGGAACTGTTAGTTCCCAGTATACATGTGAATAGATATTTCCCAAACCTCCATACATAACACATATGTCACTCATGTACAAGTCCCAAACTTATTTAGCAAACTAAAACATGACAATCCTCTCAATATTGCTTGTTCTCTTTCTACCCTGTATACCTGCAGTTGTTCTTGAATCATGTATAGTGGCTCAGGCAGTATGACAGAGCATCTGGAATGCCAATAAATATTTCACACTATCAGCAATTCATTCAAACTGGCATCTGTCTGATTGTTTTCAGCTGAAAATACAGTTTAGACCTTCCAATGTTTGGACTTAAGTCAGTTCTGGATATACAGATCAAAATTTTGAACATATTAAACATGCTGACTCTACCAGTCAATGGAAGGAGCCATGTCTGCCTTCAAATGTAGTCTCAAAGAATGGATCTGGGTTTTTTTCTTACATCTGAAAGAATATTGATGGCAAATCATTATTTTTTTACCTGTTGTACATGTTCTACTTCCTTCCTTCCTTCAGTGGCGTAGCGTGGGTTGTCAGCACCCGGGGCAAGGCAAGTAATTTGCGCCCCCTAACCCCCTCCACAGCGGGCGGCAACCCGGTGGCTCGGATCGGATTCGCACAGCCAGCACTGCAGTGAGAGAGAGTGAGTGAGCCAGGCAGGGGCAGAGAGCTGCAAGTGCGAGTGCGCCCCCCCAGATGTTGCGCCCGGTGCGGACGGCCCCCCCTGCACCCCCCACGCTATGCCACTGCCTTCCTTCCTTCCTTCCTTCCTTCCTTCCTCTTTCTAAGTAAATTATTAAACCTGATTAACACATACAAATAAAACAGCATGAAAAAGGAGAGTCAAAAATCCATCCTGTTAACAGGATGCTTAATTTTCATTGTTCAATTAAGGGGTACATTTACCTCTTAAGCAACATAGGGAGGTATTGTAACAGCTTTGGAAGAGTTCTAAAAACACCCCAATGTAGAAATAAGTGTCCTATTAAGGCAAAAGCTCTTACAATCTCAGCTGGAGTCCTAATAGCAAATACAATTACCAATTGCTGATAAAAGTGTAGTCAAAGTACAATATGCCTAAGTGAAACCAAAGTTTGCAAAATTGCATTAAAAAAAATGGAGTAGAAGAAGCTCAGTCTCAAAAGTGCTTTTTTCTCTCTCAAAAAGCAGCTGGACTTTCTTGATTAACTTCTTTGCTCTGAGAACAATTTGCTTCTCATCCAAGAAGCTTCTTCAGTTCTTTGGGAGAAGCATGACCTGGTTGATTGAGAATCCATAGACAATAAGCTCAAACGTTTTTAAAAAAGCAGGCCAGTATGAACAGGGGGCTAAGTGCTCAAAGAATACTGAATGTCTCCCCCTCTCCCCCTCTAAAAACAGATAGAATGAAGCAGTGCTTTTTTTGTAAAAGAAAAAGGTGCCGGAACTCACACATGTCATACAACCTGCCTTGCCTACCCTACAAGGTTCCATCCAAAACTCTGTTCTGAGCATTCTATGAGAAAAAAAGCCCTGGAATGAAGTATCCTGAAGAAGAACAGGACTGGCTGACACACCCAACTGACACTAGACCCATGGAACTAAATTTAATTCATTTCTATGAACCTTCTTAATATTTAAAATATTCCCTCCATTTAAATTAATAGATTTTACTCCAGGACAAGATGTTGACATGTAAAATACCATCAACAAAACCCTCAACCAGTATAACGTACTCTTCTTTTCACATCCTAGAAACTTTAGTAAACATGTAAAGTGTTACATGATCTCATTGAAGGCAGTAAGGATGTTCAGCATTACGGCTATTCATTTAAACTCTGTCTTTAGATATAGGGCCAGGTATATGTCTCCAACTTAACCACTCTATCCATAGAATTTTCCTACAGTGCTTCTCTTCCAGATTTCAAAAATTGGAAATTGTAACAGAGACACAGCCTATACCAGTGGTTCTCAACCTTTTCTTTACCACAGACCTCCTTTAAATACCTTTTGTGGCCCCAAAACATGGTCCAGGACCACAAGCTTTTCCGGACTCCCTGTGATGACATTGTGGCCCACGGACCACAGGTTGAGAACCACTGCCCTATACAAACAGCATTATGCTCTGTTAGCTTCTATACTGGTTTTTTATATTATATATACTGTATTATAGGTAAAGGTTCCCGCGCACATGCGTGCTAGTCATTTTCCGACTCTAGGGGCCGGTGCTCATCTCCGTTTCAAAGCCGAAGAGCCAGTGCTTATCCGAGGACATATCCGTGGTCATGTGGCTGGCATGACTAGATGCCAAAGGCGCATGGAACATTGTTACCTTCCCACTGTAGTGGTCCCTATTTTTCTACTTGCATTTTTACATGATTTCGAACTGCTAGGTTGGCAGAAGCTGGGACGAATAACAGGCGCTCACTCTGTTACGCAGCACTTGGGATTCGACCCGCCAAACTGATCGACAAGCTGGGAAGTTGAAAAAAATGCTAAAAAGAAGGCAATAGAATGCTATCAAGGAAAATGTATGGATATAGCCAGCAGACTTTTAGGGAACCTTTATTTTTCATACACTGTTTGAATTTTGTTTTAATGTCATGGTGATACACAATCAAATGTAGTCAGTCTTTTTTTTTAATCCCAAAGCATCTGTTCGTTAAATACAGTATAACAAAGTTTTGGATGATGGAATTATTTTTTATCTAAGGATAACTAATGATAACAGCTCTTAAATCTGTTATTTTGTTTTATTTTTGCACAAAAAAATGTATAATTTGCATTTGCATTCATTTACAAATAGAATATGTTGTTAAAATGTATTAGTGTTGAAATAATTAGAGCACACATATACCTAAAACCAGTTTATTGCATTTGGCAATTGTACTAAAAAAAAATCTCATTGTCAACCAATATAATTCATTTAATTTGAAATCAAGTGAAAAAATGATTTAAATTATTTTATTAAAACAAATTAATAGCAATTCTTTTATAAGAAGTTGCCTCAAACAAAATGAGTTTGACATGCCTGCTCTAGATAGTTGAATGCTCGGAAATAAATTCTAGACCAGGTCTGTACATGCAGACTACCAAGCACAGACTTTTTTTTAAAAAAAAGTAATAAAATCACCACCACTGCCCTGAAAGTCATGTTGCCTAGTGCCTCCATGGCTTACCATGACCACGAGCTCCAACACTGTAGATGCTCCTCTAGTCACCAAATCATTGATTAGCCCACCAGCATTCCTTTGCAGACCACAAAGTTTTTTAATTTATCAGTGTGGGCCTTTCCCTTCTACAAGTTTCACAGACCTCTTTTAGACTTCCCTCTTGCCTTTCAAAGTTAACTCCTCAGTCTGTCACTGAGCAAGAATTGACCTTGTAGGGAAGCATATTATCATTTGATGTATATTTAACATATGTTCTACCTTTATTTACCGATTATATAATATTTGTATGCAATCCACATGGCGAGGTTTGGGGCAACTTACAATAGAAAAAAATATTTTTAAAATCATAAGATTAAAACATAAAAGCAGGGCTTTTTTTCTCATAGAACGCTCAGAATGGCGTACCGGCACCTTTTTTCGCACACAAACACAAAAAGCTTTTGCACAAGCTATGCTACTCCCTCTATTGGCTTTTGAAAGCCTATTGGCTTTCGAAAGCCAATAGGAATTTCTGCTGAGCACGCCAAAAGACCCAGCGGGCAAACGTTGCACAGGCAAGTTGTCTTCAGCAAAGGCGAGTTGACAGGAACTTTGCATCCCTCCCTGCTGCCCAACTACACCATCTCAACTAGGTAAGTAAGAGAGGACAAGGAGTGGGAGGTGGGTTCTGCAGAGTCCATGTGCACTCCTTCCTTGTGCTCACCCATGTCAGCCAGGCTGGTGGCCTACCCGGTGCTGGACCTGCGCCACTGTTGCCTTGCCCTGAGTGCCTAAGTGGCCGCCCTGCATCGCCTGGCCCGCACTGACTCCGCCGCCCGCACCGTGCAGCCCCACCATATAGAGCAGACCTCGCTGCTCCCACAGCACCAGCCACGCTGGCTCCAGCCCCGGGGACAGCACGCCACCAACAACCGTTGCACCCCACACCCCCACCTCCTGCGCCCACCAAGATGAGAGTTCTGGCACCTTTTTTTTTTTTTTTTTAGAAAAAAAGCACTGGATAGATTAAAAAAACTTCATTAGAAAAGGGAATTTATTGGAAGTCTGTCATATTGGAGGTTTGTCAGTCAGGGAGAAACCTTTTTTTAGTCAATTTGTCTGCCATTACTAATTCTTTTTGTGATGAAGTTGCCACCCTTTTTTGCACAGGAGAAATGGAAACTGGAATCACTTCATCCTATCAGCTGAAGTTTTGTGCATATGGTTCCATTTCCTTTAATAGGATCCCATAGAATAAAATATTTCTCTCTCTGTGTGTGTGTGTGTGTGTGTGTGTGTGTGTGTCCCTCCCTTCCTCTGTCTCTCTCTCTCCCTCCCTCCCTCTCTCCTATCATGCTTGGTAGCTTTCACACATACTGTAAGCTAAGCATTCCATATGGCATTTGCACTGGCTTATTTCCTAAAAGTCTGCACCCCATTTTCATAAGTTATACCTGTCAGCTCAATAATTCCCTCAGGTTAATAGATTGGCTTAATTAAGTAAAACACAGTTGGATAATTAGACTTACAGCCTCAGCTCCTCATTGATTCAGAAAATCTTTGTTTTGCCCCCATAGTTTTATTTATATTCCAAAGTTCAGTGCTTTCTTTTTTATTACAGTATTAGTTTAAAACCATTGTCTTGTTTAAAATATTGGCTCACTTCATTTGGCCAAAATTCTGGGATTCAACAGTCATAAACATAGTTTTTTCTCCATGTGACACTGCCTTCCAAAGGGCTACCAATCAAAAGGCAGAGACAAGCCATGTTTGGAATGAAGGATTGTCTTGTGGCAGTTTTATTACTTCATCCCCGTATTAACCAACTTGGTGTGAAAATATGCTGACAAGAATGCTTACACTCTGCCATCACTATTTAAAGCTTTGAAGGAAACCATACTCCGGTGAGGCTTCCAAAGGGAGATTAAACACATTCAGAGTAAATTTCTATCAATGGAGACAATCCTTAGGTTCAAAAGAGAACGGCTGTTATTATCCATTACTGGGAAAGAAGCTGTGGAAGTGGGCTGGTGTGTTCATGTATTATCGGCATCTAAAATTACCAACTGCCCTTTATGCTAACGAAAGTGACACATTAAATAGGCCTTTGGATTGGTGAAGCTCTTTATGCTTCCTTTATGCTTCTTTTGCGAAAGTAATACAACAGCAGGTGTCATTTGTATATTTATGACTCCAAGAATTCAAAAAATATGGATTTACAGTCTTTATGGATTACGGTATTACAGAATTCCAGAATACAAATAGAAGGGGCCCTGGAGGTCTTCTAATCCAACTGCCTGCTTGAGAAGGAGACCCTATATTGTTCCAAGCAAACGACTATCATCTCTTCTTAAAAACCTTCAGTGAAGGAGCACTCACAACTTTCGGAAGCAAATGGTTCCACTGATTGTTGTTACTGACAGGAAATATCTCCTTAATTCTAGATTGGATCTCTCTTTCATAAACTTCTAGCCATTAGTTCTTGTCCTGCCCTCAGATGCTTTGGAAAATACAGTAGGTTGACCCCCTACTCTCTGTGACTAAAAAAAATGGAAGACTGCAATCATATCATACATGGCATGGGTCCGGGTTACCTCAGGGACCACCTGCTGCCGGCGTCAACTCCCCTCCGCCCTGTGTGTTCCCACAGAGAGGGCCTCCTCAGGGTGCCTCCGGTAAGGGAATGCCGACTGGTGGCCCCCAGGGGGAGGGCCTTCTCTGTGGGCGCTCCGGCACTATGGAATCAACTGCCGGTGGAGCTCCGGATGACATCAGACCTCCGAACCTTCCGTCGCGGCCTGAAGACCCATTTATTCGAACTAGCTGGTCTGGCCTGATGGGGGAATAAGGGCTTTTAAAAGTGTTGTTTTTATTATTGTATTATTGTTTTTTATTTGGGCATTGGTTTAATCATATTTTAACTTTTGTATCGTAATTTATATGCCCTGTGAACCGCCCTGAGTCCCTAGGGAGAAGGGCGGTATATAAATTAAATAAAATAAATAAATAAATAAATAAATATCACCCCCTGGTCCTTCTCTTCATTAGGATAGACATACCCAATTCTTGTAACCGTTCACCGTACGCTTTAGTCTCCAGTCCCCTAATCATCTTTGTTGCTCTTTGCTGCACTCTTTCTGGAGTCTCAACATCTTGCCATTTCCAGCATGAATCTTCGTATCCATAAAGAGGTTCTTTTGAGGATTCTCCTATTGTAGAGGCCCTGTAGGAGAGAACCTTCTGTGTTCTTCCCAGGCTATGAAATGCACTCCCATATTATCAGTACTTGGAAAATCTGGAAAGATCTCTTTTTGCTCAATCTTAATTGTTAATTGGTTTGAGTATTAATAGTGGGGCTGGACATAGTTTGGATTTGAAGGGAGAAAAATACTTCCAGGTACACAGGATTGCTCGCCTATCTGCAACTTCTTAACGCAGCTATGTCTTCCCTCAGAACTGCGTGGTTGCCCTCCACAACTGTCACACAATCCCAGGAAAAGACAGCTCAACAAATTACTAACAGATGCTATATGCACATACTAAGGCACATTGTTGCCTTGGAATCCGAAGCACAACAGTCTTAATTAGTAGCATTTCATTTTTTAATCTTTTATATGTGCGCACATTTTAGTTAGTCCTCTTGAATGCTTGTCTGAATAGAAAGGGGGGATATAAATGGATTAATAACTTTTTATTATATTTGAATACATAATACAAACTCATTATGATAGTGCATCTACATTTTATGCAAAAAAAACCTCTTGTGTTTCATTTCTGCCATCTCCAGGTGCAACTGGGAATGTCTCCCAATCTGTAATTTCTCAATAATAAGGCACAGAATTATTTCTTCCTGTCGCAAAAACTCATTTCATGTTAATGGAGCACACCAAGGTGGTTGACTGGTAAGATTCCTTGAACAGCTACTTAAGTCTTCCCAAATGTAGAAAAAACGAGAATTAGCTGAAGTTTTCATATGCAGTTATATTACAATATTCAGATTTTGTAGGTTATAGAGCTCTAATGTTAAGATAGAATAGCAGAGTGGGAAGGGACCTTGGATATCTTCTAGTCCAACCCCCTACTCAAACAGGCGATCCTATACCTGTCAATGCTGTAAACATTGGATGTTCCCGTTCGGACAACTGATGAAAATTGCAGCCATTTTCTCTTTGCGTTTAACATGCTTTTTCTGGTGTTTAGAAATCAAATGCAGAAAGGGGGGGGGGGGTTTGGGATAAATGTTCGAGCCAAGCTAGCCATAATAACACTGCTTTGTGGGAAGCCAAGGACGAACTGATAACGTTTTGTGGGGCTGAGGAGCTGGGGAGAAAGGCCGCGTTTTAGGCTAATTGGAGAATGTGATTTATGACAGCTTAATGGGGGTGGGAATTGCACTTTGTTACTTTGTATCTGGGGGAAGGGAATTTAGTTTTGGGGTTCAACTATGTAGTGCCCATACTTTGTTTCCTGAATGAAATGTTCTTTAAGGAAGAATTTTTGTCTTGAAGTTCTTTTGATGGGTTTCATCTACTGAAACCATGACAATACCATTTCAGGCAAATGGCTGTCCAGTTTCTTTTTAAAAGCATCCAGTGATGGAGCACCCATAACTTCTGGAGGCAAGTCATTCCACTGATTAATTGTTCTAGGTTGGTTCTCTCCTTGATTAGTTTTCATCCATTGTTTCTTATCTTGGCTTCTGGTGCTTTGGAAAATAAATTGGAGCCCCCCTTCTTTGCTGCAGTCCCTCCAAAATTGGAACAGTGCTATCACATCAACTCATACAATTTTGTCGATTTACTACCTGAGCCCATTTAATTTGTCATTGCTTTCTTTTGAAGCTGGGGGTGGGGTAGAAGACAAAACGCTAAAGGTTAGGAAGAATGCAAAATATAAGGGTTGAAAGAACTGGGAAACTAGAAGGGTGGGCAGTCGGTTCAATTAAATGATAACCCTCCTTTTCGTGGAAAGTTGCTGTAGATAATAAAGGAGTTTTCAAAATAATTCTGTGAAATTGCATAGATAAGTCTAATGGAATGCCTAACAGACTTTGGGAGCCCAGAAAAGGCAGCAAGACAATTAAGAGAAGAAATAGGGCCATTGGAGAAGATTCTGCATTCAGGATGTGGGGCCAGGGGAGGCTGTGTTCTCTAAAAGAAATAATATCCCAAGGGGATTGTCCAAGTCCAATGTCTATCGAAAATAGCATTTTGGATATTAGATCTTCTGCTGTCGTTTCAAGCCTTTAGATGGAAAATGCAGCAAAGTTAAATCCACATTTACTTGAACAAAACCCTGAATTTAAAATAAATGCTCTTTTCCCTCCCTCCTCAAAGATTAGACAGGAAAAAACTCACCAGCCTTCATTAGCATATTCTCAGCAAACCCAAGATAAGCTTTCCATTTAAGGGTAAATAATTTGGGGGAAAAATTAATCTTCCTTTCAGACAAATACAGCAGATTATCTGGTAATTACTCATTGCACTTTCATTGACTAAATGGGTTGATAAATTTAAAACCATTACTTGAACTGGACGATGTGACTGCAATCAATTGTATTTTATTCTTTCTAGCTTGTTAGACAGAGCTCGTTAAGATGGAGACGTAAAGGATGGCTGGTATATTATTGTGTATTAAATTTCTTATCCGCCCATTTTAACAGGAAAAAAAACACCAAGGCAAGCTAACCGTTCCATAACCCCACACAAATCGGTGGAGAAGCAGATAATAAATGTTCTTGAAATGCAGCATTGTTGTAAGACTTCATGCAACTCCAGTATGTGAGAAAAGCCCGTTACTGTCTCTCAGAAAAAATGTCCAAGCTGCAGACAAAGACACTATCCAATGGTTGAAATTCAACATCACAACAGGAAACACTTAAGAGAGGAACCAATCTAGTTTTCAAAGGCAATGGCTTGGGGGCCCTGGCTGCCCCTCCACTCAGCTGGTTCAGATACAGAGAGCAGGCATTTTGATCATCTGATTATTCCTTTAGTGCAGTAATTTGTTTTCTACCCAGGAATATTAGGCATAAGAAATCAGCACCATAACTGGGGAAAAAAGGAGCCTATTTCACACATCAGAGCGTGTAAGATAACTTGAATCAATTATCCTCTGCTTGTTTTTAGTTTAAAAGAGGAAAAGGGGAGAGGTGGGAAGGCAGGATCACAGAATATATGGCTTTTTATCAGAAGCAGAGGTTGCTTGGATTTGTTATCAGCAGGACCTAACAGTTGTTAAGAACAGGTCTACTGCATTGGGATGAAATAGTTCTTCATGTTGGAAGATTACAAACGGATGGAGGTACCCAGAATAGGCCCAATTATTCAGAATTAAATGGCAAAAGAAATGGAATAAAGCTGTAGGGTAATAACGCATGCAAGAATACGCAAATACCACAATTAGCCAAGGATACAGGATGTTTTTTTTATGAATCAGATAAGAAGAGCTTTAGTAGAGCAATGTTTGGCTTTAGCAGCAGCCTTCCACAATATACAAGTGTATATGAGGTCCACCCAACCCAGCCTTTGAACTGGCCTCTAAAGATTTGCTTCTGAGATGCCGATCAAAGAGGCAGAGTAAGTCAAACACTCATTCTTTGATAATAACCACTATATCCCTGTGGATAAGCAGAGAATTTTAGACGCCAAAACACACACAAAATCCCAAATTGGCATATCTGTGGATAGGCTTATCCATGAGTATATACAATAATACTTTTAAAGTACCAATATATATTTACAGATAAAAGACCATCCCCTCTATAGGTAGATCCTCAAATGTTTTAACCAAATATTGTGGAAAAATGCAGCATCCATGGATAGGTCAATGTGAAAATGAAAGCATACAAAAATTTCAAGGATTAGCTTATCCCCAGAGAGCACATTTTTTCATAGTATTTTATATAAAATTGAGGATCAACTTATCTGTTGATGGGCTTATCTGCAGGTATATTTGGTACTTTGTCAAGAACAGTTAAGAGAAAGGGAAGAAGATAAAAATGAAATGTAGCCACATCATGCAGAAAAAAACCACATAGCATCATCAGAAAATACGAACAAGTTTTAAACAAGTGGTTGTTGTAATAGTTATTAGAGGCTATTACTACCAGCCAGTCTGAAGCTTCTAGTTATAGGGAGACTTTATCCAATTATAGGGAAACAGATGGAACATTATAAGGCAGGCATTTCAAATGTTGTTTGGATTTATGACATAACAATTAGTATTGTCATAAATAATGTGACAGTGTTATTAGTAAATGAAAACAGCACACAAAATGTCACGTTACATTTAAACCCCAATACTAATTAATTTGAACTGCACATCATGTATCTTTACAGATGAAGTAAATTATTTGGGATTAGACTGTTATTTTCCCCCCTGCTCCCAAAATTCTGGCTGATGGCACTAATAATCTGAGAATTTGCGAATTTGCTAAATTACAATGCAATGTTCATTCCCACAGTGTAATGGAATGTGCGGATGACCTTGGGGAAAGAAGAGTCATGATGATGCCCTGGAAACAATCAGACAAGTGGCATATGAGTGGCATAAGGGTCAAAGAAAGAAACTTAGGAAGGATCTACCCTAATGGGATCAAGCAGTTAAAAGTTGTGGCTGGAGGTTTGTGCCTCCAGACGAGCAAGATAAATGTCAATCCTCCTAGGAAAGCCAGCCAGGAAACATGACTAGATGAACTAATTCTACTTTATTGTAAGGCTACATTAATGGATTCCTGCAAGGATGAAGGTTCAACTTCCTGCTGCTTAATCCCTTAAGGCAGTGATGGCGAACCTTTTAGAGACCGAGTGCCCAAAAACCGCCCTGCCCCCGCTCAGCCCACCCACTCCCGCCCTCAGGGCCATCCACGGCCCACCACAGATTGCCCAGGTGGCCCTTCAGTGCCATGGTGGCCACGCCCTCCGCATCTTCTGCTGCCCAGCTGCCATGTGCTTGGCTACGCTGCTCCCTGCGGGCCGCACCCAGGGTTACTCTCCTCCGGGGGGGGGCTGCTGGTGAGAAGGGGGCTGTGGGGGGAGACGGGGCTGGGGCTTACAAGTCTCTGGCACTCGAGCCATAGGTTCACCACCATTGCCTTAAGGGAAGGGTCCTTCCTAAGTTTCTTCCTCTGACCATTTAGCCACTTGGAGCTCCTGCCTCTGATTGTTTTCTAGGCAGCATTTCAATCCCCAAGTTCATCCACACATTCCATTAAATAGAGACAAAAATCACATTAATGCACAAATAAACAAAGTGAAGACAAAGATATGGTAGGCCATATTTATTGACAAAAGAGTTTATATTTAAAAGAAAACATACTATATAGGTTGAAATAAGCATGGCTGGGAAGAGATAAAACCGTCTGTACATTCGTAACGAACTGGGAGATCTATAACTTGCAGCTTGACAGGATGTCTTCCACTAGTCTTTTATAGACCCAGGCATCACCCTTCAACCGTTGCCTTCTAATGCCCATGACTTCAGGTTTGCTTAGCTGGCAAATCTCCAGTTCAAACTGCATTGTCACTTTGCCATAGTCTGACTGGGTTTGACACTTCAGTTTATAGCTGTGAAAAGTAAAGAAAAGCAAATGAAGCCCCTGACCAGGAAATCTTTTACAAAAAATAAAAAATAAAAAAATCCCCATAGGTTTTCATTTTCAGGAAGCTTTTATTTTCAAGAATGATCCAACTCTCTTGAAAAACCAATAAGCATCATTAACACAGAAGAAAGCCATAACGGATTGTTTTTATCTGCCACACAGGACAAAACGAGCAGCTTCAGACCTGGAATGTTGATATTTCAGGAAATATTTTTCTGAAGAATATGCCATTAAACAAAAGTTTGGCATCAAGCAATTCTTAACAGAGATCTTGGACAAACTATCACTATCAGGGGCAGAGCTCAATATTTACCCTACTTACCCTTTCTGTACATATTCAACTCGCTTTTTTGGAAGGACAGCAATTATTTCCTGTAGCAACTCATCCGGATTTATTAAGTTAGTCAATGTCACATTGTAGTGAGCCTAAGGGAAAAAGTATTTAATGAGGATTATTTCGCAGAGCAAAACACACACACACACACGTTCATATTCAGAACAAACTAACATGTGGAAAATCTTTCTGAGATAACTTCCTGTATTTTAAGTTAGGAACTTGAAAATATAAATGCACTAGAATTAGATCAAATCAAAAACCTGTTGAGATCAGCATTCTGTTTCCATAGTGCCAACTAAATGCCCCTTAGAAGCCAACTTAACAGGATATTATCAAAATAGAACATTCCTATTAGGAACTGATATTGAGAGGTATACTGCTTTTTGTATGAGAGGTAATAAATAATTATCTCTAACTTTGTTCAGAAGCCAGATCATTTGCTGCATTCTTTCAGAAGGTGAAGAAAAAAAAATAAGCACAACATATTTGAACTTAAATCTGCATTTTGCCCTCCAAAAGTTTGACTTTCAGTAATGAAAATGGCCTACTGGCCATGTGAAAACCAGTTAATTTTCCCAGGGACATCCTGGGAAAACCTTTGGAAAATCAGGTATCTTTGCATTGCGTTTTATATGCAAAGTCTGCTTAATCTGTTATGTGGCAGTTATTCCAAGCCTGCAAATCTGCAATGGTTGGGATCACGGATCTAAAATCCTTCAAGCTAGCTAACCTAAGATACAAGAAACCCACCAATTGTATTTTCAAAGATTGTGTGTCAGCAGTCAGATGGGTCTTATGTGTTTTATTATCAGATAAAATGCTTCATTTCTCTTGAAGAGCCAGTTTCATATTTGGGGATCTGCAGCGAAAACAAGGATTGGTATCAATGGTTTCCCTTGATCCCTGCAACCCATTTCAACGGAATTAGTCTTATTGACAAACATACCTTTAACTTCCTGGGGCCTTCTTTAGCTGAACCTTTCCTTCTACTGGGGGTAAGCATTGTAATCATTTTATCCAAGCCCCTTTCAAGGCTGCCAAACATTTTGGCTCCTTTTCTTTTTTGGCCATTTTCCAGATGCATCTGATTTAAGTCCAGCTCCACTGAATGGCACCTGTCATAATGAGAGACAGCACGCAGGTGAGTAGATTTAATGCTGCTCACTTCAGCTACAGCAACAATGGATCTTCCATTTCTGTTTCAATAGCAGGAAGTGTGTAGGAGGGAGAAATTTACAGCGAAAGAAAAAGGAGGGCTTGCTGCACAACAGTCATTGGGGATTTTGAGAGAGAACTATATATGTGCTCCAATTCTCTGGGGGCACAAAAGTGAATTTTAATTATGGAAAATAGGAATGCATCCAAGACTGCTGAAGTGTGTAATGCTTTTAAAAAAAGGCCCACAGCCCTTTAATATTTGTTGGTAAATGTAAGAAAGGATTTAAATAGGTTTAACGCAGCCAGCACTGATACAAGGCAAAAAAAGCACTTTTCTTACCAATGTAAGGATTAAGACTGGAATAACTGCTGGACATTTACCTTCTCTCGGGGCTAATGACGCCAGCTGTCAGCTCATCTGCTTTAATAGGAGTATTTATTGGCATTGCTTGGGCGACTGGATTTTTCCCTGCAAGAACCATTCAAGTTTGAATCAGTATGTCTAGAAAGATAACTATTCCTTCTTATACCCAGGCTTATTAGCTTACAAAAGTTAGTTTTAAGTTAACAAAGAACACTTGATCTTTGATTAGTTGTCCTAGAAGAAAAAATGAATAAAGATGTAAGTTAAAAACTAAGTACATGAAAAATGGAGGGGAAGACATGTTTGAAAGGAGGGTTAAAAGAATCTGTTTTGGGACATCCGGTTTGCGCTTGTTGCGCATGGCCGCGCAAGAACAGACCTCCACTTCCCACGGCTAAATTCTCCCTGTCTGGGGGATCCTAGATGGGTCTGAAGTCACCCAGGAGAGGTGACAGAGAAGGAGGGGTGCCCTGCTGATCACGAAGCGATGGCAATCACTTCATTTGATCTGGTAAAAGCCCTCTGAACCCGACAGGAGAAAGGCTAGCCGCATGCCAGCATCTAGCCCAAGCTACTGAAGCCAAAGTCTAAGAGCACTACCAAGAACAACGGTGAACAGTGTGCTTGGAACTGGTGAGAGTATTTGATCTTCTTTTCTTGGGAAAGATCCCCAAAGCAAACAACTTCCGAAAGTGAGGGGTGGGGTTTACATTCCCATTCCCCCATAGATGGAAGTGGCAAATTAACCTTTAAGGAGAAAAGAACTATATTGAAATTAAATTCAAAATACTATAATCTGATCAAAGTTAGAAACTAAAACAAACTGCTAAGCTTATATTCTAAAGAATTTTGATTGAACTACATAGAAAAAGAAAAATAATAAGAGCATTTTGTCTGAAAGAGCTGGAAAATAAATATTTGCTGACATCTAGTGGACAAAGAGAGTATAGCATACTAAAGATAAGGCCCAGAAACAAAGAATAACAAATCTGTTCCCATGAACTCTAATAACCTTCAAGAAGATAGTTGCTAAGGAACAGAGAAGAGATTGAATACCAGATTGGCTGGCTACAAGATTGGAAAGTGTTTAAAGGGAAAGAAATGTTCTGATTATGGTTTAAAGTTATGAACTATTTAAAAACTTTGATCTATGATAAAATATTGAGAAGGGAAGCTACAGAAAGGATTTAAGTTGTTTAATTATACTGAATTGACAATTAACTCCTGAAAGAAAAGAATTGTTACAAAACATTGACTTTACTGAAACTTTGACAACTGAAAATTACAGTGGATTACAAAAATTATATATAACAACAAGAACTATACAAAACTGGACTGTATGAATGCTGAGTTTTGGTTAGCAGGACAAGGCTAACTACAGAGACTATGACATTTATGATGGACTATTCGAAAGGGGGAGACAACATGGATATGACACACTCATCAAAAAATGATAGAAAACCACACCTAATATGTATTCCTGAAAGTTTAGCTTGAAAGATCAAAGACGTTTAGAAATACTTCAAGACAAGACAGATACTTTCCAAGACGAAATTTATGTAATGCTACGACAGATACAAACTACAATTAACTTAAACCACGAGGAGATTAAATATAATTCTGATACTATAAGTGAATGTACTTTTATCTTAAATCTACAATCAAAAAACATTCAAAGAATGATGGTAAAGAATGAACAAACAATTCATACAATAGAATGTGAACTAGAAAAAAATGATTTGACTGGCGAAGTTACAACTGAAGAGAATTATACCTTACTACAAACAAGAAAAAACTTACAAGACTTGGAGACAACAATAAATATGGAAAAGATACCTTACGCATTAGAACGTCAAAACAAACCTGAGAAGAAAGAAGACTTAATAAAATGGACACTGTTAGGAGAATCATTGTTTGGGAGACAAAAAGCACACATATTATCTACTATGTATCCTCTACTCCTAACAATAACTACAAAAATACGAGACGGAACAAGTTGAAAATATTAATTTGGAAAACAATTTGGCAAAGGAAGATTGGTTGGGCTGAAGAGACTGGATTCGCCCTACATGGAATATTATATGAGTAAACACCTGTTTAAATATGGCTAAATAAATAACTTTGGTTATAAAGGGACTTTAGAATAAGTGGGATAAGAGATATAAGTAATATAGTACTTTTTTATAAGATACAAAATGTAAAAATATAAGGATGTTGTAAGTGAAGGAAAAGTTTGAATTTTAAAGACAAATTAAGTTTGAAAAGATTTAGAATTAAAATATTGAAATATTTAGGGGAAATTAGGCTTAATAAGAATTCTGAAAAAAAGGATATATAGTGATTTAACTAATTTCTACAAATAGAAGTAAAATATAATCTGACTAGAAAGATGTTGGAAAGAGAAGAAGGGGACGACAGAGAATGAGGTGGCTGGATAGAGTCACTAAAGCAGTAGGCGTGAGCTTAAATGGACTCCAGAAGATGGTAGAGGACAGGAAGGCCTGGAGGAATGTTGTTCATGGGGTCGCGATGGGCCGGACACGACTTCCCAATAACAACAACAAAGAAAGATGTTATTAGATGCTATGATAGATAAGTAGTATAGTATTTCTATAATATATGAAATATGAAAATACTGGGATGATATATTTAAAGGGAAAATTTAGGTATTTAGATGTTAAATACTGGGAAAATATGATTGATAAGAATTGTTTGAATATTATGGAGAAATTGAGCTTAAACAAGATTTATGAAAATAAGATACATGGTAAATCAATAAGATGATTCTTACAAAAATAACATAAGTTGGAAAAAAATCCATATAAGGACGTTACTACTGTTGGTATAAATATAGAAGAAAATGTTTTTACTCAATCATTTAAATATGGAAAATGCCAAATATTAGAAATTATATTTGTTTAATGTTATAGAAGGAGAATATCATTGGGTGAAGAGAAGATCTAGGAAATATATTTACAATTGATATACTAACTGTGGAAATATAAAAATTAATTACTATTGTTTATTAATTATTATTAATTGTATATTTTGTTTTCTAAAAAAATTATGAACCAAGACAACACACTGTACACCAGGCACTAAGGATGTTATTGCAAAAAACCAATAAAACTTTTACAAAAAAAAGCTGTTTTGTGTATTTTACAAGAAAGTGAAATTGAAATAAATAGGTGGTCTCACCCATTAAGTCTTTTGTTTGTTGAAAATAAATTTGACAGAAATGATTACATTAGTACATTAGATAAAATGGTTGCATCGACCTAGTACTTAAATAAAATGTACACTCCCCATGAAGACTCAACATAAGGATGCCATTTTCAATAATAGCCTCCGGACAAGTAGGCTGTAGGTCAGCCTATAGCTTGTTCTCAAGTCCACAAACCCATCTAGCCAACTCAAAGCTACTTGTTTCAATCCATTCTCTATAGTTACAGATTATACCCTCGGGTGGAAGAGCATAATTGGGAGTTGTCAGCACTTGTTTCTCAGTCGTGGCCCAAGCAGACGTCTTCGGTGGAGGAATCACAAAGGGCTCTGCCTGTGCAGGTGGAGCATTGGCATTCTCTTTGTTGGCACGTTTCTTTGATGCTCCTCTCTTGGGCACAGAAAGTAACGGTGAACTGAACTCTCCCCCATCCTGGAACATTAGATTCTTTAAATAAATAAATAAATATATTTAGACAAAGGCTTTCCAATTTCATGTGAAGAACATAATAATTTTATCTATTCATAAATCCTAGATGCTAGAGCAATCTATTTATGAGTTGGACAAGCTCAAGTTCCATTTCCACTGATAAACAAGTTACCTCTGTATCACTGCTATTAGTTAGCATTATTAGTTGCAGGGGTCCATGTCGGAGGACATAGAGTACCTGTCATGGTTCCGACAGATGAAACTCTTCAAAGAACTTCAAAGCATTGTTTACCTTAAAGAATCTTTATTCAAGTAGCATGGCATCGTCGAAGCCAAAATCTGAATTCTTCTCCCCTAAACACATAGTATCAAAGCACAATTCCCTACTCTAATTAACAGTCATAAATCACATTCTCCAATTAGTTTGAAATGCAGACCTTCCCTCCAGTTCTCCAACCCATTTCTTATCATGTCTTATTTCAAACAACCTTGAAAAACACTCTACTATGTCTAACTCAGACATGTCAAACACAAGGCCCGGGGGCCAGATCCGGCCTGCGAAGTGGTTTCATGCGGCCCGCGAAGCCATCCTGGAAACAGTGAGGGAACGGTCCCCACTGCCTTGGCCCTGGCCCAGAGACCCTCCTCCTGCCAAAGACCCTCAGATCTGTCCCACTCCTGCCCAGGCCCCCATAGGCACCCTTGATGCGAACGATGTAGAGCTGGCCATGCCCACCCAGTAGGCCATATGCACTCTAGCCACGCCCATCCAGTAGGCCACACCCACCCAGGCCACACCCACCCAGCCCCCTGAGGGCAACTGCAATGCTGATGCGGCCCTCAATGAAATTGAGTTTGACACCCCTGGTCTAACTAATTCCTGGTCTACACATTCTTCCTCCTCCCCCCAGCATCATCTAAATCTAAATCTAAAAGTAACACAGAGGTTAAGGGGAAAATGGCTGCATCTTCATATTTTGTCAAAGCAAGAGCATCCGATGTTAGCAGTGTTGACAGTACCCAGGACAAAGAGTACCCGGCAGTACCCATAGAATTCAGAAGGTTTCTTTCTGTTATCAGTCTCATATGGAAGAATGGACAAGAGAAAATAGGAACATACAGACAGCAGTGGTGAGACCAGTTCAACTATCTAATCTAATCTAATCTAATCTAATCTAATCTAATCTAAATAATTTAATCTATGGCATTGACATATAAGCAATATAGAGCATGAGTATGAAGCCAAAGAAAATTCTTCCCTACAAAACAGATCAACATGTTTTAGTAAATCCATAAGCTTTATCCAATTGTCTACAGAATTTTTTTTGCATATTGAAGGTGCCACTAGTATGACAGACTAGCACCACTGCTATTTAACAGCACATTACTAAGAGTTCTGGAGAAACAAAGATAGCTTCAGAGGTTTGTCACCCTTATTTCCATATCTATTTAGCTCTTGCACCATATTAATCAGCTTATCCCAATAATAATCTACAATACACATCTATGTTTTTACTTTGATCTACTAAAAGAAAATTCAGTGTAATTTACAGCTGTCCTCCTATTTAGTGAACAGAGGTCCCCAACCTTTTGGGCACCAGGGACCGGTTCTGTGGAAAGAGGTTTTCCTGCGGACCGGAGGGGACGTGGTTTTGTGTGCTGCCTGCATCCTTTGAATGGGGCTTTCCTTGTTTGTGCGGATGGGTTGCTGGCATGCTGCGGCCCAGTACTGGTCCATGGACCGGGGGTTGGGGACCCCTGGATTATTTATTTATTCGGTTTATATACCGCCCTATTCCCAAAGGACTCAGGGCGGTTTACAAGGCAAAATTTAAAAACAATCCAATATAAAATTAAAATAAATTAAATTAAGTCTAGCCACAAAAATTAAATCACAATTTAAAAACATTAAACCCCTCAGTCCAGACCAGATAGCTCAAAGAGCCAGGTTTTTAGGTCCCAGCGAAATGAACGAAGGTCGGGGGCAGTCCAGAGTTCCGTTGGCAGTTGATTCCATAGGGTAGGCGCGCCCACAGAGAACGCCCTCCCCCTGTGGATCGCCTGTCGGCAATCCTTGACCGGCGGTACCCTGAGGAGGCCCTCCCTGTGGGAGCGCACAGGACGATGGGAAATTAGAAGATATCTATTTATCCTGACTTGAGATGCCCTTTAAGAAGCCACGGAAGGCTGCCATTAACTAACTATTAACCTATGGGTATGTCTAGTTCAGTATTTTCCAGGGTTGCAAATAAATTTCTTCTGCTGGGAGATGCCAAGAAGTTGACCGCTGATCTTTCTCATGGAAATGAGGTCCCACCAGCCTAAATCTCTCCTTTTTTTTTGCTGTTACCTCTGAAACTGGGTATGTCAAGCAATACAATTGTTCACCATGATACAGTGGTTAGGGTTGTTGAACCAGAAGTGGGAAATCCCATATCCTAAAATCTACCCTCAGCTACAGTCATATCCTGGACCACTTTCTCCCCTCCAACTGATGCTACTGTATGGGTTTGTTGTGAGGAAAATACGGTGTGACATGCATACTGCCTTGAGTTCCCCCAAAAAGGCAAGAATGCCAAATAAATGTACAATATCTACATACAGAAGCAGTTTTATATAAAGCAAAGATCAGAGTAGATCCTGTTTTCTAAAGAGTACAAACCAAAAGCTAGACATGACTTAAATACACTGCTGAGAAAATAAATTAGAATAAAAGGTCAACATTTATAGATACCTGCTTAGGTCTGGGTGTATTTCCTAACATAAGGTGAGCTTCATCAAAAGAATTTAGAAATTCCATGGATCCAAATACATAGGGCAATTCTTTATTGTCTGGAGCATCTTCATAACTCAGGGCCTTTTTTAACTGAAACAAAGAATTGTTTTAGAAGTAACGAATAGATAAAGATGCAAATCCACAACTGCCTATGGTTGATTCTGAAGGCCCCTTGGCACAATAATCCAGCCTGGCACTTTGGCTTCAGTATAGTTAAAAAAAGGGATTTAACTGCATACACTTGGAATATTTCTGTTGTTAACAAGGAGCCTATATATTATTCTCACCCACTTCCCATTTTTATATACTACAAATGATTGCAGTAAAGCCTATTTGATCAGGATGGATGGATGGTGTAGTGAGATCTTTGCCCTGTACATAGAGAATTGCAACTCCCTTGTTGTCCAATACTATCAAGCGGTTTGCTTTTTTCACCTTGCCAAGATTTAAAACAGAAGTCATTTTGGCATAGTGGTTAAGACAGTAGGCAAAAATCAGGAGATCATTAGTTCTACTCCTTCCTTAGGCACAAATCCAGCTAGGTGATCTCTCTCTCTCTCAGGCCAAGAAAGCAAGAAAAGGCAAACTACTTCTCAGATTTTGCTCCAAAATGCAAGGACTCATCCCGGCACTTGTAAGGAATCAACAATGGCTCAAAGCCACACATACACACAAAAAGACTTAAAATAGCTTAGCTTTAATACAGCAGTATCTGGAGCCTTCTACAATGCCCTGTATTGTATATTTTACAGTGAGATTTGCTAAGCTATGACTTATACTGAATATGTGGCAGGCTTAGTGGTTTGCAATTCAGAGAATTATCAAGCTACATTGGAAACACTGGAGTTTTTCCTCCCCATGGTAATTATTATTTGAATACCGACAAAATAGATATCAGTAAAAACAGATACATACTTTCCCTTCTCTGGACGGTGTGATGCTCATACATTCTCCTGCCAGAGAAAGAATCCTAAGGCGAACAGGTTTAGCATGAGTCTTCTTGTATTGCAGCAATAGGTATGTTGCAGATACATTATCATATTTCCACTAATAAAGAAACATACATTCTGGTTACTTGTTTCTAGAAAAAAATACAATTTGCTCAAAACTCACTAGGAAACCTTAGTAGAACTTGCATTTCAGACTTTCAAGCCTTTTTCAGTTAAACGCATGCCGCATGTCATCCTCCTTCCTTGAAAGGACAGACAGCAACAATGTCCCACACTTCAAACACCCTCCAGTAACTTTCCCCCCTTACCAGAGAGACATTCAGAATTTGAATCTGTGACATGCCTCAAAAGCCAAGGTTGCTTTATTACTCTGCCGTCTTTCAGTTAAATCGCAGGATAATTATACACAATTTCCTACCCCCAATCTTGGTCCCTGATACACAAACATACGTTTGCTCATTTAGATACATTTAGCAGAATTAAAACTCTCATTAATTCCACCCCTACTTCATGATCATAAAATCTGTGAGATTCATGTCTTACCTCTAGTCTCTTTTCTTTTAATTTCATAATCATAAAACAGTCCGTATTTTTCAAATCAATCTGCCATGAAATATGCAACTTCTTACCATGAAATAAGCAGCTGATTGCCATGAAGATGATGCCTGAGCAGTTAAGAATTTAGGTTTGCACGATTTTCCAAAGGGATATGAAATTTAGTGCCCGCTTACCAGCGATGAAGTATATATTTGCAAAAAAACTCAACAAGAAAAAAAACAACAGGCTGTGTTCTCAACAATGGGACCATATCGGGGCAAGGCCTACCCATCACTATCATCCAGTTCTAGCAATACAGATGAAAAAGAGTCCTTGGGGTATTCTAAAATCTAAAGTGTGCTCTTAATGTCCTCTGTAAGGTAACAAGCCTGAGTAGCATCTCAAATGAACAGACAGCCTCTCTAACCAGAATCCTCTGCAGGAAATGCAGCATTTCATTAGAACAGACATAGAAAACATCTTTAAAAGGCAAAGAGTTTGAAACAGAAAAAAAATGACATGGGGTGGGGGGAGAGCAGTGCTCTGTAAGTTTCAAATCAGAAACTCTCCTGCACATAAGCCATTATTGTACACTCTTGTCTCTCAAATCATTCCTTACCTCACAGAATCAATAGTTACTACCGTGTTTCCCCAAAAGTAAGGCCTATCCCAAAAATAAGCCCTAGCTCTAGTTTTGGGGCGAGGCACACACTTAAAAATCAAGCTAGGGCGGGGTGAGGGTGTGGAGCTGCCTCACATGCCCCACACTTACTTACCTGGCAGCCAGACCTCTCCTCACCAGCCCACTTCTTCTGAGGCGTTTTTTGCTGCCAGGCCTGCATTTCTCAGTCACAGGCCTTTCCAAGAAGGCCACTGCAGCCGAGAACTAAGCTATGGATTCAATCCATAGCTCTGTTCTACAAGTCTTCTGCAGCTGAGGACCGAGTTATGTTTGAATCCATAGCTAGCTACTCAGCTGCATAGGCCTCTTGGAAAGGCCTGACCGCAAAATGCAGGCTGGAATGCAGCTGCTCCTTCAGGCCCAGAAGAAGTGGACCCACTGGACGGGGCTGTCGGTGCAGAAGGCAAGACATCCCCCGAAAATAAAATCTGGTGCCTCTTTTGGAGGCAAAAAAAAAAAAAAAAAAGACCTGGTCTTATTTTCGGGGAAACATGGTAATGTGTATGTTGCTTTACGGTAGCAGAATCTAATGTCTTGGACTGTCGATTGGACCAAAAAGTAATTAAATAAAATAAAATCGAGACATTTGTATTTTACACTTCATAAATTGAATAATTCAATTATAACAAGGGAGCTAAACAATTTTTTGGGGGGTGTGCCAATGAATTTCATCTTCAAATAAGGTCTCAAAAATATTTGCCATGTGGATGTTTCATTTCCAATGGTAATCGAGTTCAAGGAATCTTGTCCTTGACAATGTGGATAATTTAAGTACCTTTATATAGCTTCACAATTTATTTCCTCATGCAGATAAACAGTCATTTTTTTATTTCCATAGAAAATTGTTCCATGCAAGACACATTCCATAAACAAAGAAACAAAGAAACATCAGCTTGAGATTCTGGTCAAACGTCTCTGAAATTGGTGATAAGGCTATATTGAGCCTCATTCTAGCAAAGGAAAGTGAGGTAGGTAGTCAGATCCGATTGTTGATAGATGAAGAAATGATGCTGGTTCTTGCTAACAAGGACCAAAGGCCCAAGGTGTATCCAGAGGTACATTAGAGGTCAATTCTTTATGAGACAAAGTGCAATGTGCCATTACTTCATCTAATGTATGTACCCAAAAATACAACAGGGACTCTGTTGTAGAAGCCACAGTTCAGATCATAAAATAAAAACCATTTGGCTCTTCACACATCTGACTCTCTTAGTGGGAGGGGCTTGTTAATTCCTCAATTTAATTTCTAGAGCCCCCTCCAGAGGCATCTACCCACTTAAGCCTAGCGTGGTATACTCTTTCTGGTGATTAAGATGAAGAGAAGAGAAGAGAAGAGAAGAGAAGAGAAGAGAAGAGAAGAGAAGAGAAGAGAAGAGAAGAGAAGAGAAGAGAAGAGAAGAGAAGAGAAGAGAAAAGAGACCTTAGCACTATCTCTTGGGCACACATTGTCAATACACGAGGCTCAGCCCCATCAAAAACAAAATCAAACATTATATACATCTAAAGTTTAGCAGAAACTGTGCCACTATTTTAAGTTTTAGACATTAAACCAACATTCCTGGTTGAGGGAAATAAATAGAGCAGTCCAGACCATAGGGGGAAAAGCAGTTTTAAAAGAGAATTGTAAAAGAAAAGACAATGCTCTAGGCAGGCCACAAGATGGTGCTGGCTACAAATAAAAAATACTTCAACGTAAAGATTTTTGAGTGGGATTTTAATTATTATTTCAAATCACAGAAAAGAGGAATTATTACTTTATGCATAAGGCCGAAGTTCATACAATTACTCAGCTTGCGCAGGGAAATGATCAGAGACTTTTAGAACACAGACACCAAAACCAATTCCTTTTCTTTTCCTTCAGAAGTCCTACCTCAAGCATACGTTCCTCTTCTTGAATCTTCCTGGATTTTTTCCCCTTAAATTCCAAAGTCTAATCTGAGACTCTTGGAAACAATGTTAATCTCCTCTTAATCTACCTTTGGTCCAGCAACTTCTGTCTTGCTTTTTCCATACCCAAAATAGAGGAAGGGGCTGGGGCAGCTTTCTGTATACATGAAAGAGAAACTACCTATTTCATGAAAATGTGAATTCTATGTCTGTCTGTACCTGTCTGGACTATAAGATGGCCAGATGTGAATGTCTGGCCTGCAGCCCGGAACTCACAACAGACTGTATCAAGCCAGCTAGGCCATGATTGGTTTAAATTGCAATGTTCTGGTTCAGGTGAAAACCTGATGGGTTTACAGATGGATTATGGCAACCTGCTCTACATGAGACTGCCCTTGAGGACCATTTGGAAGCTATACTGGCCCATAATGCAGCACACTTGGGTAGTTATGGGCTCGGTTAGTTTGCCCACCTGACACCTTTTCTGCAGTAATTGCTTCAATTGCGAAGCTAATTAGCTTCTGAGTGCAATTCAAAGTTCTGGTCATTACCTTTAAAGTTATACATAACTTAGTTGCTGGATATCTTTAAGATTGTCTACACTGGATAGAATTTTCCCTTTCACTGAGATAGTTGAAGGGCATGTTATAGGTTCCACCTCTGAAGGACGGCTATCACCAGAATCCCAAGGGTGAGCTTGGTTGGTGGTGGCCCTGCCACCTCTAGAATAGCCTACCCCATTTTCTACCAGGATTTCACATGGCAATAATAGTCTGGCTTTCCCATCATTGAATGGGGGATGAAACAGGATTATGATGTTCCTTACAAGGGAAGTGAGGCCTGAATATGTAGGGAGAAAGACCATGGCATTTGTAAACATGTTTCTATGCTGCTGCAATCAGAATGACTCTGTGTGGTTTAATAAACTTTGGTTTTGGCTTAAAGGTTATGGTTGCTGTGTTCATACTGTTGTAATCTTAATATTGTAATCTAAGAGCTGTAAACCAACGTTCCCTAACCTTTCCGGGTTGATGGCCTGGCAGGGGGGGAGGGGGGGAAAGAAGGGGTGGTTTTGTGTGTGGGGGGGGTAGGTATGAGCGCACACAGCTTCATTTGTGTGAGCGGCGGGCGCCTGCTGCTTGTGGGGGCAGGACTTCAAGGGCTGGCTGCTGATGCAGGTGGGGCTGCAAGCTCCAGCTGCCTGCATGAGTCGGGCTGTGTGTGCACCAGCCCACCGCTCACACAGCCTGGCTGTGAATAGGCCACGGGTTGGGGACCCCTGCTGTAACCTACTCAGAATGTGGCTGTTTGGAGATACCTACAAAAAGAACAAAAGCAGAGTAGAGAGTGGACCAGAAGCTGTTCGTGGAAGAAGGAACTAATCCCAGATGCTTAAATTCCTTGCTGGAGCCTTTAATTTCAATACTGATCTGCGGAGCAAAGAATGCAATCTGAAATGGACTCCAAACTTTCCACCCAGTTGCTGTGCCCAATAAATGGATTTTTAACAGGCGACATGGGGGATCCCCAAAGAAGTTTCTAAGGGTACTCTTTGAAAATCATGAGTCAGTCTATACGGAACATCCTATGTTTTCGGAACACCCAGAAAAGGCTCCTATAATTAAGTATTTACAGTCACAAATATATTTACATGTTTAATCTAATATGTCAGCTCTGAGTATCAAGCTTTATGTACATGAACAAATGCATTTTTACTCTCCTAGACTCTCCAACAGTTATTAAAAACAAACATTACCTCTGAGATTACTTCCGCCATTCTTTCTCTGCTACATTTGTGAAACACAGAAAGTTCGGTTATGCAATCTTCATCAAGGCACCCAAGCTGGGCGGGGAAACAAACATTTATACATTGCAATTAAGATTTGTAAATATAAAAGCTTTTTTTTTAAAAAAAAAAACCCACCAAATACAGCAAATGAGAAGAAAGAAACAGAGCTGCTAGTGCATAGAAACAAAATCAATTTAAATACTTGTAGGTAAGCACAAAGTAAACTAAAAAGTTCCACAACTGAGAAAGAGTGAAATTTAATGGATAGCAGGAAGTATTGGTTTTCCATTTAATCCATTTCTCATGTAGAAGAGAAGATGAATATTAGATGCACTGATTCTCAGAACAATTATCCAAGTTATTTTCATACTAGAGCAGGAGTCCCCAACCTGTGGGCCGTGGTCCACTAGTGTCTCCAGAGGGGTTTGCAATTGGGCCACGGAAACAGCCGGTGAGCATACGTACACATATCCTCAGTTGTGTAAGAAATGGGAGAGTGCATGTGTGCATGCTCCATTAGCTGAGTGGCAGGCATGTGTGCACGCCACTCATGCAAATGGAGCTGCATGCATGTGCACACGCTTGCTGGCCATTTGTGCAGCATAATTCCCTCTCCCCACCCCGGTCCGCAAACCCAGAAAACTAGAGTACTTATGTTCTAAACATGGAGGTGCAAAACATTTTGTGCATGGAACAATTCGCTTTTAGTTATCTGTGCCTGGACTGAAACATGTGTTTAGCCTGTGTCCAAACATACATGGGGTTTTTTTGGGGGGGGGGTGTATTTTGGAATGGGAGAGTTAGAGAAAGCCAAGAATGCCAGTTCTGACAGGTAAGAGGAGGTAAACACTGGAGTTTGGGGGGGGGGAGCACACAGGACAGCAGTAGGATAAAGTCCTTAATTTCAAGTGGCGTAACCAAATGACTCACCCCACAGTCTTCTGAAAGCCTTTTTAAGATCTGTGCTTACTGCCCAGAATAATGTGTGTTAATCAGAATAGATAATGCAGGCCAAGCAGTCTAATCTGGAATGGAAGGCAGTTTCCTAGCAATTATGTCTTCAGAGAATCAGGGCCAGGGAAATGTTCACTGGGAAAAAGATATATTTTGACAACTGCCCAGTTTGATTGGTACTGAATAGCTTTTAAATTATATTAAACAGTCTAGTACTAGATATAAAAGAAAGCTATAGCTGAAGTGAGTACTTTATATTGCTCTTCCCAAAATCCGAGTGTCATGTACATTTTGACAGATTGTAATAGCAACTGGTAGAATAATGGTGTCTCTTGATTTTGCCCTAGAAACTCAGAGGTACAAGATTGTTCAGCAGAGAATTTTCCATACAAGAATAGCATGGTACCTATCATGTTATTCAGAATGTTTACTTTCTTAATCTAAGAATTTTCAATAGTAATAGTTTCCTTTGCAATTGGTGATTAAAGTATTGACTAATCACATCAACCTAGGTTTTCCTAGATATGCTCTCATTAATGTAAAATTAATCAACTCACAGGATATTTACTTTGCCACAGGACAGCAAAGGAATAGCCCTGCATGAGCCAGGGATGATTTAAAAGATGCTTCACCATAATCCGTTTCTTTGGGTCCACCTAGTGGTCAAGAAAAGAAATACAAGTTAAAATATAAACAACTGATAGATACATATACAAGTAGTCTGATTTACAACAGTTTAGTGACCATTCAAGTTACGACAACACTGAAAAAAATTGACTTATGACCATTTATCACACTTAAGCTATAGCTACAACATCCCCATAGTCATGTGATTTACATTCGGATGCTTGATAACTGGTTCATATTTATGACGGTGGCCGTGGTCGTGTGATCAGCTTTTGCGACCTTCTGACAAGCCAAGTCAATGGGGAAGCCATTCACTTAACAACCGTGTTACTAATTTAACAAATGCAGTGATTCACTCAAGAACTGCAGCAAGAAAAGTCGTAACATGGGGCAAAAATCACTTAACAAATTTCTCACTTAGCAACATAAATTCTGGGCTCAATTGTGGTTGTAACTTGAGGACTACCTGTATAGGGATTAGAAAAGATATCACCGCACTGATCAGCAATGAAGAGAAGTTGGTGCTGTTAAGACCAGCATCCATAGTTTTTCAGGCATTATAGCACTTATTCTTGAGGCCACTGAATGGTTTTGCTCTTTGAGGCAAATTACCGTATTTTTCGGACCATAAGACGCACCTGACCATAAGACGCACCCAGTTTTTAGAGCAGGAAAACAAGGAAAAAAATATTCTGAACCAAATAGTACCGGTATACTAAAACAGGGCTTTTCAACCTTTTCATCCATTGTACCACTTTTAGGACAAGGCAATGTCTGAGTACCACCAGTCGCCCAGCAAGGTGTCAAAAACTTGACACCCCCCCAAAAAAGGAAAAAAATGATAAAGTACAGGTAGTCCTCGACTTACGGTTCACTTAGTGACTGTTCAAAGTTACAACAGCACTGAAAAAAAGTGTCTGATGACCATTGCAGCATCCCCAGGGTCATGTGATTTACATTCGGATGCTTGGCAATAGATTCATATTTATAATGGTCACATTGCTCCAGGGTCATGTGATCGCCTTTTGCAACCTTCTGACAAGCAGTTATTGGGGAAACCAGATTCACTTAACAATCATGTTACTAATTTAATTTCTCTCTCTCCTTCTTTCTCTCCCTCTCTTCCCCTCCCTCTTTCTCTCTCCTCTCTCTCCCTATTTTTCTCTTTCCCTCTCTCCCTCTATTTCCTTCCCTTTCTTTCTCCTTGTCTCTCCCTTTCTCTCTATCCATTTCTCTCCCTTTATTTCTCCTTTTCTCTCTCCCTCTTTCTCTTCCTCCCTATTTTTCTCCTTCTCTCTCTCCCTCCCTCTCCCATTGTCCCTTCCTTCTTTCCTTCCTTCCTTCCCTCCCTCTTTGTCCTTCCCTCTCCGCGTTACAGCAGTACCTGCGGAGGTGGCCCTGCGGCCCGGCTTTCTCTTGCAGAAATCAAGCTGAAACGGAGCGAGGGAGATTGCCAGGAACGTGAATCGACCGATCTCGCACTCCTGCAATCTCCCTCGCGAGCCTGCTTTCTCTTGTAGCAAGGGAAGCTGAAACCGAGCGAGGGAGATTGCAGGAGCACGAGATCGGCATTTCTCAGCACGTGCCGATTCGTGCTCCTGGCAGTCTCCCTTGCTTTCCACTTGCGGAGGTTGGGGCTGGCCATACCTCACCCTTGTTTCCCCCCACACACACTTTTGGGGGGAAAAAGTGTGTCTTATGGTCCAAAAAATACGGTATTCTGAGCAAGTTGAACAACTGTACGGGAAATGGGTCTGCTGACTTTTAGCCACAATAGTGTAATAGAACTTTCATATTCAAAGGGAGAGGACCTCAATACTAGCTGTACATTAACAGAACAATGGAAGGGGATCACTGTAAAAAAAGATTGACAGAAGCAGAGTGGAAGAGTTTGACTAAGTATGGATGTGTCTGTGATCCAAGTGAGACCTTTTCTTGGGTCTGAGGCTTACCTGCAACATCTGTTGCAGAAGCAGGATACTGCCAGGTGAAAGCCATTTGGGGACATCATATTTCCCCCTCTGTAGGAAAAAAAAGACATTACAGTTACATGAACTGTTTTTCCAATTTTACATCATTCACAAATTCATGAGCGTTCCCTTTACTTCTTCTTTAACATCATTTAAATATGTTAACACTGAGTGCAATTGGGAAGACCCACACATATTGGAGATTGTTACTTATTTTCATTGTATTAACTTTTCTCTCTCATGTACCTTACCTATTGATCCTTAACTACAAATAAATGAGTTAAAGAGCATTAGGCCCATAATAAGGTTTGAAAGCACCCTGCCTGATCCCTCAGCTTCAGAAAATAACCGATGAGCACTCTTTTAAGTCCTATGTGAACAAGCTATGTTTCTACTTAATTGCCACACCATCGAGCCCATAGCTAGTTTGCTAATGAGAATCTCACAGAGTATTTTGTCAAATACTTTGCTAAAGACATCCCATGTCTACTGCATTTCCAAAAGCAACAGAAAAAGATGCCCAGTTAAACAATGAAAAAATTTATTGGTTAAAATCCATGCCGGTTTCTAATTATTGCTGCATTGTTTTCAAACTGCTTATTGATCAATCATTCTGCTCTAAAATCTTCTGACATAGAAAGCACAGTCTGGCCTTTTTCTGATTTAATCTCCAAATATCTAAGTTGTTGGCGTAATTCAGCAGAGTTAGGGAAAAGTATAAAAGTGAGCTAAGAAACTGGGTGCAAAAGAGATATTTGGAAAGAGCGGAGATAGAAAAACAAGTCTGGACTTTTTAAACTTGTATTCTCCTTTTACATTTTTAAAATTAAAAATGCTTTATAAAAAATAACAAAAGTTAACGATACATTGCAGTCTGTATTTTGAAAGATGAAAGATGGCTTCGTTTAAAAAAACCACAGAAAATTTAACTGTGAAGTTTTCCCATTAATTTACCGAACAACCATAATATACCTCCATTTGTTTCTTTTTACTGGTTTAGACTTGTCAACAGTTTATGAGAACAGAAACAAATATCATATTTTGGCTTCTGTAAAATTATCATCAAATTTTATTTCTCCAGGATCTTCCACAAATGTATTTAACATGATATAGAAAAGGATTTTTGCTGTTTTGAACTCATTGTTGTCTTTTTTATTACTATAAGAATTCTCTTTTTCGCTTGCCATCCAGATGAGTTAAGATGGATAAGGCTGCTGTACTTTTGAGTTAGTCAGTGCTTAAGTATGAGCAGATCTGGGTCTGATATGTGGAGAACATGTTGACATAAATCTCAGAACCTGGGATATTTCTTATACTACGGCATATAGGATGCTATCTAGCTATGAATCAGAAAGAATCTCATAACATCTTTTTCACACTAATACATTTTACTAAAAGGCATAAGCAGATAATTTCACAAAAGCTTAGGCCTTTTCATAAAACATGTCAATCAGACTGTCTCGACTGTTGGCTGCCATAGACTAACACAGCTTTCCTCTTGCAATGCCTGGCTACGTTAAGTCTTAATAGGCTTTTGTTGTTTTGGTTTAGCATCATATACAAAACCAGTCACCATTCTTGTGAAGCAGGTAATGTTTATACTAAAGCATATACCGAATGTATGAATTCAGTAATTGGGGGTTATTGAATACAGTAAGCCCCAGGAAGCTACAGCTAGTCCTTGACGTACAACCATTTGTTTCGGTACAGTTCAAAGTTACAGTGGCACTGAAAAAGGTTATGACCAGTTTTCTCACAACTGTTGCAGCATCCCCATGGTCACATACGGTAATCAAAATTCTGGAGCTTGGCAACTGGTATGTATTTATTACAGTTATACTGTCCCAAGGTCATGTAATCACCATTTGTAACTTTCTCAGGTAGCTTTTGACAAACAAAGGCCACGGGGGAAGCCAGATTCGCTTAATGATCGTACAATTACATTAACAACTGCAGTGGTTCACTTAACAACAATGGCAAAAAGGTTGTAAAGTGGGGCAAAATTCACTTAACCGCCTTGCTTAGCAACCTAAATTTTGAGCTCAATTGTAGTCATAATTCGAGGAATAAGTGTAGTCTAAGGCAGGGCTTTTCAACCAGTGGTACGGGTACCACCTGTGGTACATTGGCACCTAGCAGGTGGTACACGACCATCCTACAAAAGTGGTAGCAGGGGAGGGGAATGTGATAGCACCGCACAAGCCTGAGCGAGAAATGGCTGGAGCTGCAGGCTGTCAGGGCTCAGCTGGAGCTTGGTGCTGATCCTGGCGCTTCTGCTGAGCCCAGAAGAAGCGCCAATCAGCTGGAATGTTGCAGCATCTCCAGGGTCTTGTGATTTACATTCGGATGCTTGGCAACTGATTCATATTTATGATGGTCAGTGTCCCAGGGTCATGTGAAGTGACCAAAACCTGCTGCAACCACCCAGCAAAATAAAAACCAAACATCCCCCACCCCACCGCCAATCATCACAACAATGAAAACCTCGGACAGGAGGAAGAGCGCCGCTGGGTGGGCAGGCAGGTGTCTTGCTCGGCTGTGGCTTGGGGAGCACTTTTTTCAGTGCCATTGTAACTTTGTACAGTCACTAAGTGAACTGTTGTAAGCCGAGGACTACCTGTACTTCATCACTTTTTTCCTTTTTTTTTTTGGTCATCAAGTTTTTGACACCTTGCTAGGCGACTGGTGGTACTCGGATGTTGTCATATCCTAAAAGTGGTACAATGGGTGAAAAGGTTGAAAAGCCCTGGTCTAAGGTCTTCCAGAGATAGGCAGGCCTTGACTTATCATCACAATGGAGCCCAAAATTTCTTTTGCTAAGCAAGGCAGTTGTTAAGTGAGTTTTGCCCCATTTTATAAGCTTTGTTGCTACAGTTGTTAAGTAAATAACTGCAGTTGTTAAATTAGTAACACAGTTATTAAGCGATTCTGGCTTCCCTACTCGCTTTGCTTCTCGGAATATTGCAAAAGATGATCACATGACCCTGGGACACTGCAACTGTCAGGAACACGAGTCAGCTGTCAAGAGTCTGACTTTTGATCATGTGGCCATGGGGATGCTGTAATAGTCAAAAGTGTGAAAAACGGCCAGGAGTTCATTTTTTTCCAGTGCCGTTGTGACTTCAAACAGTCACTAAACGAACTGTTGTAAGTCAAGGACTGTTGTGATTCAGGGTCAGCCTGTGGGTTCGGCAGTTGGGTCGGACGATTCAGAGGAGGAGGAGGGGGTGTTGGAGAGCTTGCTGAGGATAGCCTTGAGGCTCCGCAGAGCTCTCAGCCAGGCCCCTCCCATCTGGTTACGACGCAGACCCAGCTGTGTGAGCCTGACAGCATCGATGAAGATGACCCACAGCTGGCCCTGTTCAAGGACGCCCGACGCAGGAGGCAGTCAAGCAGGAGTAAACAGAGGAAGGCAATGGGGCACCTCGGAAGGAGGCAGAGAGAAGCCACACCCTGAACTGTTTAAAAGGGGAATGTGTGAGAGGGCTGGTTTGCTGAAGGCAACCGTCTGAATAGCTCCTGTTTCATGGTTCGTGTTTGCTCTGTTTTATGTTAATAAATTTGGCAGGCTTAGTTCCAGCCTCTTGCCGTTTTGTAAAGGGGTTGTCCCTGCCTTTTCTGCAGGGCCGGTAGTAGGCTGGTACAGAACAAGGACTACCTATATTACAAATGATTCTGGGAGAGAACTGGAGACTATCGGCATCCACAGCATGTGATCTGCCCGCCAAAGGGACTTATTGAGGAACAACACAAAGAATACTTAGGATAATAAGTTACTACTATACATCAGGGGTTCCCAATCCCCGGTCCGTGGGCCAGTACCAGGCCGCGGTATGCCGGCAACTGGTCCGCACAAGCAAGCAAAGCCCCATCCGCAAGATGCAGGCAGCACACACGCACCCTCTGATCCACAGAAAAAACTCTCTCCACGGGACCGGTCCCCGGTGCCCAAAAGGTTGGGGACCTGTGCTATACATGACTACACCGGCTGGAACTCTTGTTTGGCTGAAGCTGAAACTACTAACTGAAGCATCCAGGCAACTGCATATAAGGATCACAGGATGTACAGCAAATGAAGAGACATGCAAGGCATATGATTTGGACCCAGTCACAGCTGCTTCATTTTTAAGTGGTTGAATCTGAATGCATTTCAGCATCTTTTCCTCCCCAAAATTGATCCCAACTGATAGTCAGCGTGGTACCCAATCTAATGTCTTTTAATACTGAGCTTTGCCTGTTTTCCCAGGATATCTTTGTTTCCTACAGGCAGGTGGGGGATAGGAAAAGAGACAGGTTAAAAAAAACACCCTGCAGTGTCTAGAAATAACCAGGTTTTCCACTCTACAGGAGGCTATTATCCTTCATTTCATTCCATTTCTCGATAACCCCCAGAAAAAGGCAAGACATATTACAAGAAAAAAAGATGGAATTACACACCAGGCCAGGGTGCAAGAGAAGAAACTGTCCAAAGCAAATTTGATTATGTGGGTGTTTGTAACCCCTACCTCTCACCAAGAGGAGAGAGAAGAGGAGACAGATCATTTGAACTTCTCGTGCTAAAATGTTATTACGACCTTGGAGTAGTAAGACAACACTAGAATTTTAGTTGTAAGATGATTCCAGTTTTTGCACTATGGAGCTTCCAAGAAACTTTTTGTAAGATCAGCAAGTGCAAAGACGCCTAGAACTGTCCTTCTGGAAACAGATCTCTCCCACAAAATCTCCATACATCTGTGTCTAAGCCAGACATGTCAAACAGAAGGCCCGGGGGCCGGATCCGGCCCGCGAAGTGGTTTCATGTGGCCCGCGAAGCCATCCTGGAAACAGTGAGCGAACAGCCCCCCACTGCCTTGGCCCTGGCCCAGAGACCCTCCTTCCACCAAAGACCCTCAGATCTGTCCCACTCCTGCCCAGGACCTCATAGGCACCCTTGATGCAAACGATGTAGAGCTGGCCATGCTCACCCAGTAGGCCATACGCACTTTAGCCACGCCCACCCAGTAGGCCACGCTCACCCTGGCCATACCCACCCGGCCCCCTGAGGGCAACCGCAATGCTGATGCGGCCCTCAATGAAATTGAGTTTGACACCCCTGGTCTAAACAGAAAGCACTGGATCCTGAAAAGGGGATACGTACCACAATTTTCTTGTAGAGCGCCATCATGTTATCATCATCAAATGGTAGAAATCCACAAAGGAGAGCATACAGAAGGACTCCCATGCTCCAGATATCTGCCTGAGATAGATAGAGTGATACAAAAAGTAAGGCACGGCATCATCACATTCCACTAAATTGTGAAACAGTTTTGAGAACTTTCAGGTCATTTTCAACCAGGAACCTGGAAAAACAAACTGGTTGAACAGTTCTGGGCCCTATGTTTAAGATGTCGAGCATGCCATCCCAGTGAACAGGAAGACTCTAGTGTTGGAGTTGGAGAGAGGTGGATTATTGCCATTTTTTTAAAAAAAATGTCATAGAAGCTCAGCATTGAAAAGCAGGGTTTTTTTGTCTGAAGTTCACAGTTGATAGTATCCGCATGGAAACAAGGCTAAAAGTTACGTTGAAGGGAAACAACGCATTCTCGGAAGGGAGGCAGCAAAACCAGCCTTTCTCTCTAGTTTCCAAAGTGCTCCAAAATCACAACTGTGGGCAAGGACACAGGCAAGAGAAGCAGTTGGTAAAAGAAAAGTGAGGGAAGGGCTAATGCAGCCATATCACCTCCGCTGACTCGATGTCCCAAGTCAGACATCACCTCAGTCAGCAGCGGCAGAACCACTCCCAGCTCTGCCAGTCTCCTTTCTCCTCTTTAGGAAAAGGTGGAGAAGGAAGACCCGCGGAGGGCTCAGGCACACGGCTACTGTAGTGTGGGGAAGAAGTGGCCATCCTCAGTTGCAACAACCCAGAGGGCTCCACATCCACTCAGCACTGGAGGATCTCTTACGATAGGTTTACGTACGCTCTCAAAAGGGACTTTAATTTCAGGACACCGTAGGAGAACGAGGCAAAGATTTGGATTGAATCCAATCCATTTCTGAATCCATTAATTGCAAGGGTCTTCTAGGACCAGGAATTCTATCACTCCAGCTAATTTACATCACCCATATACCCTTCTAGTTGTCTGCCAAGCCTCTCCAGACCTGATGGATTTTGCACAGTATTATCAGCTATGCATGCCATCACAGCAGAGATCTAGCACACAGCATGCAGAGAAACTAAGGAAAAGCCGTGGTCTGCCATGGTTTCGTAAATAGACGTACACTTGCATTTTAAAATATAAGCAGCTCCATCCCTAAAATGGAAGCAGTGAAATTATACAAGAACATGCCCTTTTAGCAAAAAAGAAAAAATTCTTTCTTTTCCAGTCAATGGAAGAAACGGCAGCTTCTTAAAAATCCTTCGTGACGCATTTCAGATATGGGTTTGATCAATGCAGAGGAAAGAGCATCGGGGCTGGGGAGCTTTCAGGTCTTCGGGAAGGCAAACTGAGTCAGCCCTCCTCTCCAGCACAGGTAAGTCCTCAAATTACAAACTATTCATTCAGAGGCCACTTGAAGTTACAGTGGCACTGGGAAAAGTGAGTTACAAGAGGCCCTTGCACTTACGACTGTTGCAGCAATCCCCGCCGTCACGCGATCAAGATTCAAAGCACTTGGCAACTAACATGTATTTGTGATGGTTGTGACCTTCCCAGACAATTTCCAACAAGCAAAGTCACAGGTGGAGAGGAGAAGGGAGGGGGGGGGAGGACTGGATTTGCTAAATGACAGCGTGATCCACTTAATTGCAGTAATTCTCTTAACAACCGGGGTCACAGAACTGAGCACGACTCATTTAACCCCCCCTTGCTTAGCAATTCTGGTTCCCAACTGAAGGAGAGAAGACAGGGAGAAAAGCTGCAGCACAGAAAAGGGTGACCAGTAACCAAAGAAAAGATTTGGGGGTGGGTGGGAAACAAGCACCCTATCTCTACATAATCATGGCTTTCTGAGGTTATCCCTTTTTTAAAACGTATACATTGTTAGATCTATACAGTGGTGCCAACTGGGAGGAAAATCTGAAAGAGTTCAGTCGAGAGGCTGATAAAAAAATTAGAGGCCACAGGACCGATGACAATACCTCTGAGCCAATGTAAGCTTTGCCCTGGATTAACTCTGGTGCTGCATAGGCAGGGCTTCCACAGCATGTGTTCAGATGGTAATCCAGACCCCCCTACGAAAGGAACAAAAAGAACAAGCAAAATCCGTAACACAGAATGGGCACTTCACCTCTGTAGGAAAACCGAATTTAGAAGATCTTGCCAGCTTAAACACTTGAGCTCCTAAGAGAAAAACAGAGTGACTTCTCACACTTAAGACTTCTCGACGCAATTTATCTTTAGTCTGTTTGCTGTCTTTATCTGGCACGCACGGTGGGGTATAAAAGCAGGTTGCATGTAGTGGGCGTTTGAATAATGGCATTTTTGACTCAAACCGTAAATTGAGATCATGTTGTGCTTAATGCAACCCAAGATTCAGCTAATGAGAAGCTAGTGCTTGTGCAAGTTGGGGTTTTAGTGTTGTGATTCAGGGTCAGCCTGTGGGTTCGGCAGTTGGGTCGGACGACTCAGAGGAGGAGGAGGGGGGTGTTGAAGAGCTTGCTGAGGGGATTGGACAGCTTAATGAGAGCCCTCAGCCAGGCCCCTCTCATCTGGTCACGACGCAGACCCAGCTGTGTGAGCCTGACAGCGTGGATGAAGATGACCCACAGCTGGCCCTGTTCAAGGACGCCCGACGCAGGAGGCAGTCAGTCAGGAGTAAACAGAGGAAGGCAATGGGGCTCCTCGGAAGGAGGCAGAGAGAAGCCACACCCCGAACTGTATTTAAGGGGGAATATGTGGGAGAGCTGGTTTGCTGAAGGCAACCGCTTGAAAAGCTCCTGTATCTTAGTTCGTGTCTTGTTCTATTTGTTTTTGTAGCATTAAATTTGGCAGGCGTAATTCCAGCCTCTTGCCTTCTTGTAAAAGGGGTTGTCCCTGCCTTTTCTGCAGGGCCGGTAGCAGGCTGGTACAGAACATTTAGATGCCGCTGAACTTTGTGCATTTAGAATGGAGAAAAGATTCCATCATAGGAAAACAATACAAGTTTTTTTTCCTAAAAAAAGATGCTTGTTATTACATTTGAGTAAAAATAAGATGTGGGTATGACTGAAATTGTGGTAGAAATTTGTTTTTATTTTGCTTTCTATAACTACCCCGTGGCCCTTTTTTTAACCATACATTTAAACTGTAAGGAAGAAAAAAAGCTTTGGAAGATTGAGATCCAGATCCAGATATTCTAAACCAATATTGTATTGTGCTATTAGGCATTTGATCAGTTGTTTGTTTGTTTGTTTATTGCCTTCAAATCAGTGCTGGCCCCTGCTTGGAGAAATCCCTGCAGCTTTCCCGGCAAGATTTAGTCACCCAGCTGGCTTTGTGCCTAAAGCAGGACTAGAACTCACAATTGTACAGTTTCTATCCTGGCACCTTAACCGTTATGCCAAACTCATTCTCTGTTGAAACTAAGACTAAAATTCTGTCACACACAGATGATTGATCTTCAGGAGAACATTAGTGGTAGTGCTATGATGGAAAGAGGAAAGGTTCCGACTGACAAACCCAACAAAGCAAGCATAGCTGAGACAATCCAATCTCTAACGCAAAACTTGATTGAGCACATCATTTCGGCAGCTCCGGTTAATTGGTACCAAAATCAGTATATTAAAAGCATAGCGTCTCCCTCCCCGCTAACAGTGCAGGTCACATTGTCCAATGAAGCGTCAGACAATTATTACGAGAGAGTATTTTAGTTCTTAGTAAACAATTTTTGCGTGATCTCGGTTCTCACAGTTTGGCAGCCCGATGTCTGAAGCCTGCATTCCATTCTTCCCTCCTCTCCCCCTGAATATGTAGGCAAGCTAAGAAGCAGTAATGGATGCCACAGCAAAGGTATTCTTCGAGGCTTGACAGAAGAATCCAAACAGAATGTATGAGCAAATACAGGTATGTAGATGAAATTGCAGACTTCTCTCCTTATTCAGACTAATGTTGTCTGATGCTTTTTTTATTTTCTGGCAAAGAAACTCTAGCAAAATTAAGCTTACACTCACCCTTGGTTTTGCACAGAGCCCAAAGTCTATCAACTTCAAATTATGCTCAGCATCGATCAACAGGTTTTCCTAAAAGAAGAACAATGACAGATTAGAACAAGTACAATGAAGTATAGCAGAAGAGCAATTCTACGGGCAACAAAGTCAGCTCCTTCCAAGGAAGCCTCCAGCTTCAATTCAGTCACATGCACACCTATACAAACCATGAATACAGCTGGCTTAGCCGAAATTTGAGATCTTGCAAAAAGAGAATGTAAAGATGTAGGAAGAGGTCTTGGAAGGTCAGAAGTCTATAAAATATGAGTCCTTCTCTAGGGCAGTGCTTCTTAACCTTGGCGACTTTAAGATGCGTGGACTCCAACTCTCAGAATTGAAATTCTGGGACTTGAAGTTTGCACACCTTGAAGTTGCTGAGGTTGAGAAACTGCCCTAGGGAGAGACAACAAAGCAGACACTGGACTGGGGAAACAACAGAAGAGGAAATTAAATAAAAGTTTTGAAGCGCGCAGAGAAGACAACGTACCAAGGTAAAAAGAGGGCTAGTTTAAAAAGTGAGAGAAGATTTTTAGGCTCTAAGCCAGGGGCGTCAAACTGCCGGCCCGCAGGCCGGACGCATCATCCGGAAGCCGCGCCCACCCCATTGCCGGCAATGGCGAAAAGGCTTTGATACGTTGCACGACGTCACGCGACATCGCGAGTTTGACGCATCTGCTCTAAGCGAAAGTAAAAGAAGCAGAAAAGAAGAGGAATGGGCATGGAGAAGTGCAGGCAAGAGAGAAGCCAAGGAAAAGCTGGAAGTTTAATAAGGAGGACTAGGCAGTCAAACTTGGAGGCCCGTGGGTGGCAGATCAGAGAGCTTTGAACTCATAAGGCATTTTGTGATTTCCACTGCAGCCCAGGAGCAACAGATGTGATGGCAGTGAGGCTTTTTATAAACTGGCTTGAATCTGTCATGTAGTTCCTTGGCTGCAGGCTGACAGAAATAAAACCAGCAGCCAGCAGTGAAGACCATCTGGGCGCCAACGTAGATTTGGCTTATTATTCCAGGAACAGTCAGCTGTCTACACTTACTGGTTTGAGGTCTCTGTGAGCGTATCCTTGGCTGTGTACATAGGCAATTGCAGCTACAATCTGACGGAAAAAGACACGGGCTTCATCTTCAGCTAAGCGGTCCTTTGCAATTATGTAATCAAAGAGCTCTCCTCCAGGGCAGTACTGCAGAGGAGGAAAGAAGCATTCATGTTTGGGGAAAAATTGGCTAGCTTGGAATTATGAAAAAAATACCCCCAACAACAACACGAAATGAAACAAAAGAAATGTTACCAGCTCTCCAAAAAAACATTTAAGACAGGAAAAACAATCAGCATTTAATAGAACCTCTTTTCCAAAGCTCTGGTAGACAGCTGAGAGATGCAGCCCACTTATTAATTTGTCAGGGTTTATATCTTATTGGCATGTGAAGCTGATATGAATGGTGGACATGCCCAGAGCCAAAAGCATATCGCTCCTTTTCAGCGAAAGAGACAGAGTAATCCTATCTAGGGAACTCCATGAAGGGCAAAATCAGATAGATTCTTTGCTTTCTTTCTTCATCCACTTATAAACCAGCCTAGAACTAAGGCAGGGGTAGGCAACCTCGGCTCTTTTATGACTCATGGACTTCAACTCCCAGAATTCCTGAGCCAGCTTGGCTGGCTCAGGAATTCTGGGAGTTGAAGTCCATGAGTCATAAAAGAGCCGAAGTTGCCTACCCCTGAACTGAGGAAACATTTCCTGACAGAACAATTAATCAGTGGAATGACTTGACTCCAGAAGTTGTGGGTGCTCCGAGTTGTGGAGATTTTAAAGAAAAGATTGGACAACCATTTTGTCTGAAATGGTATAGGTTTCCTGTTTGAGCAGGGAGTTGGACCAGAAGACCTCCAAGGTCCCTTCCAACTCTGTTATTCTGTTATGTTGTTTGAGCAGCACAGAATTTAAGCATGAAGACAAGCGACCTTCCAAACATCTGGAAATCTGAACACCAAAAGGTAAGCTTCCTGTTCTCTCTTTCCCAGCAACAACAGATGCCTACTGAAGGGAGAAAATTAGAGCACACCCACCCGTAAAGACATAATTGTTAATTCTTCCTTCTACTTAGCAATTGGGTTCTTTGGTAAGATAATTTATCACAATGGTGTAAGTGTTAGACTGAAGACTGAGATATCCAAGGTACAAATTCCAACTGACCTGGCTCTCAGAGGAAAGACCAAATAATAAATTCAATTTATAATGATATTAGTAATTCCTGCTCCCTTATTCATTTTGGTTTTAACCTAGCTGGACTTGCAAAAAGTGCTAAATAGTTTGGTTAGGAACAGGGATAGGAAATCACCATGGATCCAAGGGCTTTAGACTCTCCTGAAAAGTAAGAAGTAGGGAACCCCAATCCACTTCTATATTTGCCAGGGAAACGTGTATACATTTGTTAAATCCCACCAGGCTCAAGGTTGACTCAGCCTTCCATCCTTCCGAGGTAGGTAAAATGAGGACCCAGATTGTTGGGGGCAATTAAGCTGACTTTGTAATAATGCCGCTTGGGGTGTGTGTGAAAGCCCTAATAAGCAGGCATATACATAGAATGAAGGCTACTGCTAAGCTTGTAAGCCGCCCTGAGTCTTCGGAGAAGGGCGGGATATAAATGCAATAAAAATAAAAACAAACAAATAAATAAATAAATAAATTCAATCTCTGCAAAATACTGCAGATACTACCTTTGTAAAAATTACTCCAATAGAATTGTTGAAATTTACAGTGTGTTTGTTTATTAAAAAAAGAAAAAGAAAAAATAGGGTATCTTTTTGCCAGAGCAAACTATCTGATGACAGATTAAAAAAAATAAAATCCCATCAGTTATTACCCAAACCACATTTTTAACAGCTCCTAGGGTCCCTTTCAACTATGCTGCTGACCTGTAGATTCAGAATACGTTTAAAACACTGTAGTAAGAATCCTACAATTGGCTTAAAACAAATATACATACCTTTTTCATTTACGCTCTAAAAAAAAAAAGCTTGCAGCGATGTCTAATCCTTACCCAGAAGCCCAATAGCCTCCTATTTGCTACGAAACATTTGGATGTACAAATCCAGTGTTTGCTAAAGAAACTTATAAATACATCAGGCAGCTACAAGAATCCATAGCAATTCCACTAGTATAACAGAATTGTGATGTAAATTGTAAAAATGTATGAGGTTTTATATCTTACCTCTAAAACCATAAAGATCTTCTTTGGTGTCTCAATTACATGGTACAGACGGCAGATATTCTGGTGGCTTAAGCTCTTCATTGCTTCAATTTCAGTTTTTATACGAGGTAAGTCATCCTAACAAATGAAAGATTCATGCCATATCTAGGTCATTTTATGTCAAAATAAATAAGATGAAAGCATTTATTTGCTTACTTCTTCTTTCTCTCTTTTTTGGGCTTTTTGTGTCCCAATATTTCTATGTGCACAGGAACTGTTTTGTTCTTTAATCTCTGTCCAGCTTTAGGTCTGTTTTAACTGCTTAAGTTTTTGTTCTGGTGAAAATTTCTCTGCAGAAAATAAATACTTAGTGATATTTGTCTCATCTATCTTTCTCCTGTCTAACCGAGTATTTTTCAAATTTGACAACTTTAAAATGTGTGAAATTCAATTCCCCAAATTCCCCAGGCAGAGGTCCACACATCTTAAAATTGTCAGGTTTGAAAAATACTTGTCTAAGCTAACATAAAGGTAAAAGCCAAGACAAGGGGAAAGGAGCTTTTCTGAGCAATTTGTGTGCCATTCTTTCAGGTGCATGGTTTCAGGAAAAAATACAGCATGTGATGAGAAACATTGCCCATGTTTCATTTGATCAATCCTCGTTCCCCAATTCAGAATTAATGTATGCTGGCCTGAGGGACAAAAAGGTCTAAATCAAGAACAAGGTTTGGCTGTCAAGATACCCAAACCATGTTTCTTACAATTACTTTCAAGAACACTTATCAAGATCACCGTGTATTGGGCCACAACTGAATTTTAAAAAGGAGAACAGGAAGAAAGAATCTGAAATAAAGGCAATCTAGCCTAATGAAAGCAGCTAAGCAGAATTAGATACAGTACTCATGGCTGGGATCACAACTCTCCATGGGCTTAATTTAGCTTGCTGAGCCAGCTCATCTTCCTCAAATATCATGACCTTTAATATTCTACATCTTGCTGGGACCAGCTTGTTTCCAAAAGGAGCTAAATATTCTGAAATACTTAGTCTGATGACACTAAAAGAGAGAATATTTTCTGAAGGCAGAGCTTCATTTAGGAAGAGAGATTGGGGATACCACTTCAGTTTCCTATGGAATATTTCATCTTTCAGAGAAAGAATTCCTTGGTCTGAAACTCATTATCATATCTAGTCTATCAAGTCTTTAGAGGTGGACGATCTGACCTTTGCATTATAGTAGTTTACCTTTTGTATCCAACATACAATTCCACCATTAGCAGGTATCCAACTAGCATTATTGTCTAAACATCATTAACGGAATGCCAAATGTTAGGTCTCAGTTAATGCAAAATGTGGCCCAAGAGATTTTATTATATTCCAAATTCCTTAAGGTTCCAAATCATTTAGGCCAAAAACCTCCTTAACAACTTCCAATTAATGAGCTGTATGATTAGAAGCAGTATTTGTACATATAAAACTAATATTACGTTTCTTAGAAACTCACCCCCAGAGTCAGCTTGTCCATTATTTTTATGGCAACTTGTTCACCAGTAAGTAAGTGACGAGCCAGTTTAACTTTTGCAAAGCCACCTACAGTAAGGAAAAGAAAAGCCCACCATGATTCATAATTAGCATTTATATTTAATTCTGCCTTGATTACAGTGATTATTAGCTAGAATTATTGGTTATGTCAAAACTCCTTCTCTCCAAGGACAGCTTGTAACTATTTAACAAAGGAGCTCTTAAAGCAGCTGTTCGGCTAGTATATGTCTAGTATATCCTGTATTTCAGTGGTGGCTAACCTATGGCACGCGTGCCAGAGGTGGCACGCAGAGCCCTCTCAGTGGGCACGTGTGCCATTGCCCCAGCCCCTCCTCCCCACGCAACCCCCTCCTACCCAGCAGCCCCCCCGGAGAGTTTTCCCCAGGCATGGCCCATGCAGAGCAGCACAGTCAAAGACATGGCAGCCGGGCAGTGGGACAAGACTCCGTCCTCGAGCCCCATCATGTGCAGATGATGCTGCAGGGTGCGGACGGAGGGTGTGGCCGCCATGGCGCTGCAGGGCCACCTGGGTGATCTGTGGTGGGCTATGGAGGCAGTAGGTAGCCCTGCGGAGGAGGGGTGGCGGTAGGGGGTGGAGCCGGGGTGGTGGTTTTGGGGCACTCAGTTCTAAAACAGACATGTCAAACTCGTGACGTCACGTGATGTCGCGCAACGTATCAGGACGGTTTTGCCATTGCTGGCAACGGAGTGGGTGCGGCTTTCACATGACGCATCCAGCCCACGGGCTGGCAGTTTGACACCCCTGGTCTAAAAGGTTTGCCATCGTTGCTCTATTTTATAATAATGTCTTATATTTAAATCTGCAGATTACTCTTATAGCAAAGCAGATCTTCCTGTAATAAGCTTAGGATTCTATTCCTGCTACCCGCATGATGCTATTGCTGCCACTAGAATGGCCTCGCCAAATTCAATTCCTTGAGAAAGGCCAAAGCATCTTGGAATTTGGAAAGCAAGAGATCAGAAACATTCACAATATCTGTGAAACTAAGAAAAAGGAGAGGATGGTACCTAGTTTGGGTAATGAAACATCTGAAGAAAGTCAGCCTGATTATTATGTAAGATGGAGTTGTGAGTGCAGGAAAATGAAGGTGAAGTTTTATTCATGAATGAAAGGACTGAACTATTTATCAATAAAATATGAATGATCATGTAGATGTTGTGAGCGGACATAAAAGTAGGAATCCATAGATGGGCAATATTTGCACATTACGTTCTAGTGAGCAGTGATAATGAAAGCAGCAGAGATGTGCTTGGAGATAATTACGCAACATTCTGAGTGAATGCCACACAGGAGAAAAAAATATCCTGCTCAGTGATAGGAATAGATAATGTCACTCATACGTTTCTTTAGAAAAAGGTCTGTTTTAAAATCATGATTTATTTATTTTATTTATTTATTAATAGGATTTATATCCCGCCCTATCTCCCAAGGGACTCAGGGTGGCTAACAACAACAGAACTTAAAGGTCTCTGTACAATAAATTAAAAATAAAAATTTGAAATAAATTAAAATAAATTAAAGAATAGAGTTAGAGTTGTAAACATAATTAAAATCCCTGTCAGTCTAGGTTAGCCAGGTGGAAAAGGAGTGTTTTGAGGCCGCGGCGAAAGGACTAGAGATCTTGGGCCATCCGAAGCTCAGGGGGGAGCTGGTTCCACAGGGCTGGCGCTCACACAGAGAAGGCTCTTCCCCTGGGGGTCGCAAGCCGACATTGTCTAGCCGATGGTACCCTGAGGAGGTCTTCTCTGTGTGAGCGTACTGGGCGATGGGAATTCATTCCCGGCAGCAGATGGTCCTGCAAGTATCCCGGGCCTAAGCCATGTAGGGCTTTAAAGGTAAGAACCAGCACCTTAAATCTCACCCGGAGGGCAACCGGTAGCCAATGCAGCTCATGTAGGAGGGGTGTAATATGGGAGTATCGGGGTGCTCCCATCACTACCCGTGCAGGGCAGCCCCATATAGAGAGCATTACAGTAGTCTATACGGGAGGTAACGAGTGCGTGGGTGACTATATGTAGGGCATCTCGGTCCAGAAAGGGGTGCAACTGGTGTACCAGGCGAATCTGGGCAAATGCCCCCCTAGCCACGACTCCAATATGATCATTTAACCATAAACCCATTCATACAAACAGAGCAACAGAAGGAATATAAATCTAAAAGCAAGATTGTTGTTGATGAAAGAGAATTACTGAAGGTGCCAAGGGTTACGAGAGGCTTCAGATATGGGAAAGTCCACTTTTGGTGGTGTCACGTGCATTTGCAGGGGGGGGGGAAGGCATGGAAAACTAAGAATTGAAAGAAATGGGCATGAAAGCAAAATGATGGCAGGAAGAAAAATGTATGAATCATGTGTAAAATCATATTAGAAGACAGTTTTCCAAAGGGAGAATGCAGAAACTGGTTGGAAAAATTTTAAAAGAATTGTGCTGAGGAATGTCATTAAAGACTGTGATGTTACATTAATGGGAAATCTAGAAAAATGCATTTGAGGGAATGAAATAAGCTATGGAAAAATGCACATTAAGAGAATTTTGCTGCAGAAAAAGGTGGAAGAAATGTGCCGTATAACATACCAAAAGAGCAGAGTCTGAAAGGTAGAAGACTAGAGGTCTCAAATCACCTCTTCCAGAGGCTTTTTTGGGTCTTTACTGATAGTCCTTGATCACCAACCACTCCTTCAGTGACTGGTGGAACTTACAATGGTGCTGAAAAAATAACTTTACTGCCAATTTGTGACTGACCTTCTACATCCCTCTCAGTCGTATGATCGTTATTACAGCCAGTATGCATTGTCCTGTACCTAACTAGTGGGGGTTTTTTTCCTCCCTCTTTTGCAGAACAGAATTATTGGAGAAGATATTTCAATGGTGTGAACTGTTTGCTCTTCTACACACTGAAAGCAATGTGATTCCGCCAGCAGCAGGAAAAGGTCAGGCAAAGGGGTGACTGCCTACAGAAATCACTTGCTCTCCTCTCCTGCAGAGCAGAGAGATTAGAGAAAAATGTTCAAGTTAGTACCCTAAGGTGTTTGTGTAGTGTGCCTGTGGCTCCCAGACCTAGGCTGTCAGCACAATCCTGTTGCTTTCAATATGTAGAAGAGCAAACAGCTTACTCTCTTGAGATCTCTTTCTCTCCAATGTGTCTGCTCTGTGGTGGGGGATAAATAGAGAAAAAGCAACCTCTCATTTGCCTGACTCTCCCCCCGACACCCCAGAGCAGAGATCGAGAGGGATTTCGAGGAAGTAAGCTGCTTGTTCTTCAACACCTCACAAGTGATGCTATTGCACCGACAATGGGAAAGGGTCAGGCAAAGGAGAGATTGCCTACAGAAATCACTTGCTTGTTTTCTCACCCCTCCCCCAGAGTGGAGAAATTGGAGAAACAATTTCAAGAGACTACTGTTGCATAGTATAATCTGTTTACATAGTGTGTAACTGTGGCTCTCCGCCACATGCTGCTGGGTGCAATCACATTGTTTACAGTGTGTACAAGACTGTAAACGGGCACTGGAGCATTCCAAAGTGCAGAGGAGTGATTAGGAGGGAAACAAAGGTTAAAGGTGTAAAACTGAGTAGTCTTGTCTCTTTTCAGCTAGTAGGCACAGTTGCGGTCAAGTGATTTCCCACTTAGCAACTCCTTTGCTTAGTGATGAAATTGTCAATCCCAATTAAGTTTGTTAAACGAGCTCTATCTGCCTACTATTTTAGATTGGTGATGTGGTAGTTTCCACTGCCATAAACCATCTTCTAAAGGAACCTCATCCTGATGTCCTCTCTCAAGCACTAGTGTGTAAAGGGAAAAGGTTTGCACTCTACTTGTGCAGTCAACTCCCCTCTTCTCCAATTACACAAAACTAAATACAATAAAATGGGTTTTTTTTTAAAAAAAGAGAAATATTAACTAAAAATATTCAATATTGAAGTCAGGTTATCCGACAATTAACTAATCTTTAATTAAAAAGGAAAATACAACGCACAATACTCTGAACAGACCTTAAGACTGTATTGTAATACCCTGAATGGAGCTTAAGTAATACCAAGCTACTAAAAATACTATTTCCCCACCCCAAAATTCCAGTTAAAAGTACAAAAGATTCTTTATTATTATAATTACAGCAAACTAATATTAAAGAGAACAAACGAAGATTAGATACTGGATCACATACATGAAGTGTGAGTCAAGGTTGACATTAAAAACCCAGTTTCCTATTATGCAGCCAATTAAAGAATCTTAGTCTTAGCATAATGCAAAAAAAGAATCTAAATTCTAAGTATAAAGACCTCATAAGGCTTATAACCAATTTCTGAAGAAATAATGGCTTTTTCAAATAGATGTTCCCTTTGCTGTTTAATATTCCTTGTCTTCCCAAAACTCTTCTTGAGATTCCTGCTTTGGGTTCTAGGATGTTTGGGAAGATCTTGCACTCCGCTTGTTTCCAGCCTCCATCCAGTAATTTCGGCGTTGTTTTAAAGGAAATAAAACATTTTTTTTCCAATCTCCATAAAAGGAGGGCTGGGGGAATCTCTCTGTGTACCTAGACGACAAATATCACCTCTCTCTTGTAAAAATGTTGAGCCCAAGTGTATAATTGTGAGAGGATATGTATTTAAAATGTATAAGTTCTGACAGCTGGCAGGAAATTACATACATAACAAATGAGTACACAGAAAAATATATTACAAAGACTAGTCAAAGAGAGCAAGGAATGATTAATCTTTTTAAAAGACAGAGAAAATGTAGGAACATTTTGATGGATATAAAAAAAATGTTTAGGGATGAACAGAGCTAAAGAAGGTGTTTCCAGTACACTGAACAGAATTAAAATAGAAGTGATTTCGGATGAAATAAAATAAAAACTTTATTGTCACTTTAAATGTACCCTAATCAGCATACATTAAAATGAAATTTCACTGCATTCACTGCACTCAAGGTTTGGCTATGGGTTTTAAATTGAAATGTTATAAATGTCCATACAGAAATCTACATATGAAAATGTTGAAAAATGGTAAGACTGAAGATCTAGGCAGTATTACTAGAGAAATATTAAAATGTAGATGTTTTTTCTTAGGAATAATCACCAGTTTGCTTTGTTTAATGGAACAATGTAGGGCCAGCTTATAAGCTAATATATCTAGAAACTGCAATAAATCTGAAAATAAAGCTAAAGCGTTGCAATAATCACCTAAAGTGTTTTTAATGTATACATATTGGAGACATATAGTAGAATAGTAAACTAGCAAAGTTTAAATAGTTCTACTTTGAAATTCATACATGGGTCTGAGATCAGTATATTTCCTACATCTATCTGAAATATTGTGGACCATACCTGTTCCAATAGTTTCATGAATTTCATAGTATTTGAGAAGTTCCTCATAGTCATCTACAGCCATATTGAAATGGAAAAGCGTTTTCTGGAAGCACACAACAAAACACCAAATAATCATGAGCTGAATTAACAACAAAAAAATATCACCAGACAACTAACAAATATTTCAAAATGTTTAAATCTGTGTCCGTAAAGCTCCTCAGAGTAACATAATTCAAAGAACAAAGCAGTTTTCTGTAATGTTATAGAGAACAGATAATCAAGGCTCCTTCTTGGTTATATACCATTTATCCTACTTGATTTAATTCAGAGAATCTAGTTTACCACTTCATCCGAGGCTCCAGTTTTGTCTGGCAAAGGTCTATCTGGGCAAGAACTGGAAAATATGCTTGGAACAAAGGGGATTTTTGATTATATTGATTAGAAAGAAATGAAGAAGTGTTATATTTATACTACCACTTATTAGTTGGCAACATGAGAATAAAGTAATTGGAAAACCATTATTTTGCCAGTAAATTCATATTCAGAATCCTCAGCATGAATTATACTTAGGGAATAAACAGTAGCAATTTACTCAGGAGATCTTTCTACCTTCAGTCCATTTCACCAAATAGCTCAGAAAAGTTGTCAATGTTATATGCTTTCTTCATATAAATTCTTTATGGAAAATTTGTATGCTTATATAAGTTTTGAAACACTAAGGTTACAATAAACCGCAGCCCTGTTCACCCAGGTAAATTGAATTGGTCCTCACACGTACATAAAGCTAACCCATGAAAATGGATGAAGCCACATCTAGTCATGTTAGTGTCATTGTGGTAAACCTGCTATAGTTTGCTGACATCGAGTGGTTATCCAGAGTTTTACAGTATATATCTATTGGACTTTGGTTTTAATTTAATATATTATGTGAATTCAGTATGTATGAAGTATATGGCAGTTTGGTGTAAATGTGGATTCAGTCTCATTTTGCTCTTGCTCTGTGTTATTCAGGAAACATCATAGAAAAGTATGAATTTGTAATCAAATTAATTGTTGACACCTTATAAAACTAGAGTAAAAGCTATGATCAACAAGGCCAACATTGCATTAGTTCCTGGTAATTCTTTGCAGTCCCGTAGTTACTTGAGACAGCTGACTTACTCTCTATGGATACTTTTAAAGAGGTTTTAAAACTGGGCCATACTTGACTAGAAAGGTATATGGCATTGGGATATATGTGTTTCAAGCCCACATATATAATAAAAGCTGTTTATTTAACCTAGTCAAAGGGTTAGAGATCAGAGGGAGCAATAAAAGATGGAATGCCATTAGCTTTTACCCATACAACAGCTGTTTTACCTCTGAACTCAAAGTCTTATTTCAGATAATAAATGACCTTGAAAGATGGAAATAAAGATTTATGCTGTTAGATTTAGTCTTTTAGAATACATTACATTCTTCTTTAAGAAAAGAAGGGACAGCTGACATGATGAATATCAAGAATATCAACCCAACACGTTGGAAATGCTATAAAAAATATAGACAACTACTGAGTGCCAAGAAAGAGATGTAAAAAACTTTAATTCTTTGCTGTAACCTAATAGCAATCCAGATCTTGTAGCCCTCATTTTACAATCCATTCGTTATTTTAAACAGTAGAAAATGAGCATTTTTCTCTGACTCCCTTTTGAACCCTCAGTTCAGTTACAAAAACAAGTTTATAACAAGTCAGAGTAGGAGAGGCAAAAAGAAAAAAAGACATAAAAAACAAAACCAACCTCCTCATCCAACGCTAAATATTGCAAAAGGAGGCGGATAATAATATACTAATCGCATAGTAATAACACACACATACCGTCGTCCAAATGTCACCCGCTATATGCAACTCAACGCTCTCAAGGTTTTAAAATTCCCGGAAAACTAAACCGTTTCCGGCTTCCATCCAAACAATGAGCCGCATCCTCGACGGAAAGGGCGGGATTAGCGAAGGGGTGCATGGGAGGAAGGTCAAAGAAACTAGCCGAAGTAGGAAGAGTGGCTGTTGGTTTGCGGCATTGGCCGTTTTGGGAGGCGTGGCTTAGTTTCTTCAAATAGCCAATGGGAGAAGCCGTCGGTTGGTCCCGTTCTCTTTCTGTTGAACTTCAAAAGTGCAGGGATTCTTCACTGCGATTTCGCGTGGGGAGACGATCGGGGAGGGAAGGTTGGCTATTCTTATTTAAAAAGCCGTCGCAATTGCTTATATTGAACTTGCGTCCGATTCTCAAATGTCCGATGAACTAGTGGTTCTCAGCGTGGATGTGCAGTAGTAACTCGCTAGGACTTTTTAGATAACGTGAATAACTTTTTAGATACCGTAACTTAAAACAGGGGTCTTCAAACTTGGCCCTTTTATGACTTGTGGACTTCAACTCCCAGAATTCCTCAGCCAGCGTGCCTGGCTGAAGAATTCTGGGAGTTGAAGTCCACAAGTCATAAAAGGGCCAAGTTTGAAGACCCCTGACTTAAAATAATGGACTCCTCAAGCTGCGTAAAATTAAGAGGATATTTTTTTAAAAAAAAAAGTTGAAGCAATAAAGGTTAAAATTGTACAGTAGGTTTTTCTTCTTGCCTTGTAAGCTTGCCTTTGTAGAAAATCCAGTGTAATTTTATTCAGCAGTGCCCCTGGGTACATTATGATTTAAAGCCCTTTTCAAAGCCAATTCTGCAGTAGGCAAAAAAAAAGTAAACGTTGTGGATATAGTGTGTATTAATATTCTGAGCTATCTCTCACCACAGCCAGTTTTAAGTGGTCAGCCCTAGCTCCACTCTTATTTTAGGCACAAAGCCAGCTGGGTGACCTTGGCCAATCCTCTTTTTCAGCCCATGAGACGAGGGCAATCCCTCCCCCCCTTTGAAAAACCTTACCAAGAAAACAAGGAACTGATCCAGGCAGACACCAGCAGTCAACAAGGATTCTAGAGCACAAAAACTTCCACGTCCCATGTTTCACTCATTGGCTAATGGGCACATTGCAATCAAATTTAGATCCTAATTAGGCAAAACTCCCATGTCATCCTCCTGAATATTGCTTCTCTACCCTTTGAGAGAACTTAAAAATTTACAATAACTCGATTTTATTAATGGTCATAGACCAAAATTCTGAATATAAAATAAACCAAAATGATAACCTTAAAATATTAAATGATAAAACACTTAATCATCTTTTAACATAATAACAGAAATAATCTGTCAGAATGTACTTATATGCAATGTTTCCTTAGAGCAATCATTAACTGGAATGGAATAGAATAGAGCTGGAAGGGACCTTGGAGGTCTTCTAGTCCAGCCCCCCACCCCACCCCAGCTCAAGCAGGAGAAGCTATACCATCTCAGACAAGTGACTGTCTAGCCCAGGGGTAGGCAACCTTGGCTCTTTTATGACTCGTGGACTTCAACTCCCAGAATTCCGGAGCCAGCATGCTGGCTCAGGAATTCTGGCAGTTGAAGTCCACGAGTCATAAAAGAGCCAAGGTTGCCTATCCCTGGTCTAGCCTCTTCTTTAAAATCTCCAGTGATGGAGGTCCCACGATTTATGGGAGTAAGCTGTTACACTGGTTACATCGTCCTCACTGTCAGGAAGTTTCTCCTTAATTCCAGGTTTCTTCTCTCTTTGGTCAGTTCCCAACCATTGTTTCTCGTCCTTCCCTCTGGTGCTCTGGTGAATAACGTGACCCCCTCTCTTCTTGGTGGCAGCCCCTCAAATACTGGAATACTGCTATCATGTATCCCTATTTATTCTTTTCTTTAGACTAGTCAAACCCAAGTCCTGCAACCATTCTTTGTGTGTTTTAGTATGTGCTTGTTATGTCATAGTATGCACCGGAACAGAGTTCCGGCTCTTTTTTGTCTATATATTTATATATTTCTACCTTTTCTGAGGCTTCCGAGGATCTTTCACCTAACAAGAAAAATGTATTTTTCAGTAGAACAGCTGGAGTGAATCTTAAGGAACTGTATTATTATTTTAGAGTTCCATGAATAGTCCGATGGTCAGCAGAGCAAAGTCCTGCTTCGGGCATGAAAGCTTGCTAGGTGACTTTGGGCCAGTCATTCTCTCAGTTCAGCTCACCTCACGGGGTTTATGTTGTGGGGAAAATAGGAGGAGGAAAGAGTATTAGATACGTTTACCTCCTTGAGTTATTTGTAAAAATAACAAAAGTGGGATTAAATTTTTTTTTTTAAAATATGTGATGCCAATTCAATTCTCGCAGAGGTAGATTTAAAAAGAAGGTTCTTATACCTTCTTTTGGATACTCCGATGAAACTCTGGTTTCTCTTCAGGTCATATCAAATGTTATGTTTTGCACATTCCTGAAGAAAAAAAACAAGAGTTTGAGCAAGCTGAGATTTGCATATTTTCAAAAAAGCAACTTCTCCCAAGTACATTTTAAAAGCATAATACATTCTTAACATGGTGAGGACTCTTTCATTACGCCTCCAGATAAAACAAGGTAGTATTTTATTTATTCTAAGAGATTTAATAGCATGCCTATTTTTCATGGAATAATTAATTCTTTCAAATAGACTATTATTTGATTATTTTAGCCCAGATTGATAAATATGGGTCAGAAGGTGGCAGCAAACTCCTTCTGTTCATTTATTTGTTTAGCATTTACCCCTATTCACATGCCATCAAGTCATTATGTAAGGTGTGTTAACAGTTGTCTAACTATATTTTAAAGACCTTTTGAACTCTCCCTTTCTTGTATCCATTCCAAAAATCATCTTAGTCCTTGGCAGAAACATAAATCTGCTATTCATCATAATAACTATAAAATCACTTCTACAAGGGCCTGCAATCAATGCTAATGACTTACTGTACAACAAATGTTTAGCCCTTAGCTGTTGTGTGGGATCCAGTCATAATTACCATATTGATGGCAGAAAAATGTTCTATTTTAAGCACTGCACTAATAAACAGATATTTTCTCTGGTATAGAAATGTTCTGTCTTTTAAGACTTGGTATACTGATACCTTTAATCACAACATGAAAACATCATTTTGGCCTCAGAGAACATTCCAAAATCTTATTAAGGTAATTTATTTATTTATTTTTATTTATTAATTTAATTTGTATACCGCCCTTCTCCCGAAGGACTCAGGGTGGTGAACAGGGCAATACATAATAAAAACAAGATACAAAAATTAAAAATTATTAAAAGTAATTAAACAACGATGCCCGTAATAAATTAGTACAGATTAAAAGTTAAGTTAATTTATAAAACCCAACCCCATCCCATCAGGTCAGGCCTGCTTGTTCAAAAAGGTGGGTTTTAAGATCGCGCCGGAAGGAGCGGAGATCAGGCGCCATCCGGAGCTCGACCGGAAGATGGTTCCATAAATCCGGTGCGCCCACAGAGAACGCCCTCCCCCTGGGGGCCACCAGTCGGCATTCTTTGACTGGTGGCACCCTGAGGAGGCCCTCTCTGTGGGAGCGTACTGGGCGGAGGGAAGTTGACGCCGGCCGCAGGTGCTCTCCAAAGTATTCCGGACCCATGCCATGTAGGGCTTTGTAGGTCATTACTAACACCTTGAACCTCACCCGGAAGACAACTGGAAGGCAATGCAGCTCGCGGAGCAAAGGTGTGACATGGGAGTGTCGGGAAACTCCCAGCACAACTCTCGCGGCTGCATTCTGCACCAGTTGGAGCCTCCGGGTGGTCTTCAAGGGTAGCCCCATGTAGAGAGCGTTGCAGTAGTCAAGACGAGAGGTCACGAGCGCATGAGTGACTGTACACAAGGCATCCCAGTCTAGATAGGGCCGCAACTGGTGCACCAGGCGGACCTGGGCGAAGGCCCCCCTAGTCACAGCTACTATATGGTCTTCTAGGGAAAGCTGTGAGTCTAGGAGGACTCCCAAGTTGCGAGCCCTATCTACAGGAGGTAATAACTCACCCCCCATAGAGGGGTGGGATATCCTGAATGTCCCGAGATGCCGGTACGCACAGCCACTCAGTCTTGTCAGGGTTGAGTCGAAGCCTGTTCCTCCCCATCCAGACCCTAATACCTTTCTTAGGCTTATTCAAAAATTTTGGAGATTGCTAGATTTCTGGATTGGACAAAATGTTAGAAAAATTGGGAGATGGGAGGCTTGGTAAAACCTGCAATCACTATTTTAAGCTGTGATAGTATATTTTATTCATTTCAATGATATTTAAGTTTATGACTGAATCAAAGGTTGATTCTCACACTGAATCTAAAATCTAGCTATACCTGAATCTGATCCTCAGATCCCTTGATAGGAGATGCCTGACTGCCTCCTGGTATTTGTGCATTTTGTATTTCTGCTGAATTTGTTCAGAGACTGGGTAATTCCTATTATTAGTACTTTGAATTAGCAGAACCTATATGTAGTCACTGACAGAGAGTTGTAAGAGCCAGTTGTGCTTTTATATACTTGACTGTAACAAACTCACTTGGTAATTCTTTTCTCTGCAGGGGGATGGAACAATCTAGCTTGCATCTGGCTTTACTTATTTTCTTCAGAGCAATCTAAATACTAATAATGATAGGATAATAAAGTAACAAGGGAACAAGCATCAAATTCCTGGGTGTGCAGGAATCCATCCAGGACATAGCACAGAAGCGTTGCTTGAGCAGGGTTCGTAAGATTATCTGGGACACTACACATCCTCTTCACGACCTGTTTTCCTTTATTACCTTCTGGGAGGAGGCTTCGTGGTATCCAAAGCAGAACCTTCAGATTCAGCCATAGTTTCATTCCATACAGCATTAACCTTGTGAACTCTCAAGCTTCCTCCTTCTATTATATATTCAAGATGGACAGTATTTAATATTTATTTGTTATGTATATTTAGGGGTGTGGGTCTATACATGTGCTGTATATAGTATGTTTAGGTGTGTGTCATGTATGTGTTTCACTTTTGAGAGCGGGGCAACTAAATTTCATTTTTGATGTGTGCCATTGTGCCCACAGTAAAAAAATGACAATAAAGGTTATCTTAGCTTATCTAACAAGGGAACATTCATAGCCTAAGGTAGACTTAAGAAAAGTACTGTATTGTCACAAATAAGTGAGCCTACAACAAACCTCCATTTTCATCTTGGATTATTTCCTTTTAGACCTGATGAGATAAAAACATAATTCACAGACTTGCATTGTGCAGCTTTTGTTTTAATATTTTATTATCCACTATTTACTCAGTTCATTGATTTTGTTCAGGTTTTGGAAACCACCACTGTCTACTAGTATCTCCTAGACTTTTTAACTCCGCCTTGCACTTCTGAAAATGTGTTCTGAACTATTGGACTGTGTGAACTGAGTGATATATAAATATATTGGATAACTAAAAAAAACCTGTTTAATAGAACTTCGTGCATGTCAGTACTGTTCATTGTGTTCATTCAATTCAGTTGTTCATTGCCTCTTACGTATAAGCATCTAAGCAATACGTTTACCAATACTTGATTTTTTAAAAGTGATGTTAAGTTGGATCTCTATAGTTCTTTGAAAAATTTTCTAGGTTCCACTAGATATTTGAAATCTCCCTCTAATGGGAAGATTACGTCTCATAAATCTTCCTAGCTATCAGAAAAAATATTTGTAGTGTTTGCTCCTCTTCAGACAAGTGAGAAAGGCATTTGTGGATATGAACATATTTTCCCTACCTTGTTTCCCAGAATTATAAAAAAAAGAATATCAGCTCTAAGGCTATCGTCTAGAACAGACATGTCAAACACAAGGCCCGGGGGCCAGATCCGGCCCGCAAAGTGGTTTCATGCAGCCCGCGAAGCCATCCTGGAAAGAGTGAGGGAACGGCCCCCACTGCCTTGGCTCTGGCCCAGAGACCCTCCTTCTGCCAGAGACCCTCAGATCTGTCCCACTCCTGCCCGGGCCCCCATAGGCACCCTTGATGCGAACGATGTAGAGCTGGCCATGCCCACCCAGTAGGCCATACGCACTCTAGCCACGCCCACCCAGTAGGCCACACCCACCCTGGCCATACCCTCCTGGCCCCTTGAGGGCAACCGCAATGCTGATGTGGCCCTCAATGAAATTGAGTTTGACACCCCTGGTCTAGAACATCTCTCCCATCACTGATGAAATGAAGAAAAATCGTACCAACCAAGAAAAAATATATGTGAGACTGATAGAGCCAAAACAAAACAACCCCCCTCACTACTTCTTCCTTTCCTCTTTTCTAGCAAATATTTGATGCATAAGATATGGCTATTCCTCTGTCTTTGGAATACTATTTCCTCCAGCTCAAACTCACTCATTAACTGTTGGGTAAACATGATCAACGTTTTTAGTAGAATTTATTAAAGAAAAGATTTTGAAATGTTCTTTGGCTGTTCAATAGCTTATACAGCTAAAGAAGTACATTGATGAATCAGATTCTGTGACCTTCCATTTCTTTTACACCAAAGAAGATAACCCATTTTCAACTAAGTTATTGTGTGTTAATGGATGGCTGTTCTAAGAAATGAGCCTTCTGTACTATACCATTGCCATTTCTTAGATTGAAGTTTTAATTATAGCCTGGCTTCTGCTTCCTTCTTTTTTGTGGGAGAGAACTGCCTTCTTAGTTCAATCACATGCTTTCTTCAGAGGATACAGATTTTTAAAAGTATCCTTGCTTTAACTCTGGTTAATCTCTAGTTCTTTTTGCTGATCACTATACTGATGTTTTGCTCTGATCATTCTGTTTGCATCAAAAGGCATGCTCCTAAATATTTATAGAGGAAATTATTTCATATAGGTATTCGTTCTGTGACTCAAATCACAAACTCTTTGCAAGATGACATCTTGAATAAAAAAAAATGAATGAAATCATCAGTTCAATCTCATTCTCTTTTTCTCCTCAAACTAATTCAGTGGGCTAATGCCTCCTTAACTAACACCAGCTGCCTGCAATTAGTGCAGGTTCGCATCCCACCAGGCTCAAGGTTGACTCAGCCTTCCATCCTTCCGAGGTAGGTAAAATGAGGACCCAGATTGTTGGGGGCAATTAAGCTGACTTTGTAATAATGCCACTTGGGGTGTGTGTGAAAGCCCTAATAAGCAGGCATATACATAGAATGAAGGCTATTGCTAAGCACATTGGTTTGTGCTTAAATTGTAAGCCGCCCTGAGTCTTCGGAGAAGGGCGGGATATAAATGGGATTAAAATAAATAAAATAAATAAATAAATAAATTCATAAGGTTGTTATTGTAGAGAAAACGGGTCACAGCATATGTAATAAACAACACTTTGATTTCCTAAACAAAGGAAGGAAGGAAGGAAGGAAGGAAGGAAGGAAGGAAGGAAGGAAAGAAGGAAGGAAAAAAAATTCAACATCAATATGTACAGTCTAAATCTATACATATTTTGGAAATTAAATGGCCTTAGAAAATTACAAAGCTTTAGGATTTGATGAAATACCAGCGGAATATATAATGCTACATGTGGTTTGTAAGCAGATACAGAAAACATGGGGGCACAAAGAGATAAGGGAATGGAACAGGTATTTACATTCCAATATCAAAAAGAGGCAGTACTGACAATGTTTAAACTACCAAGCAATTGCACATATCTCATATGCTAGTAAGATACTGCTCAGAATTTTGCAATCTATAGTTCAACAATTCATGGAAGAACTGTCAGATGTTCAAATTGGATTCGGAAGACTGGAATATAGGGCGTATCTGCTTAAGAAAACCAAATGTGGTCACAAATGGAAAAGGAAGCCATTGAAAGTGTCACTGTCTGCTTAAGTCAGGGCTGGGCAATTAATTTTCCCCAGGGCCATATGAGAAACTTGGATTGTTGTGGAGGGCCAGTGTCCCCCACTGCTGTCCCCTCTCAGACAGGAATAGTCAAAGGGCTAGAATGTATAAAATGCCCAGGTCTGGCTTAGACTATGATTTTAGGAGTCCTAAATAGAAGCCTGACCAGGTCCTGTCAGTCACAAGGAGAAAGCCGATTCTTGCGACAAATGTGAGACCCTGTCAGTTCCCTACGTTCTGAATTGGTGCCCTGATACCAGCAAGTCATCAATATCTCCTTGATTGTCACAAAAATAATGCCATTTGGAAAGCTCCCTGTTTGACCCAAAAAGCAGCTATGATAGCAACTATGATATTGGCTGCTCTGCTCACCAGGGTTCACACTACCTGCTCACTTTCATTGTTTCAGCAGGTGACAAGTGAGCATTGAAGCAAGTGTGGCAAAATGTGAGAAAACAGCCAACCCTGCGTTCTATTGGCCTAATTATCACAGTCGTCTGCAGGAGGCAATCAAAATAGCATACAGCACGTAAAAATGCTGTGGTTATGGCCGTTCTCTTGACTTTTTTCTCCACCCTCCATGGATGCCCCTGAAGGGTTCTGTAACTGGGACAAAAAGAAATTGTTTAGCCTAACTATTGCTATCTCGCTTTTATAATCAGCGTTTGGTTTCAGGGACAAATTTCATGCAAGTGTGGGAAAACATGTACATGGATGGGATGTACTGAAGGAGGGAATAAGGGAGTGTACAGGAATGGTTGATGTCTTCCTTATGATGTAATGGCTCTGTTGTCTGATTTTCATAGGCTAACAAAGTTTATAAAGCCATGCTACTAACTTTCTAAGATGTGGCACTTCTGGACGTAACTCTGCCAGTGTTCCAGATTGTTTGCCACCCAGCTGTTTTATTTGATCAATTAAAGCACTGTTTCCTCAAGAAACCGCCGTTTGAGTTGCCCGATTAGACTTTTAATGGCATCTCAAATTTAAGTAAAGGCCAGGGACCTTGCACCCCTGCCCGTTAGTAAGTTCTGGGACGATTACTCTTAAATTTCTGCAGAAGGCTGTTAGCAGTGTTCTTCTACACCAGACATATCGAACACAAGACCTGGGGGCCAGATCTGGCCTGTGAAGTGGTTTCATGTGGCCCGCGAAGCCATCCTGGAAACAGTGAGGAAAAGGCCCCCGCTGCCTTGGCCCCAGCCCAGGCCGGCAGGAGCCAATGTACAATTTCGTGGTGGCCATCTATGCTGAAAGGCATTCAGTCTTAACTCTACAAGGCTGTCTGGAAACAGCAAGGGACCAGCCCCTGCCGTGTCAGCCCCACCCCCTGGGCACGGGCTGGGGGGGTATCACCCTTTGTGAGGAATGAAGAAATGCACCATTGCCTGGAAGTGGCCAGCACATGGCCCTGCCTACTTCGGGAAGGCTAGGGGCTGGGCAGCATTGCGCTTCTCTTCAGATTCGTGCCATCTGGCTCAGCCTCTCGGCACTGTCAGGAAAGTGCCCCAATGCCTGCCAAAACAGGGCAGGCTGGGGGCTGGGCAGCATTGTGCAGGTAACATCGACTCTCATGCTGCTCATGGCATCCCCTCCCCCACAGCCCACCAAGCCGGATATGTGAAGTAGGCGAGGGCCATGTGCTGGCCACTTCCAGGCGATGGTGCATTTCTTCATTCCTCACGAAGGATGACACTTCCCCAGCTGCATTTCTTGCCTGTTTTTCTCCCTCCCTCATCTCAAATATTTTCCCACCACTCTTAGGAAGGAAGGAAGGAAGGAAGGAAGGAAGGAAGGAAGGAGAGGGAGGGTCTGGGGGAAGTCCTGCCTTAGTCCTTCCCTGCTGCCCTTTCACCATCCTCTTGCCCCCTCCTCCTGGCATATCCTGGGTGACCGAGTCTACCCCGAGAAAGCCCCCTACTCCTTTGTTGGGAAACGCCCCGAACCTGATCTAAAAGGAGTGTTAAGTCGGGCATCCCACAACACCGAGCGACGTCTTTCCGATGCTGCCTGTGGACCTCCACGGCATCTGATATTGGAGGCATGTCTGATCCTCCCCGGCAAGCCGAAGGGGATTCCAGTCCATGCCTTAACTGACTCTGGAGCCACCACAAATTTTATGAATTCAGCATTTGTGGCCAAATGGGCTGTTGCCCAGTGCCCGGTGGAACCACCCATGTTAGTGGAGACTATCGATGGTCAAGTGGTCCTGTCTGGGCCAATTAAGGCCCCCATGCAACCGTTATGTATGGCCATCAGTTCCCATGAGGAGGCCATACAGTTCTATATCACCTCAGATCTGCATTTTCCTGTGGTCTTGGGACTGGCGTGGCATGACCCACAGATCTATTGGTCACAGAACTTGGTCACCTTCCCAAGCTTACAGTGCGTGGACCACACCCGCCATATCTGTGCCGGGCAGGTGGAGGGTTCCCCAGGGGTTTCCTTGCCTTCCGAACTGACTGAATTTGCTGATGTGTTCAGTGAGACAGAGGCGGATCAATTACCCCCGCACAGGCCCTATGATTTCCCCAATGATTTAGTCCCTGACGCGCCTCTCCCAGTGGGGTGTTTGTACTCCATGTCGGACCCCGAGTTGGCTGCATTGCGGGACCTTCTGGAAGATGAAGAAACAGAGGGGCCATCTTGTTAGCTGCTGCAAGAAGATTGACTGACAAAGCAGCAAAAATGGTGCATTGGAAGATCTGCAAGAAACCCTGCTTGCATGCAAGCAAGACTTGGTGGGACCACAAAATAGACCAAGCAATAGAAATGGAAGAAGGTAAAGTGCTCTGGGACTTTAGAATTCAAACAGACAAGCACCTAACACCCCCAAACTTAACAAACGCTGGTTAACAATAGCATGGATGGGTCACCGTGTTAGGTTCTTTCCATGCCAGTGACTATGACACTAGCACTGGACATTACAGATCCATGATGTGAAATTAGGAGCCTTTTTCAGCAAAAATGCTGCATCAGGATTCCTGTACATAACATTCCACCTGAACCAACCTGAAGTCCTCCCAAGAACATCTCTGGGAAAAACCCAAATTGGTACACTTTTAAAGATGTTTAAGAATACAGTCTTGCTGAAAATTACTACCAGTCTCATGTTATCCTGTAGGAATAGGGGTGTTTGGTTTTGTTTAATTCTTTATCTGGTAGCACGTCAACTTATTTTTCTGCTCATGAACATCCCTCCAATTATTTTGCTCTTAAATGGTCAGACTTTTTCAGAGCTTTGGTGCTGTTGCTACAGTCATCAAGCTGATGTTGTGAACCTCACAGCTCCTTTTGTTGAATCAGGTGTGGGATCTGGCCCCGTTTGCAAGAGGGAAAGAATTTTGTTTCATCAAAACAGCAAGGGATACCTTTGCCAACCCTCACAAGTAAGTTTATATAGTAAATAGATTTTCTCTCCATTGCATCCAACTATGTGACCTTTATCTATTTATGAAGCTAGATGAAACAGTGCCTTAGGATTTCTTATCTGGAGTAAATTATATTTGTTTATCTTAGAGTGTAATTCTCAAACATGGCCAAAATGGGCTTCTCAGAGATCAGAAAATACAGTAGTCTATAGATTATTTCCATCTGAAAGGTGTAAGTATCTTTTGTGTTGGATTGGCATTCCCTCTTTAATAACACGGAAGTTGAGCCTGGCGCAAACATAAACATCATCATCATCATCATCATCATCATTATTATTATTATTATTATTATTATTATTATTATTATTATTATTATTTTGATAGGGAGCTGACTCATCTTGCGAAGTGTGATTGTAAAGATGCAAGGAGTATGTGGAATGAAACTATGGTTGCCACTGACACCCCTGGTGTTTTATTGATTTATTTGCCAGGCTGCTCTAATTGATGCTAACATAGTGCGGTTTATATAACTAACATATGGAAGCAGAGTTAAAACAACAAAGATGAACAATGGAATAAACAAACAAAAATTCCTACCACATGCTTTTTTACATGCACCTAGGTCAGGGGTAGACAACCTTGGCTCTTTTATGACTCATGGACTTCAACTCCTAGAATTCCTGAACCAGCACAACCCTAACCCTAACTTACCACAGCTGGCTCAGGAATTCTGGGAGTTGAAGTCCACGAGTCATAAAAGAGCCAAGGTTGCCTAGCCCCTGACCTAGGTACAACAACAATAACAATAACAATAACAATAATAATAATAATAATAATAATAATAATAATAATAATAATAATAATATCAACAGGCAGTCCTAGTGAAGGAGGACGCTGTTCAAACCATCTCTATCTTGAAGGCCTTTCTACATCCTGTTAAATTTCCATTGAAATGCTGATCCATAGGAGACAGTGACTGAAAAGGCTTGTCTCCACAATCCTTTTATGTTGCCTTCAAAGAACCTGCCTGTCCTTCCAAGGCAGACAAAGAAGAAACCCAGATCTTGAGCCTTGAAACTTTTTAAAGGTGACAACCAGCTTCTTGAAATACACCCAGAAACCCAAGCGTTGCCAGTGCTGCTCTCAAAGTAAAAATGTTATATGAGCAAAGTGCAGAAACTCCTTAAGTTGCTTCATCTGGAAAACTTGTAAGTCTCTAGGCAGTCTTCAGAGGCAGCCAATTGCAGAACTCACTGCAGTAGTCCAGACGAAATAAGTGACTGTAGGAATGACTTTTGGTAAGGTCTCCTACTCCAGAAAATGTCCTAATTGGCACACCCGTAGGGCTTCTCATTATTATCATTATAAACCCCTATAGGATGGCCCCTGACCTTCTCAACTCTCAGAGATGGTGTAGAACAAAGGTAGGCAACCTTGGCTCCTTTATGACTCATGGACTTCAACTCCCAGAATTTCTGAGCCAGCATGGCTCAGCTTGGAAACCTCTCTTTCCCTTCAGCATGGCTGGCTCAGGAATTCTGGGAGTTGAAGTCCATGAGTCATAAAAGAGCCAAGGTTGCCTACCCCTGGTCTAGAAGGACACTATCCTTGATGGAATCAAAACTTCTGAGAACAGGACCCAAAGGACATGCTTTCCTATCCTGGTTCTGCCAGAACTCATCCATGAGCCTAATGTGGAAGGGCAGGGATCCACGATATGCAAAATTCATGTCACAGACAACGTTGTCCGTTTCCTCAGGACCAATAGAACTTGAATTCTCTACAGATATTTTTGCAAGAAATGACTTACCTTAACCCGACAGTACTTGGTCAGCTACAGTTTTAACTCCAAAAGGAGCTGGATGGTTTTCATTGTTTTGATGGAAGTGTATTTGATGCCATTTTGGAGCATACACAGGTGATGCTATGAATAACTTGTGTTGCAAGAGTTAGGTGACAGTAAAAAAAATGACACCTGTGTTGTCTCTTTTCTTTGAAATGAATGACAGCATCTTGTGACGCTTAAAGACTGGGAAGCTGTATCTTTAAGCAATTCTAGAGGGATAATTCTTGGAAGGACAACCAAGAATAATTTACAGTTTGAAATACAGAGAATTTTTCTGATAGTGAGAACAATTAATAAGTGGAACGGCTTCCCTCCAGAAGTTGTGGGTGCTCCAACATTGGAAGTTTTCAAGAAGAGATTTGGACAGCCATTTGTCTGAAATGGCATGGAGTCTCCTGCTTCAGCAGGGGGTTGGACTAGAAGACCTCCAAGTTCCCTTCCAACTCTGTTATTCTGTTAATCCTCCAGCTGACTAGAAGATTCCTCACTTGACTTCATCTGCCCTTTTATGTTGGAAAAAATAGATCAAAAGGAAACAAGGAAATGAGACAAAAATTGCAGACAATGTAATTCCTAACTGATTTGTACAGCTTATTTGATTATTTGTTTTCTTTGCTAAATGACAGAGAATCAACACTCCAAAGTTTAGTTCTGATTAGTTATCATAACAACTGAATCTTTAAAAAAAACAGAGGAGGGCATTAAGTCTATCAGAAAAATGCAAAAAGGCACCTGTTTTGAATATTTTAAAAGGAATAAAGAATCCACCATCAAAAGTAGGGGATTTCAGCCCAAATGCAATCCTTAGGACTCCTGTGTATATGTGGTTTTGTATGTGTTTGGTTGTGGCTACAACAAAAAATTGTGGGCTTTTGTGGATTAAACCATTCCTGGCATAATAATAATGATGATGATGTTGTTGGTGATGATGACGATGATGTTGGAAGGGATCTTGGAGGTCATCTAGTCCAACCCCCTGCTCAGGCAGAAAACCCTATACCATTTCAGACAAATGCCTGTCCAGTCTCTTCTTAAAAAATTCCAGTGTTGGAGCATTCACAGCTTCTGGAGGCAGGTTGTTCCACTGATTGATTGTTCTAACTGTCAGAAAATTTCTCCTTAGTTCTAGGTTGCTTCTCTCTTTGGTTAGTTTCCATCTATTGCTTCTTGTCCTGCCTTCAAGTGCCTTGGAGAATAGCTTGACTCCTTCTTCTTTGTGGCAGCCCCTGAGATATTGGAACATTGCTATCATGTCACCCCTAGACATTAAACTAGATATGCCCAATTCCAGCAACCGTTCCTTATATGTTTCAGCTTCCAGTCCCCTGATCATCTTTGTTGCTCTTCTCTGTACTCTTTCTAGAGTCTCAACTTCTTTACTTTGTGGTGACCAAAACTGGATGCAGTATTCCAAATGTGGCCTTACCAAGGCATTATAAACTGGTATTAACACTTCATGTGGTCTTGATTCTATCCCTCTGTTAATGCAGCCTAGCACTGTGTTGGCTTTTTTGGCAGCTGCAGCACACTGCTGGCTCATATTGAAGTGATTGTCCACTAGGACTCCGAGATCTTCTGATGGTGGTTCTCAAGGCTTTGCAGAAAAACAGAGTGGATCATCCATGTCTAAGGTCCAGCCTTAGATGACTTATGTAGTCACTTTTATATTTCGACTCAGGTAGGTTGTCTACTTGTTTAACTTCTTAAACAAGTGGTAGTGAATTCAAATATTCCAAATAGCTGTTGGGCAAAAGCAGGAAGCTATGATCACTGCAACCTCAAGAAAATCTTCTATTTTCTCTTACTGTATTTCTTGAAATCCATATCAAAATATAGACTACAATCTATATTTTCCCTAATCTGAGGGAAGGTAAATGATGTTCTGGAGTTTTCCTGGGGAATAGGCTTCTGAATCCTACATATGTATATATGTATGCCTATTTTAAGCTTTTGATTTTGTGCACCTCTCCCAGAATTTTGAGAAGCGAGAATAAGATTGTAGCATTTACACCACCTCTTGTGTGGATTCTAGCAAGTCACATTGTTATGTATGCAGGTACCTGCATAGCAACAGCCACCAGAGGGCGTTGGCCTGAACGGTTTTGGCGGGAAACCCAGTTTCGGTGGGAAACCTAGGGCCAACCCCATTGGCTGTCCGCTTACCTGGCTAGGTATTTAAGGAGGCCAGGTAACCCTCACTCCTCAGTACGCTACCCCCTCCCAATAAAGAGCTGAACACGTACTCCAGCTGGCATCTCTTCCTTGCGTCGGACCCACTACACAATACACATAAACCAAAGCCATGAATCTCTTTGGGCATAGCAGGGAAATTATCCAACAGACAGACAGAGAGTATTGCAGATGCTAGCAATCTGTCTCCTGTTTCATAACTGAAGCTGTAAACAAAACCTGCTCTTGCTTTTGCTACTTCATTCAGCTGAATGTCACATCTTGTGTGAAGATAGCAGCAGCCCTGCTTTTAATTTATTTGATTCATGGGTCAAATCAAAAGAAACACAAAATAGTTGCTGCTTTCCTATCTTCAGTAAAATGGCTTCTGTTTCCTATCAGAGGGTCAGCTAGCTTGAACTTTCTCAAATATAGCATTCCTGAGAAGACCCACAAATATGATTCAGACCAAGACTTGGTCTGGTGTAAAACTAGAGGGAACAAATATTTGCTAGAGGTTCATCCCCAATATATACCTCTCAGGGCAAAATTGCATTGGTTTGATAAGCAAAATACTTACTAATCAGGAATACTAAACACTGTAAAATCTTTTTTTTTAAAAAATGTTAAATGTTAAAGATAATGTATTGAAAAACTTTTCAATAAAAAATTAAAAAAAATCACAAAATCAGGATTGCTTTGTGCAGTTTTCCTTATATATCGCTTTAATTTATTTATACTATATCCTCTCATGGACCTAGGCATCAGAGCGAGTGTCACATAGATCTGAAATATTTGAAATATTTGAGGTGCTGTCACAGAGAAGAGGGGGTCGACCTAGTCTCCAAAGGACCAAGGGCAGGACAAGAAATAATAGATAGAAGATTATCAAAAAAAGAGATGCAATCTAGAACTAAGGAGAAATTCCCTGACAGTGAAAACAATTAACCAGTGGAAGGGCTTGCCTTTGGAAGTTCTGGGTGCTCCATCACTGGAGGTTTTCAAGAAGAGATTGGACATCCATTAGCCTGGAATGGTATTGGATCTCCTGCTTGAACATATAGCAGAGACCTCTAAGGTCCCTTCCAACTCGGTTAGTCTGTATACTACTTCAGGGCTTTTCAGCCTTTTCACCCATTGTACCACTTTTACGATATGGCAACATCCGAGTGCCACCAGTCGCCTAGCAAGGTGTCAAAAACTTGATGACCCAAAAAAAAAAAAAAAGAAAAAAGTGATGAAGTACAGGTAGTCTGTACTGGAACGGTATCGGATCTCCTGCTTGAGCATGTAGCAGAGACCTCTAAGGTCCCTTCCAACTCGGTGGTAAATAATAATTAATAATAATAATAATAATAATAATAATAATAATAATAATAATAATAATAATAATAAAGTTGGAAGGGACCTTGGAGGTCATCTAGTCCAACCCCCTGCTAAGGCAGGAAACCCTATACCATTTCAGACAAATGGTTGTCCAGTCTCTTCACTTCTGGAGGCAGGTTGTTCCACTGGTTAATTGTTCTAACTGTCAGGAAGTTTCTCCTTAGTTCTAGGTTGCTTCTCTCCTTGACTAGTTTCCATCCGTTGCTTCTTGTCCTGCTTTCAGGTGCTTTGGAGAATAGCTTGACTCCCTCTTCTTTGTGGCAGCCCCTGAGATATTGGAACACTGATATCATGTCACCACCAGTTGCCTAGCAAGTTGTCAAAAACTTGATGACCAAAAAAAAAAAAAGGGAAAAAAGTGATGAACTACAGGTAGTCCTCAACTTGCAACAGTTCTCTTACTGACTGTTTGAAGTTACAATGGCACTGAAAAAAGTGCCCCCCCCAAGCCACAGCCGAGCAAGACACCTGCCTGCCCACCCGGCGGCGCTCTTCCTCCTGTCCGAGGTTTTCATTCTTGTGAGCATTTCTGTTGAGGATTGGCAGCGGGGGAGGGGTGGGGGTGTTTGGTTTTTATTCCCCCCATCTTCTGGGTGGTTGCAGTAGGTTTTGGTCACTTCACATGACCCTGGGACACTGTGAACATCATAAATATGAATCAGTTTCCAAGCATCTGAATGTAAATCACAAGACCCTGGAGATGCTGCAACATTCCAGCTGATCAATACTTCTTCTGGGCTCAGCAGAAGTGCTGGGATCAGCGCTGAGCTCCAGCTGGAGCCTGGCGCTGATCCTGGTGCTTCCACTGAGCCCTGACAGCCCCAAAGAAGCGCTGATCCTGGTGCTTCCGCTGATCCCTGACAGACCTGCAGCTCCAGCCGTCTCTCGCTCAGGCTCATTTGGTGCTGCCACCGGTTCAGCTCATTCCCCTCCCCTGCTACCACTTTTCTAGGATGGTCGTGTGCCACCTGCCAGGTGCCAATGTATCACAGGTGGTACCCGTACCACTGGTTGAAAAGCCCTGTACTACTGAACTCTAATGAGCAATGTTCATTATACACAGAGGTAGATTCTGGATCTACTTTTAGGGCTCTGTAAAACTTACCTCTGCCTTTGGGCTAGGTTTTTGCTTGTCTGTATGTAGTGACAGAGACAGTAATGCTGAGCAAAGCTCCCAGAGTTGATTGCCACTTCCAATATATTTGCATTAACAGCAGGAATGTCATAAGACCAAATAGTGACCGCTGATGGGCAGAGAGCCCTGTTTAATTCTGTTGACAAGCAAGCCATCCAGATTCCACCACCACCATACAAGCATTGATTCTGGTCTTAGGCCAAATCAACTACCTGATTGTTCCATGAGCCTATCTTGTGGATGTGAGATGAAGTAGACAACTGAGCAGTAGAGCACCATCAAGAGTGTCAAGAGTGCAAGGCAGTTGGAAACACATCCACCAATGACTTCCCTTGAGCTGTGCTGATGGATTTCCCCACCTTCCACAGTTTTTGCTGTAGCTATTCATATTCAGACTGTTTTTGCATAAGCCCACATTCAAATAGATGTGTGAGGTGTCAGTACCCGCCAGCTTTCAAAAGCCATTGAGCAAACACGCGTAGCTGTTCATGTTTGAACTAGAGAAAAGCTCATCTTCTTATTTGAAGGCTCTAAAAATATTCAGCCCAACCATGTCCCATTGGTTGATCTGCCAGTTCTCATATTGTTTAACATTGTTAGCTTCATCTGTCTGCAGTTTTTCCCAAGATAATTGGGGCATGGTAAAAAAAAAATTCTACATGTTTTGTACTGAACATTTTTTTTTGCCCAGCAATAAATTCTACTGCAGTTAAAGGATCTTTTTTTTTTCTGACTACACATAAGGAATTGTATAGTCAAGGATGAGATCACATCATGCTCTCAAGTCCTTATTTGTTCTCCTTGAGTTGCAGGACTGTTCTTTCAATTGTGCCAACTCATGGTATATATTTTAGCCAACTCTCCATAAATGCAAAGCAGAGGGAAAAAGAAAGGGGCATTTAACACACACCAGATGTTCTGTAAATAACCTACTATATAAACACTACTAAATTTAGCTTTCAGGTTATATACCAATTCTGTAAATAATAGGAATTAAATAGGACACCTGAGAGTTCTCATTTTATTTTTAGGTGAGTTTCCAATAAATCACTTCTTCAGCGTGGATCATCGCAACCGAAAGATAACCTTGTTCACAACTTAAGTTGTAAAAAAAATTATAATACTTTGGCTAGGATTGCAACCTTTGATCAATAAAAGGCTTGAAACTCACTCCCAATCTTTTCTGCAGCATGCTTAACTTGATTACTAAATTAACCATTTTTCTGATTTTGCCCAATACATTGAACTAACCAGACAAGTTGGATACACACAACATACTTAAGCCACAACATCTTCTAATCAAGATTATTTATAGCCAAGTAAATTAAGTGATTGTGTAAACATAGATATTGGCTGAGAATCCTACTGTATAAATGATGGAGATAAGTTTTATTTGGGAAAAGGGCCATTTTAAATGTCACTTTCCAGAGGCCTAAAGAAGAGAAACATGACTGTGCTAATTTTTCACTAGATTTTCCATATATTTCGTGGGATTTGAAGAATGATGGATGTGGAGAGAACTGTGGGGAGCATATAAGTGTGAAGTACCCATGGTGCAGGATATCAACTTAGTTGCTTGTCCATGGGAAGTGACTCCCTAGATTTGATCAGTATCCATTTAATCTAACATATATTCAGCTTCCAAATTGCATTACAGTACTTCATTCTCAGACTGACACATATTCAGACTATTATCTGTGAGCATTCAGGTTATCAGCAAAAAGACCTACTCCCTCTCTACACCATAGAAAAGTTTTTAGAAGGAAAATCAAAAAGCTCCCGTTCTAATGTGTACGGAGCTATATTTGTTTTACATGGGAAATAATTCAATTGCTGGAATTCTTGCAACTCCAAACTTTTCTTTTAAGCAGAGCTTGCGAAACTTTGTAAGAATCATCTTTGGGATGAGTAACTTTGAATTTTAGGCATCTGCCAAAGGATCTGGCAAAAATCCATTGAAATCTCACTGGTAGATGATAGACATTGTGCAGTGGTTCTCTTCCCGCCCCCCCCCCAACATTTGGCTTCAAAACAGCTGTAGTAGTGAAGAGGTACTGATGCACTTATCCTCCACAAAGTTATATAATTCTTTGTACAGTCCTCCAGGCTACGGTCTATCAGCCCGCTGAGGTAGACTAGCTCAGGAAGCAGATACCCTGTTCCTCCATGGCTCAGCTCTCCTAATTGCCAATCAATTATTGGAACAGTTCTTCCAACTTCTTTGGTATGCCTCATGTTTCACTTCATCAGAAAATCCTTCCTGGAACTGGTAAATTATAGCAAGATCACTGCACTCCACCTGACCAGTATATAGCTGAAAATCTGATACGTACTTGCCAATTTGCAACCATAGAGTTGTTGTTTCAGCTGACAAATCTCTCAATTTGCTGTTGACTCCTAGCCACGTCGTCAAATGCATGAAGTTGCATGAAATCCAGGTAATTATCCAGCGATGGATCATCGCCCTCAACGATCTCCACAATCTATTTAGCCACCTCTTCTCTCAGCAGACTCAGAACAAAAGTCACCCTAGAGCAATTTGTAGGAAATCCTTCTGAGCAACCCAGATGAATTACGAAAGTCAAAAAAAAATGATACTGTAATTTCAGACATCTTTGGCAATTTTTTGTGAGAATGAAGAAAAGTAATTTGGGCTGAAAGGCTTTCGAACTATTCCTGGCTGGAGGTAGGGTTTATACCAAATGTTGTGTTAGTTTTACCATGGCATTGTGGTGATTTGTTGTGTGTATATTCACTTGCTCTTGATATTGTCACAGTGCTTCAGTGAGTGGTTCTGCAGACAAAAGAACGCCCCAAGGAACTGGTGCCATCTCCATGATGAAAAGCAAGGCTCAATCTCTCTATGAATGGAGTGAAGTGGGGGACTTTCCAGATTGACACCAGCACTTTGGGGGGGGGGAGCTAGGACAGGTCAGGGAACAGACACCAGAAGGACTAGTGAAGCCCTATTATTTTAGGTAAAATAACAATAATAAATAACTGGAATTTCTCTCTAATCCTTCTCATACCACGCATAATCAAGATCGAATTGTTTTGAGTTGTCTTTTGTCATGCTCTCAACTTTTCTAGGGTTAGGCTGTCGTTTCCTGTGTCTTTTACCTGCCAATGGTTCTTGCAGTCCTTCTCAGGATACATATTAATTACAAGGATAATTTAGATGCTATGAACTGGAATCACAGCGCCTAAATTCTTTTACATAATATCTCTGGTGAGAAGAATAGCTTTGCTCATGAACGTTGAAAGCTTTATAGAGAACTAATTTAACATTTTCACAGTTCTGTGAAGGATGCTGCAACCTGTCATGCATTTTCAGTACCTTATCAAACAATCATTCCCAGAATCCCATTTTTTACATGGGCTACTATATCTGGACTAGAAGGCAGCAAATCTATTTGCTCTTGTTGTGTGGTTGTCTGTATTCTTGCAACCCATTTATGGCACCAGGATGAGGGTGAAGCAGAAGAATGTGTTTTTTTCCCCAGCCTCCAGTTTGGAAGGTATTATACAACTATCTCTACATACCTATTGCTAAACACATTTTCCATGTACAGATTCTTTGATAAGCAATAAAAAAGTATTATGAACCCAGTAGGATATTCGGGTCTTACTAAAATTACAAATCTTTGACTGCGCAGACATTGTCAAGGCAGGAAAGGTCTGCTGGCTTTGAAAAGAAGTTGCAATAACACTAGAAGACTTGCAGATGGCAACAAGGACGATTGCTCAGAGAATATTGGCAGTCTTGACAAGGTGACAAAACTAATTGACCTGTGGCAAGAGAAGCGTGCTGAACCCTAAGCTTTACCTTTCCTTTGAATCTGGAAGGAGTGTTTTGCTTGTGCTAAAGAGGAATGGAGAGACAACCATGAACCAGCCTAAAACTGCTTGGGAAGGTCAATCTCATGGAAACAACCCTCATCTTTATGTTACTCATCAAATGAGCACAGCTGTTTGCTTGAAAAGCACTTGAAATAATTATTTCACAATAGCTGTTATGAATCTATACCCATAGAACAGATTGTAGTGTTTTTTTGGGGGGGAGGGAGGGAAGGGTGTCTCCCAGTTTCTAGTTCAAATTAGTTCCATGGTGAAATTAACAAACCACCTAAACAGGTGGAGATCTTCCTCTTTTTCATTGTGTATGAGAATGTCTGCTGTTAATAAAGAAATCAGTGAATGGTACACACACACATTTCACCGACTATAAAAACAATTATTCATGGCGCTGGCCAGAGATTAGAAAACTAATTTCCGTTCATTAGAGCTCTTTCTTTGTCCCATTAAAGAGTAGCATTTCAGTATGCAAATATTTGGAATCATCAAATGCATGGCTGAGGCAAGCATGGCCAATTCAATGCAACTAATTTGCCAGAGTCAACTCGCCATGGCCAACTCTTCAAGGGTCAACTCGCTATGGGACAAGAGTTACACTAATATCAAAGAAATGGTGGAATAGAATCATTAAAGAAAGGATGCAAAAGGAGGGTCAGAATTAAATGTCGAATGTGCAAAAATTAAAATATTTTTTATTTATTTTAAATAATTAAATTGAATTGTTAAATTGTCCCGTGGTGAGTTGGGTGTGACAAGTTGTCCTGTTCCACAAAGAGAGAGGGTTTTACTGAAGTCACAGTAGTTACTTCTCTTTGGCATTAAATAGACCTTCATAAACCCTTCCTTCTCCAAGGTTGAAGACATCCTTCAACAATAAGTAAGGAGGGGAGAGGGGGAATAAGTAAAAGGGTTTGTGTTCTTATTTATTTATTTTTTTGGATTATGAAGCAAGAAAAAGAGAGATGGCCACTGCAGTGAAAGAAGGGAGGAGAAGATCACTGACAGATCAATCAGCTGGGATCACACCTAAGGTTCTACCGAAAATATTTGAAAAGTTGGGAAAGCTTGTCACAGAATCAGCTAGGGCAGGGGTAGGCAACCTTGGCTCTTTTATGACTCATGGACTTCAACTCCCAGAATTCCTGAGCCAGCATGGATCAGCTTGGAAACCTCTCTTTCCCCTCAGCATGGCTGGCTCAGGAATTCTGGGAGTTGAAGTCCATGAGTCATAAAAGAGCCAAGGTTGCCTACCCCTGACCTAGGGCTGTGACCGCATCTCTAGAGAAATTGGTGAATCTGGAGGGAAGAATAAATAAAAAATTTGAAGAATCTGTAATACAGATAAAAAGGGAAGTTTAACAAATTAAGGAAAAAGTAGAAATTCTGGAAACGTGTCATTGGTGTATGACACCAGAGAAAATGTCTAAAAAGATAAAAAGTACTTTAACTATTGTTGGAAATTGAGTTGACATTCAGAAATGGTGCTCCTGATTCAGAATGCCAGGTTCTCCCAAGAAAATCTCTATTGGGGATCCCAAAAGTGCTTTTTCAGGAGGCAAGTGGACTTTGTTTTTCTTTGAAGAGGTTTCACTTCTCATCCAACAAGCTTCTTGAGTTCTGACTACTCACTATTCAGGTGACCCTGAGGACACAAGTAACCTCCAAATGGCTTCAATGACTTTCTAAAAGAATGCAAATGACCAGCTGTCTGCACGGAATATAAATCCTTCCATTCAATTTAGTATATATAGTAAAATATACTAAAGTATTGACAAATATAAGAAAACTATTAAATGATTGATGGATAGCAATGAGCAGTATATTAATTTAGATAAGAGATAGTATGTATTAAAGGAAATAAGAGAGAGGAAGTATTGGGTACAACAATTTGGAGATTTGTAATAATATGTATTGTCTGAAATGAAACTATTGTAACCCAGAAACCACGTTGCTTTTTAAAGATACTATTGTAATATTGGAAAACTAATTAAAAAAATCCTTCCATTCCCCACCATCTAGTCCAGGGTGTCAAACTGCCGGCCCACGGGCCGAACGCATCATCAGGAAACCACGCCCCACTGCCAGCAATGGAGAAAAAGCTCCAATATGTTGCGCGATGTCATGTGACGTCGTGAGTTGACATCTCTGATCTAGTCAGAGCTCAAGAAGCTTTTTGGATGAGAAGCGAAATATCTTCAAAGAAAAACAAGGAAGTCCAGTTGCCTCCTGAAAAGGCACCTTTGGGACAACCATGACCTGGATGAGTGAGAATCTCCACAGACATCTCCATTGGGGAGGAACATCAGAACAGAATCTAGCAGATAGGAGAAAAAGTGAGCAGAATTATTTGCTTCAGCTTGGTTCCTCTTAGTATGTAGAGCATCAGCTACAGCAGGGAATGCTGCTGACTTTCAAAACCACTCCATCCATGTGCTACACCGTTGGAAATAATCCTCAGTCCTTATGTCCATTTGTACTTGAATACATATAGGTTGGGAACCAGTTTGGTGTAGTGATTCAAGCATTAGGCTAGAAACCAGGAGATTGTGAGTTCTAGTCCCATCTTGGGCACGAAGCCAGTCGAGTAACCTTGGATCTGTCGCTTTCTCTCAGCCCTAGGAAGGAGACAATGACAAACCACATCTGAAAAACACAACTGAACAGGAAAAAAAAAGCCCATTGGTTACTCACATATACTGTAACATGTGAATGGATAATATCCAGTGATGTGAGTACAGGATGTGATGGGAATATCTTTCAGTTAGTAAGCCCTCTGTGTCTTCTCAGCAACTTCATGACAATGCTAAGGCATTGCTATACTGTCACAGGTGAGAACAATGCTGTTGTAATGGCTGCTTACAGTTCTTGCTTGTGCTGTGGGCATATTGATTTTTCTTCCTGCTGTTCTAACTTGGCAGGTGTTTATTGAACACTGAAGCTATCTGAACTTCAGAACATTGGAAATGCCACATAAAGGTGGCATTTCCTCTGATGTCTTGAAATATTGCTCTATCCTCCTTTGTAGTAATAAATGCGTGGAGCTGATCTGGAACAAAATGAGATGAGAGGTTTTTTCAAGTAATCATCCTACTCATCCACAAGGCCCAGATAACTTTGGCTTCCCTTTGTAACCTTCTCAGCTTTCTCCAATGCATTTTTTATTTATTTAGGGGGGAAAAAACCCCAAAATCATTAAGAAGAAACAGATGGAACAGTTGATTTTCCTTTTGATAGGAAAATTTACAGTTCCTCCATCTGGGAACACCCAAAATCTGCCCCAGGAATAACAACATTTTAGAGCTTTAAGGCTGTAACTCAGGAAAGTTAATTTTGAGGGGGGATTGTAAATTTTATATGATGTGCTGTTGAAAAACTTATCTGACAGCTGTTTAATCTTTGGGGGGGGGGGGGAAAGGCTTCTGTACCTTTGTCTTGTGTGAGAAATATGCATTTCAGTTTTTAAAGAGCGTGTCGGGCTATAATCATGTCTACATGTTTGCTGCATGGATGTATGCATATGGTAATCATTAGTAGTTGAGATGAAGACTTGGAATTATTATCACCTGCTCGAGACCGTATTGCTCAAAATGGTATCCTATAACTGTGTTAAGGTGGAAGACTGAACCCTTTTTCCTTTCTTCTCAGAAGGTGAGATCTGTGACCTTTTGGAAAGCAGTTTAGCCTTGGCCCCTGGATGACTGGCATCCAGGTGTGACCTGAAGGTCCTTTCAGATACAAAAGTTGCTCTGAGCTAGAAGAATGGTTACAGTGAAGTCAATTCACAGTACATCTACCCAGCAGGTAAAGGGGGTTTTGGGGGTGGGTGGGGGGTGGGGGAGGGAAGCCAATTGCTGAACTGGCTGGGTTTAAAAAAAATATTGTCTTTGCCACCAGTGTCCTCCCAGAGGTGTTGTAGACTGTATGGCAAGACTTGTGTGGAGAGAAAAGAAACACTACTTTCAAAGCTGAACAGCTAAAGACTAAATTGTTTCTACAATGGCTGGGGAGATGATGGTTGTGTTGTGAGGACCTCTAAAAATGCTCAACAGGGCACCTTTATGGTATTGCTAGTGGGATTCCATCTCTTCCCACTGTTTTCATTCCTCATTTCAATATCGATCAGAATTCTGCAAGCTTTGAACATACTTCCTTTATATTATGTTTGATTCTGAGAGGAAGGATTTATTGTGCAGGTAGTCCTTGACATATGACCGCAATTCAGCCCAAAATTTCCATTGCTAAGCAAGACAATGTTTAAGTGAGTTTTCCCCCCATTTTATGATCTTTCTTGCCACAGTTGTTAAATGAATCACTGCAGTTGTTAAGTTGGTAAAACGGATGATAAGTGAACCTGTGTTGCTCATTGACTTTGCTTGTCAGAAGGCCGCAAAAGGGGATCACATGTCCCCAGGACAATGTAACCGTCATAAATCGGAGCCACATGCCAAGCGTCCAAATTTTGATCACATGCTGCTACAGTCATAAGGGTGAAAAATGGTCATAAGTCACTTTTCTCAGTGCCATTGTAACTTTAAACTGTCACTAACCAAATGGTTGTAAGTCAAGGACTACCTGTACTTGCTTTCTTATCTGATGTTTCATAGCACTCAGATAGTTAATAATAGAAACATGTGATACACTACTCACTCACACACAAACACACACACACACACACACAAACTGCGGTTTAGTGGGTTTATTAATATTCCCTAGTAATTCTCTTCACCAAAACTCAGAACTGTCCCAATAAAGTCTAGCCATGAGCACACTAAGGTTAGTCCATAGAGCAATGGCCAAAGAATCCACAAAGCACTTGAAAGTTTCTCAAATAAAATAAATCTACCAGGCAAACTTAAATCCACATACAAGAGAACTCATGAGGCAAGGAAAGAACAGAGTTTCCAAGGCACGATTCAATTCCAAACACAGTATCAATCCAAAGTGAGGCAGGAATCACAACGACCAAACACACAGCTAGAAAACCAGCACATTGTTCCCAGCAACGCCTCCCTCTGTCTGCTGTGCTAAATAGACAGCTTCCAGTGCAGCCCATCAAGAAGGACGATACTTTCTCCTCTCAAGTAGTCTGGCTGCCCTTCTCTGCTCCTGTCTTTTCTCTGCCCTATGTGTTCTTGGATCAGGTGCAGAAGGCAGTTCCTCCTCTTTTTCACTGACTGACTGCAACTATATGTTTTCCCCAGCTGGCGCCTCAGCCAAATCCCTTCCAGATGGCTCCTGACATGCCAGGAACCAGTTCATCCTTACCCGAGCTGACATCTTAGAGAGGTACATTGGGAATCATCCAGGGGCAGTAGCGTAGCGTGGGGGGTGCAGGGGGGGCAGGCCGCACCGGCTGCAACATCTGGGGGGGCACGCGCTTGCACTCGCAGCTCTCTGCCCCTGCCTGGCTCACTCACTCTCTCTCACTGCAGTGCTGGCTGTGCGAATCCGAGCCGAGCTGCCAGGTCGCCGCCCACTGTGGAGGGGGGGTGCCAGGCGTGCGGTGTGGTGCTTGCCTTGCCCCGGGTGCTGACAACCCACGCTACGCCACTGTCCAGGGGAGTCATCACAGAACACATATTTGGTCAATGTAAATGAAAAACTTTCATTTCTCCATGGATATTGCTGAGAGTGTTTTAACATAGTTTCTTAGTACAAAACAGGAAATGAAATATTGAGAGCCTGAATTGAATCAGCTTACCCTTTTCCTGCCTGCCTGCCTGCCTGCCTGCCTGCCTGCCTATCTATCTATCATCTATCTATCTATCTATCTATCTATCTATCTATCTATCTATCTATCTCTTATTCTCTGTTTTTCTAGCCACCATTTTCCTGTCTGATCATTTCTCCCCTTTCTCATTTTGTTGGCATTAGATGCCAGTAATTACATGGCCTGTTTTGGTATGATCCCCTGATTAAGTGTATTTTAGCCAAGAGATTGTGGTCACAAGTCATTTGTTCCATATCAATATTGTTACCTTGAAGCTAGTTATTTGATTCCAACCTGAGAATGTTCCTATTTGAAGGCACTGGCAATCCCTGGTTTCAAGGGCAATTCCCATCCCGTTGTGTCATGTTGTTGCATGATGCAGCTGGATTCTTGTTCAGTTTAAAACATTTGGGATGGTATACAAAAAAACACACACACACCAAACAACAACAACAACAAAAAACACCAGAGAGGAAAGAGGTGGGAGAAGGTATTCTGGATGGAGCCTAGCAGGTCTAATCATGGATACACATGTGTGCACAAAAGTTTACCAACAAACATACAAGGTGCCCAGTTTTCTACTATATGGGGAGGGTATATCTGGAACAGAAGAGTGTTTTGAGCCCTAACCTGGAGTTTGTTTATTTATTTAGTATCTGGCGATTTTACATTAGCCAGGAGGCTACAGGGCTATTTGGTTCCCAACAATTGCCCTTCTGTTCTGTTCATGCTTGTGCGCTATCCAGAGTGCACCATAGGGGACTGTCTATCTCCACATTCATAAGACTTGATGGCATTCTGCAGTATCACCTGTGGCTTTTCCCACCAGCAATGTCACTATGCATTTAAGCATTGCATTTGGGCAGGTCCGGCACCAGCTGAATTCATACGGCTACTTGAAGTGCTGATTATTCCCACTGAAGAGGTACCAATTTATTTACTTGCATGTAACATGATTTTGAACTGCTAGATGGGCATAAGCTGCAGCCAGTGATGGGAGCTCGCTCCACATGCGATGCTAGGATTCTAACCCCAGGAGTACAGACCTGCTCCAGTGTCATAAAGCCACTGAGCCACCACAGCTCTTCATGTGGAGTTTATTTACATTATTCATGCAGTGCTGGCTCAAGGGTATATAGTGCCCTAGGGCAAGCCACCTTGCCTGACAGTGCTTCTCTCACCAAAGCAGAGATCTGCATAAATTAAGCCTGATAAATTAGGTCTGCTTTCATCCAACAAATGTTAACATTGTGGATGACTTCTTAAAATAATCATTAGGGCTGCTCCTATCATTGAAATGAGCTATCATTTACACTGTGTTGCCTTAGAGGTTTTCTTCCACCTGGAGCGTTAAAAGATGAAATAGATCCCATTGATGAAACAGAAATTCCACATGGAATATACTCTCCAAGAGAAAAATGAAGTGAAAAGTACCACCTGAATCTAGCTCTAAGTATTTTTCTGTTGGGCATTTCTAATAAGAAACATATATTGGTCTCGATATTTATCATGTTTCTGATTAAGGCTGTTCCTATTTTTTCAGAAGGTGGAGTAATATTTACCTTTGGGAGGAATGCTACCATGCTGATCATATCATATTCCTGAAACAAAGCTAAGCACTGCTGTTATGTGAAAACTCTGAGGCAAACCCACAAAAACAACACAACTTGCACTTTGGAAAGAAAATTCCAGGAGTACCATTTCAAGATTATTATTTTTTAAAGAAATCTTTACTTATTGACAACTTTGCTTGACCCTGTTGGTCCACGTAGGTCAGGACTGGCCATTCAGTTGCACACAGGTTTTGAGTGACATAAAAAGGATCACAGTTCCCCAAATGAGCAAAACATTAGTATAATTTAATGAATGTGTCAATAAAATTAAATTCATTAGCTAAAGTTAACATGATTTCATGCACATGTATTTACAACACTCCCCCTCTATGTCATTCAAAAATCACCATTCAGAAGCAATTTTGGAAGTGCCCTGAAGCCCAGCTCAGGGGCTTGGGGGTCTGTATGTGCTACTGGTCATCAATTGCTACGATATCCATTCTCAGTCCTTGGATATCCAGTTAGCAGTCCAGCTTTGTGAGCATGATATAAAAAGATTGTTGCAGTAAGTTATTATGGGGATTTTTTTTATTTGCAGCCTTGCTACTTGTATTTATCAAGAGGTTTATCACATGCAGCGAAAAGCACAAGAAAAAAATATATACCGAACATGTTTAAATTACAAAACAGCTGCTTTCTTGCACTTAGACTTTATGATATGTGAGATAATACATCTTCATCTAACTGTCACCACCCAAGAAGATGCTCGGAAGCTGTGGCTCCCATTTTATTATTATTATTATTAACTGCAACTTTTTGGATCATCTAAACGCAATATGCTGCATTTATAAAGCTGTCACAGGTTTTGAATGTGATACTCAGAGCTCGCAAATTGAAACTGGAAGAACTGCAAATTGAATTCTTCCTTTTTTTTTTATTTGCAGCTTTGCTCAAGAAAGAAATAGGATGGAATCCTATGGAACCAACCAACAATAATCATTTGTCATGTTTGAATACTGCCAATGCATGTTAAAAGTTGTAAGCATCCACTGGAGAATTGTTTCCAATGAAGGATATCCTATGCTAACAGGGGTTCAACAATTTTTATTGCAAAAAAAAAAGTAATATAACATAATACACTGGGGGGAAAAGACATCTACCTCCTGCCTCCATCAATCACATAAAAAGAAAGCAAAAAAGACTTACCCGTATATACTTGAGCATAAGCCGACTCGAGTATAAGCCGAGACCCCCAATTTCACCCCCAAAAACTGGGAAAAGTTGTTGACTCGAGTATAAGCCGATCCGCCGTTCTGCATGCCTCGGAGGCTGGATCCGCGCTCTGCAAGCCTCTGCCGCCAGGCAGGTCTCCGTTTTGTTCTGGGACTAGTTCCCTAGCCTTTTGGAGCTTTTGGTGTTCGCCCATCAGCTGTCTACGGGCAGGCAACAAAGCTGCCTCTCTAGGCTTTGAGAAAAGGCCCCTTGCACAAAAGGCAGCTTCAGGACGAGCTTCCAAAAACCCTTTCCTTCCTTAACGCCCTCCCCACCTTCCCCCAGAAAGCCATATTTCTTTTTTTTTTTTATTGAAAATTTTTATTGAAGTTACAATATTATCCCCTCCCCAACCCACCCCAGAACCCCTCCCCCTCCCCCATATTTCTTCAATAACAAAAACATAAAAAGCTGGTTGGGATGTACTCGCTGATTTCCCCCCCCCCCTTTTTTTAGATGCTAAAACTAAACTCTCCCTCTGCCTTCCAACCAATATCCCTTTTTAAAATCTTACCTTGGCTCCAGATGGAAGAGTAGAGGAACTAAGCTAATAAGGAGAGAATTTTTTTCTGCAACTTTTTACTCCTGAAGTAGTAGTAGTAGTAATAGTAGTAGTAGGAATAATAATAATAAATCCCTAAAAGTTGTGCCAGAAAACGGAGGACGCTGGGTCTTTGCAAGTTTTAGCTGTCTGTCAGACTGCCTGAAAAGGGCGGCCTTCAGGCAGCCAGGCGGACAGCTAAAGCTTGCAAAGACCCAGCGTCCTCCATTTTCTGGCATAACCTTCGGAGATTACTTTAAAAAAACAAAAAAAAACTTCAGAGGAAAAACAGCTGCAGAAACATTTTGTCTCCTTGCTGGCTTGGTTCATCTACTCTTCAGCCAGGAGGGAGTCCAAGGCCTAGAGAAGGAGAGCTTTGCAGCATCCCTATGGACAGCTGATGGGCAGACAGCTGATTAGCGGAGAAGGCTCTGAAAGTAACACCAAAGCCTCGGCCGCACAAGTCCTCGGTAAGTTTTTTTGTTGACTGGAGTATAAGCCGAAGTGGAATTTTTCAGCCCAAAAAGTGGGCTGAAAAATTCGGCTTATATATCAGAAATCATGGGTTTGCTACATTATAACACAATTATACTTAATGTAATTAAGATGATTTAGAAATATTTCCCTTTTTCTTGGAAAAAGGCTAAGCTGTCCTTGAAAAGTGCTTCCCATTATCATCATCAGATCGTGGGAGGGAGGTGAGAGGAGAAAGTCAAAATTGCCAAGAAGGCTGAACTCTCCACAACCACAACAATAAACGCATATAAACACACACATAAAACCTTTCACCTAATGCAACTTATCTTGGACCACTTAGGTCTTTGGGGGAGCTAAAGGTTTGGAAAGTGAATTGAACCATCAAGTAAGTTGGATGAAAGCTAAATTACAACCATCAGGAATTTTTCTTGGGGATCTTCTTCAAGATTGTTGTAATGGTAAAGGGAAAATCAGAATATAAAGTTGTTCTGAATTTCTTGAAGGAAAGGTAGAGTACAAATAATAAATGCAATGGGTCAGTTCAGCAATTTGGAAAGAGTTGAAACATTGAAACTTTTCTACTAGAATTAAGCCCACTAGTATTAGATTCTACCCCAGTAAAATATGCATTGCCATGTTATGTTCTTAGTTACTCTGTTCTGTATATTTATGGATATGGAAAGCATGTAAAGAATTTAAGGGCAAGAAAGGTGAGAAGAACTTTTAAGGGAACAGATTGAAAATTCTCTTTTTTTATTCTAGTTGTTGATACTTCTCTGCCAAGAATATCCTTTGATGTGTGTTTGCTTTCTTCCATCACTCATGAATTCAACTCACATATTTCTGGATACAGGACTCTAGGAAAACCAAGAGCTTCAAGGTAGGTCAGGCCAATAATGGCATCATTTTTCAAAACAAGCACGGAACAAAAAGCAAGACCAAACCAACAGAAGACGAACCTATTGGCTGTTTGTCTTGCAGGGTGGAAGTGGAGTTGGTCTTCTCAGGTGACCGCTTGAAAGAGCTGTGCACTGAGATTTGATCCACCCCACCCCACCCAACAAGAAGAAAGCATCAGTGAAGAGATGGCAAGGACATAATTTACTACCTGAATGAAGCATTAATGTGTCTTGCAGGTGAACTGGCTTTGTCCCTTTTATACTCTGAGGTATGGGGGTTCTAAGGCATGAACAGCTTTGATTGCAAATCTCAGCTTCTTGAGTTGGGCCCAGAAACTCACTGTAGTTGGTCCTGCACAATACAGCTACTCTTCAACTTACAACCAAAACTTGAGCCCAAAATTTTTGTTGCTAAGTGAGACAATTGCTAAGTGAGCTTTGCCCCATTTTACGACCTTCCTTGCCACAGTTATTGAGTGAATCACTTCAGATGTTAACTTAGGAACAGGTTGTTAAGTGAATTGGGCTTCCTCAATTGACTTTGCTTGTCAGAAGGCCACAGAAGGGGATCACAGCAACCATCACAAATACGAGTCAGTTGCCAAGCATTTGAATGTTGGTCACATGACCATGGGGATGCTTGCAATGATCATAAGTGTGACATATGTTGTAAGTCACTTCTTTAGTGCCATTGTAACTTTGAATGGTCACTAAATGAACTGTTGAAAGTTGAGGATTAGCTGTAGATGAGCAGCCTTTGGTGGGCATGCTTGGAATTTTGAGAACATCTCATGAGGATCATGTATGGCCACAAAATACTTATTTTAAAGGAGCTACTGTACTTCTTCCTAAAATACCCAATAGACTGATAGACCTAGCTTGTTACAAAATATTTATTTATCAAAAGATAAACTTTGAGGATATTTCCAATTACTGCAGTTTGTCTTTATTTTGGGGGGACAAATAAGCATATTTCTAAAATAACCATTATCAAGAATGCCTCTGTTGATTACATGATTACACTAGAAAACTCCCTGGAAATACAGATGATGCCAGAGACTAGGGTTTGTTTTATAGCCTGCCTGCTTCCCACTTAATTAATTTTTTAATTAAAAAGCATTTTATTTTAAAAAAGGAAAAGACAGTTCAGTGAAGGAATGAAAACTGGGGCCTGTTCATGGCCTGCAGCTACAGTGGATAATTACGGCCAGGAGATGATTGAGAAATGTAGACATATAAATACATAGCATCCCACATTAAGCATCCTAGCTCACGGTTTTATTGATGAATCACTGCTAACAAAAGCTAGATCATAAAGTTTAGATTGAATTGCCAGACATTTTTTCTTTGAAAATAATAAAAAAACACACATCTGCAATCAAGCATCTCTGGTTTGCTATCTCTGCCTGTTCTTACTTTAACACACAAACACACACACACACACACACATGGGGAGACTATCTCTGCCTGCTCTCACTTTAACACATACACACACACAGAGGGGGAGAGAGAGGGAGGGAGGGGAGGAAGGGGGGTAGGGAGAGTAGTGATGACAACAGGATAGATTTTGTATGCTTCTTCAAAATGCATTTTCAATTCAAAGTCCTGAAATATAATAATGCCTTCCAGAGATGGTGCCCATGATCAAATCATAGTGTCAGAAAGGATCATTTAGACCATGAGTGTCAAAATGCTGGCCCACGGGCCAGATGCGTCATGCCAAAACCGCCCCCTCCCCATTACCGGCAATGGAGAAAAAGTCACAATACATCACAACAGGTCACGTGATGTTGCGAGTTTGATACCCCTGATCTAGACCAAAGACTGCAATCTTCAGCTCTGTATTCAGCTCTGTACTAGATTCTCAGTTAAGACATTAGTAACTGGACATTCAGAATCATTTTGTATGTGGAATAATAACACACTGACAGGAATTTTAGAACAGAAAGACATTGGTGGGGAAAAGCAGTGATCTTGATAGTACCAATATAATATGTTCATTGAAGACAGGAAAAACCTCCCTATTGGATAGCAGACAGGTACAACAATAGGTCAGGGGGAGCCCCAGGGCTGGTACACTGAGAGTTTGAGTTAGAAGGAGTTTTAATGGGCTTTCATCTCTGTCTTATCCATCTCTTTTCTACAAACAAGCCATTGGTCCGCAATCATGATTGTTGGCCAGGAGCTGAGGGTCAAAATCAAGATCTAGAACAAAACAAAGAATAATTTTGGCTGCTGGGTTGATGGTAGACTTTGCCTCCCCCCTCCCCTTGTCTGGTCTCTACCCATCCATCTTCCTTTTCTGGTAATCCTATAGTTGTGTTTCTTGTGTTCTTTTTCATTCTTTATTTTATTGATCTATTAACTTACTTCTGTTCACACTCTTCATTTCTTTCTTTCTATTGTTGTAAGCCGCACAGAGTAACCCCATGGTGTGTGTGTGTGTGTGTGTGTGTGTGTCTGCAGATATAGCAGAGAAAAAGATGACAGAAGAGAGATGGATAGTCTTCTAGAGAGAAGCAGAGTTGGCTATTGAGTTTCTTGTACTTTGAAGAGAGAAGTCCAGCCCCAAGGCTGAGACATACAGTAGTTAATTATGGATTCTCTATTTCTCAATGAGATCCACAGTCTCATCAGAAACTGATTTAAAAATCTTTGCTTTAAAGCGGCTTATCAGTATTTCATATAGTAGATCCAGTACAGAAGCCTTAGAGAACAATTGATGTTATTTTAGAAGAATAAACTTTTGATTTTTAATAAAACAGTTCATTAATTTCTGCATCTTTTATTCCCTTTTCCTCTAGTGTAGAAGGCATTTTCAAGGAAGAACAAGACTGTATAATAAATCATTTGTTTGTAAAAGAACATAGTTCTATAGCACATTACTTAGAACCCAGAAGTAGTTTATAATTTCTCAAAACAAAATAAAAACTAGAAGAGAAAAAAAAACTTTTAACAATCCATTATAAGACAAATAAGTGAATGGCTAGGGAAGGCCAACATAAAAAGACTTGTGTAGCACAGATAGGAGATGTCACCTCTTCATTTCAGGATATGCAAAGGTGGGAGATGCTTTTGAAGATAATGTACAATTATATTCTGACAGACTGTGAGAGCTGAAGTTAGAAGGGATCATGATAGCATGCCTGGAATGAGACAAATTGTCAGATGGAGACAACTAAATCCACATACAGTATGTAGAAATCCACATACAGTATGTAGAGTTCATGCTAAGTGCTTTATTATATTCTGCCTATAGTACAGGAATCTCCCCAGATTGCTTGCCTTCTATAGGGAATAGATATATAAATAAGGCTCTATGGAGCTTAGGTGGGTTGAGGGGTGTGTGTTAGTCCTGGACATCTTGCAGTTGTGCAATGTAAAAAGGTAAATGTTTCCCTGTCAGTCATGTCCAACTCTAGGGCATGGTGCTCATCTCCATTTCTTGGCCAAGGGAACCAGTGTTGTCTGAAGATATTTTCCGAGGTCATGTGGTCATACAGCAAAGGCGCATGGAACACTATTTCCTTCTCACCAAAGTGGTCCCTATTTATCTACTCATATTTGCATGCTTTCAAGCTGCTAGGTTGGCAGGAGCTGGGGAAAGGAATGGGAGCTCGCCTCATTGCATGGAATTCAGGTCTCAAACTCAGGCCATCAGCTGACAAACTCAGTGTCTTTAACTGCCAAGCCATTGCTTAATGTTTGAAAGTTAATTCCTCACGTGAGTCCTCCTCCCTGCCTGCCTGGGTGTTTGGAAGTGGAAATATTCTTCATCCATTTATCCATACCCTGTAAAAAAAAAAGTTAAGTAAGGCTCAGTTCTGGGAGCCCATATGAATGTGACCATGCTGCTTTCTTCACAATCCCACAAAAGACGCTAGCCTTTGCCTTCTTCCATAATGCTTATTCAGCTTCCTTAGCCTATAGCTCTGGGATTCTCTGGAAATAATAATAATAATAATAATAATAATAATAATAATAAGAAGAAGAAGAAGAAGAAGAAGAAGAAGAAGAAGAAGAAGAAGAAGAAGAAGAAGAAGAAGAAGAAGAAGAAGAAGTAGTTGGAAGGGACCTTGGAGGTCATCTAGTCCAACCCCCTGCTCAGGCAGGAAACCCTATACTATTTCAGACAAATGGCTGTCCAGTCTCTTCTTAAAAACCTCCAGTGTTGGAGCATTCACTACTTCTGGAGGCAGGTTGTTCCACTGCTCCAGCTACATTAGTTTATGTCAATGAATATCAGGGAAGTGCTGGTATTTCAGAACAAAATTTATTTGTGGATGGAGGGCAAAGGAGGATAGGAGATGGCAGTAAAGTCTTCTATTAAGTTAAAAAAAATCCTGGAGGAAAAAAAAACCCCACAAAAACAAATGGCTATAGTTGCTAAGAAAATTACTTAGATGTGTCTCTGATGTCTCCAGGAATCAAGCTGACTATTTTTACAATAAATGGATAAAGAATATTTCTGTTTGCCCCACTCCATGCATGTCACCCTGTTCTTTTCCAACTTCACCTCCCAGTGATGCAGTGATTATTAAGCTGCCAGGACAGAATTATACATTAGCTTTAGAAGCATCTTCACATTTGTAGATAAAGATCTGGAATCTCTTGTCTTGACGTTATGGGGATTGTAGTCCAGTATGGAGGGTGTGTCTATCTCATTGTAAAATTCTGAAGAAATTCCCATTCTGTTTTTAAAAAGTAGAACCTGTCCCTTGCGCTTTCCATCTAGATCCAAGTGTACAAAATGCAATGATTGTAACCTTATTGCTTGTCCTACGTTTATATATTTCTTCCCTGACTGATTTGTTAGAATGTCCTGTGGATTGAATAACCCCCCAAACCTATTCCATAATAAAATAAATTAACATCATTTAATCACTCCGCTAAATTATCTGCAGAAAATTATTGTGTCCCCATAATAGAGTCTCTCCTTGAAGAATCGCACTGTGGAAGAATTCTTCCAATAATTCCTCCCCTACAAGTTATATGCGATGTGCCATAATTTAACTAATATGGTCACAGAACAGATAACAGCAGCACTTTAATATTTTATACTGTTTTTTCAATACCTTGAAAGATCCATTTTAAAACCAATTAAGACTAGTTTTTTGTTAGTATTTATCTTCCTCACTCCACAGCCATGTCAGTATTTTTAAGCCTCCAAAATTAAGCATCTCCAAAACTCTCAAATGAGAATCCTTTATGTATGCATGTATATTTCTATGTATGTATGTATGTATGTATGTATGTATGCATGTATAGCATTCCTGCCTTTTCCTTTGAGAGCTGAATGTGACATATGGGTAGAGGAGGACTTCCCAGCTTTTTATCCCCCCCCCCAAAGCCCTGTGAAAGCTTTTAATATTCTAATGTTTGTAAATCACCCAGAGATTTAGGTGAGATGGGCAAGCATAAAAGTCAAACAAACAAGCATTTAAATAAATGAATAAATATTTGTTTGTATTTTATTTATTTTTATTTATTTTATTTTAATTCCATTTATATCCCACCCTTCTCCGAATGTATGTATGCAATGTATGGCAGTGAAAGTTGGACCATAAGAAAGGCTGAGCACCAAAGAATTGAGGCCTTTGAACTATGGTGCTGGAGAAGACTCCTGCGAGTCCCTTGGACTGCAAGGCGATCAAACCGGTCAGTCCTAGAGGAGATCAATCCTGACTGCTCTTTAGAAGGCCAGATCCTGAAGCTAAAACTCAAATACTTTGGCCACCTAATGAGAAGGAAGGACTCACTGGAGAAGAGCCTAATGCTGGGAAAGATCGAGGGCAATAGAAGAAGGGGACGACAGAGAATGAGGTGGCTGGATGGAGTCACTGAAGCAGTAGGCGTGAGCTTAAATGGACTCCAGAAGAAGGTAGAGGACAGGAAGGCCTGGAGGAACATTGTCCATAGGGTCGCGATGGGTCGGACACGACTTCGCAGCTAACAACATCAACTTCTCCGAAGACTCAGGGCGGCTTACAAACTTGTGATATGATTGTTACCAATCTTGTATTAATATTTTTTTCCTAGACATATGAGAATCCTGGCTTATAGCTTAGACAAGAATATGCTCTTTTTTCAGAATTTCCTTTGGTATCTGTACAATCACATTAACACGTATGCCCTTTTTGTAAGCAAGAACAAGCTCGGTTACCCGAAGCAACCAAATCTCTTCCCATGTCCATTGTGTGTGTTTATTAAAGAAGCAAGCACAGGGCAGTTGGGAAAAAAAATAAGGCAGGCAATATTCTCAGAAAAATGTGAAGATTTGACCTTGATTTACTCACGGTCAAACCCTGAGTGATTTGGTTAGTTAGAGGCTGGCAAACACAGGAAGTGAATTTCCTCCTTCTGTGGTTTAGATTTTATAGCAAAGTGCTCAGTGCCTTTGGTTCGCAGAATTAATTCAAGCACCTATTTCGCTATTTATAACAAGAGTTAAGAAGAACAGAATAAGAGAGGGCAACATTTTGGTACCTACGACAGCTGCTTTCAGTCTAGCATGACATACAGGTAGCTCCCAACATATCATGCAACCACAACTGAGTCCACAATTTCTACTGCTAAGCAAGAAAGTTGCTAAGTGAATTTTGCTCCATTTTATGACCTCTCTTGCCACAGCTGTTAAGTGAAACTGCTTTCCTTTAACTTTGCTTGTCAGAAGGTCGCAAGAGGTGATCACATGACCCAGGGACACTGAAATACATCATAAATACATGCAAGTTACCAAGGGTCCAAATTTTGATCACATGACCTTGGGGATGCTGCAACAGTAAAAAAAACAACCAGTCATCACCAGTCACTGTTTTCAGCGCTGTTGTAACATCAAACAGTCATGAAGCAAATAGTTGTAAGTTGAGGATTACCTGTAAAAGAGTTAAGAAGAAGAGAATAAGGGGGGGGGCAACATTTTGGTGGCCGTGATAGCTGCTTTCAATCTTGCATGATATGTTGAGTTAAAAAAAGTGCTTGTGGGCAGCAAAAAGTGTGTAAGGAGTAATAGGAGAAAGTGGATGAGGCATGATGTATGTTTAAAAGGACATGGTATCTTCAAGAGGACAGAAGGAAGGGCATGAAATTGGTTTCTTAGGAGACAAGGCTGAATGTACTTGCTTATATTTTGGCCTTCACCACTGCCCAGTATAATTTTTCTAAATTGAAGATTTTTTTCAAACCAATTACACACACACACACACACACACACACACACATATCCTCTTCAAATTCTCGTTATTTCTGAGTGGTGGTTTCCTTATCTGTCATCCTTTGTGTTCCTGAGAAACCTCTTGGAAATATATGAGTGAAAAAAAATCTAGGATAGTAGATTGATTCCATCACACACCAACAAAAGACAAGAGTTATATTTTGGGAAGGAGTATACATTTATTCATTCATTTACATAAGGTGCCCATGTAGATCTGGGCTTTCAGAAGTCACCCCAAGTAACAGTAACTGTTCAAAATATTTCTTTATTTATTATAAAATCATGGCCCAGATTTATGCTTATTTAAACACTTAAGGGGGCAATAGATTGATTGATCAAAACTCAATTCCAACTCAAAAGCTGTCAAATCATAACAAGCGTATTCCACATAGAAAGCACACCACACTGTCAATGGATACTACTTTTGATTTGCTGATTGAGAAGCCTCTTGACATAATACGTGAAAACAACTGCAAAAAGTGAATTATTATTTGGAAACGTGGCTTGATTGCCATTAGTTCTTTATAATGAGATATAGTTTCATTATATATAAATCCAAGGATTATCTTACAGCATAATGCAGTACATTTTCTCAAAAGTAAATCATGCTGGGCTTAGTAGCTTACACTGTAGGATTGCATGGATTAAACCTATGGTTCCCATAAGTGGCTGCTAGACAGAATGCCAATTATGTGAATTAGGAGCACCTTTAAGACAACAGTATGTTCTTACCTCAAAGCTCTAGGAAAATATTGCATGAAACATTAAACATGTATCCAATGTGAAAACTCAATTCATATTTTCCGTCGCCAGCACATATATGAATATGCACGTGACTGTCTGGATTGATTGTGAAAGTGAGCCAGTCCTGCTGTCTCTTGTCTGAATTAAAGTTGTGCATTGAGCTTTTTTTGCTTCATTTCTGAATGGAGCAAAAGTGGGGGGGGGGAGATGTAACTCTGACTAAAGTGCAGAAAACCAAACTGTTCATTGAAACACTGCACATACCAAAAGATAGTACATTTTTGGCAGATATTAACTGTAACCTATTGAAAATGTATTTATCACAGCTGCTATTTGAAGCAGCTGTAGCATTAACACTCTTTGAGAAACTGTCTTAACTTATTTGGACTCATATTTATAACCAAGCGATAAAGTCCTTTAAATGTGAACTTGGAAATATTGTTTTATAAAATGCTACTTCTGCAGCATAACAAAAGCCAGGCATCTAGCTGGGTTTTCAGATTTCTACTGGAACTTGGGAAGAAGAAGCAGCAGCAAAGGATGAACGTAATCTTGAAGGTCTTGCTCCTTAAATTTTTTTTTAAAAAAATTAATGTTAGGGATGGATGAATAGATTGATAAAGAAAAAACTGCATTTAAGCTTCATAGGTTAAGCGCTGAAAGCCTCCTCCACCTTTTAGCTATTTTCTAACAGTTTTAATCATTCTTGCCTCTTTTTAAAATTTGTAACTTTTATATGATGTTTTTATGGTTTAATATGTTATTGTACATAGCCCAGAGTCCCTCCATGAGAAAGACGGACGGTTCCAAAATGTGATAAATAAATAAAGAAGTTAGGCAATTAAACATAGAAACATGCCAGAAAAGATACTGCACCAGAAACCTAATCTCTATCGTTCTTTAATCTTTTTATCAAAATTTACTCTTTCTAGGAAATTACACTGGATCAGTTTTACACAAAGTTTGCAAACTCTAATATTGGCAATTAACAGGTAAGAGTGAAAAAATAATGACAATCTTCTGGTCCTATAATGTAGAATCATATGATTAAAGGTATTAGTTCTCCTTTGCTCCCATTTTTCAAAGCTAGTTTAATCTCACAAGGGATCCATAAAAGTAAACTTTATTGGAAAACACACACACACACACACACACACACACACACACACACACACACAAAGATGCATGAATAAAATACAATTTACGATACTTAAAGCATTCAATAGCTGCAATTAATTGAATTAATTCAGCACATGATACTAAATCAAAATGTAGGAAGGTTTTGGATTAGTACAGTGAGTGGACCAAGCCATTGTGTCCAATTAAACAAAATTATGATTAAATAAACTCGGCAAACCCACTGTTATTCATATCATCTGAGGGAAACATCACATACTACTGTAAGGTTTAAAATGTGCATGACAATATTTTCTCAATTTAGCCAATTTAAGACTCATGAAAAATATGCAAACATTTGACAATTTTTATCTCATCAGGTAAGACATTAAAAAAATCCATTCAAGGAGACCAGAGATTGAAAAATTATATGGTAATAGAATTTAGGATTCCCACAGTTTGAATCTCAAAACATGTTGTGGGGGGGGGGGGAGAAGAAGATGTCTTGAAATTCTGAAAATATGATGTCAGAATTCACTGGATTACTGGAATGTTTGCATTCTTCTTGGACATTTCCTTAAGGTTGGTTTTTCTCTCTGCCCAACTGATTTTTGCCGCAATTAGTTGGATGAAAACATTTGGAGATCTTGAAAGATTGCATGTTCTTGACATCAAGATTTTTGCAGCCTAGAATCTGACCAATCTATTGTTGTGTAAAAGGTACCCCCCCATATACATGTAAACTACATTCACTACCATACCTTTGAGATCCCCCTTCCCCCCTTTATGTATGGACTGCTTAAATTGCCATTGTAAGAAAACATTCACAGCAGGCTAAATTGACCTTGAGTGATGACGGAAAAGACTCACTCAGGAACCTGTGGCCCAATAATCAAACTGTTTCTGTTCACTGACAATATCTCAAAGTTAGCATGGTTAGTATGACTTGATCCTAATGCTAATTTTAAATGTATTGTTGCTGATAGGTGCAGTATAAAAATAATGTTAAGAGGAACGAGATTAAGGACCTTAGAAGCCAGTATGACAAGAAAAGACAAAATAGGAGTGCACAAAAAAATTTGAAAGCAAAGGTAGTCACACTTTCCTTAAATAATTAAGAATTGTTAAATAGCAATGAGGGTGAGAGCAAAGGAAGAAACAAACCAGATATACAGAATTTTTAGGCAAACTTCAGAATCTCTGGAGAGGCCTTTCCACTAGCATAATAAATAACAAATTGTGGGTATTACCGATAAATTTATATAAAAACATATTTCAGTTGTGTTTTATAAAGAACAAGTTGAGAGATTGCTTCTTTACTGGATTTACAATCTAAAACAATATAAACAATCTAAAACAATTTAAACACACTTGGCTATTCTATTCTATTCTATTCTATTCTATTCTATTCTATTCTATTCTATTCTATTCTATTCTATTCTATTCTATTCTATTCTATTCTATTCTATTCTATTCCACTCCACTCCACTCAATTCCATTCCATTCCATCCCATTCCATTCCATTCCAAAGCATATTTGAGAAATTATAATACCCAAACTTTGATCTCATATTTAAGGGCATAAACTGGAATGATTCTTATGAATCTAGGAAAGTTGAATGTTCAACTTTCTTCTTATTCTTGTAAACTGGGACAAGTTTTCTGAAATTAAATTCAGTTTACTACAGCACAGTAAAATGAAATTGACTTGGTTGAGCAAGTGCCAAATTCTACACTCTGGAAGAAGCTAAGAACATACTCTGAAAAGGATCTGTCATTGTTTCAAATAAGGTTTCTTTGCAGCTACTTATTTGTTGGACTATTTTTCTTCCTACAATGGATTCTAAGCAATGGAAGGAGAGATTGAGTACTGGGCTTTCCAACATGGGCAACTGGAAACCAGCATACTGTGTTTTACCTGTCTCGAGTTTGGAAAGAGCTTGCTGAGTAAGCGGCAGCTCCATAATCTGTATGAAGAACAGAGAATTAGCAGCTCCTTTGTTCTCACCTTTTCATCCCAATTTCTGTGTACAAAAAAGGGGGGAGGAATGGCATTGGACCATGCTGAATTAAAGACAGGAGTGATTTATCTTTTCTTCTGTAGATTAAAAATACTTTTGGGGTTTCATCGTTACCTTCAGAACTGTTGCCGAAGTGAAAGAATTAGAGCTACCCAGATGATGGAGACCTTTAACGTAAAGGTTCCATGAAATCAGTATAGTTTGGATGGAGTGATGATACTGAACAGTGCGCTGCCAATTACTTCTCTTTTCACCCAATCGTGGGGACAAATAATCCAGACACCTGAATCAGCTTACATCATTCACAATATGCCCTCCAATAAATTCTGCAAGGCAATCCAAATGATGCCTCCTTTGACACTAATTTACCTTCATACAATACTCATATTTGCCCTGATTCAACTTTTATTTGCATGCAACTAGACTTGGCATAAGGGGTGGCCACCCATCCTAGAGAATTCAGGCTACAATTTAATGGAATATAGACATGGAGAATATAGGCATGGATGATAAGTGATTACTTAAGGGGGGGGGCATGATCACACCTGTCTCCATTCCTCCCATGCTTGCACATTTCAGATTGGTGGAAAAATGGACTTACGTGTGCACATTTGTATGGCTCTTCCTCATAGTCAGAATCCCTAGAATTGCAAAGAAGTTTCTCTACTATGAGCCTTTCATACTAATGCTGCCAGGATAAGTATAAAGGCTGTAGGGACAGTGGTGGGATTCAAATATGTGAACAACCGGTTCTCTGTGTGGATGCTGCTTCTGGAAGTCCATTCTGGGCCTGGACAACAAAAAATTAGCCACTGGTTCTGCCGAAGTGGTGCGAAGCATCTGAATCCCACCACTGTGTAGGGATGACAACTACTTGGGAATCCAAACAGTTTCCCAGTCATTTTAATTAAAAGAGCAGTTCTGAAGAAAACCAAGCAAGTGCAGTGGCCATTTTGGTTTGTGATGGTAAAAGTTGCAAAGATTAAGTAAAATCTCTTTGGTGCACGTATAAGCCTCCTGTTTGCAACAACTGCAGTTAGAAACTAGTGGTCAATCAGTTTTTAACATTCAACAACAACATTTTCTATGTCCTTCTTGCTAGAGGTTGAAACTGTGACCATTTTTTGGTAAGCTCCTAAGTACTAGCTACCTTCATCCTGCAAAGAAAAGAGTCTACATTTATGCCAGGAAAGGAAGTGACCAAAAAGTTTCATTTAGCATTTGCATAAGTTTTGATGTGATAATAGTATTGCTTGTAGTCATTTTATATGAGCTAGAGTGCGATAGACTTAATAGCTTATTGTTGTTAGCATATGGTTGTTTATGGTTGCTTTTACTTTTATACCTTGTATTTAGCTCTGGGAAGTTGGGGATGGGGAGGGGGGAAGGGGAGGGGGAGGGTTAGGAAGGGTTGGGTAGGGGGTGGGGGGAGGGGTTGTTAAAGATAAAATGTATTGAAAAACTTTTCAATAAAAAAAAATTACCTCTTGGTCCAAAACGCTGAAGATAGCAATGGGTGCAATAAGGATTATCATCATACTGTGGAAGAAGACGAGAAACAAGATCAGTTGTTATTATTATTAGTGTATGGCATTGTTATATTAGCAATTGCAGAGAAGTAGTTTGGCTGCCAAGGTACCAGCTCTGCTGAAGGAAACGTTCGTGCTCTTCTCATGGTGTACCACAAGAGGGTGAGCTGGCTTTGCACCAGAAAGAAGGGCAAGTGGCTTTTCCTATTCCATCCTCCAAGGCCCCCTCCCTCCTCAGAGCTGTCTTGCAAACAGACACCACAACCAGGAAGGTTCAGAGGGCAGGAAACTGCCTGCCTGCATGGAGCACCAGCTAGTCCTCTCATCAAAGTAGTATCTATTTTATCTACTCGCATAGAACAGAGGTGGTGAATGCTCCAACACTGGAGGTTTTTAAGAAGAGACAGGACAGTCATCTGCCTGAAATGGTATAAGGTTTCCTGCCTGAGCAGGGGGTTGGACTAGATGACCTCCAAGGTCCCTTCCAACTTCTTCTTCTTCTTCTTCTGATGATGATGATAATGATGATGATGATGATGCTTTCGAACTGTTAGGTGGGCAGAAGCTGACGTGAGTGATGGCAGCTGACCCCACCATGCAGTGCTAGGACTCTAACCACTAGAGCAGAAATAATTTCTAAAGTCATTTAAGTGACTGAGCCACTGTACCTCTTACAAGATCAGTTGTTGCGTGTTTACTAAAGATGTTCATGGGCTGTTAATCTCATGGAGGCTGTTGTACCACATGCTGATATTGCATAATATCTGAGGACAGACAATAGGATCCTGATCATACGTGTTCCAGATCATTGGAATTTATATCACGTCCCACTGGGCTAAAAGCAAAATTAGCATTTGAAGGCAAAAAGAGAGTCTGAATCAGTCTGAATCTGGAACAAACATGTCTGTGGTGTGAGAGAGGCTCCTGCTGGAATTCTGGAAAGAGAGATGGTTCTAGTACTATCCATGCACACACTTGCTATCCATCTGCTCAACCCTAGTAGGATGGATACATTTGTCAAGTCAGTTTCTCACTGTTCCACTTTTTCATTTTATTTCTGCAGCAGTATGAAGGTTTCTCTTTTTAAACAAAAAAAATATCTGCAAAAAACCTGTGTACATTATAACGCACATTTTTCTAGCAGACACTACTTGAACTTTTTTCCTCTGAATTACTCATATATCTGCCAAAAGAAGCTAGAAAATTTAAACTGAACCCTCCTACTCTGGGCACTTTGAAGTCCACACAGGTTTTATTTTCTCTTTGAAGTCTATTTTCCTTAAATCGGGTGCTAATGGAAAATTAAACATATGTGCCAGTCTAACATATTTGGGATTTTTTGGGGGGAAAAAAGCCCCAATCAATGAATTAGCAAGACACCCCCTTCCACCATTTCTTATTATTAACATTTTCTCAAAATCTTGCGATGTACCTTGAATCTAAAACTATTTCCATGTGGGGGATAGAGGAGATCTGCCATTATGCCTGCCCTGAATGTTCTTGTTAAGGGATTTAAATTCTGGCAAAAATGTGGGTGTGATCATGCAGAGTAAAACACATGGCTGTTGGTACATGGGGAAACAGGATAAAAGCTGAGAACTTAGTAAGGAATTCCATGTGGAGAGTTCAACCAGTTATGACTGAGAGATTCAAGTTGTACTTTAGCTTTGTATTTTATTTTCTCTTTATTAGGAGGGTTTACTCTGAGCTTAGCACAATGTTAGGTCATTGCCAGTTCAGTCCCACCCCATTCAGGATAGCCCATTCTTCAAGGCTGAAATGCACTGGAGCAACCTGACTCGGGTATGTTTTGCCCATAGAAATTGTGTTGCTGCTGGTAGAATCTAGTTCTTAATTTATAAAATGCTAATCAAGATGAATCTTGAGTTAAAGCAGGGGGTCTTCAAACTCGGCCATTTTATGACTCATGGACTTCAACTCCCAAAATTCCTCAGCCAGGCACATTGGCTGAGGAATTCTGGGAGTTGAGGTCCATGAGTCATAAAAGGACTGAGTTTGAAGACTCCTGAGTTAAAGTCTTACCATCATCTACACTACTTGGATATGCTGAAATTTCTTACTGATGAGGGAAAAGTACTATTCACAATCTCAGTAGTATGGGGCTCATGTGAGAATAAGCTTGAGGGACAGGAGGAAATAGCCAAGCCAAGATATTGGTCAGATAAGAGAAATATAATTTGATAAAACATCTGAGACTTGACCATCCCTACTTCTTTAGGACAGGGGTCTTCAAATTTGGCCCTTTTATGACTTGTGGATTTCAACTCCCAGAATTCCTCAGCCAGGCACACTGGCTGAGGAATTCTGGGAGTTGAAGTCCACAAGTCATAAAAGGGCCATATTTGAAGACCCCTGCTTTAGGATAAAGGCAGGAAGGGGAGAGGTACTTTCAGACTGACAAGGCTGATATCAGCCCTTCAAGGTAGACCATAGATTGAAGGAAATCAATGTTATGAATGCTAATACTACTTTTATTATAGGATTCTAGTAACAAATTTTACCGGTCTGAATGTGCCTCTTCCCTGCCTTCTCATCCCTGTAGTTCAACAGCATCATTTCTGTCTGGCAACTAAGCCAATTTAGTTCCGTGTCACTGCAATGGAAGAGGAACTGTTCCGAATCTATGTTTCAGTTGGAGACCAGATTGCCTTGAGAAAGATTTACTTACCACATCATCTCTCCGTAGTAGTATCTACCCAGCCTGTTTGATCTGACAGGAGAAGCATGCTCTGGGGCCCATCTGCAAGGAAGTGCCACTGGCAGGACTCTGGAAGACCCTTTTCTGTTATGGCATCCATTCTCTGGAACATCTGTCTGGCTTTAGATCCCCGTGGAGATTAGACTCTCCCCATCCCGGCTGGTTTTCCACAAGGCCTTAAAGATTTGATTTTGCTATTGAGTGTAGAGCCCTGATAATGTGGGTGAAGTCATTGTCAGCCACCCAGAGTTATATACTTGAGATGGGTGGCCTTATAAAATTAATAAATAAATGAATAAAATAATTTCCACATTGGGAGAGGGCTTCCCTCCTCCTGGTTCCTGAGTTTAAGAGCCTTAAAAGATGTTGTAAGGGGGAAAAACGCTGCTTCTCCTCAGCTTCTTCTCCTCAGCAGCCTCGACAAAGCAAACAGGGATGAAATGGCAGTTTCCATTTTCTCTGTGCGGATGGACCTCCTTTGCAAAGTGCCAGATTGCTTTGGGGTGTTTTTTTCATTTCTTCTCTCCCACTCCTCCTGCCTTTATATGGAATGAAGGCAAAGAGATCTTTCTTGCTTTAAATTATGCAGCAACTCAGACCAGGTGGTGGGTGATCTTCTCTCACACGCTCACTGTTTTGAATCAATAAGAGCGAATACAAGCGGATCATGTTTAAACTGCTTCAGAGGAATTGTGGGAGTTGAAACCGAAGTCCCCTTGGTTTCTAGGGCTGCTCTCTGATGAATGGACCCACCCGGCTGAGAGTTGTCTACAGGGAAATCATGTTTTGCAGCCATTTCCCAGTTGTATCATTGGGAAGTCATGTTTTCAGATAGAAAACCTAATGAGTTACTCCTCAATGTCCAAATCATTGTTGACATTAATGCATAATTAATAAACAGTCTGGGTTTAACTCAAACAGTTCAAAAATGTATGTGTGCTCTGGACTGTATTTCCCAATAGACACTAAGTAAAATAAACCACGGGGTCTATAGGACTCAACTTTGCCTCTTTTTTTTCTTTTTCTTTTTTTAAATAAGACATTACTAGAAAGTTGTTAGGAGATGCTACTTAACAGTATAGCCACAGATAGTCCATAAAGCCTTATATACAAACCCCATCATAAAAATGAAGCTGACAATAACTAATAAAAATCCCTCATCATCCTTTTGGTCTGTTGATTTGTTTGTTTTTTTTTAGTCAATGGATGGCATCGAGCTTAACTACCTGGCCAGAGTCATGGGTGCAAGTCTTGCAAAGAATAACGCTCTTGGTCCAGTTTCCCTGTGTATAGAAACTTATGTGTAAGGTTCTAATGATTTCCTTAACAACTGTGTCAAGAAAGGTCATAAGATGGGGCAAAAACTCGCTTAGCCACTTGCTTAACAGTGGAAATTTTGGGGTTGTTTTGGGGTTATACGTTGAGGAGTCAGATAGCTGGGAATTCTTAAGAGTGGCAACCTAAGCATTGGGAAGTGGATAACTTGATGGAGGCTTCAATAGAAGAAGTAAGAAGGAAGACAGTTAATCAGCCTTCATAAACAGTTTCCTTTCTGAAGAGACCTGACTTCAGGGCCTTTCGAGCAATGCTTGTGCTTTGTAATTTGATCATATCTCTGTTATTCCAGATGAGCCTAGGAAGTTACATTACACCAACTCAGTACATTGTTCTCCCTCCTCCGTTACTAACTCCAATGACAAGCGGTGTCTCTCCAGAAAATTTCTGCAGCCGATTTCTGAAAACTTGCTTGGACATTTCACCTCTGTCTTCAGTGTTAACTTCTGTATATTCAGTGTACCCCGCTAAAATATGCAAATCACATCCATAGCTTAAGACTGTTTATAATTAAAAGGATCATATCATGTGAACTTACCCCTTTCCTCCCTTGCTGCAATCTTAGTGAAAATCCCTCCACTGAAACTGATACTTGTATTAGGGGGAAAACCCCCCCCATCAAAGGTAGAAAAGATTTCATCCATATAAACCAGGGGTGTCAAACTCGATCATGTCTCATGACATATCATGTTTTTTTGCCTTTGCAGATCTGGCGTGGGCATGGCCTGCATGTGACTCATCCAGCCTGAGGGCCGCCAGTTTGGCACCCCTGAATTAACTTCAAAGAAGCCATTCTCTTGAGCAAATCAAATAGTCCAGGGCAGGGGTAGGCAACCTTGGCTGGCTCAGGAATTCTGGGAGTTGAAGTCCACAAGTCATGAAAGAGCCAAGGTTGCCTACCCATGGTCCACGGTATGACTACTGAACTAACCAAAATGGCAAAGGGGCTATCCATCAGCATCCCAAAATAAGCTACATTATTTATAATAAGCTAATAAGCCTATTCCCCTTCATGGATTACTGCCTTGTCGTGGCGAAGGGGCTTGCGTAATTCAATGAAGCTACAAGCTATGCCGTGCAGGGCCACCCAAGACGGAAAGGTCATAGCAGAGAGTTCTGACAAAACGTGATCCACTGGAGAAGGTAATGGCAACCCACTCCAGTATCTTTGCCATGAAAACCCTATGGACAGTACCAAAAGGCAAAATGATATGACTCTGGAAGATGAGACCCTTAGGTCGGAAGGCGTCCAATATGCTACTGGGGAAGAGCAGAGGGCTAGCACTAGTAGCGTCAGAAAGAATGAAGCGACTGGGCCAAAGCTGAAAGGACGCTCAGCTGTGGATGTGTCTGGTGGTGAAAGGAAAGTCCGATGCTGTAAAAAAAATTTCTCCATAGGAATCTGGAATGTAAGATCCATGAATCAAGGCAAGCTGGACGTGGTCAGACAAGAGATGACAAGACTGAACATCGACATCTTAGGTATCAGCGAACTAAAATGGACAGGAATGGGTGAATTTAATTCAGATGACCATCAGGTATACTACTGCGAGCAAGAATGCCTCAGAAGAAATGGAGTAGCCTTCATAGTCAATAAAAGAATAGGAAAAGCAATACTGGGATACAATCCTCAAAATGACAGGATGATCTCAATTCGAATCCAAGGCAAAGCATTCAATATCACAGTAGTCCAAGTCTATGCTCCAACCACCAGTGCTGAAGAGGATGAAATTGACTGGTTCTATGAAGCCCTACAGCACCTTATAGAACTAACACCAAAAAATGATGTCCTTATCATCATGGGGGATTGGAATGCTAAAGTAGGAAGCCAAAAGATAACCAGAATAACAGGCAAGTTTGGCCTTGGAGTACAAAATGAAGCAGGGCACAGGCTGATAGAATTTTGTCAAGGGAATACTCTTTACCAACAACCCAAGAGACGGCTCTACACATGGACATCACCAGACGGTCAACACAGAAAACAGATTGACTATATGCTCTGCAGCCAAAGATGGAGAAGCTCTATACAGTCAGTAAAAACAAGACCAGGAGCTGACTGTGCCTCAGACCATGAGCTTCTCATTGCAAAGTTTTGACTTAAACTGAAGAAAGTAGGAAAAAGCACTAGGCCACTCAAGTATGAATTAAATCATATCCCTGTTGAATATACAGTAGAGGTGACAAATAGATTTAAAGAATTAGATCTGATAGACAGAGTGCCTGAAGAACTATAGACAGAGGTTCGCAACATTGTACAAGAGGTAGCAACCAAAACCATCCCAAAGAAAAAGAAATGCAAGAAAGCAAAATGGCTGTCTGAGGAAGCTTTGCAAATAGCTGAGGAAAGGAGGGAAGCGAAAGGCAAGGGAGAAAAAGAAAGATATGCCCAATTGAATGCAGAATTCCAGAGAATAGCTAGAAGAGATAAGAATGCCTTCTTAAATGAACAGTGCAAAGAAATAGAAGAAAACAATAGAATGGGGAGGACCTGAGATCTTTTCAAGAAAATTGGAGAGATGAAGGGAACGTTTAAGGCAAAAATGGGCATGATAAAGGACCAAAATGGCAGGGACCTAACAGAGGCAGAAGAGATTAAGAAGAGGTGACAAAATTACACAGAAGAACTATACAAGAATGAGCTTAACGTCCCTGATAATCACAATGAGGTGGTCACTGACCTCGAGCTAGACATCCTAGAATTTGAAGTGAAGTGGGCCTTAGAAAAGTTGAGCAACAACAAAGCTAGTGGAGGTGACAGTATTCCAGCTGAGCTATTCAAAATCTTAAAAGATGATGCAGTAAAAGTGCTACACTCAATTTGCCAGCAAATTTGGAAAACTCAACAGTGGCCACAGGATCGGAAAAGATCAATTTACATTCCAATTCCAAAGAAAGGCAGTGCCAAAGAATGTTCAAACTATCTCACCATTGCACTCATTTCTCATGCTAGTAAAGTTATGCTTAAAATCCTACAAGCTAGACTCCAGCAGTATGTGGACCGAGAACTACCAGAAGTACAGGCAGGATTTCGAAGAGGCAGAGGAACTAGAGATCAAATTGCCAACATACGCTGGATCATGGAGAAAGCTACGGAGTTCCAGAAAAACATCTACTTCTGCTTCATTGACTATGCTAAAGCCTTTGATTGTGTGGATCATAACAAGCTGTGGCAAGTTCTTAAAGAGATGGGCGTACCAGACCATCTTATTTGTCTCTTGAGAAACCTGTATGTAGGCCAAGAAGCAACAGTGAGAACTGGACATGGAACCACTGATTGGTTCAAAATTGGGAAAGGAGTCCGGCAAGGCTGTATACTGTTGCCCTGCCTATTTAACTTATATGCAGAGCACATCATGAGAAAGGCAGGGCTTGATGAATCAAAAGTTGGAATTAAGATTGCCAGAAGAAACATCAACAACCTAAGATATGCAGATGATAGCACTCTAATGGCAGAAAGTGAAGAGGAACTAAAGAGCCTCTTGTTGCGGGTGAAGAAGGAGAGTGCAAAACTTGGGTTGAAACTTAACATTACGAAAACCAAGATCATGGCATCCGGCCCTCTCAATTCCTGGCAAATAGATGGGGAAGAAATGGAGGTAGTGACAGATTTTATTTTCCTGGGCTCCAAGATCACTGCAGATGGGGACTGTAGCCAAGAAATTAAAAGACGCTTGCTCCTTGGGAGGAAAGCCATGGCAAATCTAGACAGCACACTAAAAAGCAGAAATATCACCCTGTCAGCAAAAGTGCATATAGTCAAGGCTATGGTCTTCCCAGTTGCAATGTATGGCAGTGAAAGTTGGACTGTAAAAAAGGCTGAGCGCCAAAGAATTGAGGCCTTTGAACTGTGGTGCTGGAGAAGACTCCTGTGAGTCCCTTGGACTGCAAGGCGATCAAACTGGTCAGTCCTAGAGGAGATCAATGCTGACTGCTGTTTAGAAGGCCAGATCCTGAAGCTAAAACTCAAATACTTTGGGCACCTAATGAGAAGGAAGAACTCACTGGAGAAGAGCCTAATGCTGGGAAAGATTGAGGGCAATAGAAGAAAGGGACGACAGAGAATGAAGTATTTATTTATTATTAATTTAATTTGTATACTGCCCTTCTCCCTAGGGACTCAGGGCGGTGAACAGGGCAATACATAAAAATTAGATACAAAAGTTTAAATTATTAAAACATGATTAAACAATGCCCATAAATTAATACAAATTTAGAATTAAAATCATTTATAAAAATCCCACCCCGTCCCATCAGGCCAGGCCAGCTTGTTTAAAGAGATGGGTTTTAAGATCGCGCCGGAAGGAGCGGAGATCGGGCGCCATCCGGAGCTCAACCGGAAGATGGTTCCATAAATCCGGTGCACCCACAGAGAACGCTCTCCCCCTGGGGGCCACCAGTCGGCATTCTTTGACCGGTGGCACCCTGAGGAGGCCCTCTCTGTGTGAGCGTACTGGGCGGAGGGAAGTTGACGCCGGCTGCAGGTGCTCCTCAAGGTATTCTGGACCCATGCCATGAAGGGCTTTGTAGGTCATTACCAACACCTTGAACCTCACCCGGAAGACAACTGGTAACCAATGCAGCTTGCGGAGCAGAGGTGTGACATGGGAGTATCGGGAGACTCCCAGTACAACTCTCGCGGCTGCATTCTGTACCAGTTGGAGCCTCTGAGTGGTCTTCAAGGGTAGCCCCATGTAGAGAGCGTTGCAGTAATCAAGACGAGAGGTCACGAGCGCATGAGTGACCGTGCGTAAGGCATCCCGGTCTAGATAGGGCCGCAACTGGCGCACCAGGCGAACCTGGGCGAAGGCCCCCCTAGTCACAGCTACGATATGGTCTTCTAAGGAGAGTTGTGAATCTAGGAGGACTCCCAAGTTGCGAGCCCTATCTATAGGAGATAATGACTCACCCCCCCATAATGAGGGGTGGGATATCCTGAATATCCCGAGATGCCGGTACGCACAGCCACTCAGTCTTGTCAGGGTTGAGACGAAGCCTGTTCCTCCCCATCCAGACCCGGACCGCCTCCAGGCACCGGGACATCACGTCGAGGGCATCACTGGGGTGGTTTGGGGTCGAAATGAAAAGTTGGGTATCATCAGCATACTGATGATACCCAACTCCAAAACCACGAATGATCTCACCCAGCGGTTTCATGTAGATGTTGAACAGGAGAGGCGAGAGGACCGACCCCTGAGGAACTCCACAAGCGAGAGGCCTCGCGGTCGACCTCTGCCCCCCCGTCAACACCGACTGCGAGCGTCCCAGGAGATAGGAGGAGAACCACTGAAAAACCGTGCCTCCCACTCCCAATCCCCTGAGATGCCGCAGCAGGATACCATGGTCGATGGTATCGAAAGCCGCTGAGAGGTCTAATAGGACTAGAACAGAGGAATATCCCCTGTCCCGAGCCCTCCAGAGATCATTCACCAGCGCAACCAATGCCGTCTCCGTGCTGTACCCAGGCTTGAAGCCCGATTGGTACGGGTCTAGATAATCCGCTTCATCCAGGACCAGAGGGAGCTGATGCGCCACCACACTCTCAACAACCTTCGCAAGAAAGCGAAGGTTGGAGACCGGACGAAAGTTATTCAAAACAGCTGGGTCCAAGGCAGGCTTCTTGAGGAGAGGTCTCACCACCGCCTCTTTCAAGGCGGCGGGAAAACTACCCTCACTCAGAGAGGCAGATATAACCGCCTGGAACCAGCCTCGTGTTCCCTCCCGGGCTGCATAAACCAGCCAGGAAGGGCACGGGTCCAATAAACATGTGGTGGAGCTCAGCCTCCCCATGATCCTGTCCACTTCCTCCGGAGTTACAGGATCGAACTCCTCCCAGGTGACATTGACAAGACCGCTCGTGTCCTGATCGTCCGATACTGCCCAGTCGGAGTCCAAACCGGTCCGAATCCGAGCGATTTTGTCCAACAGATGTTGACTAAATTCCTCGGCACGCCCCTGCAAGGGTTCCCCACTCACCTCCTGATTAAGGAGGGAGCGGGTCACCCTAAACAGGGCGGCCGGGCGATTATCTGCGGACGCGATGAGGGCAGCGAAGTAGTTAGATCTCGCTACCCTCATTGCTGCGAGATAAGACCTAATATGGGTTCTTAGTCGCGATCGGTCGGATTCAGATCGACTGGACCTCCAAACGCTCTCTAGGCCCCGTCGCCGACGCTTCATCTCCCGGAGCTCCGCAGAGAACCATGGAGCCCATTGGGATCTGCGCCGGGTCAGGGGCCGCAAGGGTACAACTCGGTCAAGTGCCTCCGTGGCCGAGTTGTGGCTGGATGGAGTCACTGAAGCAGTAGGTATGAGCTTAAATGGACTCCAGAAGATGGTAGAGGACAGGAAGGCCTGGAGGAACATTGTCCATGGGGTTGCGATGGGTCGGACACGACTTCGCAGTTAACAACAACAACAATAAGCCTATTAAAATAAGCTAAATAGGGGACATTTATGGACTGCTTGGGGTTTGGTCACTACCTAACACTGATGATGTTACCTAGTTTGTGTAAGATAACAACCAAGCTCAGAGAGCACCAAGGAGCTGCATTTCAACCCTGAGCTACAATATACTCCTTTATTGGTAGCGACTGTTTACCCAAACTTGAACTAACAGTATCAATGGACTTAAATAGTCTACAGCAAGAAAACAATAAAGGGATCAAAGGGTGCACCTTATGCATCTTCAGGCCTTCCAAATAGATGTGCTATGATGGGGACTTCATGTGGGCTGAGGAATTCTGGGAGTTGAAATCCTTATGTCTTGAAGTCGCCACATTTGAGAAATATGGATTTAGAACTTTTCTAATGAAGGAAAAAAACTTAAGGAAAGGCTGTGAAAAGTAAATTTTAGGAAGTGGATCTTGCAATTTAATGCTCAGTACGCATATTTTTCCTTCTCTTCCCAAAGTATTTTAAATGTGGCTGAAATGACACTATTACTTCCCTCGCTGTGTCAGGGCCATTTTATATACTATGAATAGTTCATGCATCCCAGGCAGAAAACCTGATTTAATGCTGCAAACTGGATCAGGCATTCTTAAGGAAACCACTTTACAGTGACAGTAAGCTTAATTTGATGCTTTGAATTCACCCTAAAAGGAAGTACATTGGAATCGATTCTCCTTTCCTGTTATCCAACAGAAGGAGTCAATCCTTCATAGTTCCCTTTCCTGAAATGGAATGATGTTGTTTCTCGGCTCCGGTCTCTTTTCTGACCAACCAATAAGAGATAATCTATTGCTGTTGCACTGAAACCTCTGCAGCATTGGCCCCAACTTTCCATCACTGAAAACAGCATAGTATTATCGCTAACTTGCATCAGTTCCAATAACTGTGTCTTAACCTAACAGGATAATTTAAGGGGAAGACATTAATGTTTCAATAGGTGCAAAAACCTCTCTTGCTAGAGGCAGCTTGAAACTACCGGGGTATCTTGATTTAGCCCATTCATCTTTTCCATTCATTATTGTTATATCCCATTGAGGAGATGCACAAGGCCAACCTTGTCTGGGTTTGGAAGGTAAACAGGATTGAGGAGACCTTGGTGCTCTCTGAGCTTGGTTGTTTTCTTTCAGATGTTTCATTATCCAAACTAGGAAAAACATCATCAATGCTACTAAGCAGGTAAGCAGGATTGACTTCCAGTAATACTTGGATAGAGACCATTGGAAAATCCCAGACTTGTAGGTCAGATGGCAAAGTTAAAAACAACATCAGGAAAAAGGCAAACCATGGGCCTTCTGCTATCAAGAAACTGCATGGTTGTGTGCATATAGTCACCTGGACTTGACTAACCTGATGGCATCTTTATCTGATTTTTACGGCATTCAGTTATTTGGCATTCTAGAGTGATTGAGCAGAACTGGAGCTATTCTGAGTTCCTCCCTCCGCTGTCAAACTGGGTAGGCCTTTGCTGTAACACTTTGCTCCTTAAGTAACACCAGCTGCCTGCAATTAGTGCAGGTTCGCATCCCACCAGGCTCAAGGTTGACTCAGCCTTCCATCCTTCCGAGGTAGGTAAAATGAGGACCCAGATTGTTGGGGGCAGTAAGCTGACTTTGTAATAATGCCGCTTGGGGGGGGGGGGCGAAAGCCCTAATAAGCAGGCATATACATAGAATGAAGGCTATTGCTAAGCACATTGATTTGTGCTTAGAGTGTAAGCCGCCCTGAGTCTTCGGAGAAGGGCGGGATATAAATGGGATTAAAATAAATAAAAAAAATTAAGTCTCTTTCTCCATGTAATCATGTGCTCCACATTCCATCGCAGTCCACCTGCCCAATGAACCACTAAGCCACATGAACCTAGGGAGAGGGCTCCATGAAGGAATGAGTCAGACAAAGCACGTTGCTCAGGACAGTCCAGCTGCATTCCAAAAATCAAAAGAAACAAGCTGAGAGGCAAACCACCTCACTTTCTCATACACAAATGATGACGTAGAGAAAAATCTCTCCAGCAAACCTGGCATCCTGGCCAAAACTGACACAGTCGCTGGGTGACACACACAAAGATGTGATCTATGTAGAGATGCAAACAAACTGAGGTTCCCTTTGCAACGGGTATCTCTTTCCTCCCTTCCTCTTGCCCACCCACATTCCATTCTGCCAGATTCAAGTTAATTCTAGCCTGCGTATTTTCCTGCCAGTGTCCCTTTCCTTCTCCCCAGCCAAAAGGTTAAAGCAACCTTTGCTGGCGAGCACATCCCAGGCCTTTGAAAATGGAGCCCTCTCTCTGGAGAGATTGCCATCAGGGTATCACAAGTTATAGAAGGAGACAGATGGACGGGTTTGCTCTGTACCTCAGCATGCTGGCCAGGAGTGAGTTGCCGTTTGCAGTGGTGGCACCTCAGGCAGAGGGGATGATAGTCCTTGCCCAGAGAACGCCTCCGCTCAGCTGTTAAGAGAAGGGAAAAGGTATTGAATAATTGTACAGCTCCAAGCCCCTCATTAATAGGAGAAGGTATGTGGAATGCAGCTTTGATCTGCAAAATCTCTTCCTGGAATTTCAGAATAAAAGGAGTTGTAGAATCTTTTAATACAGAGGCAACTGGCTTTTTTCCCCCCTCTGTTGAGCCCTACCCATTTGTCTTTTACAATTCTTATCTTTAGCTAGTAACATATAAAGCTATTATTCTTATCTTTAACTCACAGACATATTAAAATCATATCTGTTTAATGCATTTCATTTATGTTGTCCTTTCTTTTGTTCTTCCATTCAATCATGTCAGATTCTTGGAGACTGCCTGGAGAAGTCACTGAACTTTTCTTGGCAAGGTTTTTCTGAAGTGGTTTGCCATTGCCTCTTTCCTAGGGCTGAGAGATAGTGATTGGCTCGAGGTTACCCAGCTGGCTTTGTGCCTACAGCAGGACTAAAACTCGCAGTCTCCCAGTTTCCAGTCTGATGCTTTAACTACTACACCCAACTGACTCTTCTGTCCAATTTAAGGGCATGTAAACTTTTGAGACTTTCAAAGACATTTCCCCACCTGGTGTAGGAGAGAAAAATAGCTTTCTCTACCGAGGAAAAGAAAATTTGTAGGCAACTGCTGCATTTTACACCTTTGCCGTTCCATGTGCGCGACTTAAATGTGATAGTCTGCCAGCAACTGACATTGCACAACATGCAAAATGCCAGCCTGCAGGAGCAGGAGAGGGTCTGTTTGCAGCAGACCCTGAGCCAATGCCTCATTCCGAGAAGTCATAAGAATATGGGAAGGTCCCTGCTAGTTCTGTCAACCATTCTGTGTCACAAGGTTGCCAAGTTAGTACATGCAGGATGAGTGCAGGCAGGAGAGAATAAATAACTTTCTCATAGTAGGCTAGAAAGCCCCACAAAGAGCCTATGGTGCTTGGATGATACAGCCAGAAAATTAAAGGCAACCAGGCAGACAGACTGGATAGGATTTGGAAACCATCAGGACCCAGCTGATTAAAAGTCACTGCTGCCATTCTGCCCCCTTCTTTGTAGAAAGATATGTGGATTGGCTTCATCATACAGTTCCAGCAAAATGCTTGACGTATTTATATGTAGTTATTGGTTTTCAGGTAATGCTACCTTCTCTTACTGGGTGCCCTCCAGATAAGTGGGGACTTTAAATTCCAGGACATCAAAAGCCAATTTCAAGGCTTTGTTAGCTGGAAAATAAGACAAAATACCTTAAAAACTGACAGCATTGTTGCTGAAGCAGTCATTTTATTTGTTATCTTTATATTTAGTTCCAGGGCAATAAAATCTAAAAACAGTAAAACAGTTATCAAGCAACTATATTTTACTGATCTTTGTTGCAATCACTAGCAGCTTTGGACCTCTGATGCTGCTAGTGAATACATAGATCATTTTAACAGCTTCTTTTTTTATATACCGTACTTCCTAGTGTTTTTCCTACAAGGGCAGGATCCACTTTTTTCAGTTTGCTTGCAATAGGAATTGACTGACAAGCTTGTCATCTGAGTCTAATATCATGAGCTGAGAGAGTGTGACTAGCCCAAAATCATCCAGCTGGCTTTCATGCCTAAGGTGAGACTAGAATTCACAATCTCCTAGCTTCTAGCCCGATGCCTTTACTACTAAACCAAACTGGCTCTTGTATTTAATCACTTCTACTTAAATTACTCACATTCAGCTTCTCCATTCTGGTGCCATGTAGGAGCATTCAGCTACTAACGTCCAGCTTTCTATTCATCCTTCTTGCAGTTTTAGTGTGTGTGTGTGGGGGGGGTGAATTTCAGAATAAAGCCTGTGTATTTGAAGCTTCTTTCCACCACTACCATAAGAATTTGCAGTAACACTCTTAATGTAGTTGTAAGCTGACTGTAGGAAACCTAGGTTCAAATTACTGCTTTGCTGGAAGGTCATGAGTAACCACAGAAATGTGGTTTATGTGAAATACATTATTTTCAATTTAGGAACAGATTCTGACAATAGCATTCATGCATTACATCATTTCTGAAGTTCACCAAAATGGATTTTAAACGTATACATTATACTTTTAAGGGACGCGGTGGCTCAGTGGGTTAGGACGCTGAGCTTGTCGATCAGAAGGTTGGCAGTTTGGTGGGTCGAATTCCGAGTGCCGTGTAACAGAGTGAGTGCCTGTTACTCGTCCCAGCTTCTGCCAACCTAGCAGTTTGAAAGCACGTAAAAATGCAAGTAGAAAAATAGGGACCACTACGGTGGGAAGGTAACAGCGTTCCGTGCGCCTTTGGCGTCTAGTCATGCCGGCCACATGACCATGGAGACGTCCTCGGACAAGCGCTGGCTCTTCGGCTTTGAAATGGAGATGAGCACCGGCCCCTAGAGTTGGAAACAACTAGCACGTATGTGCAGGGTAACCTTTACCTTTATTATACTTTTGAATGTAGATTTTGATTAACTTTAGGTATGCATCAGAATCCTTTTTAAATGCAAGGAGAATAGTCTTATATCCAATACCTATGAATGGACACTCTTTGAAGTCTTTGAACTGGCCAAGACACTTAGGCACTGCTATGCTTAGACTCCACCCAACTGATCTCTGAAACTCTGCAATGGATAACTGTGTCCAGGTTTAATTCTAGCTAAAGACCACTGATGTAATTTTAAAGGAAATACCTGATTCGTAATTGCAAAAAGGCCATCATGGCAGCCATTTCTAATTCAAATTCTATGCAATGTTCACTGGAATGCTGAATAGGTCAAGTCCACATGTCTTAAAGTTGCCAAGGTTGGAGACCCCTGTTGTAGAAGACACATAGGCCTTCTAAGACAAGCCTCCCTTCTAACACAAGGCTCCCTCGCTTGTAGAATGGCAGAACCAAAAATGAAAGTCATAGGAAAGAAATACATTGAGGGTCTTGTTATGTATTGGGATAAGTTGCTTGTAAACTGTATGTGCAACAGTTAATAGCCGTTACGGGTAAGCTTCAGACAGCTTGTCTCTGGAGATGTTACTCTGCATTTAAGGTGGGAAGTTACTGTTTAATCTCATTGGCTGCCAACTAGTAGCAGACCAGATAAATAGAAGCTGAGCAGCATTTGGGGCTGCTTCTGTCTTAACTGAATAAACCCGTTGCTGTTTCACCATTCTGCCTCGTTAATGCCTCATCGAACCGAGAACTTAACAGGTCTGACAACCAGCTTGCAAACATTGAGAGGTTTATGGGGCAACCATGCTACATCTTTAACAATTCCAGCAGTTTGTGTTCTTCACAAAATCTATTACGGATATCTAGGGGATCCTTAGGATCATCTTCTGGGCCCCAGTGGGCTGCGTTGAGAATCAGCTCAAGCCAGCTGTTCTACATTTTTTTGCAAAGCTGTATAGTCAGGACTATTATACCCTTGCAGTTTATCCTAACTCAGAGTGTTTATGTTCTTTGTCTCATTGAGCCTCTGGGGGAAAGACAGAATATATATGTAATGTATATGTTCTGTGGGGTAAGTTACAAGTAGTCCTTGAGTTACAGCAGTTCATTTAGTAACCGTTCAAAGTTGCAACGGTGCTGAAAAAAGTGACTTTTGCAATGTCCCCATGATCATCTGATGAAAATTCAGATGCTGAGCAACTGACTCATATTTATGATGGCTGCAGTGTCCTGGGTCATGTAATCAACTTTTGTGACCTTCTGACAAGCAAAGCCAATGGGGAAGCCAGATTCACTTAACAACCAAGTTACTAGCTCATCAACTGCAGTGATTCACCTATCAATTGTAGAAAGAAAGGTCATAAAATGGGGCAAAACTCACTTAGCAAATGTCTCACTTAACAACAGACATTTTGGGCTCAATTGTGGCCGTACGTCGAGCACTACCTGTATATGGTACTGTTAATGGGCTTGAGCAAAAAGCAGGACTGCACCGGAGGTTGAGAAGGTTGTGTCTGATTGGTCTCTGTTTATCACCCCCAGCATACATTACCTGCCTTTTAGCCTATACATTAAAGCATACATTCAAAACATAGACAAGCTGTTATTGACAATTATTTTTCATAGAGTTTTAAAACCTTAAAGAAAAAGGTGAAAGAAATTCCGTCTGTTTCCTTCCAGGCTATTTTTAGCTTTCATCTTATGTGCCTTCCCCTTGGTAGGTACTGTCTCTGATTAATAATGGAGACATCTGATACTAGAAATAAATCTGTCAGCATTTTATCCCATCACCTCCCTGCAGGATGCACTGGGACTTATTAAATGCATGATGCATCAGTCACACTTTAAAACCACCTCTTCCCCCACCCCCACCCCCAGTTTGTTCAAATGCAAGGAATGCTGCAGTCCTCTATATTCGGCACCATGTGTTCTCTCCATTGGGAAAAGGCTGCTCTGCACAAACTAAATGTTGCACTGCCCTTGTCGAGGTGAAGCATTAGTAAGCATGTGAGCATATGCCCTGGAGAAAAGCTCTTTCACATCAAGAGTCTGCAGAGGGCTCCACTTCCTATCAAATAAAATCTAATTCAGATAGCAATGCAGCAGCTTTGCTTCCACGGTACTCTCAGACACTCTATCTTGATCCCAGACTATCTCTTCCTGCAACAGGGAGGGAGGCTGATCTGGAATTGTTGAACTCTTTTCAAGTCTGAGTGTGATTTTTGTTTTAAATGAAGTTACAGTGCAGTTGGAAAGAACAACACTTTGGGGAAGGGCATACGTGTGAGGGCGGAGAACCAGGAAGTTGTCTGGGAAAGTGAAAGCATATCAAATACTGCATCGTTTATCATTTACCCGATCACTGGAATTAAGGAATTCCTAGATTCTATTGCTGCCGAATAGAAAAATTGTTAAATAGCGGGTTCTTTGGTGCAGGAATGAAGACGAGGTAGCTGAGTACAGGGAAACTCATATTTTATTTCATGCAGAATCTGTACTGAGGAAATGGCTGCAACTAGCCGCAATATATAGTCTAGCCCACTAGGCGGCAGCCAATAGGTTTGAAACAACCATTGCCGCCTAGGGATAGCCAATTGTAGCGCTGGAGACTTGTAGTCTGGGTTGCTGGAGAGCCGTTAGCTGCTCCAGCAACCCACTGGTATTACTATGACCCCAGTACATAACAAAAATAATCCTGTGAGAGCATCTGGAATTGCTCCCGTCAGCCTGTTTAATAGAGGAGGGAAAACAAGATTCAGAGAGCTATTTCTGTACCTGAATCCCTGATGGTTATATTTTCACCTTGCTTTACCAGCTCACATCAGCTTGTTTATTTTAGAGCAACTACTGCCCTTACTGAATTTGGTTAAATGCCATAAATTTTAGTACAACCCTTCAGAAAATGACACTCTCCAGAGATGTTGGATTGTAGCACATAGAATTCTCTCCTTCTTTTTCAAAAGCAAATGTTAGATAGATGACAGATAGATATATAGATGACAGACAGACAGACAGACAGATACTCTCATAAGATATATATGCATGCATGTATATAATGAGAGAAAGAACCCAAGCTACTGTGTCCTAAGAAAGGAGAACTGCACCACAGCAAAAGGCCCTTGAGATTGTTTAATGTAGCATTGCAATCAATAGTGCTGGGCTGCATCTGGCTTGTCAAACAGGAATTGTACAGGTTTATTGCAATATATATCATGCCAGGCAACAAACTACATAAAGGATCTCTTGGTGTGATGTAAAATGGTACTGTAATGAAGCCTGGAAATGCAGAAAAACTGGTCATGGCATAGATTTACCTAATCGTATATCATAAAGCGATCTATTAGTATATAAGAGCTGTGGTGGAGCAGTGGTTAGAATGCAGTATTGTAGACTCACTCTGCCAACTGCCAGCGGTTCGATGCTCATCTGCTCAAGGTTGACTCAGTCTTCCATCCTTTCGAGGTCAGTAAAATGAGGATCCAGATTGTTGGGGGAAATATGCTGACTCTGTAAACTGCTTAGAGTTGGCTGTAAAGCACTGTGAAGCAGTATATAAGTCTAAGTGCTATTGCTAGTATCTCCTAATACTGGTGGCAAAGAAAACCATTAACCAAGGAAACAGCTACAGAGGGAGGCTGAGGTTTACATCTCAGTAGAGGAGTGATGCCAAATGGCAACAATGATGGAATGTGTGGGTGGCTTTATAAAAAGCCCAATTAACAAGTGTACACAATGGCTCCTTTACTTTGGTGTTGCTGTCAACCAGAACCTGAACAAGCTGACATTTCGATTATGTGGGAACCAGAATTTAAATTTATAATTAAATGCCTGTTAAATTGAATAAAAAATGGAGGCCATTTTAAGTTTCTGTGATATACTAACTCAAAACATTTAGTTAAGGGACTATGATGTCTCTCTCTGTGTGTGTGTGTGTGTATAACATACTTATTAATAAGCTTTATGTTTCAGTATATTGGGCAAACATAACATATAGAGAAGACAGAAACAGCATAGAAAGAAAGAGAGACAGAAAGAGCCTTGGTGGAGCAGTGGGCTAATGCCTCCTTAAGTAACACCAGCTGCCTGCAATTAGTGCAGGTTCACGTCCCACCAGGCTCAAGGTTGACTCAGCCTTCCATCCTTCAGAGGTAGGTAAAATGAGGGCCCAGATTGTTGGGGGCAATTAAGCTGACTTTGTAATAATGCCGCTTGGGGTGTGTGTGTGAAAGCCCTAATAAGCAGGCATATACATAGAATGAAGGCTACTGCTAAGCTTGTAAGCCGCCCTGAGTCTTCGGAGAAGGGCGGGATATAAATGGAATTAAAATAAATAAAATAAATAAATAGGGACACCCAGAAACACAAGGGGGTAATCTGGACCATACCATGCTTCACATTCTTGCTACATCTACAAATATTGTCCCTAAGAGTTGTATTTTCAATCAGTTTTTCCCAGGATAAGTTTGTCTAAAAAAATAAATAAAATCCTGTGACTAAAATAGGCAGAGATTGTTCTAATAGCACTATACCAAGCTGCTGTCCCCTTTGATGCATTAAGACTAGAAGGGCTTAAGACGCAAGAGAGTTAGCATGACATAGTCACTGCCAGGAAGTCAAACTATCTCGGATCACTGATTCCTCTGATTCATGATGGTCCATCCAACTTTCCAAGGTCTTAGGCAGCAGTTTCTTTTTTTTTATTCTGCTACTTGAGCACCTACCTGTACTACTTTCCTGCCATCTAGTTAGGGCCACAGTCCTGAAACCTAACCAGTAGGGCAGTGTTTCAATTTGAAGATGTAGTGCAAAGGCAAATGATCAAGTTTTCAAAGCACCTTCTGAAGCCATATTTAGAGCTGTCCAATTAAATCGGACACCTTCAAATTGATTTTATTTGAATGTCTTTCGCAATTGAATTTGCTTAAATCCAATCAGCCCAATGCAGATCGATTCCAAGTGTCAAGTGAAATCGATTCAGTGCTTCCAATCAACTCAGTGATCCCAAGTAAATTGATCCGAGCCGAGCACAGGAGATTCCCCAGCTGACAAAGCAACATGGCCCCAGGGACAACAGTGTCAATGTGTATAAACGGCAGTGAAATTTGACTTGTGAATTTGACATCACTGAAAGGAGGTTGGAACATTCAATACTCTTCTTCCCCCCCCCCCGATACTTTAAGGAACTTGACTGTCCACCTAAATAGATTCAAACAAATACGGAGATATATACTGTCAGAGAAGCAGTAGGGGTGTAAAGACTACTCAAGCCGCAGGTATGCAATCAATGCAATGAACTTCTGGGTCTCAAGATATAAAGTCCTTTCTTTAAGTTCAAGATAGCTAGTTTGGAGAAAGCTGGGAGAGGCAGACAGAGGGGTCTTTGGAATTCAGCCAATAACATCCCACTCAGCTGTAATACCTGGACAGACTTTGAAAATAAAACCGATGATGTCCAGGAAGCTATTCTTCCAAACTCGGGATCAGAGTGGAAGCTTGAGTTTAATAATAATAATAATAATAATAATAATAATAATAATAATAATAATAATAATAATAATAATAATAATAATAATAATAATGATAAGAAGAAGAAGAAGAAGAAGAAGAAGAAGAAGAAGAAGAAGAAGAAGAAGAAGAAGAAGAGGTAGAAGAAGTAGTTGGAAGGGACCTTGGAGGTCATCTAGTCCAACCCCCTGCTAAGGCAGGAAACCCTATACCATTTCAGGCAAATGGCTGTCCAGTCTCTTCTTAAAAACTTCCGGTGTTGGAGCATTCACAGCATCTGGAGGCAGGTTGTTCCACTGGTTAGTTGTTCTAACTGTCAGGAAGTTTCTCCTTAGTTCTAGGTTGCTTCTCTCCTTGACTAGTTTCCATCCATTGCTTCTTGTCCTGCTTTCAGGTGTTTTGGAGAATAGCTTGGCTCCCTCTTCTTTGTGGCAGCCCCTGAGATATTTTATTTTTATTTTTTTTATTTTAATTCCATTTATATCCCGCCCTTCTCTGAAGACTCAGGGCGGCTTACAAGCTATCATGTCACCCCTCACCCTTCTCTTCGTTAAACTACACATACCCAATTCCAGCAACCGTTCCCTATATGTTTTAACCTCCATTCCCCGCTTGATTGGTTTTCTTTGGTTATGCATTGTTGTTGTTGTTTTGTGGGAGGGGGCGTTCATATATTTGTTTGTTTTTTTAACTTGTAATTGTTTGCAATCCAGGGTCTTTGGGAAGTGGGTATCCTATAAAGTGTATATGTAAATGAAACCTTTGGGATAGGAGAATGTCACAGAAGAAAGAGGACTAGGAACCTGTAGGCAGCCTTATGTCTTTGAGGAATAAACAAATATCCACTTATATTAAAGATGCTCCCTGAATAGGGAGGTGTTCAGTGTTTCAAAGGTGTTCAAAGTTTACTGTGTTCAAGTCCTGCCTTAGCTATGAATACCAGCCAGGTGACTTTGGGGCAGTCGCTCTCTCTCGGACCAACCCACCTTATAGGGCTGTTGTTGCCAAGAAAATAGGAGGAGGAAGGTATGTTGCCTGGGTTCACTGCTTTGAATTATTTGTGAAAATGATAAAGGCAGGAATCAAACAAACAAACATTGGGAAATTTGACTATTCAAAGCATACACAGATGGGTGTGTGAGGGGTATACTGATCACCCCATGACTTGCTTGTATGATGCAAAGGTTCAGACATCACAGAGTGTCTAGACAGCCTGGTAGGAGATGCTGGGAATAAGCCAATGGATGTTGCATCAGTTATGTAAAGAAAATAGATTATTCTGAAAGTAAATGTTAGGTTGTTCATTAGGGTACTGAAATCCAGGGCTAACAGGCTGGTTTTCTTTCTTTATAACCTGGGGAAACAAGTTAGAGCTATAACGCATCACAAGGGGACTTTTGGGGCAAATTAGGTTTGTAAAAAATGAATGGGTTGCCCTTGGATCAGGGAGATACTAGACTGCAGGTGTACATTTAAACCAGGGGTGTCAAACGCAATTTCATTGAGGGCCGCATTAGCATTGTGGTTGCCCTCAGGGGGCCAGGTGGTTATGGCCAGGGTGGGTGTGGCCTACTGGGTGGGCGTGGCTAGAGTGCATATGGCCTACTGGGTGGGCGTGGCCAGCTCTACATCGTTTGCATCAAGGGTGCCTATGGGGGCCTGGGCAGGAGTGGGACAGATCTGAGGGTCTCTGGCAGGAGGAGGGTCTCTGGGCCAGGGCCAAGGCAGTGGGGGCCGTTCCCTCACTGTTTCCAGGATGGCTTCGCGGGCCACATGAAACCACTTCGCGGGCCGGATCCGGCCCCCGGGCCTTGTGTTTGACATGTCTGATTTTAACGGTGGCACAGCAGCTTTTAAACAGATTCCTGAGGATAGGGAGGGCAGGAGTCCATTCAAATCAGGATGTAAGCACCTGATTTAAACTGGTACAGAAAAGAGGGGGTTAAAGCAAGTGCTTTTTTAAACAGTTCCATGTGAGACAATGTAGATCTAAGAAGTAAGTGTAGCTTACTTCAAAACCCACCAAGTCGCAAGGGTAAAAGTGCATGCCACAGATCTAGCAACCACTGCAGAAAATGGATGAATAGAAATCACCAACTGGGCTAGGGTTGTCTCTGGAAATATGCTGTAGAGGAAAGACTGGAAAAGGACTACTGTCAACAAGTACACAGAATCTCCTGAAGTAAAAAAATTACAAATGGAAGGAACTCTTCTGCTGAATCATTCGTCCTTCAAAAGCAAGCCAGTATTATCGATAGTACTTTTTACTACTTTGGCTGAAAAAGGTAAAGCTGACCCCAGGGGGAAAATGAATTTATCTGACAAAGAATCAGTCAAGTAGTAGTACTGGGTGATGTTAATCAACCTCATACAGGCTGGGAAAAATGACTGTACTGAATGGGGCAAACGAAGAAAATTTCTACGTTGCCTATGAGTCAACACGGGGAGATGTAAAATGAGATTTAATCCTAAGTAATGCTCAGAAGCTTGTTCAAGACTTCAAGATTTAAAAGGTGGGGTGGGTAACCAGTATTCTGTATCCCTTAACAAATCCCAGTAGCCACATTTTACTTCAGAAGAGTAAACTTCCTGCTTCTCCCCCCCAAAAAAAGAGTGGATTAAAGAAAGGTTAAGTTGGAAGGGAGATTCAAGCAGGTCTATTTGTTCCATAATGGTTGAAGGTGATTCAAAAACACAAGAACAGGATCTCAGTTAGAAATTACTGTATCTCAAAACAATAAATATTCAGCAAAGTCCAAGAAAGAAACCAGAGTCCAAGAAAATACTAGAAGAGTGATTAATGAACAAGATCAGAGAAGTCTGCTCAAACAAGAACAGAAATGACCATATGTTCTGGCAAGGAAGATATGCAAGCAATGCTAAAAGATGCAAAACAAACAAAATCTATGAGGAGACCATAACAAAGTCTATTAAGAAAAACAATTTCATACACACACACACACACACACACACACACACACACACACACACACACACACACACGAATAAGGAAATAATTGAGAAACTGAATTCTTTGCCTCAGGCTTGAGGTTGTAAATGGATGGGTGTGCCTGAGTTGGCTTTTCAGGAAGAAGTCAGATGAACAGAGGCAAATAAAGGTAATGAGAGCTGAAGTTCTAAGCCAAATTGACAAACTAAAAATAAATAAAACCCTGGATCCAGGCAGTTTCCACCCAAGAATCTTTGAACAACTTGGATATGAAGTTGCTGATCTTTTCATAAAAATATGCTGTCTCTTTTGAACCTTGGAATCTGTTCCCAAAGGCTGGAAAATAGCCATGGCAATTCTGATGATGATGATTCAATCAAGAGATGAATAATAAAGCAAACTGTAGGTCAATTCTCTTCTGGAGAAGAATGGTTGAAAGTATTAAAGAAAAGAAAAATAAGCAAGGGCAAAAGAATATGTCTCACTAGAAAGTACCAACATACTGTAACTTCAGAAAAGATAAGTCTTGTCTTACTGATCTTCTAGAACAGGGGTGTCAAACTCAATTTCATTGAGGGCCGCATCAGCATTGCGGTTGCCCTCAGGGGGCTGGGTGGGTGTGGCCAGGGTGGGCGTGGCCTACTGGGTGGGCATGGCTAGAGTGCGTATGGCCTACTGGGTGGGCGTGGCCAGCTCTACATCGTTTGCATCAAGGGTGCCTGTGCGGGCCTCGGCAGGAGTGGGACAGATCTGAGGGTCTCTGGCAGAAGGAGGGTCTCTGGGCCAGGGCCAAGGCAGTGGGGGCCGTTCCCTCACTGTTTCCAGGATGGCTTCGCAGGCCACATGAAACCACTTCGCGGGCCGGATCCGGCCCCCGGGCCTTGTGTTTGACATGTCTGTTCTAGAATCTTATTGAGAATGTCGACAAGCAAGGGTGAACCCACATATATTGTACATCTAGACTTTCTAAAGGCCTGTTGTTGCAAAGTCCTTCACCAAAGACTTCTGAGGAAACTCAGTTTTCATGGACTACAAGGACATGTGTTCTGATGGATTTGGCAGCTGATTAAAAAAACAAGAAGTACAAAATAGAAACAAATGGACAATCTTCACATTGGAAAGACATGCAAGCTGAGGTCCCTGAGGGATCATTCATTCAAACCAGTGTTTTTAAAAATTTATATACAGCATAAATGATCTGGAGTGAAAGCTAAGCAATGAGAGGCTATGTTTCTTGATGATACCAAACAGTTCAGGATAGTAATCTTAAAAGAAAATTTAAAGAGTTCCAAAAGGATCCCTTCAAATTCAGTGATGGCAAATGCAGTTTAACTGAAAGGGTGTAAAGTTCAAATATATTAGTGGATTCTGATTTTGACCAAGAAAGGGGACTAAGTCACGCTGGACAGTTCAGTGATAATATCAGTCCAGAATGCAATTGCTATAAAAAGGGAAATTCCATGCTGGAATCCTTAGAAAGGATTGAAAATAAATCTAACACTATAATAATCCTTATATAGCTCTGCAATAAGATCAGACTTGGAATTCTGAGTATAATTTCGGTCATTTCACCTTAAGAAGGATTCTGCATATGAGAGAAATAGAAAGGGTGGAAAATGTGGGCAACCAAAAAAATTAGAGGGTTGAAGCAGTTCGCATAGAAGGTAAGAATATCACAACTGGAACTCTTTAGTTATAGATAAAAGATAAAGACCTGCTTGAAGTATACATGGCACAGATAATGTGAACAGTGAGTTTCTCTCTCTCTCTCTCTCTCTCTCTCTCTCTCTCTCTCTCTCTCTCTCTCTCTCTGTCCCCCAAGTTAGATCTCAAGGTTCATCTATTGAAAAGAAATGCAAGGGGATGTGAGACCAACAAAAGAAATATTTTTTTTACATAGTGCATACTTAACCAGTGCAACTGGCTGCCAACAGTTGTGGTACTGGCAGCTAGTTTAAAAGGTTTTGAAAGAGCAGAGGACAAATTCGTGGAGAATCAAGCTATCGGTGGCTATGAATATTGATGGCTGTTTATTATCTCCTGAACAATAAGCTGGGTTGTTCCAACAGTAGAACAGAGCAATCATTCTCTAGTACAGGCATCTGAACTTCCCAAATATGCCTAGTTGCCCATTCTGTGACATTAAATTCTGTATTGGATGGGCTTATGGCTTGATTCAACAGAACTCTTGCCATTTTATTATTCCAATTGAGTTATACCCAATTTGCATTGGTCTACTAAATACACTAATTAGAGATATGTCCCAGTATTGAGTATGTGAGCATAGGCGTCCCTAACATCAGTGTTCTATCAGCCTTCATCATGTTCTCTCTCTTTCTCTCCCTTGACAATGTGGAACATCATGTTGTAAGAATTATTTGAGAAATTTTTGAATGCTTGACATAGTTGATAAGTTATTATGTGTGATAACTTATCGTCCACAGCAGTAAGTAAATTCAGACAGCGAATTTGCATATTACCCTTAGATGCTTTTTAACACAGTTAAGAATATTTGAAAGCTGCAGTTCTCCAAAAACTGTTCTGACAATTGGTCCAATTAAATGTATTAGGGTTCATTCCTGAGTATGTATGTTTGTATGTATGTATGTATGTATGTATGTATGTATGTATTTATAAAATTTATTGGCCACCCATCTTACCACAGGTAATTTATATGCATACATACATACATACATACATACATACATACAGTTTAAAGGTTGACTGACCCCAAATGATTCTGCGTGACTTACATTTGAAAAACAAGAATGATAAAAATATAGCAGCCATTCTGATCTAAGAAGACAACTTGACTTTAGCAAACAAGACCTGCTACAGGGACTCAGCCACCACCCTGCCCCAAGGCCTGGGAGAACAACCAGATTTTCAGTCAGTTTCTGAATGTCATCAGGAAAGAAGCCAGACTGATCTCTGGAGAAATGCTATTGTGACACACAGGCAGTCCTTGAGTTACAACCATAATTGAGCCTGGCAATTATAATCATAAGTTGTGACAGGTGGTAAAATAGGTCATCACCCAATTTTATGACTTTTCTGAAGCAGTCATTAAGCAAATGTGGAGTGATCTGCTTTATTATGACTGTCATGACCTAGGACTGTAACGGTAGGGCTCAATTGCAGTTGCAACTTCAGGAATACCTTTACAGGATTGCACTGGGGGTCTTCTTAATACTAATACTAATACTAATACTAATACTAATAATAATACTAATAATAATAATAATAATAATAATAATAATAATAATAATAATAATAGTTTGTTTGTTTGTTTGTTTGTTTGTTTGTTTAAATCAGGATTATTTCTTAGGAATATTACCACAGTGACCATTCAGGAATTAGAATGGACTGAATCCCTGTCAGGATTACACAAGACAAGAATGGCCTTTTTTAATTGTGTCAGAACTGAAGAAGCTTCTTGGATGAGAAGCGAAACATCTTCATGGAAAAACAAAGTCCAGTTGCTTTTTGAAAAAGCACAGTTGAGACAACCGTGGCCTGGATGACTGAGAACCTCCACAGGCAGGAGACAGGAACCTCTTGTAAGAAAGAGCTTCTTATACCATTATAGCCAAATGTTATTCCTCAACGTACACCACCCATGCCATCCTACTTAGGTTCAATGCACACATCACTAAACTTGAGATTATTTATGTGCCTGCTGTTCCAGATCCTCTTAGACATCACATGGGTTTTAATAATATATACTGTTCTAAATCATGTTAATTGACAACGTTTATTTTTAAATTTCAGATTTGGCTTGGTCTTGGCAATATAGGCTGAGAAAAGCTTGACTGAACATTGTAACAAAGAAGCTACTATATGTAGAATAATTCACCGCTCAGGTTTTCACTTGCTAATCACTTTTCTTTTAAGGACATTGTAAACTTGGTATCCTATGAAAAAAGTGCCCAGGGCCATAAAATACTGAAGCATGAAAGAGACAAAATAATAAAGGAAACAAGTTTGACATTTCCAAATGATGAAAAGGGTTCCCTGAATGCATTTTCCTGCATTCAAATGGCTGATATCAATGGTCAGTTTAGTTAATTTCTTCTTCTTTTCACTCCTTGCCACCCTAAATATTCTCCTGTCACTTTCCTCCTAGTAAAATCAAAATATTGGCAAGCCAACAAACTTCTGAGGTCATGTTGTGCCCATAAGCACTTATTAATGGAAGGGATTTCACAGCCGGTGCTCATATACACACAATCATTTCTGACAGCATTTAGAATACCATTAGTAGGCCATCAGTATTAATTACTCCTGCTCAGAGTGTTAACTTGACCAAACAACATAGCAGTTATTAACAGGGGTAATAATTACTGCAATGGTAGAGAACCCATGTGTGGGTTCAGTGATATGAAAATACTGCCGGTGGTAGCCATTTCTGTAACCATCAAGACTGAATTATTGCCAGTGATTTAGGAACTGGTTCATTAATTTCAATATTTGCAAACAGGTTAATTCTATTAGTTGTTATCCTAGCTATATTTATTAGTATGCTGCGCTTTCATAACTTTGTTCTAAACAGAATAACAGAGTTGCAAGGGACCTTGGAGGTCCAGTCCAACTCCCTGCTTAAGCAGGAGACCCTATACCACTTAAGACAAATGACTGTCCAATCTCTTATTAAAAGCCTCCAGTGATGAAGCTCCTACAACTTCTGAAGGCAAGTCTTTCCACTGATTAATTGTTCTTAATGTCAGGAAATTTCTCCTTAGTTCTAGGTTGCTTCTCTCCTTGTTGAGTTTCCATCCATTGCTTCTTGTCTTATTTTCTGCTGCTTTGGAGAATAGATTGGACCCTCTTCTTTGCGGCAGCCCCTCAAATGTTGGAACACTGCTATCATGTCACCCCTAGTCCTTATTTTCAATGGACTAGACATACTAAATTTCTGCAACTGTTCTTCATATGTTTTACCTCCATGTTTTAGCCTCCAGCCCCTGAAGGATTTGAAAACTTGAAATGCAGATGCTAGAAAGAATCTTCCTGAAGAGTCCATCAAGAGAACCATGACATCTCAACTGGGAAATGGTTCATCTACCAGAAGTTTAAGGTAAAGGTAAAGGTAAAGGTTCCCCCGCACATGCGTGCTAGTCGTTTCCAACTCCAGGGTCTGGTGCTCATCTCCGTTTCAAAGGTGAAGAGTCAGCGCTTGTCTGACAACGTCTCCGTGGTCATGTGGCCGGCATGACTAGACACCAAAGGCGCACGGAACGCTGTTACCTTCCCACTGTAGTGGTCCCTATTTTTCTACTTGCATTTTTACATGCTTTCGAACTGCTAGGTGTTCTGTACCAGCCTGCTACCGGCCCTGCAGAAAAGGCAGGGACAACCCCTTTTACAAAAAGGCAAGAGGCTGGAATTACGCCTGCCAAATTTATTACCACAAAAACAAACGGAACAAGACAAACCAAGAAACAGGAGCTTTAAGAAACAGGAACCATCCAAGCGGTTGCGTTCAGCAAACCAGCCCTCCCACACATTCCCCTTATATAGAGTTCAGGGCGTGGCTTCTCTCTGCCTCCTTCCGAGGAGCCCCATTGCCTTCCTCTGTTTACTCCTAATTGACTGCCTCCTGTGTCGGGCATCCTTGAACAGGGCCAGCTGTGGGTCATCTTCATCCACACTGTCAGGCTCACACAGCTGGGTCTCCGTGGTGACCAAGTGGGAGGGGCCTGGCTGAGGGCTCTCATCAGCAAGATCTTCAACCCCCTCAGCAAGGTCTTCAACACCCCCCCTCCTCCTCATCCGAGCCAACTGCCGAACCCACAGGCTGACCCTGAATCACAACACTAGGTTGGCAGAAGCTGGGACAAGTAACAGGCGCTCACTCTGTTACGCAGCACTTGGGATTCGACCCGCCAAACTGCCGACCTTCTGATCGACAAGCTCAGTGTCCTAACCCACTGAGCCACCTAATTTAAACAAATATCATCATCATATAGCATATGGGCAATTCTATATCTGACAAGTTTTTTTCCATGACCCCATATAGTCTTTTCTAGTCCCATGTCCTCCATCATTTTTTTTATAAGAATTCAGTATATCCGAAGGACACCAAGATAGGAAAATTGATGTAGTATAATTCTTTACCAATACAGTTTCCACTACATCACAATGGATTCTCCATCTTGAATGCTGAAATTTGAAGTTACATGGCACTTGAAAAAAGGTGACTTGTGACTGGTCCTCATGCTTAAGCACTTTTGTAGGATAGCCATGGTCACAAGATCAAAAGTCAGGTGCTTGGCAACTGGTGTGCATTGACGATGGTTTCAGTGTCCCAGTGTCACATGACTGGCATTTGTGATCTTCCCAACTTGCTTCCAAAAAGCAAAGACAATAGGGGAAGCCAAATTCACTTAACAACTGCATGATTCTAGGTAAAAAACAGTCGCAAACTCTGGCATGATTCCCTTAACAACCACCTTGCATAGCAAAAGAAATTCTGATTCCACATTGTTGTTGTAAGTTGAGGACTACCTTTATCAAGGAGAGAGCACTATCCTGTTTATTGCTGACTATTAAGAAACTATTTCTCTGCAGAAACAGGGTCTAGGGTCAGACACATCATACAGCATAGAAAGGCTGATCTCTGCCTGTCGTGAAAGAGCAGGAAATTGTTCATGATTTAAGGTGTTATTCCTCAGGATTTATGGCAAGGACAGGAGGATGAAGGATTTTCTACTGCAAGTACCAAAATGAATCTTATTTTGAGTAGAAGGAATTCTATTGCCTGCCCTAGTTCAGGCAGATACTGTATTCCCTGGAGTGAAAAACCAGATGTTATTGGATTACAATTCCCCTTGTTAATGGGGCCACTAGTCAGTAATTATGGGAGTAGTATAACAGCTGAAGTAAGTTGTTTGACATTGGCTTCCATCTGAACTTATGTAAGGGTTAAAGTCCAGGATGGTCAATCTTTTGGTGGCCAAGAGCTGCAGTTAATTTTGGACAATGGGGGGAAACCAAGAGTCAAGGTGGTTCAAGCAATAAGAATGGACAAAGGATCTATCATCTATCTACCTATCTATCTATCTATCTATCTATCTATCTATCTATCTATCTATCTATCTATCTATCTATCATCCATCCATCCATCTATCTATCATCTATCTCTATCTATCCATCTATCCAAAATTCTATAAGCCACCCAACTCAATCAAGCGATATGAGCAGTTTACAATTCCTTATGTTTCTGGAGATCTGAATGGGGGTCTTTGCTTAGCTATGTTAAGCCAATCTTAATTTATCTGTCTTTCCTTTCTTAGAATAGCAAGAAACCATGCAATTGATTTTAAGCAATTTTAGTTCATGGTGATTATGTTCCAAGGGGTCATAACAAGTGCTTCAAGAATCTGTAGTTGCCTGTTGTTAACCCTATCAGGAAAAAATGCTTGAAAAGAAAGCAAAAATGTGTTTTGTTTCAAGCACAAAATAAAATATCTCATCTAGAGCAGTCCAGTCAAACACTTCAAACTGGTTATCTTTTGACAGAAAGAAACTCTGATCAGTTTGTGTGCTATGTGCTTCGCTGAAACAAGGCTCAAAACATTTTGAGTATTTTGACCATAAGAAACCATGGAAACACAGAAGAAGTATCTTGCTCCCTTCTTTTCTTTCCAGTATTACAAGAATAGATATGGTAGCAGTTCAGCCTGAGTGCCACCACCAAGCCAGCTTGCAGAAGAACTGGCAGAGAAAAAGATATAAAATATTTTTGAAAACACCATCACAAAAGCTTGTATTTCAATCTCCTATCTTGTTTTCTTGAATCCGAATACAAAGCTATCTTTCTTCCTTTGTCCACTGATATACTAATTGAAAGAAACATGCTGAGAGATTACTAAACTGGTTCATCTTTTTAAAAAAAGAAAAAGAACACACAGAGGCTGTAATTTCTCTCACACACCTTTCAAATCAATTTCCTTCCTCCAGGGTAGGAGGACATCCTGACAAAAAAATGAATTCCAGTCGGTCCATTAATTAATTAATTAATAATTAATTAAACAAACAAAATAGCACTGGCAATAACACTTAGACTTATATACTGCTTCACAGCGCTTTAGAGCCCCTCTCTAAACGGTTTACAGTCACCCATACGGCCCCCAACAATCTGGCTCCTCATTTTACCGATGTCAAAAAGATGGAAGGCTGAGTCAACCTTGAGCCGGTGAGAATTGAACTGCTGGCAGTCGGCCGAGTTATCCTGCAATACTGCTTTCTAACCACTGCTCCACCATGGCTCTAAAATGCTTTCTGGAATAGCTTTTTTTAAAAAAAAACATTTTTCTGAATGCACTTAAGAGGGACCATTCCTGAAGATTGCCAGTGACCCCCCCAAAAGTAGCACTTCCTTACTTCAGCTTCCTCTAGTTACTGATGGTGGAGCACTAGGAGTAGCTTTTTTCAGCACCATGCAATAGATTGGGCCAATTCAGATTAGAGCAGGTGATCCTGTAGATACCTAGGCGCCAAGCCATAAGTAAGCCTCCTCTTAACCTAAGCTGGATGAGCCCACATCTATTTTTGCGCCTAGCAGAGTCATGATCGCATTGCAATATTTAAAAATGCACCTGCAAATTTAGTTGAGGGGAGAGAGTTCTCCCCTTTGGGGCAATTTGGTACATGCTGGTTGCCCAAAATTGCCAAACGTTAATGCAATTTCTGCCTGGTAGAAAAAGAAAGGGTCTACCCAGGAAAGAGACCCCTTTCCGGGAAACAGAAATAAATTAAAATAACCCTCCCTATCAGTTCTTATATCTTAAATGTAAATTACATTTTCCTCCTCATCAGCAGGCGAAACACAAAAGTAATTATGGGCCACACACAAACTCTCACTCAGCAAAACAACTCTCTTTAAAAAAAAAGTTTAATGGTTCAGATGCAAACAGGTTAAATCAACAAATCTGAACATTCCCTGGCAGCAAAATGCCCCATATCAATAATATGCAAGAGTGCATAATCCTTTTACTTAGCAGGCCATCTAGCACAGACTGTTTTGCACTCTGAAGGTTCCCCAGATTTTTTTTAAAAAAAAAGCACAAGAGAATGCACAGTGCAACCATGAACAAAACCCAGCAGCTCTTACCCAAACCAAACAGAGTTGCTTTGTCTGTTTTTCCAAACACACCCAAAATGTAGAACTCCAAAAGAATCGATGTTTAAAAGCAGCTGACTCAAGCCAAGCATGCAAGCAAACAAAATCGTTACCTTGCTGGCTTGCTAAAGTACCCGTGTGCACTCTGTGCACCTCTCTCTTCTCCTGATTGGGGCAATTTCAAGGTATCTTTCAAAAGGTGGACTCGTTGCATTTACGAAGCCATCTCGAATCTCAAACCCATCAGGAGCTCTGGAGCATGCATCCAATTTTATGCAAAAGCCAATTTTACCAGTGGCGTAGCGTGGGTTGTCAGCACCCGGGGCAAGGCAAGTGATGTCACGGCACCGCCGAAAAGACGCGCCCCGCAGCAGCGTAGACTTTCCAAGAAGAGTCGCGCGCATGCAGGATGCTTCCGGGTCCCTCTCGAGGGCGGCTGGGCGGGGCTCCGACCTGCAAGAGCCGCTGCATTCAAGCTCGCACGTGAGCCCCGCTAAATAAAGCCACGCATGCGCACGAAGCTAGGCCGGCCGGCCAGTGGGTCCGTCTTCACTCGGCCAAGCCTGCTGGGGCGCCTGCGGGACGCTTGCGGTTGGCCTGAGCCTGGGCGGAGAGTTGGGCGCTTCTATTTATTTCATTCAGTTTATGTGGCCGCCCATCTCACCTACCGGACTCATTTCGCTTTGCAAGAAAGAGCAGCTCGAGAGCGGAGCCAAGCCGACTCTGTGCAGCCCTTGGGGCTCCCTGAGCAGCTCAGTGCAAGCGACCCCCCAGATGTTGCGCCCGGTGCGGCCAGCCCCCCCTGCACCCCCCACGCTACAGCACTGAATTTTACATTCACACACCATCTATTTCAGTTCTGAAGGCTATGTGTACAGGTAGTCCTCGACTTACAATCACCCACTTAGCACCTGTGTAAAGTTACAACTGCACCGGAAAAAAAGTGACAGACAACCGGTCCTTGCACATAGGACCATCGCAGCATCCCAACAGTCACATGATTAAAGTTTGGGCACTTGGTAGCAGACAGGTATCTAGATGATTGCAGGGTCCCGGGCTCATGTGATCACCATTTGGAAACTTCCCAGCTGGCTTCCAATAAGTAAAATCAGGTAGGGAAGCTGGATATTGTTAATGACCGTGTGATTCACTTAAAAATAGCAGTGATTCACTCAACAACAGCGGCAAAAAAGTTTTAAAATTGGGTGTAATTCATTTAACAACCACCTTGCTTAAGCAATGGAAATTTTGGTCCCATTTGAAGTCATAAAACAAAGTCTGCCCATATACTTCTTTTTTTTTTTAAAGGATCATCTGAGATCGTTTTTGACTCCTGGTCACTGCCTGGATTAATCCCTGCAGTTTTCTGGACAAGATTTTCATTAGCTATTTGTCTTTGAGTCTTACCCAGGACTGAGAAGGAATGACTGGCCCAAGGTCACCCAGCTGGCTTTGTGACTAAGAGGGACTAGAACTCACAGTGACCCAGTTTCTAGCCTGGTGCCTTAACAAGAACAACCCCCCCCCTCCACCCGTTTGGATTGATTGGCTCCTTATTGTTCCAGCCTGCCTGATTTGCTCTAAAGCTCGGCCCCTTTCAGGCTTAAGCCAATAGAAATACAGACATTGCCATTCTGCCCTACAAGCCCAGTTCCTTAGGCAGGAAAACTCAACTCAACTCAGTGGTAACACTCCAATTGCAAGAAAAAAATAAAACTTCTAGTGGACTCTTCAAAACCCTTCTATTGAAACAACCACGATTTCTTTCAAACTGATCAACCTGTTTTGTGTTCTGTTTGAATCAAGTCTTCTCTCTCTCTCTCTCTCTCTCTCTCTCTCTCTCTCTCTCTCTCTCTCTCTCTCTCTCTCTCTCTCACACACACACACACACACACACACACACACCTAGCACAAATCACTTGAAGCAGCTATTTTAAGCTTGCAACATTTCAAATGGTTTGCCCGTTTCTTTTGACTGTCATGCTCCATGTGTTGAGGGTTTGCTTTTCTCTACTTTTTTTCCTCTACTGCTTCTTTTCCAGACCACACTTAACCTATCTCCTTTTCAGATTACATGTCAGCAGCAAGAGATGGTCCCATAAATATTGATGTATCTGTCCAAGTTCTATTTTTAACCACTTTTTTTAAATGAACGTGAAACCTGGGAATAATTAGAAGATGAAGGGCCATTCAGAATTTTTAATTGGAGATCAGTCTCATAATTCTTCTTAACCATTTTGTTTTACTGGCCTGAGAAGATATTCTTCACTCTATACAAATATTATACTAAACAAATGTAGGTGTTGCCTGTGAAAATTCCAGCTTGTGCAATAATTGCAATTGATTTCACCAAGTGCAGCAGAAGGAAGAAGGGAAGGGGGGAAAAAGGAAGGATACAAGCAAGCATTGGAAAGCTTATTGCATATTTATACTCTGGAAAGAATTTGAAACAGAATTAGAATACACCAAAATGCCAGGTTTGTTTTTTAAACTGCTCTAAACAGAATATCTATATGGCATCACATTACTCTGAATGGAAAGTTCAATGGCTCAGATGTGCTTGCCCTGAATCTGAGACAGGTCTAATAAAAGAATAATGGAATAACAGAATTGGAAGGCAACTTGGAGATCTTCTAGTCCAACCTCCTGCAGGAAACCCTATACCATTTCAGACAAATGGTTGTCCAATCTCTTCTTAAAAACATCCAGTGTTGGAGCACCCACAACTTCTGGAGCCAAGCCATTCTACTGATAAACTGGAAATTTCTTCTTGGTTCTAAGTTGCTTCTAAGTTGCTGCCTTCAGGTGCTTTGAAGAATAGGTTGACTCCCTCTTCTTTGTGACAACCTCTTATTGAAACACTGCTATCATGTCACCCCTCGTCCTTCTCTTCATTAAACTAACTATGCATTAAAAATTATAGCTGGTTAACATGGATGCAAACCAGTTTTTTTTTTGGAACGGTGATATGTGCTACCGACTTCATTCATCATCTTGCAGGTAGATAAATAGGGAAGGGTAAGGCTCTGAGTGATTCTCTGTTAGGAAAACCTGCCCCAAATGATAGCATAATGAAAAAGCAATGACAAGCTTGTCATCCACAAATCCATTTCTCCTTTATCTTTTAGTCTGGTGTCCTGTTGCTCACATTTTCTAGCATGATTGCTTCTTGAGCTACTCAAGTTTGGATCTGTACTTCCTGTTTGTTGCATTTTTTTATCTTTTAAACCAATGTGGCTTCTTCACTGCTTAAACCCCAATGGTTCGATTGTCTTTAACACCCCACTCTGCTGACACATAGTTTATTCCTGCTGTAACTAAGTTGCCTGCAGTTAAAGCCCAAGCACAATTGCTATACGAGGCTCAGTTAAGACCATGTAGCAGTATGATCACCTTAAGGGATTACAGATTGTGGGAAGTAACCCCCCCCCAGAGAAAGAAATATTTTTGGGAATATTAAAAAGGTAGAATATATTTCCCCAAAGGTTTTTAAAGGCAGAAACCAACCTCCCCACCCCCAAGTCTCTCTGCCCCAAACAGAAACCAGGTCTGCAGAAATGCAGATGTGGAGTCAGGAAGCTGGGATTAGGAAGAAAGATCTTTAGAATCAACAATTCCTCACACCAAAAATCCAACAGTCATCAGCCACAGCCACAGGGAAGCAGGATATGACCTTTGGGACCTAATAGGATTAACCCACCACCATCAGAATACCAAAAAGGCACACTCAGACTCAGGTCAAAGTTCATGCCACAGGAACAACTCCAAAAAAAAGCCCAAGAAGGTATAAAAACCCAGTCCCTACTACATGTGGTCACTTTTTTTTTCCAGAGCCATTTTTCTGTCTGGCTTTCCTCTTCAATAGACTACAACCTTCTTTCTAAAGGAGTCTCCATGTTGTTTATTCCCGACTTGGACTGGAGCCTGATGAAGATTTTTCTTTTGACAAGATCATAAAAAGAAAAAAAAAGAAAAAACCCCAATATGATCACCTTAGAAAGGATTCAAACAAAATTTCTAAGAAGTATCTAACAGGTTACCCACTGTGTTCCAAATGCAGTACTTACAACTCAGTAAACTTAAATCTAATCTCTAGATAAATACCTTTACTTGCTGGCTGAAACTAAATCAGGACCTAGCAGACTGACCCATATAATATTGGCAAATTTTCCTGGGAAGCAGCTGTTCCAAAGAAACTGAGCCTCTATGGTTTCTCCAGTGACGTCATCTTAACCTTAGAGTCAGATCAAGCTAGGTCAATACTAAGGCAAAGGATCGTAGATATCAAACAGGTCAAATAGAAATAACCAGTGCTTTTTGTGTAAAAAAAAAGTTGCCAGAATTCACACATGTCATACAACCTGCCTTGCCTACCCTACAAGGTTCCATCCAAAAAAGGTGCCGGAACTCCGTTCTGAGCGTTCTATGACAAAAAAAGCCCTGGAAATAGCTGTTTTCTTTCTTACAAGATAATTGCAAATAACTAATTTTTAATGTCTAAACTAGTCTCATATACTGTAGCAAGAGACTGAATCATGCCAAAATGGTTAAAGTCCCCAATGCTTCATCAATTCACTGCAATAATTCTGTGGGCCCCTTTAAAAGTTTTTGCAAGATTCAGCAAAGCTCATGCATACGTTTATTATCACACTCCCTTCTCTGTGACACAAACTGGTTTCACCTTCCTTGCACATGTGATTTGCAAACCACATCACCTAGTCACGTTCCTTGTCAAGAACCTCACAGAATCCGACAAGTTTTAGGACAGTCATCCGAACAGAGAAAAATGACTCCACACTACTCACTTCCCCATAGCCCTTGAACTGATCCCAGAAGTCCTGTGCAAGAAAAAAAGCTGAGAACTGAAGAGGGATCACCTTCTCAAAAGAAGACCAGATGTTCGAGGAAGTATTGTTGTGACTCAGGGCCAGCCTGTGGGTCCGACAGCCGGCTCCGATGTATCGGATGACTCAGATGTGGGGGAGGAGGGAAACGAACCGGCTGATGATGATTTGGAGGCTTTGCAGAGTCCTCAGCCGGGGACCTCTTCTCAGCTGCGTGAGCCCGAGAGTGCGGAGGAAGATGACCCACAGCTGGCCCTGTTCAAGGACGCCCGACGCAGGAGGCAGTCGAGCAGGAACAAACAAAGAAAGGCTGTGAGACTCCTCGGGAGGAGGCACAGGGAGACCACGCCCTGAGCTCTCTATAAAAGGAGTGTTTGGGGAGGGGCTGGTGGCTGAAAGCAACTTTTCCGCTTGAGAAGACAAGCTCTTGTGTTTTTGTTAACTGCGTAATTAAATCTTGGCAGATGCCTTTTAGCCTTGGAAGCTCTCCAGTCTCTTCTTCTTAAATAGGGGTTTGCCTTTACAAGGCCAGAAGAGGGCTGGTTCAGAACAAGTATTGGAAAAAAAACAACAAAAGCACGCATGATCAGGAAGAAGGAGAGTGATGATGGTTCTGTCTGAGGCTCCAACCACTGCATTTGAGGAAATGAAGATGAGAGTGGAAAAGTTTCTCCGTACGGTTTTAAAATTCTGAGATGAATTTTCATTGTTTTTTGGGGGGTGGTGAAGCACCCCAGGAAAAGGAGCAGCTCAGAATCCCAGTTTCTAGAACTAGTTCTAGGACAGGGGTCTTCAAACTTGGCCGTTTCATGACTTGTGGACTTCAACTCCCAGAATTCCTCAGCCAGGCACACTGGCTGAGGAATTCTGGGAGTTGAAGTCCACAAGTCATAAAAGGGCCACGTTTGAAGACCCCTGCGCTAGGAGAACAATGTTGATTCAGTGGGATCATGGTTGTAGAGTGGTTGCCCTTGCATGCCAGAGAGAACTTCAAGCAACTGTTGTTTGAGAGTGGTGAGTTGAAGGACAGCTATCTCTTGCCCCATCCATCAACCAGAAATCCAATTGCTCCTGAGAAACTGCATGCCAGGCTTCCCAGAAGTGTATCATGGCAACAGGGAGACTAGCCCATCCCATTCCCTGGCAAGATAAGGTGCGATGGTTCCAATGCTTCTTCTCATCTTCCCTCCCCAGCACCTTTCCTTTTATGCCATTTCATTTATTTATTTACTTGCTAATTTAGACAGGTAGTCCTTGACTTACGACCACAATTGAACCCAAAATTTCTGTTGCTAAGTAAAACAGTTGTTAAGTGGGGTTTGGTTCCTTTTTACGACCTTTCTTGCAACCATGGTAAAGCGAATCACTGACATTGTTAAGTGATTCCTTTGGACATTAAGCGAAGCTGGCTTCCTCCATTGACTTTACTAATCGAAAGCCAGCTGGGAAGGTTACAAAGAGTGATCACATGACCCCAGGACAGTGCAACTGTCATCAATACATGCCTGTTGCCATCCATCCAAATTTTGATCACGTGACCATGGGGATGCTGCAGTGGTCGTAAGTGTGAAAACTGGTCGTAAGTCACTTTTTTCAGGGCCATTGTAAAAAGGTACAGGTAAAGGTTCCCCCGCACATGTGTGCTAGTCGTTTCCAACTCTAGGGGACAGTGCTCATCTCTGTTTCAAAGCTGAAGAGCCAGCGCTTGTCCGAGGACATCTCCGTGGTCATGTGGCCGGCATGACTAGATGCCAGAGGTGCACAGAACGCTGTTACCTTCCCACCGTAGTGGTCCTTATTTTTCTACTTGCATTTTTACGTGCTTTCGAACTGCTAGGTTGGCAGAAGCTGGGACAAGTAACAGGCACTCACTCTGCTACGCGGCACTCAGGATTCGACCCACCAAACTGCCGACCATCTGATCGACAAGCTCAGCGTCCTAACCCACTGAGCCACCGCGTCCCTTACAGGGCCATTGTAACAAGTCACTAAACAAATGGTTGTAAGTCAGGGACTATGTGTAGGACTGCCTATTCTAAGCAAATAAGCCCACTTTCTGCTGTGCTGTTTGGAGAAATGGGACACGAAGGCCAACACTTATGGAAGGCACTAGATAAGAGAAGGCTGTTCTGTAGCGGCTGTCCAATACTAACACAATGATTTCCCCAGTGACAAAATAACTGCAGCTTCAAATAGAATAAATGTGATACCTTTAAAACTTGGCTTGAAGCAAAAATTCAAGGTATTGTAAAGGCTTTCTTCTGAAAGAAACATCCATGCGATTTTTAAAGGGGGGGGGTAGACTGGCTTTGCAATGACCTTTAAAGTTACTTTTAGGGTGCTTTTTTCCTGATGTTAATATTTCAACCCTGTTTTCTGCTGTTGTGGCTTTATTGTTTTGCTTTCGGGGAAGGACTGCACTGTCTTTGTGGCCTTTGCAGCTGTCATGCTCATAAATAGATGATAATAATGAAAAAAAGTATCCTGAGACAGGGAGAAGAATGGAAGGGATGCACATCTCTTCCCAATACAGGAAAGACATGGTTGCCCCTTTTTGGGGAGGAAATGTTCCCTATAAATTTGGAACCTCTGCAACAGTGGCAGCTGGGCGTCCATGAAGCCAAAAGTGATTATCTGGAGTCCGTGAAGCACACGGACGGACTTTTCCCAGATTTATTGGAAATAGATCCAGATCGATGTGGGGATACCTCTTCTGCTACCATGAATAGGAAAAAAAGGAGAGGCGGGGACTATTTTCTCTCTCAAAATGAATGTCCGCCATTCAGGTAGGGGGGAATGGAGGAATATGGTAAAGCAGAGGTCCCCAACCTTTTGGGCACCGGGGACCAGTTCCATGGAGAGAGGTTTTTCTGTGGACTGGGGGGGGCGTGGTTTCGTGTGCTGTCTGCATCTCACAAATGGGGCTTTGCTTGTTTGTGTGGACTGGTTGCTGGCATGCCACAGCCCGGTACCAGTCCATGGACCAGGGGTTGGGGACCCCTGTGATAAAGAATACATTGTAACTTTGAATGAAGTGCTGTAAATCAAGAACTAAACATAGTTCATTCCTTAGAAAGGTTAGAGATGATGATGATGATGATGATGATGATGATGATGATGATGATAATAATAATAATAATAATAATAATAATTAATAATAATAATAATAATAATAATAGTTGGAAGTGACCTTGGAGGTCATCTAGTCCAACCCCCTGCAGGCAGGAAACCCTATCGCAGTAGTTTGGTACAAGCACTGAAGTTGAGAAAATCTATACATTGGAAAAGGGAAAAGAGTATTTGTATAAAACAGGACCTGTTTAAAAGGAGGGTGAAAGAGACAATTGATCCAAACCAAAAACACGGAATAAAATCTACCCAAGGTACGTTTCAGGATGTCAAACCTTCAGATGGCTCAGGATTTTTCATATTAGGCAGAAAAATAAAACCACTTAAAGGTAATTCCAAGGGTTATTTCATTATTTTAGGTTTCAGTACTAGGATGCTTCAAAAGATTAAAAAAAGCAAACAAAATGGAAAAAATTAGTTTAACGTAGGACACAGTATGAAGAAATGGAAGGGAGGGATTAGCTCAAATTTCAGCTCCCAAGCAGCTTCTCCAAAGCCTTTCCGTTGAAAGAGAGAAATGTTTTTCATCCATGTTTCTTCTCTGTCCGCCCTGAGCTTCTCTTCCAGGCCTTGCTGAAACATCTGCAAAATGTTGCCATAGGAAAATATAGTGTGGCACAAATTCTTTAACTGGTTCCATTACAAAAAATTGCTGGAGTTTTTTCTTCGAGCATGGAGAGTCCAAGAGAAGACACCCCCGGTTTGTTCACTATAATGGGTGAATAATAGGAGCCACAGTTCATCTGAAAGATACTAGGTTGGGGAAGACTGCTTCACACAATTTAATTTAAATAATAGCTAACTTACATTTAATTACTTGAAGGTATAAAAGGTATCCCCTTCATAGATTACTGCCTTGTTGTGGCGAAGGGGCTTGCGTAATTCAATGAAGCTATGAGCTATGCCGTGCAGGGCCACCCAAAACGGAAAGGTCATAGCAGAGAGTTCTGACAAAACGTGATCCACTGGAGAAGGAAATGGCAACCCACTCCAGTATCTTTGCCATGAAAACCCTATGGACAGTACCAAAAGGCAAAACGATATGACGCTGGAAGTTGAGCCCCTCAGGTCGGAAGGCGTCCAATATGCTACTGGGGAAGAGCAGAGGGCTAGTACTAGTAGTGCCAGAAAGAATGAAGCGACTGGGCCAAAGCCGAAAGGACGCTCAGCTGTGGATGTGTCTGGTGGTGAAAGGAAAGTCCGATGCTGTAAAGATTTTTTCTCCATAGGAACCTGGAATGTAAGATCCATGAATCAAGGCAAGCTGGACGTGGTCAAACAAGAGATGACAAGACTGAACATCGACATCTTAGGTATCAGCGAACTAAAATGGACAGGAATGGGTGAATTTAATTCAGATGACCATCATGTATACTACTGCCGGCAAGAATCCCTCAGAAGAAATGGAATAGCCTTCATAGTCAATAAAAGAGTAGGAAAAGCAATACTGGGACACAATCCCCAAAATAATAGAATGATCTCAGTTCGAATCCAAGGCAAACCATTCAGTATCACAGTAGTCCAAGTCTATGCCCCAACCACCGGTGCTGAAGAGGATGAAATTGACTGGTTCTATGAAGCCCTACAGCACCTTATAGAACTAACACCAAAAAAATGATGTCCTTATCATCATGGGGGGTTGGAATGCTAAAATGGGAAGCCAAAAGATAACCGGAATAACAGGCAAGTTTGGCCCTGGAGTACAAAATGAAGCAGGGCACAGGCTGATAGAATTTTGTCAAGAGAATACGATGGTCATAGCAAACACTCTTTTCCAACAACCCAAGAGACGGCTCTACACATGGACATCACCAGACGGTCAACACAGAAATCAGATTGACTATGTGCTCTGCAGCCAAAGATGGAGAAGCTCTATACAGTCAGTAAAAACAAGACCAGGAGCTGACTGTGGCTCAGACCATGAGCTTCTCGTTGCAAAATTTAGGCTTAAACTGAAGAAAGTAGGGAAAAGCACTAGACCGCTCAGGTATGAACTAAATCAGATCCCTGACAAATACTCAGTAGAAGTGACAAATAGATTTAAGGAATTAGATCTGATAGACAGAGTGCCTGAGGAACTATGGACGGAGGTTTGCAACATTATACAAGAAGTAGCAACTAAAACCATCCCAAAGAAAAAGAAATGCAAGAAAGCAAAATGGCTGTCTGAGGAAGCTTTGCAAATAGCTGAGGACAGGAGGGAAGTGAAAGGTAAGGGAGAAAAAGAAAGATACACCCAATTGAATGCAGAATTCCAGAGAATAGCTAGAAGAGATAACAATGCCTTCTTAAATGAACAGTGCAAAGAAATAGAAGAAAACAATAGAATAGGGTGGACCAGAGATAGTGGTAGTGACAGATTTTATTTTCCTGGGCTCCAAGATCACTGCAGATGGGGACTGTAGCCAAGAAATTAAAAGACGCTTGCTCCTGGGGAGGAAAGCAATGGCAAATCTAGACAACACACTAAAAAGCAGAGATATCACCCTGTCAACAAAAGTGCGTATAGTCAAGGCTATGGTCTTCCCAGTTGCAATGTATGGCAGTGAAAGTTGGACCATTAAAAAGGCTGAGCGCCAAAGAATTGAGGCCTTTGAACTATGGTGCTGGAGAAGACTCCTGCAAGTCCCTTGGACTGCAAGGCAATCAAACCGGTCAGTCCTTAGAGGAGATCAACCCTGACTGCGCTTTAGAAGGCCAGATCCTGAAGCTAAAACTCAAATACTTTGGCCACCTAATGAGAAGGAAGGACTCACTGGAGAAGAGCCTAATGCTGGGAAAGATTGAGGGCAATAGAACAAGGGGACGACAGAGAATGAGGTGGCTGGATGGAGTCACTGAAGCAGTAGGTGTGAGCTTAAATGGACTCCAGAAGATGGTAGAGGACATCTTTATTACTTGGGTAACAAAATTTCATATAAGGACATCATGAATAATGAGGGGGAATTGAAGTCTAGAAATGAATTAGAATTACAAGGGATAAAACTAGATTGGTGGGCCTATTTACAGATTCAATCAAGATTCGGGAAAGATAAAAAAGAATGGGGGATAAACACCCAGGAAATGGCCTTGGATAAAATATTATTGGGGCCAGATAATAAACAGATAAAGAAATTATATAATTTGCTCTTGGGATATAAATTGTTTGAGGAACAAGTGAAGGACCCTATGTTGACTTGGGCTAAAAATTTGGGACATGGCATTGACCTTGACATATGGCAAACGCTCTGGGACAGAAATAAAAGAATAACACTGGCTTCAACCTACAAAGAAAACTTATTTAAAATGTTCTACCGATGGCATCTTCCCCCAGCACGTTTAGCCAAAATGTTTAAGACAGTATCTCCTAAATGTTGGAAATGTTCCGAAGAAATAGGTACATATTTTCATATGTGGTGGTCCTGCAGCAAGACACAAAGATATTGGCAAATGATTTGGACCTGGCTAAAAGAAATACTAAGACGAGAAGTTGAGTTTAGTCCAGAATGTTTCCTATAGGGCATAATAAAAGAGAAATACCCCAAAGAAGAGTTGTATCTGATGATTCATATTATTACGGCAGCAAGAATGTCATTTGCCCAGAATTGGAAAAGGAGTGAAATTCCGGTAGAAAACGAGGTAATAAGGAAAATCTGGGAATGTGCAGAAATGGACAAATTAACTTCTGAAATTAAGAATAAAGATCAATCAGGCTACTATAAAATTTGGAATAAGTTTTATTTCTGGTGGGAACAAAAGGAAGGTCTCTATTAGAATTTATAGATTGGTTGATTGCTCTAAGTATTGTATTATTATATATAACTGATATGTATTTTAAGTGTATTTTATGTGCATATATACATATATGCAAATTTTAAAATAATGTAGACAAGAAGGTATGTCAGTCCATTTGCACCGTGTCCAATGTTTTAAATAAAAAATTCAATAAAAATATGTTTTAGCCTCCAGTCACCTAATCATCTTTGTTGCTCTCATCTACACTTTTTCCAGCGTTTCAACATCTTTTTATAGTGTTGAGACCAAAACTGGTTGCTGTATTCTAGGTGTGATTTTACTAAGGCTTTATAGAGTGGTATTAGTACCTCAAGTGATCTTGATTGAATCCCTCTGTTGATGCAACTTAGGATTGCATTGGCTTTTTTGGCTGCCGCCACACACTGTTGGCTCATGTTTAATTGATTGTCCACTAAGACTCCAAGATCCCTCTCACAGTTACTGCTATTAAGCCTGGTTTCGCCCAATCTATGTGTGTACTTTTGGTTTTTCTTGTCTAAGTCTAAGACCTTAATTTTCTCTACAGGTTCCTGCAATTTCAACTCCCTCTATCACTTCTTCTCAATTCGTGAGAATTAAGTCCCACATGGCTTTTCCTCTAATTCCGTCTTCTACCTTTTGGACAACAAACTTGTCAGCTAGACTGATCAGGAATCTATTCGATTTCTCCTTTGGTGCAGAATTAGTCTTCCAGCTGATGTCAGGGTAATTGAAGTCCCCCATTACTATTGTAGTGTGTTTCCTACATAAATTTGTTAATTGGTTAGCAAAAGGTACATCTATTTATTTCTGCTTGGTTGGATGGCCTTTAGTATACCCCTAGGGTAATGTCATTCTTTTTTTTTCTTTTACGTTGCTCCATATGCATTCAAGGAGGTTTTTTGTCTTTGGTCTCAGGCATTTCTGTAGCAGTATAGTGGTCATTTACATATAATGCAACTCCACCTCCTCTTTTATGTTTTTTTTAACAGTTTGTATCCTTCTATCAGTATGTTCAGGGACGCGGTGGCTCAGTGGGTTAGGACGCTGAACTTGTTGATCGGAAGGTCGGCAGTTTGGCGGGTCGAATCCCGAGTGCCGCGTAGCAGAGTGAGCGCCTGTTACTCGTCCCAGCTTCTGCCCACCTAGCAGTTCGAAAGCACGTAAAAATGCAAGTAGAAAAATAGGGACCACTACGGTGGGAAGGTAACAGCGTTCCGTGCGCCTTTGGCGTCTAGTCATGCCGGCCACATTTATTTATTTATTTATTTTATTTATTTATTTTATTACATTTGTATACCGCCCTTTCCCTGAGGACTCAGGGCGGTTTACAGGGAATTAAAAATCAAAACATACAAAAGTTAAAAACCAGTTAAAAATATTAAATTCACCCTGTACACTTAAAAACCCCAGTTAAAATTTTCTCCTCAGCCTGGGCCCGGGAGCTCAAGAGCCAGGTCTTCAGGCCCCGGCGGAATGATCGGAGGTCGGGGGCAGTCCTCAGCTCCACCGGCAGCTGGTTCCAGAGGGCAGGCGCTCCCACTGAGAAGGCCCTATCCCTGGGTGTCACCCGCCGGCAATCTCTCACCGGCGGAACCCTGAGCAGACCCTCCCTGTGGGAGCGCACTGGGCGAAGGGCGTTTGATGCCGGCAGCAGGTGTTCCCTCAAATATCCCGGACCCAGGCCATGACCACGGAGATGTCCTCGGACAAGCGCTGGCTCTTCGGCTATGAAACGGAGATGAGCACCGGCCCCTAGAGTCGGAAACGACTAGCACACATGTGCGGGGGAACCTTTACCTTTACCTTTATCAGTATGTTCCAGTTATGGCTTTCATCCCACCAAGTTTCAGTAATTCCAATTATATTGTATCTACCTTCATGTATTAATAATTCTAGTTCACCCTGTTTGTTCCCCAAACTTTGAGCATTTGTATAAAGGCATTTGAGATCTTTATGTCTGACTCTGGGTATGCTTCCTATGTCTCCTGTTTGGTGTTTGAGTTTGTCTTCCTTCCCATCCCTCCTTACCTAATTATTTTCTACAGGGAGTTGCTTGTAAATGTTTTAGTTTAAAACATTTAGTTTAAAACATTGAGACTGATGACAAGCTTGACTCTTCCCTCTGGCTCAGCCTGGTCATCTTTTATAAAAATTATGACCCCAAGGTCTTGTTTAACCTTTGCCCCCCTTGCAGTATGATTTTCATGAACTTAATACAAGTATTTACTCCCATTTGCTCCATAAAGAAAAAGTTCCTTGTTGCCTTGAAGAGCAACAGCAAATTTGAGAGGGAAAGGAAACATTTCATTCCAGTTGAAGAGGAAGTTAGACAGGCAAAGACCCCTGAGGCATGATTCAGCTTTTCCTCTCCCATAATCATTGGGAAGGGCTGATCACAGATTAATCGAACCTTTTTATTCTGTTATATATGTTGCTATATAATTTCCTATTTTGTCAATACTTAGGCAAAACTCTTGTTTCACTTGGGCCAGTTGATGGAGTAACATGACCCTGATTTCCTTCTATTGTTTATAATCTGTAGAAAATTACCTTCTATTTTTTTTTCCTTTTGATTCTTTCTTGTTTCTTATAGAGTACGTGTAACAACAGCAATACTTAGAAATATCTTTCTGGTGATATCCTCACTAATCTCTTGCACTTTAATTTTTGATTGATAGAAGTGGGTCTTCTAAATTATTCCATGCTTTCCTAGGTCTTTTGTGTTACCTCTATATTAAGTGTTTGCCCACCCACTTTAGCAGATATCAAGCAGATTGATGTGAAATTACTGGGCCATAGAAACATTTCACACTTTATGCAAAGGCAACTTTTGATTTGTCACTGAGTATACAATTTTTAAAAAATCTTCACTCAATTATAGCTTCTTGTAGGGTACCTGGTGTTTCACAGAGACATTTTTTTTTCATGCAAACTAACAGTCTCTCTAATTTTGGCAGAGTGCTATAACGCTCCCTCCCCAAATTAATAATCCTACTAAGTCAGTTCATGGACAACATAACCTAGTTTCTATCTTCTGGAGGTGACTACCTTTGCACCTTTGGAAGGTCACAAAAGAAAGAAGAAACCAAAAAGAAACTAAGGGATGATGCCTGCTGGATCTAGTCCAGGATTCTATGACACAGTGTAGAAATAGGTAATCACCTTGAAGGACAGGAGGAGGAGTCAATGGTTAGATGAGCAGAGCTTGAGCCTGGGCCAAGAAAATACTTTGAGGAAATAAGAGGAAAAGGGGAAAGCACATTTAGACTTGCAAGATTCTAACTGTTTCAATAAAACTAGTTGTCAGGTCCAGTTCAAAACAACATAGAAAAATCCAGCCAAAGCTCAGTTCTTTATTTGCTCATATAGACAGAATCTTGCCAGACTAAACCTATATTTCTTTAAACTTAATGGATATACCCTGGGAGTTTCTAGGGAATGGCCATCCTAAATCTCTTCCTCTCTCTCTCTCTGATCCAGCTCTGGTTGTGTCATCTCTTGTCTTGCCTCCCTCCTTGGAATAAGGTGCCTCCTTCTTGGAAAACTGCTACCTCACTGTAGTCCATTACACCAATCTTGACCTGGATGGCATTGGTTTCTTAGTCTGGTCTGCCTTGTAGGGCTGATGCACAGCATTCAACCTTTGCTACTCACATTCCCAGCAGCTGTGTCTTCCAGACACACCCTGCTTTAACACTGCATGTAGTGCTAAGCTTGTAAGCCGCCCTGAGTCTTCGGAGAATGGCGGGATATAAATGGAATTAAAATAAAATAAATAAAATAAATGTAATCTATGGCTATCATGCTCCCTATTCTCTTATAATGTTGGGTTCTTGCTTTTCTTTTCTTTTCTTTTTCCATAAGAAATATTCCAAAACTGAACAGAAACAGTGTGATGCAACTGGTCTTTCTAGAACCCAACCAGGCAGAAGCCCTCTGCCTCTGTGGCACATCTAGCTCTGAGTAGAGCAAGGCCAAGTCAGACCCCTGTGGGCTGGAGATCAAAGAGGAAGGTGACATTTTAGCAGGTAAATATTTTGCCAGAGAGAAACACTGAATATACATGGGCTGCCCCTAGCTTCTATCCTCCTGTGGGTTTGGCTTGATTGATGTATGCAGCTGAGCAGAAAAGGCTAATAGCCTATTGCTTCACAATTTATGGTTGCCTAGAAACCTGCCCTTTGTTGTTTTTCCTTCCTGGCAATGCTCAGCTCTTGAGCAGTCTACTAGATGCATGGTTCAGGGACAACTTGACAGCATCCAAAGTGGCCTTCTTTATTTCTGCTGCCCCCAGTTTCAGCAACTCTGGTCTCTTGAGCAGAGGTAGAACTGGACATTTGGAATTTTGTTAATATTTGCTTCAGCTGCTTTAGTGGAGTATAAGGCATCTCCTTGCTTCCTCCTCTTGTAAACTAAGTACCTCCTATATTAATTTTAGATGAGAGAGGTTAAGGATGTTACATTCACTTCCCACTCAAACACCACTACATAATTCAATTGGGCTCAGATCAGAGGCCTCTCAGGAGATGGCAACTTATGTACTGAATTTTGGAGACATGCCAATTTCTGCCAAAGAGTGTGTGTGTGTGTGTGTGTGTGTGTGTAGGTAAAGGTAAAGGTTCCCCCGCACATGCGTGCTAGTCGTTTCCAACTCTAGGGGCCGGTGCTCATCTCTGTTTCAAAGCCGAAGAGGACGTTTCAAAGCGCTTGTCCGAGGACGTCTCAGTGGTCATGTGGCCGGCATGACTAGATGCCAAAGGCGCACGGAACGCTGTTACCTTCCCACCGTAGTGGTCCCTATATTTCTACTTGCATTTTTACGTGCTTTCAAACTGCTAGGTTGGCAGAAGCTGGGACGAGTAACAGGCGCTCACTCTGTTACGCGGCACTCGGGATTCAACCCGCCAAACTGCCAACCTTCTGATCGACAAGCTCAGCGTCCTAACCCACTGAGCCACTGCGTCCCTGTGTGTGTGTGTGTGTGTGTGTGTGTGTGTGTGTGTGTGTGTCTGTATGTAAAATTTTTTTGGCTTGCTAACAAAGAATAAAGGGAGACCGATATGATCATTTCAAACTTATTTGTTCTCATCAGTCAGCCATACCCCTCTGAGATTCAAACCTGGGCTGGCTGCGTCTTAAGCAGTTGTTTTAACCCCTAGGCCACAGGCTCTCTCTCTTTGTTAGCTGAGAAGCAAGGGAGATATGTGTTAAATGTTTGTTAAACATTCAGAATACACTTGCTTAGTCCCAGACACGGGATAAATTTACAAAAAAAGTTTTTACACAAATATGAGCTGCCACTGCTGTGGCTACTGCCTGTAAGATGGCCTTGGGCTAGTCTGAAACAGGAAATAAGATTTATCCCATGTCTGGGACTAAGCAAGTGTGTATATATATATATATATAAGACCTTTCCAACAGGGAATAAACAGTTGGCCCCACAATACAGGAAGAGTCTCCTTGTTTTATTTCTTCTTCCAGATCCACTCTGTGCCTTGTTTGATTCCTTGCCTAAGGGAGTTTCTAAGTACTTAAAACTAAGAAAGAAATAAGTTGACTTCCTCCTCCTCCAAGGTGAACCTGCATTTTTTTAAAATAAATATTTAAATAAGGAATCTGCACCTACTCAGAAAACCCGATTAACAGCCGATTGAGGCTAGATTAAAGCCCAAGATGCTACAAGTCATTGCTGCAAGTTCTTGTAGTCAAGTTGAAGTCTTGTATAAACCAAGTCCCAAATCCATCTTCCCTTGACCTATAATAATTGTTAAGAAATACTTGATTTATTTAAACAAATATCTAAACTGAAAACATGGATTGACAATACTGAATTGCTGAGTTAATTGGAGTGGCCAATACAACATGAAAAAACAGTGGATTTTTATCTTTGTGTGTTCCCTGCTTATGACCATAATTGAAGTTTCTTGCCAGCTATCCAGAGTAGAAGGCACAGTCCAACACTGTGGGGGTTTTCTCCTACCCACTGGAGCAAATTTTGGTGGTGCTCAGGTGGGGACTACAAGGAAGAGAACCTGGCATCATACCCCTAGATACCACCAGAACCTATCTTTTTGACATTTTAAATAATAAAAAAATGAGCTTTGAAGGTTCCTACATGATATACCATCTTAGTACCTTCCATTTAAACCGCCCACCTATATCAGTTCTGCAAGCTGATTACTCATCCTTGCAACCTTGGTGGGTTCTTTGTTCCTCTAGGCACTCTCCCATTTCAAATGAATTAACCTTGCATTAGTGAGCAACACAATCATACTGCATTCTCTTTTGCCCCCTGCCATAAAATAGCATAGACATTGCAGACTGAGAAGCATACTGGGGAAAAATTATGGTGGCTGACTAAAGCTTTGCCAATTATTTCAAAGGCCCACCTGTTGTTCTATTGGAAAAAAAATAAAGAAAAAGGATTTCTTTCCCAAAGCTCATGGGCTTCAATGCCATTTTAATTCTGCTAAGGTTAATATCAGGCTGAGCAAAAAGAACAGAAAACCCTGTGCAATAAATTTATTATGACACGAGCACTTGAAAATAAACACCCATTTATTCATGGAGTTCTCATGAAATAGGGTCCTTTGGTTGGTAATTTAAGGTGTTGTTTTTTAAAAAAAGACATACTTTCAAGTTAGCAAGTTATTACCTCTGCTCACTGACTGATTTAGCTTTAGCTGAAACATAGGTAAAAAGATTCTTTGATTCTCTCTTTTCCAATATGAACAATATAAAGACAAAGTTTATGCCCAAACACAGCTCTGCAGGCAGGATGCATATGGAAAGAACTTTGCCAAGCATCCTGCTACAACAGGTTTGTAAATTAAAAAGAAAAAAGTTGAGGCAAACAATAGCCTGCTACTGAAAGCTCACCCATGGTTGTTGTGATCAATAGTTAATCCGATTACTGTTCTGTTGCTGTTCTAAACCTTCTTTTTCCTTCCGTGATAAATGAGAAAATAATACCCCTATAACCACAGCTAGCCAGATTCTCAAATTTCTCCAGCCTTTGCAAGGTTCTAAATGTTCACCAACCCTCTGCAAAATTTCTCAATATTTTCATGTGTATCTGAGTTAGTCTACAAGTTGCTGAGCATATTAATCCTAATAGTATACCTCCAGGATTTAATCTACCCCAACACATGTGGGTGACATACAATAGAATTAGAACGACTCATGGTGTGTGTGCTGATTCTCTGTATAAATGGGGAAAGACACCTTCAGCACAATGTGATTGCGGGGCTCCCCGACAGACTATGCAACATATAGTGAGGGAATGCACTAATAGAAGATACCCAGGAGATTTTAAGGACTTCCTCTGCGTAACAACGGCAGCTACTGACTGGATCTCCAAACTCGACATTAAACTCTGAAATGTTATTTCTGTTTTCCTCTTAGGTTTTATAATTGCTTCTTTTTAAAAAAAATTGTTTTAACTGTTCTAACTTGTAAATATGAAGTGCTTTTAATTCTGCGTGTGACCAGCCATACGCTAAATAAATAAATAAATACAAGTTGCTGAGAAGATTTGGCAGGAAGGTCCCAAAACCAAAACCAAATCAGAACCACAGAATTTGGTGCAAGACAATGTCCTTGGATAATTAGATTTGTCCTTAGGGTACACTTATGGAACTTCCTATGCAACCCGCGTGTATGGATCTTTAAGATGCCATACATTCAATGGTGCTCATTGAAAACCATGTTTGCAGAAGAGTGCATCCATTTGAGCCTAGTCTATTGCAGCTCCTTAGTGTAACCTCCACTGGCTGGGAACATCCATTTGTCCACTAAGGTCAGTCATGGGTGCCTATCAGTTACAACTACAGGTATATCTGGCAAGTGTTTAAGTATATAGCTAGAGACCAATGAAGGCTACTTAAGTGCCCCATAAAGAAATCCAGAGGACATATGAGAAAGTGAAAGAAACAAAGGAAGAGAATGAACTGCAGGGGAGTGACAAGAAAAGAAAATTGTGAGTCTAAAACAGCTCTAGAGGTGATGCACAAGGCAGGTCTGACCTGGGATGTTTGGAAGTCCAATGGAAATCCAATATGGCCAACTTTCTTCATTATGAGTTTGATTCTGTTTTTTTTTCTATAAAAGATCCCCAAAGCTGGATTTAAAAATAGGAAAAAAGCACCCCACCAATCAATTGTAGAACACAGAAATGACAATAAAAGCAGAATGTAAAAATGAAATTGTTTTTCCAAATAGCCAAGAAAGTAAGGTGTGGTTGTAACAGTGAAGAGGAAATTTTTCACATTTTGGGAACAATGTAAGAGGAATCTCTTTCCCAGGGCTTCCCACAAATGGTGGAGCTCTTGAAACACCCTTCCTTTCAGAGTTGAATAACCACACACAAAATCCTAATGTTTTTATAGTACAAAATTTTCTGTTCCTGCCTCTTCCATGTTAGACAAGAAACCTTTTCCAAGGCATAGTATCTAAGAAATATGAGGATAAGCATAAGAAGAACATTAAGAGAAATTGAGTTCAGGGATCATGGTTACCTCCTGCATGTTAGAACTGTAAGCTACCCAGAGTCACTTGGTTGAGTTGAGTAGCTATAGAAAGAGAATAAATAAATATAAATAAAATTGTAACATCAAGGGACTTAAAAAAACTACTTTGCCTGCTTTTGTCTGGAATGGTATAGGGTCTCCTGTTGGAACAGGGGGTTGGACTAGAAAACCTCCAAGGTCCCTTCCAACTCTGTTAATGTCAAGGATGAAACCTTAGTGTAACATTTACACTGTAGAATAGATCATTCAATGAGGCAACTGGAGAGCTAATAAGGTTTTATTTAAGCACAGACCTGTTTTCTATTACTTTTAAATTGGGGATATGGATACCCTGGCCTTCCTCACTACAGCATCGAAAGGGATGTAAGTAAGGTTGAACCTGTTCAATATGCATCAATCTAACAGTAACAGTGTTTGCAAATCATGTCTGTAATATTTATTTAAGGAAGTTAAGGCTACTATCACCAAATATAGAAACAACAGGATAGCAGATTGCCAGATCTTCATGAAGCTATTTTCTCACAGCATGCAATCCAGTAAATATTCTTTTTAGCAAAAGATTTGATGTTTAAAGCCTGCTTGTTTACCTTCCTCTGGATTCTTGGTTTTTACTGTTGTTGTTTTTTCAGGGCAGATAACATGGATATCTTTGTCTTGTGGCATCATTGCTACAAAGGAAAGAAGTGTGAATTTTGTAATATATAACTTTTTCCCTATTTAGTTTATCCACTTGCAAGCATGCACTAAAGACTCAGTTATATTCACATATCCACACTTAATCCAGTTTTTGAATTAATGCATTTTCAGGGTTTGCACAAACCCTGAGTGGTAAATTAACCACAGAGCTGGGTTTGCATAACACAATAAACTGCAAAAGAACAAACCAAGGTTAGCCAGTACATTGTGTGAATTTCAACCACTGGGTCTTTAATTGATATCGCTGACCATACTGTGTGAACACAATCATGGTGTTCTCCAATTCTATAGTTTAAATTGTAATAATAAGAGATTTATAGTTAATTCCTACTAAGTTTTAATAAAGATACATAGCAGTTGGTCAGTTTCCTTGTTTCTAATTTGCTAAAGTAAAGGCAGTTCTAAACATTTAGCTGCCAATAAAGGAACTGCTTTAGACTGGCTGGTTTAAATGCCTCACATTAATCCATTATTTCTTTTAACTATGTTTGTTGAACAAGCTATAGTGATTGGTTCTTCCATGATATCAAACCATAAATCATGTACTGTTCTTCCAGAGCAATTACTATTCTTGGGAAACCAGTAGGTTTTCTTCTTAGCCCAAAAAAAGAAAAAGAAAACAACATTCAGCATATTATCAACAGCCTGGAGTCTAGAGGGATAGCAAAAAAGCTCTACACACAAGATTAAATAGATTTTTTTTAAAAAAATGTCTAGGTCCAAATAGTCAGTCTTCCTAGGTGGAATCAAGTTTTCTGGTAGCTGATTACAGAAAGACCCAGGGTAAATATTTTGTTTCCAGGAAATTGTTTCCATCTTTAACCCTGTTTTTCAGGCTTCAAGCTCATATCTAAGCTAGCTGGACTACTCTAGCTGTGGTCAGAAAATTGGTCCAGTTGAGAACAATAGTGACCCCAGGTATATCTTTGGATCCTTTCCTTGCATACTTGCACTTCTGTGATTTTCATCACTTTAAACTTTTGATTCACTGTCATTATCACATCTAGGATTCCCCAAGAATCTTCTAATTCCCTAACTAAAATCTAGGTCTACAGGTACCCCAGTTTTCACATTTGCCCTGCTGGTCCCTGATTACTGGATCGCTATAATCTTCAAGGCCTATACTAGCCAGTTCTCATCCTTTGAGGATCTCTCCTCCATAGGGATCATAATGAACATTTTACTCACCACAGTGTATGGACTCACACATATTAAATCAAACTCCTATGTAAATACAACTTCTGAATCAGATCATTGGTCCAATACCACATATGTCCGTCTGTCTTTTTTAGTGAACAAAAATATATAAACTAAGCTGAGTCTCTTTGGTTCATGTCAGACCTATGTGGCTTAACATAGTTAGTCTCTGCAGAATCTGGTGGTAAGCAATCTACATAATAGTATTTGAATATTTAGGTTCATGGCTCCAATTTTACTACATTGCATACTTAGTGATCCTTAGTGATGCATACTAGAGATATTACATTTTGAACATACTGTCCTTCTCATTATGAGCTATGGTATCTCAGTGGCTTAAAAAATGCCAGAGGTCTTTACTGCAGCGGTTTCACTTCGACCACTGTGTGATGATGGAGTGAGCTCCTGTCTCTTGCCCCAGCTTTTGCTAACCTAGCAATTGTAATGTAAATGCAAGTAGATAAGTAAGTACCATTTATTTACAATGTAAATGCAAATAGATAAATAGGTACCAGTTTATGGGAAGGTAACAGTGGTCCATGTTTTGCCGTATACTTTGCGCTGTGGTATGTCATGCTGTCCACAGGACCACAGAAACGTTTTTGGACAGCCCTGACTCAATGGCTTAAAGAAATGGAGGTGAGCACCCTAAAATTGGCCACAACTAGCAGACTAAAACCTACAGGGATTCATTTGCCTCCTTCTAATACAGGGGTGGGGAACTATGGCCCCTTTATGATTTGTGGACTTCAATTCCCAGAATTCCTGAGCCAGCCATACTGGCTTAGGAATTCAGGGAGTTGAAGTCTAGAGGTCATAAAAGGTCCATAGTTCCCCACCCTGGTTCTAATAGATACGTTTCCAAACAAGTAAACCATTTGGGTTTTATAGATATTTAATGTTTTTGAGGGGGGGGTTTGGTTCAAATGCCAGTTTTTGAGCCCAGGGATATTTATTCTATTCCCAAAAGCTCTGTGCCAGCGTTTTTGTTCCCAATGTAACAAGAACAAGAGATCTGATGAACTTAAAACGATGCAGTCCATCCTCAACTTACAGCCATTTGTTTAGCAGCTGCTTGAAGTTACAAGTGATGTATGACCTGTCCTTGCATTTACAACTCTTGCCGCATTTTGACAATGACACACTCAAAATCCAGACCCTTGACAGCCAGCATGTATTTACGATGGTTATGTCATACCAGGATCATGTGATCACCATTTGTGACCCTCCCAGCTGACCTCCAACCAGCAATGGGAGAAGACAGATTTGCTTAATAAGTGAATCAGCCACTTAACAACTGCACTGATTTGTTTAAGCACCCTGGCCAAAAAGGGGAAAAAATGATTTCAGAATTCACGTTAACAACCGCCTTGTTTAGCAATGGAAATTCTGGTCCAAGCTGTGATCGTAAGTCAAGGACTACCTGTATCCAAACATTTCATCCGTGGAGTGCAAACAAGGAACATATCAAAGGTTGTAAGTAGGACCATGTGTCATTTCATTTCCCCGTTAGTTATGGCAATATCTGAAGCTGGTAATAAATCTCTCATAATTGGTGTTCTATTTTCATAAGGGCATTTCTGGTTGCCTTTATTAAATATGAATGTGTTGCATACTGCATACAAAGAACCCCAGTTCCCTTCCTGTCAACAGTAGACTCTAAAAAGACCATTTGGTATTTATTTAGAATATAACCCCGTGGAATTGTTGGTAGAGGTTACAGTTATTTGACTCATATTTCTTGGAAGTCATGAACAGTGTATTGAATAAAGAATCAAACCCAATTGCAAATTAATCATTCCCTGTTTGTTTAGGTAGTAAATACTAAGATGCCCAGACTGATATTGAATTATTGTAAACGTTCCTTTAAGATAACATTTAAACTGTGAGAATTGCCTTATTGGAACAATGTCTAGCTAATCAAGCCTCTGTAAAGAATTCACAAATAGTTTTGAGTATTAATGAGTCAAGGGATTCCCCTTCTCATAAGAAACTCGATTTCTACAGCTAAGGAGATTTGTTGGCATGACGCAATATCCATGAATAAAGTTCTTGAGTTTTTGCATTTGGAGCCATTAGTTATTTTCTTTCTGGACGTTGAATCTGTCGAGCAGAATACTATTTTTAAAAAACTGCAAGAGGAAACTAATATTGCTTATTGTGAGTCACTAAAATGATTGCCACTCACAATGTTAATGAAAGTAGACTGCTTTCAGTTTGAGCAACAGAATCCAATGCCGCTGCTCCTGCCCCCTTTATGCCCACAAACACTGAAGCCTTTTGTTATTAAGCCATTTTTTCCCCACAGAGAAACATAATGCACGGAATTCAAGGCCTCCGTTCCTGATGAATCTCTCTCATTCCAAGTCTCTTTCAAGAACTACAAAATATAATCTGTGTTTGCTCATGGTTTAGCCAGTCGCTCCATTTCTAAAATGAGAAATGGAACACAAACCATTGTGATGGAGGTAGCAGGCATACAAAGGAACCCTGTTCAAATAACTTTGGCCTGCTGGACAGACACCAAGAATTAGTTTATCATTTTTTTGTGCCTTTTCATCCTGGGAGAAAACACACATCCACAATATTTCACTGAAAAACATAGTCTGGTGTTGTGTTGAAAAATCAGACCATTGTGAAATGAAGTCTAAATACCTGCAATGCAATTGACTGAGAGAAGAGTTTCATTTTACTCCCTTGCAATCATCTTTAGATCCACCTTCCCTAAACAGGCGCTCTCAATGCATTTTATTGGCTGGAGATCAGTGCTTTTTTTGTAAAAAAAAAAAAAAAAAAAGGTGCCGGAACTCACACATGTCATACAACCCACCTTGCCTGCCCTACAAAGTTCCATCCAAAAAAGGTGCCGGAACTCCATTCTGGGCGTTCTATGAGAAAAAAAAGCCCTGGAAATAGCTGTTTTCTTTCTTACAAGATAATTGCAAATAACTAAATTTTTAAAGGGGAATCTTTAAAAAATATAAACTGATTTTATATTTAGGTTTTAGATCTTTAAAGGAAAACAAAATTAAGCTTCTAGAATATAACTCTGAACTATATTATAGAATTTGGAATGATATAATAAAAGACAGTAGTTTAATAACTGATGAACTATTAAGATGACATATAGAATATATTAGTTGTAATGATATAGATATAAATTGATTTTATATATTTTTTAAAAAAAAATTTTAAATTTTAATCCCATTTATATCCCGCCCTTCTCCGAAGACTCAGGGCGGCTTACAATTTAAGCACAAACCAATGTGCTTAGCAATAGCCTTCATTCTATGTATATGCCTGCTTATTAGGGCTTTTGGGCCCCCCCAAGCGGCATTATTACAAAGTCAGCTTAATTGCCCCCAACAATCTGGGTCCTCATTTTACCTACCTGGGAAGGATGGAAGGCTGAGTCAACCTTGAGCCTGGTGGGATGCGAACCTGCACTAATTGCAGGCAGCTGGTGTTACTTAAGGAGGCATTAGCCCACTGCGCCACCTTTTTTTAACTTTAAGATGTCTAAGGGAAAGGAAAGCTGGCTATTAGAATTGATGTACGTTATAGAATTTGGAAAGATATGACAAAAGATATTTTTCTAATAATTGTAAAGATCACAAATAGAATTTACTTGTAAAAAACAAGAATGTTTTGAAAGGAACAATGTAAGTTTTGTAGACAGGATAATTACTTTTTATTGAAATAGGGAAATGTGGGTTACCCAAAAATTAAGTTTTCTTTTATATATCATAGGCTATTCTAGAATACTCTATTGCAATTAGGTAAAACTTAAAAACAGGATATTGATATGTATAAGTGAAAATATATTGAAAATTCTTTTAATTGAGTAGGCCACAATCATAAATGTATTAATTTGATTAATTTGATTATGTTATAACTAAGGGAATCGGAGAGGGAATCTTTGTTGATGTAACCTGAGCTATTTAAAAATAACTTGTTATTTGCTATTGTTTACTTTTGATTACCCAACCACTGTATTGCTTCACAAATATTTGAATGTAAAATTAAAAAAATAATAAAACTTGTACAAAAAAGAGAAAGCCCTGCTGGAGATAATGGGAATCATAGCACTAGGCTTCTGAAGGGCATCATGCTGGGAAAGTGGATTTAGAATGTAAGTTTTTCAGTGGTTGAAATTGTCTTTTCTCTTCTTCCACTTTTGTCTTTATTAATATTGCTTTATAAAATTTCATAGACCAAAATAATTCATTTTATTGAAAACAGATAATTCCCATACAACATCTCAAAAACTGGTCAGGGACAAGTGATCAATGCATTCTGTGGCTGATGGGAGTCTCCAATCTTTCTCAAATGACAGTCAGGTATCATCCTTGCCCCAATACTGAAGATAATCCAAATATTACTTTCCACACAGCAAGCATCTAGGACCAGAGTTTCAAGGGAGTTAGAGGCCTTAAAAAATGCTGATGGGTAACCACTTGCATGATTTGAATCTCACAAGGAAGTTACAACAGCAAGTTGCTCCTCTATCATGCTACTCTCTTGACTAATTGAACTATATCCTTTATTTTTTAAAAAAAATATCAACATCTTACCATTCCTGGATGGAAAACAAGATGGCACAAAAACTGTTCTCAGGATATTCTCCATATGGGTACCATTAGATCCAGTGTTATTTAGCCCGAAAGTATCAAGTCCGAAAGTACCCCAAATAGAAGGCGCCATGAATCAATCCCTTTCCATCTGTCATCATCAAATAAAACTGACCATGGGGAACCACTGCCACATAGTACCTCCTACTCATATCCCACAGCTGGTCCAACAGTATCAAAAGCCATAGAGAGAACAAGGGGCACTAGGATATTATTTAGCTTCAGCTTGGTTGCTGCATCAGTTCTTACCATCTGCTATGCATTCCAAGCCTAATGATCAAGAGCAGAGCCTAGAGTGCAAAATTTTAGGGTCTTGAATGCTGAAGAGCAACTTCCATGGCTGAACAGCAAAGAGAGGGAGAGCAAATAGAAACACACCCTCCAATTATATTTTCACTGTGCAAGAACAAAAAGCTTTAGGTAACTCTTCTGATACTCAGGCTACCAGACGCTGGCTATTGAACTATTATTATGTGAAGGCATACGTCCATTAATTGGAGAAGAATGGGAAGAGCAAATAGATTCAATGGGTGATTATAATCACTGAAATCATAGTAGGCACGTAAGGGAAGAGTAACTCGTTCCTGCTCTCTTGTGATCTGCATGAAAATAGATCTCTAGGAAAAACAGTTTGCACAGTGATAGACTTCCCATTGGGGTTCCAAATTCACTAGTAGTATCTGCAGAGATGCAAAAATGCAAAGGGTTGAATTTTCCACCTGACACTTATGAGACTCCATTTAAGGGATGGTATTTACAAGCATTACAAATGCAGATGCATTTAAAAGTCACATTGGTCTCAAGCAACTAATGAAAATTATTACACACAGAGAAATCACTTATTTGGGCTCTGGAGACAGACAGACTGGGTGGCTTCACACTCATAGTGGTAGCATGTTGTGAAAAAAAATTGATTGCCCAACACATGTTAGAAATCAGGTTTTTAAACTCTACAAACCTCTGCGGTGGAAGGGATGTTCATTTAGCTGCATGTTTTTCGATCTTTATTTTCTAATTGGAGAGGCTGACTTCCTCATGCTCCCTCTGTTTCAGACTTAGGCTCCAAATTGCAAACTGCAGTAGTAAGAAGATACTGTATGAAGGCTCAGTCAGCTACCCATTGAATTGAACTGTGGAAAGAGCCATTGCTATAAATGACATTGCCTCTTGCATATCATGAACTTTCCCACAGAATTCCAAGTCTTACCTCTTTAATTCAGCATCTTTAAAAGGTTTGAAGATCCTATCCTATTGAAGGTTTTCACACACACGCACAAAAAAACAAGGCTGGTTCTATATCCCTTAAATAAAGATACTGTGGGGAAAATTCAGTCATGTCAGCTCTCAGGTATAAGGGCCATCAGCCAGGGAAATAAACGTCTGGTCCTCTCTAGCCACCATTTGTACCCAAACATTTTTCTGTAGAGTTGAGGGACACTTCAGATTAGGTTTTCTGTGTGAGCAGAAGTCTGGTTCATCAGTAAAGGAACTATCAGTCAAGAAATATACCAGAAACTAGTATTTGGTAGAGTAGCAATGAAGGCCTCAGAAGAGATATTCAAATGTTGTGATATGTCTATAACCACTAAGATCAATATAATGCAGGCAGTGGTATTCCCTGTGAAACTACAGAAGTGAAAGTCACTTGACAGTGAGATTGGTGGCATGTAAATTTAATAAAGTGAAATGTCAGTGAACCAGTGAAACAACCTACTTCCAGAAGCTGTGAATGCTCCAACACTGGAAGTTTTTAAGAAGAGACTGGACAGCCATTTCTCCGAAATGGTATAGGGTTTCCTGCCTAAGCAGGGGGTTGGACTAAATGACCTCCAAGTTCCCTTCCAACTTTATTATTATTATTAATTCACGCTGACATCTCCCTAAACTCTGCTGAAGATGTTACCTAGCTTGGTAATGAGATGTTCGGAAACCAACACACAAGCTCAGAGAACGAACTTTTATCCTCATCCCACACTGAGCTACAGATATTTGCCACAATTGCAAACAGAATTGATGCTTGTGAAGCTTGATGTTGGAGAAGACTCCTTAGAATACTATGGAAGTTAAGAAAACAAACAAATGGATCATTGAACAGATGAAGTAGAAGTTCTCATTTGCGGCCAGGCTCAAATTATCCTGCTTCAGGCACATAAGTTCTATCTTTCTGGAGAAGACTGTAGTAGTGCCAGGAGAGGTGGAAGGAAAGGAAACAAGCAGCAGCAAGGTAGATGGACTCAGTTTCAGTGAGAATGGTCACACTGTTTTAAGACCTGATTAGGGTTAGGGTTAGATCATCACGGAGAAAATCTATCTATGTAATTGCTAAGAGTTGCCCCTCAACTCAATGGCATATAATCATTCGGATGTCTGGCACTGGATGTTAAGTTTATTAGTTGGAAAGATTAGTCCAATAAGCACTCAGCCTAATCTGTCAATATGAATCTAAGAAAATCTGAGATTTCCCACAACACTATTAAATGTATTGTGTTGAAACCAGAACCTAAAATACATAGCATTTCCAACAATAAAGCAACTACTTCCTATATTCTACCTGCCCAGGTTATGGAAGACACTTGGGCTGAATCTACAATTTTAACCTCTATATCCAGTTTGAAGGGAACAGAAAAATATACTGCAATGTGATATTTGACTGGATGATTGAAAAGTGACAGTAAAACAATTGAAAACTGACAGATAATGATAAATCAATTCACAAATTGAATTTAACATCTGTTTAACCCTTTACTTAAAATCTGCACATGCCTTTTAATTGGAGGGATATCAGGGAATGAAATAGATAGGTGGATAACAACTATTACTACTACTACTACTACTACTACTACTACTACTACTACTACTACTAAAAAGAAGATGCTCCAGGATTTCTTTTCTTGAGAAAGAACATTCAAATACATTATTTGAATAAAATAAAAGCAGCTATTGGAATATTTGGGGTTTTTTTGTTATTTATAATATAACTTTTGGTCCACCATTATTTTATTCATTTTAGTTACACACAGAAAGACACTTTGCAGACAGAAATACCAGAATGTCAGATACAAGCATGTCCAAGATCTATAAGAGCCAGTTTAGTGTAGTGTTTAAGGCACCAGGCTAGAAACTGGGAGACTGTGAGTTCTAGTCCAGCCTTAGGCACAAAGCCAGCTGAGTGATCTTGGGACAATCACTCTCTCTCAGACCTAGGAAGGAGGCAATGGCAAACCACTTCTGAAATCTTGCCAAGAAAACTGCAGGGACTTGCCTAGGTAGTTGGCAGGAATCAACAATGACTTGAAAGCTCCACCCCACCCCCACCCCCACCCCCAAATAAAGTTCTAACGTTGTGTCTTTCTCCAGCTTGCACGAATTTGTAAATCTCCTGAAGACTCCATGCAGAAACAGAGATTGGTGTGTGAAAAACTATAACTCTCGGAATTTACCATCAACTTGATGACTATGGGAGGGCATACTCTACAATATAGAGTAGCATTAAGGTCTACAAGTTCTCCTACCAAGAGGAGAATCAGGCAATATGCTGAACCTGCTTTTCAGGCTTATCTAGACTAGAAGCATTTAACTCAAGGTTGCAATATCCCTGAGTTCAGTGAGGTTTTGCAAGGCCAGGTGTACCACTGCATTTGAGAAGCCAACAGGGAGAATTTGGCTGACAGACTCTCTGCTACAGAAAAATAGAGCAAGAAGAACAGGTTGTGGGAAGCTGAGCAAGTCAAAGATGCTTATGTTGGGAGGAAACATAAATAGCAGGCACAGTTCCCCTGGTAGGACTAAAAGGAGAAAGAATCCATAAAGAAGGTCCATGAGGCCAGATTATTAGAGCCAGTTGGCAATGGCAGTGAAGAACTATGAAGATCTTTAAAAGATTAGGGAATATTCCCCAGTAGAATTTGTCTTTTTCTCTGATTCAGATGAAATGTAAAAGTCTAAGTCTGCTAATGCAGAGCCTGCATGCTTTCAGAAGAAGAGAGCCTAATAAAGAAGAGAGAGTTCTGGGCATTTTATTGGATAGAATAAATATTTTGCCTTTGTCCTATTGAATTGCCCAGAAAGAGAAAATTGGTATACTTGGATAGTGAATTAAATTATATATTATATAATATCTTTGTCTAATTAAAAAAATGAAACAATAGAGATAGAAAGCAAAGCTGTAAAATCAAGGGAGATTCATGCATGGAGGACCATCAAGAATTGTGAAGGGTTGGCTGGCTTTGAGCTGGAAAATCATGAAAGATATGCAACGATGCCATTTTGGAGTATAACAGGCAAGACATAGTGAGGAAAGTATTGATACCGTTCCAAGAGTTATGGGTGAGGCTGCAGTACAGTGTGCCTAATGTTGATCAAATATATTCCAAATCAACAGAGTGAAACTCAAGAGAAGTTTGCTTTCCTACTTCACTCAGTTCCTTTGCTTCCTGAGAAGTACCAGGAAATGCCACAAAGTAAGGAATTGCAACCTCTGTCCTGAAGAGGTTGGTTTGATTCCTGCCTTTCATAAAAATGAATCCAGGAATAGGGTCTATATGATATTGACTACTGTAATGTACTCCACTTGGGTTTACCCTTGACCAAAGGGTCCAGAAGTTGCAATTGGTGCAAAAGTAACAATTAGGCTGCTATTCAGTACAAAGTTCAAGGATCATTTCATACAGTATTTGTACTGAAAGGTCTACCCTAGTTTTGCAGTTTCTTACTGGGCGCACATTAAGGTTTCGATCTTAAGAGCATGAATATGTCCATGAGGTTGCCAGAAACAGACACAAAGGTTTTCCTACTCCAACTCTCAGTAGTCAAAAAAAAATATGGTAAGAACACATTAATTCCACCTCTCCAAGCTTTAGTATTCATTTTAATATTAAATGGTTTTGGTTTCTGCTATTTTTTTAAAAATGTTACTAACAGGTTTTTGAGCCCTTGCTAAATGAAGCAGAGGAATGATTGACCAAGATCTTCCTAACCAGCTCTTAGAAGAAGCCAATTAATAAACTCTCTAAATTCCAACTTTGTAAAAGTATTGCACTTGTCAAATCTTGGCTATTCCATACTTACTCAGTGGGATTGGGACATCTGGCTTTTATCCAGAGAATTGCAAGTTCATGTGATGCAGGGGTTTTTTAGTTTGCTTCTTACAGCATCCTTTGACATGAAGCTAGCTGGGCGATTTGGGGTCAATCATTCACTCTCAGTCCTAGGAAGGAGGGAAGGGCACATCAAAAATCTTGCCAAGAAAACTGCAGGGACTTGTCCAGGCAGTCACCAGGAATCAAGATTGACTCAAAGGAACCAAAATAATTAAATACAATTAAAGTACAGTTGATTTAACCATATAGTTGCATTCTGGCTCACATAATATGTGGGAAAAGTAAGAATATGCAACAATGGGTACTAATAACAAGGAAGCAATTTTTGACACATCAGGAAGAATTTCCTAATGTTAAAAGCTGTCCAACACAGGAAGATGGCCTTCAGGCATTGAAATCAAAACAGGATCGCCATCTGTTGGGGGCACTGTAGTCATAGATTCCTGCTCTGGACAGAAGGTTGAACTAGATTATCTCCACAATCCTTTCCAATCCATACATTCTTCCAGACATCAAGCTAGATCTCATTCTGGTGATGTTCAAGAAGCTATTAAAGACCTGGCTATTCTCTCAGGAGCAAAGTGAAGATTGAGCCCCTATTGGTTATAGGTTGTTGTTAGGACCATTTGTGATTCTTTTTTGTGTTTCGTACTTTATTTTAAACTTTTAATTGTAAACCTCCCAAAGTAGTTTGTAATTGGGTGGGTAAATTCTACACATAAATATATAAATTCTTTGATTCTATAGTTATGTGAACTGAAGAAATTCCCCCCTCCCCCTCCATATTTGAAAAAGACACAGGGCATTTGACAAGGGGCTTGTGTGAAAGATCTATACACAACAACTGCTGGGCATTTCCCCCCACCCATCTCAAATGTCATTCAAATGTGGGGTGACAGTCAACTGGGACTGAACTGGATATTCTGAATCCTTAGTCATAAGACCAGCTGGCACTATTTAAAACCAAGAAGCACTATGAATAGAAACTATACGTAGCTTAATCTATACTAAAAGAAGTGTAGGTTAAAAGTGTGGTAACTAAAGGATCACCTTCAGAAAGATCATGCAGCTAAGGAAAGTTCTTTTCGAGAAGCCTGGATGCATTTGGTTTATTTAATATAACGGGCATGGGATAATAGAAACTAAACTCCAATTAGTAAGTAAAATACTGAAAGGGAGGCTTTGCAGTAGGGTTCGGAGACAGGGCTGGAAATTCAATTAAGGAAAAAGGTTGAGATAACTAGGAAAATAGGTCACCCTGCTAGTGATTGAAATAAAGTCATGACATGGTTCTTCCAAGCTCTTGAGATTTCTGTCCTCTCTATAATGAGTTTAATATGAAAGGTTGGGAGGGTTAAGGGTCACAGGTTTGCAAATGATTGTCAAAAACTTAGATTAAAAAGATACTTGATTTAAGGGAAATCAAAGGAAAACTTTCTTCGGTGTGGGTTAACAGAGTGCCAAGCTCTTCAATTCATATAAAACCTTCATTTATTCATTCTCATTTTTTTTAAAAAAAGCTAGAAAATACACTCCTACAGAATGGTTTGCACACTCATGCATATACGTGTGCACCCACTTCTTTGTAAAAGATTAATGCAAAAAGGTAGAGCTTAAGATTAATCTAAAACAAGGCTATTTGTTGGTGAAATCAGACGCTTGAAGAACACCAATGACACAACTTGAGCTATTCTCCCTTTTGAAAATAAAACAGACCTAGAACACCACCTCATGGGGAAAATCCATCTTCGTGGTAGTTGAAAATGTCTTGATGGCACATAATCAATTAAAACACTTCCAGCTTCCATAGTGCTAATTGAAAAAAGAACATAAGGGTATTATCTATGAAGAAGCCATTTTGGGGCCCAAGAAGTGAACAAATATCAAAGCAAATAACTTGTGCCTGAGCAGGAGGATAACCCAACATCTGCTGAGACATCATTCAATGCCTGAAAAAGAATATCAGAGCTTTTAATGAACTAACAGCAATTCTCTATTGCTAGTATTCTATTCTATTCTACAGTATTCTATTCTGTTCTGTTCTGTTCTGTTCTGTTCTATTCTAGGGCTTTTCAACCAGTGGTACAGGTATCACCTGTGGTACATTGGCACCTGGCAGGTGGTATGCGACCATCTTAGAAAAGTAGTAGCGGGGGAGGGGAATGAGCTGAACCGGTGGTAGCACCGCACAAGCCTGAGCGAGAGATGGCTGGAGCTACAGGGCTGTCAGGGCTCAGTGGAAGCACCAGGATCAGCGTCAGGCTCCAGCCCACCCACCACCCCACCCCCACTGCCAATCCTCAACAGAAATGCTCACAACAATGAAAACCTCAGACAGGAGGAAGAGCGCTACTGGGTGGGCAGGCAGGTGTCTTGCTTGGCTTGGGGGACACTTTTTCAGTGCCATTGTAACTTCGAACAGTCACTAAGTGAACTTTTGTAAGTCGAGAACTTGTACTTCATCACTTCTTTCCTTTTTTTTGTCATCAAGTTTTTGACACCTTGCTAGGCGACTGGTGGTACTCGGATGTTGCCATATCCTAAAAGTGGTACAATGGGTGAAAAAGTTGAAAAGCCCTGTTCTATTCTATTGTTACAACATTCTTACTTGCAGTGGGTTCTCTGGAGCTAACAAGCCTCATACCAAGCCAATTTATATTTTCATTTATTTATTTATATGTATGTACGGTATGTATGTATGGAAAAAAATCTATTCTGTTCTGTTCTGTTCTGTTCTGTTCTGTTCTATTCTATTCCACTCCATTCCTGGGGCCAAACCTTATCTCAGAATTTAATTTACACCTAATAGACCCTTTTGAGGACAAAATGGGGGGGCAAGATCATGGGAACTATTTTCTCCACACCAAAAGTACAAATACAAAGATGAAACAATCGCTAAATTGAAAAATAGTGATTTTCATAAGGCCAGTCGGTTTCACATCTGAACATAGGTTTAAAGTCTGATCTCCACAATTCCAGTTGCCCATCACATCTGCTTTCATGAGCCAAGCGTATCAATCAACTACAGAATTCATAGAAGGAGTTGGAACATTTTGGGAGATACTCCTGTTTTGCTATTGCTCTTTCTTCCTCCATAAAGAACCAATTCCTTCCCTGCCCTACCATGTTATCATTTCACACCATGTTCTCACCCTTTCATTTGACTATCAGCACAGACCTTGAGAGAAGCCTCTCTTGCACACCCTGCCAGGGGAACAGCTGCCTCATCACTCGTAACTCACAGCATTTTAAACAAGTAACTTGTGTTTTACCGTGTCATTTAAAATGTCACATCCTTAAACATAATCCAAGTGATTAGCAACCTTACTCTTGTTCTTTTAAACTTTATTAGAAGAAATATTCCATTTTACACAATAAACCAGAGCCTAATGAATGCAGAACGGAACTCCCTTAATTGGACTTTATGTTGCATATAAAACTAGGTGGGATCATCACGAATTCTTTAAAATAATAATGTAAGTAGATTCTTGGCACATAAAAATAACATATTTATTATGAGGCTGCAATTATTCTACAGAATTTGCAATGTATTATCATATTTGAGCCGAGGGAGCAAGCAAAACCTCTGAACGTCCATAGAGAACATAATTTCCTATGAGTCAACCCATGAATAAATTGTCTTTACTCATTTGAGTGGGCTGTCATTGGTCAAAAAACTCTAGCAAAATGTTCAAAGTACTAGATTAGTCTTCCTCAGCTTTGGCAACTTTAAGATGTGTGGACTTCAACTCCCAGAATTCCATAGTCAAGACGCTGGCTGAGGGGATTCTGGAGGTGAAGTCCAGGATTCTTAAAATTAACAAGGTTGGGAAACACCACCTGAGATGCATCTTTCCAACCCTCCTCCCTCTGTTTGTCCCTTAAATATATCAGATCACAATCTGATCTGATCACAAAGATCCTGAACTGTCCAGGAAAGTATCCCCTGAGGTTGGGTGTGGCTGTGTTAGACAGAGTTTTTCAGTGAAATCAATGGGAGAGAAGCTCCATGTGAACATGCTAGAACTATGAATATGGCCTCTGAAGAAGTTTTAAAAGGAACATGAATAAGAGCCTCATCAGGATTTTTTCTCCGAGCTGCATATTCCGCATAAGGTTTAAAGATGGAACATCATCTTCTTATAGCCCCTTAATAAACTATTTATAAATTGCCTGCCCTCTATTTTTTTTAAAGCCAATTCCGGGTCCTCTTTCAAATGGTAGGCAACCTGTTGTCCAGTCACATAATGAGTGAAACTAATGAATAAATGCAAAATGGAAAATGAGTTCGTAGTTGCAAACCAACACAGCAGGTATAAAAACAAAGCTGAAGCGCAAAGACGCATTGGGGCAAGGAACAGAAAGAGTAACAAAACAAGGAGAGGAAGGCTATGCTTCCCTTATTCATTGGTTGTGGGTCTTAACTACCCCCTATCGAGAAAGGCCTTGTCACTGCTTGTACAGCCCTCTCGGTGGGCAGGAGTACCATAGGCATAAATTTAGCAATCTTTCTTTCTCTTCCGATTGGAGGGGTGAAGCCAGACTGAGATAGCTTCTTTATTCCAAATTGCTGGCTATTTCTAAAATAACTATGGTTGTAGCTACTGAAAGAAAACTTGCAGGGAAAATAAAGCAACTCTGTAATGAGCTGGGATATAAATATTTTAAAAAGCCATTTACTTTTGCATCTATTTTCCTTCAAGACATTCAAGGCTGGCTCTGCAGCCCTGTTGCATTTAATCCACGGAACTAACCATTAAAATGGGCTAAGCTAAGTGAGCTTGCTCACAATCACTCAGAGAAGTTTAGGACTGAAGGGGTATATAAACCCCTTTCCTCTACCCCCTTATACCCCTGGCAAAGCAAACAGGCTCTCAAATCCTAAATGATTTAAATACCAGTTAAATTTATCTTTAGGAAAATGTTTCATTCCCCTAAGATTTGGATAACTTCTAATAATTATCTGGATTTTTGCAGCCCAGATCCAGATAACACTATATACCTTTTAATAATATGCTACTAGCCATTTATTATAAAAAACAATAATGGATAGGATTCACCGAGATATGCTTCTATTAGTAGAAGATATTTCCCCAAATTCAAGACTAGTTTCTGAAGACCTGCTTAGAAGAGAAAGTCCGTTCTAACAAATGTACTTACCTGTGTGGTATTTTTATGTGTTTGCTTCAGATTATGGAACAATAACTATATTAAACAAAATACAGTAGCAATTATAAAAAAATAAATGAAATCCATTTCAAGAAAGTCTCTAGCATAGTATTTATTTCAGGAAAAAAGGGAATGTCTTACCCAAATATTTTTGAGCTCTTTCAAAAGTGAAAAAGAAGTGGAAGTGGAAAGTTTTTGTCCTGATAACGTCTAGCTCTGTTCTTAATATTTAGAGGATTCTTGAGGAAGTGGTGTGTAATACCTAAGAAACAAAGGGTCGATCTTTGCGCATTTAACTAGTGTTGCCAAAATGTCCCTTTAGGACTTGGAAATGATTTATATATATATTTTATTAATATTGTTGTTTTTAGTTGCGAAGTTGTGTCTGACCCATCACAACCCCATGGACAATGTTCCTCCAGGCCTTCCTGTCGTCTACCATCTTCTGGAGTCCATTTAAGCTCACGCCTACTGCTTCAGTGACTCCATCCAGCCACCTCATTCTCTGTCGTCCCCTTCTTCTATTGCTCTCAATCTTTCCCAGCATTAGGCTCTTCTTCCTTCTCATTAGGTGGCCAAAGTATTTGAGTTTCCACTTCAGGATGTGGCCTTCTAAAGAGCAGCCAGGGTTGATCTCCTCTAGGACTGACCGGTTTGATCGCCTTGCAGTCCATGGGACTCGCAGGAGTCTTCTCCAGCACCATAGTTCAAAGGCCTCAATTCTTTGGTGCTCAGCAAATTTAATAACATTTGTTTTAATAACATTTAATAACATTTTGTTTTGAGCCTAGATCTCAGAAAAATAAGTATGAATTTGGTTTCTGTGAAATTTTTGATACAAAACAAAACCTTATGTCCATATCATTTTGCTTTATTCTCTGATGGAATTGGGTGACCACTGTGGGAGTAGCGCAGTGGTGAGATTCAGCTAGTTCACACAGGTTCAGCAGAACTGGTAGCTAATTTTTTGTTTCCCAGGCCCAGAATGGACTTCCGGAAGTGGCATCCACACAGAGAACCGGTTCTTCACATATTTGAATCCTACCATTGGAATAGCTTCCTCCTATGTGGAAGTCAAACCTGCAAATTCTACACTAAATAGACATTTCTGGAAGTAAAGGAAAAAGGTTCATCTTATCCCTTCCAATTGGCTGGAAGATAATGTCTATATAATCTGTGAATGCTACAGTAATGCCTATGACAAGAAATCTGCTAATGAAAAGAAAGGAAACAGAGAGCCAGTTTGGTCTAGTGGTTAAGGTACCGGCCTAAAAAGCAAGAACTCATGAGTTCAAATTCCACCTTAGCCATGAAAACCAGTCACTCTTTCTCATCTTACAGGATTGTCATTGTTGTTGTGGGAAAAATAGGAGGAGCAAGGTCTGTTTGGATATGTTCACTTGAGTTATTTATAAACATAATAGAGGTGGTTTATATATAAATAAGCAGATAGATAGATAGATGACCCTTATTGTCATTTTTTACTGTGGGCACAATGGCACACATTAAAAATGAAATTTAGTTGCTTGCTCTCAAAGTGTACACATACATAACACACGTTTAAACATAGTATGTACAACATATGTATAGACCTACACCTTTACATATAAGTAACATATAAATAAATAAAATTAGTCTGTGCTGGGACAGATAAAAGATGGTTGGTAAGCATGTTGGAGGGGAGAGGGGTCATAAGAGATGAGAGTTTAATCTTGTATATCCAAAATCTCTTCTGGCTTTCCTGAGGGCTATCGGTTCCTCTGCCCAATTTTCCTCTTTCCATCTTTGGACAGATGCTCATTACACAATCTGGCAAAGGGTATCTCAGATTTGGTTTCTCCTTCTGGACCTGCTACTCTTTCTCAGCTCTTGGAGGAGAAGACCCAAATTGTGGTATGACCTTGGCCCCAGGCACATCCTTCCAGAACCTATAGAATCGCATGCTACATTTTTTACTTTAAAACCTCTTATTTCTGACACAGGTCTTGGCTTGCAGTCAAGCAACCTTGTAAGATGGGATGGTGATTCTCTCTCTCTCTCACACACACACACACACACACACACCTTTAGCGATCCTAAAGCAAAAGTTTGGTTTGCTGGTTTTGCTATAGATGTGGACATACAAAAAGTTGGACCTGTGTATTTAGCGAGCCTATCAAATAACTAAAATATAAGGTATAGGAATTCAGATTCCATTAAATAAATTAACATATACAAAATAAGCCAGGCTATTCAGGTTGGAAAGTCATGATTTAAAAATATATAAACACCTTAAATCCCATCAGATCAAGAGTCTGGGAGATTAATGTTGAACAACCAGTTTGTAAGGCAATATAAATAAATTTATTTAAAATCCATGTTTTTATAACAATGCCGGGGCTGACATTTGAATGAATAAATCGAACAATCACTTTTTTGCCTTTGCAATTTCTCTACTGGCATTTTTCAAATGAATATTAAAAGCAAAGATTACTGTAAGACTTGGTGACAAAGAAGTTACAGCTGAAGAGACTGCTAAAGTACAGAAACAACATTATGGATTTTAAGATTTCTCCTTGTGAACACTTGCAGTGACATTTGCACTGAATCTTGTTTAAAAAAATGCACTGAAAATGCACCAAACCATAAGTAGGTTTCATTCTTTGCATTTTATTGATATTGCCATTGTGAGACAAGTGAAACAGTTCTGAAATAGATTTGGCCTGAAGTATTACTTAGGTATTAATTCAATTCAGATACAGATAATCTTCAGCTTACAACTATTCATTTACCGATCATTCAGAGTTATAACAGCACTGAAAAAAGTGACCTACAACCAATCCTTGCGCTTAACCACCATTGCCAATCCCCACTGTTATATGATAAAAAAAAATTGAGCATTTGGTAACTGGAGTGCAGTTATGATGGCTGCAGTGAACCCGGGTCACATGATCACCATTTGTGACTTTCCCAGCCAGCTTTCAACAAGGAACGTAAACGGGGGAAGCCAGATTCATTTAATGACTATGTGATTCACTTAACTGCAGGGTTGCAGTTGTTGCTTTTCATGTGAATGCCTACCATATAGTTTGCAAAAGTGCATATACCCTAATGCGTCCAAATATATGGTACAGCAATTCTCATTATACCTAACCAAGGACAAATGGTGATCTAATACATCGGGAGCATGCCAAGATGAGAGAGGCTATGAGATAACCATCACTAATACCCAACTTTTTCTAAATTCAATAGACATGAACAATAAAGGATGTTACTCAAAGGAGTTCAATATGGGTGGGGGGGAGAGAGACTTTATGGTGACTTTATGGTGAGATGGCATAAATTACTTCAGCTTTGTGTCCAGCATAATTTTGTTTACCTGAAAATATAAATAAATAAACATTGGCCTTTGAACATCAAAGGAGAAAGGATCAAAACATCCTTTTAATACAGATACTAGACCCATACTATGATTTTTTAAAAAAATCATTGCTCCATGAAGTGCCCAGTATAAAACACAGTACGAGTTATAGACCTTCTCAACCAGACAAAAGGTAAGAATGTCAGCTATACTCACATCAAAATGAAAATTGGATTCAGAGTTGAATGACACAATTACCAAAACTACATGAAAGAACTCTGCTGTGCTGGATGGTAGCACAACAGGTCAAATGATTGCTCCCCAGTTGAAGAAAAACTCCCCAACTTCAGAAAACTGTTGTGCTGGGTATAACTGTCGCTTAGATAATAGTGGAACTTGTATTATTTTAACTATTAATTTCTATCCTTCCTTTCTTAAGAGCATAAACTGGAATATGAAGTAGCCCTACCTCTGTTTTTACCCCAAACAAGACCATCCTGGATTAATTTGGACTGGCAGATACTGCAGGGTGCTGGCCTTACATATTTCTAGTGAAAGAAAACTTCACTCCCTCTATACAGTGTGTTGCATAGCTAAACTGCTCAACTTCTAAGCTTCCATAAAAGTCCTAGCCCATTGTATCAACTTCTGGATAAGGACTGTTGAGTGAGGGTACATTGAACATGAAATTACCCATCTCCTTACTGAAAATGAGAAGGTTTTTAATATGCTTTAGCTGAATGCACCTCACAGATTGGCTTTATTCACAAAGAACTGGGGGCAGGGCATAGGATATATAGTTCCATTTGCACACTTCACACATAAAGGCCAAAACGAAAGTACTGTTTGCAGAGGCGTCTGAAATTAATATGTTGAGAATGAATGCCTAAAGGAAAATAATTGTCTATAGGGAATTCCTTCCCAAGCTTTGAATACTCACCGTGTAAGCATCAGGAGTGGGACTATATTAGCCATGTGACATTGATGGCATGGTTACAATACAACTTCTATTCTATTTTTCCACTCATCGACCGTCTTCATGGGTGTCAAATGGAAATAAAATTATTTCTTCAATCAATAATCAGAACATGTGTATGAAATGTAACAGAAGCATTTTTATTTACTTTTTGAACTAAGCAATCATTGGCAAGTGATCTAACTATTTAATGATGCCCAGTTTGCTGTGATAAAAGAAGGGGAAGCATATGTTTCTGCTTCAACCTATCAAGTACCCTTCTGCTTGTGGCTTTGAGAGATGAAGCTTGTGAAGGATAGGAACAGTTGTATTCAATGGAAGCAAATGTACTGCTGTTTTTGAGAAGGTAACAATTTTGTCTGATAACCATTTGATCAATAATAATAATAATAATAATAATAATAATAATAATAATAATAATAATAATAATAATAATAATAATAATAATAAAGTTGGAAAGTGTTATGTATGGGCGTTTTAGCAACTGCTCGACAATTACCACCAGGTGGTGCTGTACCATTACCGTATTGGCTGGTTAGCTTTCAGCGGGAGATTCAGATGAATGGATTGGCCAAGAGTGTACCTGGCAAGGTATATAAGGGGTACAGGTAACCCCCTTTGTTCAGTTCTGTGCTACCCACAATAAAGAGCTGATGCTGTACTCTTCTGCCTGCTGTCTGCCATGCGGTCCAGAACTCACTACACAATAGTGGCAACGAGGATGAGATGCTGCTTCACTCAGAGCTGAAATCACTAGCTGAAGTCACTTGGGAAAGGAGGAGAAGAGTATCTCTCTCTGATTCCCTTCTATCGAAGCAGCATCCACAGGACCGGACACAGCATGGCAAAACTTGGTCAGATCCGTGAATTCGACGTCAGCCATCCCGAACGCTGGGAATCGCATCTGGGCCAGGTCGAGGGATACCTGCTGGTCAACCAGATCATGGACGACCATTTAAAAGCGGCAGCCCTGCTGTGCGACAGTGGGCCAGCCATTTACGATATAGCCGTAGGGTTGTGCTCACCAGCAGCAATCAGAACTGTTTCCTACAGCGATCTCACAGCCAAACTAAACAAGCATTTCATGACGCTGAGGTCCAAAATGTTCTGGCGTTTCAGGTTTGTTCACTGGATCCAGTTATCAGGTGAATTGATGGCCAACTTTATAGTGGCCGTGTGACAAGCTGCCCGTCTCTGTAAGTTCCCCGATTTAGAAGAGCGGCTTCACGACCGGATCATTTTTGGTCTAAGCGAGAAGCAGCTGCGACAGAAATTGCTCGCGAAGCCGACAATGAGTCTCCAAGAGGTGCTGGACGAGGTCCTGGCACACGAGGTGGCCAGCGACTCAGGCCAGACCACTCACTGACCCAACAGCAGCTCTGGGGAATCAGTCCACCATGAGAGCGCTGCGTAAGGCGGAGCTGACGAAGATGAAGCAGCTGAAATAGACGCGGTACACCGGAAGCCGGACAATCGACAAAACCAACAGCAGGGAGACCAGGAGGCCCATCGGAGGCCAACGCCATCACAGTTTCGGCGCCGAAACTGCCTCTGGAGGAGGAGCGACCAGCCCTAAGTGTGCTGGCTGTGGAGGAAACCATGCAAGGGCGGGCTGCAGATTTCGCTCAGCTAAGTGCCAGGTCTATGGAAAAACAGGCCACATTGCAGTGGTCTGTCGGAGTCGTTCCCGGGATGAGGATGCATTGCCGAAAGGTACTGGAAAACCCCTAGTCACTGCCTCAAATTTCTTCGTGCGTCTGAGAGCTGTATCCCACGCTGGAGTCCACCGGTTGTTCACCCCCAAAATTAAATTAGAGGTCCATCTGCAAGGTGTGCCTTGCAAGATGGAGCTCGACTCTGGGTCCGCCGTCTCTATAACTTCTTATGAGATGTTTAAACTAGTGTGCGGCCGGAGCAAGCAGTGGGCACAGTTAAGACCAACCAGCCTTAAATAAGTACTCTGTGAACCAGGCCCTCAACCCGCACGCTTACCCAGTTCCAACGGTCAGCCACATCCTCGCCTCTCTCCAGGGTGGCGCCATCTTTGCGAAGCTGGATCTCACGCAGGCGTACCAGCAGCTCCCAGTTACCAGGGAGACGGCAGACACCCAAACCATAGTAATGCACAGAGGAGCTTTCAGAGTTAACTGTTTGCAGTTCGGTGTCTCTGTAGCTCCAGGAATTTTTCAGGAGGTGATGGAGAAGACTCTGAAGGGCATTCCGGGAGTGTGCCCTTACTTTGATGATGTCCTCATCGCTGGAAGCTCTGAGGAGGTATTGGCTGAGAGACTGCAGGCTGTTTTAAGCAGATTCCGCTCTGCAGGGCTCAAACTCAAAAAAGACAAGTGCAGCATTGGGGAGACATCCACAGAATTCCTAGGGTTCAGGATTGATGCCAGGGGAATCCACCCTGCAGAATCCAAGGTAAGGGCAATAAAAATGGCTCCTACCCCCCAAAACAAGGGGGAACTGCAAGCATTCTTGGGGCTCCTTAATTTTTACCACTCATTCCTCCCACACAAAGCAGCCATAGCAGAGCCTCTGCACAGGCTCCTAGACAAGAAGGCTGCATGGAACTGGACCAAGGTACACGACAAGAATTTTAAAAACCTTAAGGAACTGTTATCCAGTAATTCCTCTGTCACCCACTTCATAGAGTCAAAGCCCATCTGCATCGCTTGTGATGCATCTCCCTATGGAGTGGGTGCAGTATTGAGCCATTTAGAGGAGAATGGGGAACAGGTGCCCATTGCATACTACTCCCGCACATTGTCTGGGGCAGAAAGGAATTACGCCCAGATTGACAAAGAAGCCCTGGCTATAGTGGCTGGGGTCAAAAAATTCCATGATTACCTCTATGGCAGGAATTTCACCATATTCACGGATCATAAGCCTTTATTGGGGTTGTTCACAACAGACAAAGAAACCCCTCAAATTCTGTCGCCTAGGATGCTCAGATGGTCCATATTCCTATCTGCATAGACTTACAAACTGGTTCACAAACCAGGTAAAGAGATGGGCCATGCAGACGGGTTAAGCAGGTTGCCCTTAGCAAATTCAGACCCTGATCCGGCACCTGCAGCCCAAATTCTGACCATCCAGGACCTACCCGAGTGCCCCTTACAGGCAAAAGACATAGCTGCTGAAACAGCAGCAGACAGAATTCTGACTAGAGTTCAGTCTTGGGTGGTCACAGCGTGGCAAGAAAAGAGTCCAGGCCCGGAATTCCAGCCTTACTTTAATAGAAGACACGAACTGTCTGCTCACAAGGGTTGACTTTTATGGGGAAGTAGAGTCATTATTCCCAAGACACTGAGAAACAAGGTCATTTTATCTCTACACGAAGGACACCCGAGTATAGTCAGGATGAAAGCATTAGCTAGGAGCTACCTGTGGTGACCAGGGTTAGATAAGGCCATAGTGGAACAAGTTAATAGTTGCTATGACTGCCAAAGGTCCAGACCAGAGATGCCCCATGCACCTGTACACAAATGGGAGGCTACACACACACCCTGGTCCAGAGTCCACATTGATTACGCTGGTCCTTTCCAAGGCCAGCTGTTCCTATGGTGGTAGACAGTCATTCCAAATGGCTGGAGGTGATAACAGTCAATAGCATGACTACGGCCAAAACTATCCAAGTGCTCAGGGGGCTCTTTGCCACACATGGCCTCCCTGATGTATTGGTCTCAGATAATGGGCCTCAATTCACCTCTGCTGAATTCCAGGCATTCACCAGAGCCAACTTGATTAGGCATGTCACAACTGTGCCCTTCCACCCGTCGACCAACGGATTAGCAGAACGCATGGTACGAACAACCAAAGACGCATTGAGGCACATCATCAGTGGCGACTGGCATCAAAGGTTGGCACAATTCCTCTTAGCTCAACACACCACACCTTGCACGGCCACGGGAAAGAGCCCAGCGGAACTTCATTGGGGCCGGCGCCTCATCACCAAATTGGACAGGCTACACCCCGACAGAGTGGTGGCAGAAACTGAGCAACCCAAGCCCTCTAGAATACTTCTCACCAATGACCTGGTTTGGGCACAGAACTATGGGCCAGGACATGCATGGATTCTGGGGGTAGTGGTTGACAGGACTGGCCCTCTGTCCTACATTGTAGCGGTGGAGGGGGATCATCAGATCAGACGACATATAGATCAAATCAGGAAGCGGGTTCCTGAAAGGTCACAGATTGATCAATCCCAACAACCATCAGCAACAGGACGGGAAGAGAGCCGGTCCTTACAACAACAGGCCCTGGACTATCAGGACAGCTTAGCTGCAAGGACGGACCCTGGATTGGGTCAACCAGGAATTCTGAGCCAGGACTCTACCACTGACTCTGCTGTCCCGGTTGAAGAGCAAACTCTGAGGTGGTCTTCCAGAGCTCACAGGTCACCTGCTTATCTTGCAGACTATGTTCAATCTTGACGGCGGGGGACAGGCCTAGAGTCAAGTCATGGTTTGCCATTAACCATTGTAACTGTAGGAAAATAGTATGCATGATGTTTTGTATTAGATACATTGTTTGTGTTGCCATTAACCATTGTAACTGTAGGGAAATAGTTTGCATGATATTTGTATTAGATATATTGTTTGTTCTTTTAAGGGGGAAGGGGTGTTATGTATGGGGGGTTTAGCAACAGCTCGACAATTACCACCAGGTGGTACTGTACTGTTACCGTATTGGCTGGTTAGCTTTTGGCGGGAGATTCGGATGAATGGATTGGCCAGAGTGTACCTGGCAAGGGAGCACCTGCTGCCAGCATCAGCTTCCCATCATCCTGTGCGCGCCCACAGGGAGGGCCTCCTTAGGGTTCCGCCGGTTAGAGATTGCCGGCGGGTGATTCCCAGGAGGAGGGTGTTCTCTGTGAGTGTGCCCGCCCTTTGGAACAAACTCCCGATGGAGCTTCGGACTGCCCCCGACCTTCGCTTGTTTCGCCGGGACTTAAAAACCTGGTTGTTTGAATTGTCTGGCCTGGACTGAGGGATTTTAAATTATATTTTAAATTATATTAATTAAATTAAATTAAATCAAATTAAATTAATTTTAATTTTTAATTTTTAATGTTATCTTAATTGTGGGCTGATTAATTTAATTTTATTTTATTCTCTCTTTTGTATTGTTTTTAACTTGCCCTGTGAACCGCCCTGAGTCCTTCAGGAATAGGGCGGTATATAAATTCAACTAATAATAAATAAATAAATAAATAAATAAATAAATAAATAAATAAATAAATAAATAAATAAATAAATAAATAAAAGGGGTACAGGTAACCCCCTTTGTTCAGTTCTGTGCTACCCACAATAAAGAGCTGATGCTGTACTCTTCTACCTGCTGTCTGCCATGCGGTCCAGAACTCACTACACAATAGAAAGGACCTTGGAGGTCATCTAGTCCAACCCTATGCTCATCCTAGATGCATATTTTTCTGACATAATCTTCAGGAGAATATTCTGATCAACAGTCAGCTTTGGAATAAAGCAGTGTGAATCCCTTTTTCTTAAATACTGTAATCATTTAACACCCGCTTTATAAAACCCTAGTAAGGCCATACCTGGTATGCTGCAGCCAATTTTGGTCACCACATCACAAAAAAGATGTTGAGAGTTTGGAAAAAATTCAGAGAAGAGCAACTAAGATGACCAAAGGCCTGGAGACTAAAACATACGAAGATCGGCTGCGGGACTTGGGTTTGGCTAGTCTAAAGAAAAGAAGAAATAGGGGAGACATGACACCAGTATTCCAGTATCTGAGGGGCTGCCTCAAGAAAGAGGGGGTCACGTTGTTAACCAGAGCACCAGAGGGAAGGACAAGAAACAATGGTTGGAAACTGGTCAAAGAGAGGAGCAACCTGGAATTAAGGCAAAACTTCCCGACAGTGAGGACAATCAACCAGTGGCATAGCTTGCCTCCAGAAATCGTGGGCGCTCTATCACTGGAGATTTTTAAGAAAAGACTAGACAATCACCTCTCTGAGATGGTATAGGTTCTCCTGCTTGAGCAGGGGGCTGGATTAGAAGACCTTCAAAGTACTTTCCAGCTCTATTCTATTCTATTTCCTTGCATAATTAGTGGAAAAAGAAATCTGGGTTAGAAATGGATTCCGAGATTTCCAATTTCTTTAGCTTGGTTGTGGTGCCATAGTTTCCACCAATCTCTTACAACATGTAAGTTGTAAATGCACTTTTTAAAACGTGACTAAAATCATATTTGCATACCCTTGCATACCTATATGGAATTTTACACTCATAGCATCATTTCCCAATTGATTCAATTAAGTGAGAGCAATAGATCTAGGTCACCTTGTGATCTTCATGGTTGGTTGGGGACTTACACAGAGAGATCCATAGTTGTAGACCAGAACCTTTATAATATATCACGTTGATGCAAAAGCAGGAGAACTGCATTGCTACATCAGATTGACTCCCTTACTCAAGAGCTCCATAAGGAAGTCATGTAAAGTCTTGATGAATCAATCTTCTTAAGGTCATGCTGTACTCTTTAGCATTTGGTAGAAATGTATTCCTTTAGACTTGGCTGATCCCTATTTGTAGACTTTTGTAGACTTTAAGTTTGCATTCGATTTAATCCCCAGGATAAATTGTGGTGAGAACTTAATGATGGTTGATAAATGTCTGCTCCTACTCCTATATTTAAAATATATGGGGACCCAAGAATGAAAGTGAGATGTAATACTTAAGGACATTTAACTAAAGAAACACCAAGAGTGTAAAGGGTAAGACAATCTTCTATTTGCTAGCTCCAGCACTGTTTAATTCTTAAATACATCCACTGGTGCCCAGCTTAAGCAGCCTAAATTTCCATCCTCCTAAACATATTCACTCTCTTTTATATGTTGACAACATGATGGCTCCTTTAGGTCTTAAAAGAGCTTTGCGTGCTCTTTTATTTCATTGTAATAACAAGGACTTCATTACAAACTATTCTAAGATCCTTGTAGTTTCCAAATATCCCAAGCTATGGAAGTGGCAAATAGAAGGGCATATCATCAAACAAGTTAAGACTTTTAAATATTTAGGAGTGGTTTTTGTTTTTTGTTTTCCTCAAGGCTTTGGAGCCTGAAATACACATTGGTACTATGTATCTCAAAGAGCACAGAGATCAGCCTCAGCTGTACAATACAAGCTTTCTATTTTGATCAAGACACAGAGCTCATTTCAGCTGCTGTTGTAATGTATAGCTAAAGCTATTGCTCATTTATTAGGGCTCTGTAGCAAATTGACAATATTAATGAAAGTTCTTCATTTCTTGCGCAATATTTTCCAGGTCTTTCTCTGTGTCCCAAGTAAGGTGCTTCAGCAAGAAGTAGGAATCACTAGAGATTTATTTATTTATTTATTTATTTATTTATTTATTTATTTATTTATTTATTTATTTATTTATTTATTTAATTTCTATACCGCCCTTCTCCCGAAGGACTCAGGGCGGTGCACAGGGCAATAAAAATACAATAAAAATACAATATACAAAAGTTAAAAATAAGATTAAATAGAACTAGCCCATTACAATAAATAATTAAAAATTACTAATTAAAATACCCCAAACCCATTAGACCAGGCCGGCTTGTTCAAATAGGTAAGTTTTCAGATCACGGCGGAAAGAGCGAATGTCAGGAGCCATCTGGAGCTCAACCGGTAATTGATTCCAAAGGGCTGGCGCGCCCACAGAGAATGCTCTCCCCCTGGGGGCCGCCAGCCAGCACTCTCTGACCGGCGGCACCCTGAGGAGGCCCTCTCCGTGGGAGCGCACAGGACGAAGGGAAGTTGACGCCGGCAGCAGGTGCTCCCGTAAGTAATCCGGACCCATGCCATTTAGGGCTTTATAGGTAATCACCAGCACCTTGAATCTCACCCGGAGGGCAACTGGAAGCCAATGCAGCTCACGGAGTAGAGGAATGAAGCTGACCTTTGAATTATTATCTTTCATTTTGGGTCAAAATTATTACATAGCTTGGCTGACTTGACCCCTTTAATTATAGGACATTATTTTGATTCCTTCTGAAAAAAAAACAACAAAAATCAGTTTCTAATATTTTAAGTCAGTCAGTTACCTGAACAAAATCACTGTTTTGGAATTTAGAATAGCCTCATCCTGGCCCACTGAAATGCTCTTCCCACAGAAGCATTGAAAATAAAATATAGCGACACCCTCCATCCACACCTTTGTGAAATGATGGTGTCCCTGCGATGCAAGCATGATAGAAATTCACTGCTGGTTCTAAAGGGAGACTCATTTGCAGAAGTTTCCTTCTTTTTAAACTTCCAAGGCAGAATAAGTTGGAAGGGACCTTGGAGGTCTTCTAGTCCAACTCCCTGCTCATGCAGGAAACCCTATACCGTTTCAGACAAATTGTTGACCAATCTCTTTTTGAAAACTTCCAGTGTTAGAGCATCCACATCTTCTGGAGGCAAGTAGTACCACTGATTAATTGTTCTCACTGTCAGCTTCTAGGTTGCTCCTCTCCTTGATTAGTTTCCATCCCTTGCTTCTTGTCCTGCCTTCAGGTGATTTGGAGAATAGCTTGACTCCATCTTCTTTGTGGCAGCCCCTGAGATATTGCAACACTGCTATCATGCCACCCCTCGTCCTTTTCTTTGTTAAACTAGACATACCCAATTCCAGCAACTGTTCCTTATATATTTTGGCCTCCAGTCCTGTGATTATCTTTGTTGCTCTTCTCTGTACTCTTTCTAGAATCTCAACATCTTTTTTACTTTGTGGCAACCAAAACTGGATGCAGTATTCCAAGTGTGGCCTTACCAAGGCCTTATAAAGTGGTATTTATACTTCACATGAATTCTGATAAATCTGAATTCTAAATAACGTATATAAAATAAGGCATTCTGACTTATTTTATGTACATTAATTATGGGATAGCAAAGGCAATTCTGTATCCTTAAGATTGCCAAGTTCTGTTTCACTGCATGTAAATTCAATCTCCTCATCACCTGCAATCGCTAACAATTAGGTTCTACACATTTTAAAAAGCGGTTCAGTTTGGTGAGCATCAGTGCATCTTTTGAAAATTAAATCCCCCAAATTATATTCCATGTGAAAGATGACTTCATATTGTCTGCCCTGGATGTTTCTTTTTTATATGTATACAAGTTTTATTGATTTTTAATATTTACATATACATGTATTTATGAAGCAATACAGTGGTTGGGTAGTCAAAATAACAAATAATGAGTGGTAAGTAGTTCAGGTTGCATCAACAAGGATTCCCTCTCTGATTCCATTAATTATCAGATAGTCAAAATAGTCAAATTAATATATTTCTAGTTGTAACCTAGTCAATTAACAAAATTTTCAATATATTTTCACTAATACATATTAATATCCTGTTTTTAAATTTAAATAGAATTGCTAGGTTGACAGAAGCTGGGACGAGTAACAGGTGCTCACTCTGTTATGTGGCACTCAGGATTCGACCCGCCAAACTGCCGACCTCCTGATCGACAAGCTCAGCGTCCTAACCCACTGAGCCACTGCGTCCCTATACTCTATCTTTAGGAATCCCAAAAAAGAAACAAGATCAGTTTTTTTAAAATCTAACTCTTGCCTTCCTTTTAGCATCTTTAAATTCTCAAATATATCTCCCTTTCTTCCTAAACCCCTTATTTGAATCCAGGCAGAGCATCCAAATGTCAGTTTTGCAAAGAAAATGACCCCTTTGTAACCACTTAAATTTTGCTTTAATAGTTCAGGTTTTGATGATTGATGTAATATAGTTGTCATTAAATCAAGCATGTCTTTTCCTTCTTCCAGTTCCATCTGGATTAGGTAGTGAGTAGTAGCTGGTGTGATGGTTGTCATTTGATTAGTTGCATTTTCACTAAGGTATATTTGAAGGCCTGTAGTGTCTTCACTCTTAATATTGCTTTCTTCAGGTGCTATTGCTTTTTGAGTTGTAAGTTTTGTAGTTGACGTTGAAATTTGGACTTTAAGATTCTCTGTAAATTGCATTTGTTGTTCTTTGAAATCTCCTGTTTTAGTGTTAGTTTCCACTTCTTCTATTTGCTCTTGGATTATTATTTCCTCATTTAAGGTCAGAATTTGATTTGGTGGCTTTAAGTTGTCAGATTTTTCTCACAATTTGGCTTTAATTTTCTCTGTTATTGCCAAAATCGTGTCCAGTATCAGTTTATAATCAAGTGGTGGGATATATTCATCCATCTTGTTGTTATTTACAGCTAAATCTTCCATGGAGGCTATTTTAATAATAGTCAAAGATTATCCACCTCCAAGAGTTGTTTTCAGTGCCAGGTGTTCCCACACTTATCTTTAAAAATAATGTCAAGGACAGCTCTGTTTTTCAGTCAGTTCTCATAACAGGAGAAAAAATCACTTGCTGTACCACGTTTTGCCACAAGATGTCATCAACAGCATATACAATGCAATGTAGAAATTATCTTTTTTTCCCCAAATTAATATAAAACTTTTGTAGCATTATTTTATTTTTGTTGTTGTTGTTGTTAGTTGCGAAGTCGTGTCCGACCCATCGCGACCCTATGGACAACGTTCCTCCAGGCCTTCCTGTCCTCCACCATCCTCCGGAGTCCATTCAAGCTCACACCCACTGCTTCAGTGACTCCATCCAGCCACCTCATTCTCTGTCGTCCCCTTCTTCTATTGCCCTCAATCTTTCCCAGCATTAGGCTCTTCTCCAGTGAGTCCTTCCTTCTCATTAGATGGCCAAAGTATTTGAGTTTTAGCTTCAGGATCTGGCCTTCTAAAGAGCAGTCAGGGTTGATCTCCTCTAGGACTGACCGGTTTGATCGCCTTGCAGTCCAAGGGACTCGCAGGAGTCTTCTCCAGCACCAGAGTTCAAAGGCTTCAATTCTTTGGCGTTCAGCCTTTCTTATGGTCCAGCTTTCACTGCCATACATTGCAACTGGGAAGACCATAGCCTTGACTATACGCACTTTTGTTGACAGGGTGATGTCTCTGCTTTTTAGTGTGCTGTCTAGATTTGCCATGGCTTTCCTCCCAAGGAGCAAGCGCCTTTTAATTTCTTGGCTACAGTCCCCATCTGCAGTGATCTTGGAGCCCAGGAAAATAAAATCTGTCACTACCTCCATTTCTTCCCCATCTATTTGCCAGGAATTGAGAGGGCCGGATGCCATGATCTTGGTTTTCTTAATGTTTAGTTTCAGCCCAAGTTTTGCACTCTCCTTGTTCACTCGCAACAAGAGGCTCTTTAGTTCCTCTTCACTTTCTGCCATTAGAGTGGTGTCATCTGCATATCTTAGGTTGTTGATGTTTCTTCCGGCAATCTTAATTCCAACTTTTGATTCATCTAGCCCTGCCTTTCTCATGATGTGCTCTGCATATAAATTAAATAGGCAAGGCGACAGTATACAGCCTTGCCGGACTCCTTTCCCAATTTTGAACCAATCAGTGGTTCCATGTCCAGTTCTCACTGTTGCTTCTTGGCCCACATATAGGTTTCTCAAGAGACAAATAAGATGGTCTGGTATGCCCATCTCTTTAAGGACTTGCCACAGTTTGTTATGATCCACACAATCAAAGGCTTTAGCATAGTCTATGAAGCAGAAGTAGATGTTTTTCTGGAACTCTCTAGCTTTCTCCATGATCCAGCGTATGTTAGCAATTTGGTCTCTAGTTCCTCTGCCTCTTCGAAATCCTGCCTGTACTTCTGGTAGTTCTCGATCCACATACTGCTGGAGTCTAGCTTGTAGAATTTTAAGCATAACTTTACTAGCATGAGAAATGAGTGCAATGGTGCGATAGTTTGAACATTCTTTGGCACTGCCTTTCTTTGGAATTGGAATGTAAACTGATCTTTTCCAATCCTGTGGCCACTGTTGAGTTTTCCAAATTTGCTGGCAAATTGAGTGTAGCACTTTTACTGCATCGTCTTTTAAGATTTTGAATAGCTCAGCTGGAATACTGTCACCTCCACTAGCTTTGTTGTTGCTCAGCTTTTCTAAGGCCCACTTCACTTCACATTCTAGGATGTCTGGCTCGAGGTCAGTGACCACCTCATTGTGATTGTCAGGGATGTTAAGCTCATTCCTGTATAGTTCTTCTGTGTAATTTTGCCACCTCTTCTTAATCTCTTCTGCCTCTGTTAGGTCCCTGCCATTTTGGTCCTTTATCATGCCCATTTTTGCATGAAACGTTCCTTTCATCTCTCCAATTTTCTTGAAAAGATCTCTGGTCCTCCCTATTCTATTGTTTTCTTCTATTTCTTTGCATTGTTCATTTAAGAAGGCATTCTTATCTCTTCTAGCTATTCTTTGGAATTCTGCATTTAATTGGGCATATCTTTCTTTTTCTCCCTTGCCTTTCGCTTCCCTCCTTTCCTCAGCTATTTGCAAAGCTTCCTCAGACAGCCATTTTGCTTTCGTGCATTTCTTTTTCTTTGGGATGGTTTTGGTTGCTACCTGTTGTACAATGTTGCGAACCTCTGTCCATAGTTCTTCAGGCACTCTGTCTATCAGATCTAATTCCTTAAATCTATTTGTCACCTCTACTGTATATTCAACAGGGATATGATTTAATTCATACCTGACTGGCCTAGCACTTTTCCCTACTTTCTTTAATTTAAGCCTAAACTTTGCAACAAGAAGCTCATGGTCTGAGCCACAGTCAGCTCCTGGTCTTGTTTTTACTGACTGTATAGAGCTTTTCCATCTTTGGCTGCAGAGCATATAGTCAATCTGATTTCTGTGTTGACCGTCTGGTGATGTCCATGTGTAAAGCCGTCTCTTGGGTTGTTGGAAAAGAGTGTTTGCTATGACCATCGTATTCTCTTGACAAAATTCTATCAGCCTGTGCCCTGCTTCATTTTGTACTCCAAGGCCAAACTTGCCTGTTATTCCAGTTATCTTTTGGCTTCCTACTTTAGCATTCCAATCTCCCATGACGATAAGGACATCGTTTTTGGGTGTTAGTTCTATAAGGTGCTGTAGGGCTTCATAGAACCGGTCAATTTCATCCTCTTCAGCACCGGTGGTTGGGGCATAGACTTGGACTACTGTGATATTGAATGGTTTGCCTTGGATTCGAACTGAAATCATTCTGTCATTTTGAGGATTGTATCCCAGTATTGCTTTTCCTATTTTTTTATTGACTATGAAGGCTACTCCATTTCTTCTGAGGGATTCTTGCCCGCAGTAGTATACCTGATGGTCATCTGAATTAAATTCACCCATTCCTGTCCATTTTAGTTCGCTGATACCTAAGATGTCGATGTTTAGTCTTGTCATCTCTTGTTTGACCACGTCCAGCTTTCCTTGATTCATGGACCTTACATTCCAGGTTCCTATGGAGAAAAAATCTTTACAGCATCGGACTTTCCTTTCACCACCAGACATATCCACAGCTGAGCGTCCTTTCGGCTTTGGCCCAGTCGCTTCATTCTTTCTGGCGCTACTAGTACTAGCCCTCTGCTCTTCCCCAGTAGCATATTGGACGCCTTCCGACCTGAGGGGCTCATCTTCCAGCGTCATATCGTTTTGCTTTTTGGTACTGTCCATAGGGTTTTCATGGCAAAGATACTGGAGTGGTTTGCCATTTCCTTCTCCAGTGGATCACGTTTTGTCAGAACTCTCTGCTATGACCTTTCCGTCTTGGGTGGCCCTGCACGGCATAGCTTATAGCTTCATTGAATTACGCAAGCCCCTTCGCCACGACAAGGCAGTAATCCATGAAGGGGATTATTTTATTTTATTTTTCTTTAATTCACAGCTTAGAGAGGAAATAGGTTAGTAGATCACCACCAAAAAATAGGAGCTTTTTAGTAAATACAAATAAAATTACTCAGTTCCTTTGCTGAATTACCTGATTTTCTTTAAGGCTTTAAGATTTGTTCCCAAAGTAAATATTCGCCATGTTCTCAAAAAGTGGGGAAAGAAATTTTCAGGAAAAATCCCACAGGAAAATAGTTAAGGGACTAAAAAAGGTAGAGTCTTACCCAGGTCCTCCAGATTGCTTCTTTGTGCTAGGTAGTGCTTTTGGCTTTCGGCAAAGAGAGGCTTAATGATCGGCCATCTTTATGGCCGGTCTCTTCTTCTTTGGGCCAAAAGAGTTGTCCCGGATTCAAGCAGAGGGCTGCCACCCTTCCGCATCACAGGGAAGGCTTCCTCACAGTAGTCGCCCCTCCAGGGAGATTTTTGACCCTTTTCAGGGTCCTCTAAAAGAGAAAGAATGGACGGCAGGAAGCGGACTGTTCCTATGTGTCCGGAAGCGCTGTGTGCGCAAACTGGAAGCCTGCCCTGGATGTTTCTGATGATCATATGAATTAAAATCCCTGAGTCCTTCCTACTATTATCTACCAGGCCAGAGGTGCACAACCTATTTTCAGCAAAGAACCACTCTTATACTTTCAAAGTCCTGCTCCAAAAAAAAATAGTCAATACAACAAGATGAAACCTAAGCTTGATTTCATTTTCATTGCAATTAGTTATGTTTACTCCCCATACATTTTATAATTTACATTCCTATTACACTACAGTAATAGGAAGCTACACATGGTAAGTTAACAATTTTTAGGCATTTCAGAGATCTGCTAAAATGATAGTTCTATACAGTCCCATGTCTCAACTGTGCACCAGTGTAATAGGTACCTAGGCAAAGGACAACATCTACAACCTTCACAGTTGTGAAGGCCACGAGATATTCAGAAACTGTGAATGATGGGGCAATCCAACTTATTTCCATCCATCTCTCTAGATAAAAGCAATAAAGACTTCTAAAGAAGTTAGATAGGAAATGGAGCAATTATCCCAACCAATTTAGAGGTTTAAACATGAAGTCCAATCAGAGCTGGCATTGACTTGCTACTTCCATTGGAATTTGACTTTAGCCTGTTCTTTTCCATTATGTTGTCCTGAATACCTTGTTCAATTTACCTCACACTGTTGACAAGAATCTCAGGTAATTTGTCAGCTAGCCACAAAGCCATTTTCCTTCTTTGTATACGAATGACAATCAAATCTATTTTTTAAGGCACTGCTTTTAGCACTCATTCCAGACAGAGTGGGGCATGCAAGTGATGTCAACTTCTTCTTTTACCACCCCAAAATAGCCCAGATTAGTTTTAGCTGAATGAGTTTAATGTAAATGCTGGGTGAGTGATTTGTAATGTTTATAAGGGGCGTTTCTATAGTCACTGACCTGCCTTCAGGTTCTCTATAACCCAAGCAAAGGAGAAATGTGCCAGCACTGAAATAGAGAATTTATTTCGTACCAGCAGAAGACCACCATACTGTCTTAGCTCAACCAACAGAGTTTAAAACTTTTTTAAAAGCTGTACAGAAACCATACTCACAACAGCAATATCAGGAACTGATTCTCTGACACTCGGTTCCAATAATGAAAAAAGAGATAACAGTTACAGACCTTGCTTTTTCCTCTAAGAATCCATCAGGGCCTTTTAGCTATTCTGGGGCCAACTACTGAGATCTTAATACCTGGGCTTGAGCCTTTGCTAATGCTTACCCTGAGCTGCCTTAATGTTTTATCTTTTCAGCTCTAAGCAGATCTTAGCCATTGTGCCTAGCCACTAAGGCTAGTTTTCTCATAAGATTCCCCAAAAGACAATGCTGGAGATTAAAATGATGGCATGTCTCCAGATCAGGTGTTATTTTGGAGCATACCTGTCCACTACCAGGTAAGGTGCTAGAGTGCCCCATAGGAGAGAGGGTCCAGTTACTCCCTTCTGAAGATGGTCCATGAGATACAAGACCTCATCTACATAATTCTCTCTGTGTTGAGGATATTAACTAGTGGATTTGAGTTGTTTTATGTTATTTTTTCCCCCATTTTTTCTTCTTCTCTGCTCAGCATCATTACAGGTGAGTTGCCAGTGACAGCCTTGCTAATTAAAATCTTGGCACAGCATATCAAATAGGGAGCTCTCCAGTAAGGTTAGGGAAAATGCAGCAATTGGGGAAAAAAAATAATCTGATTTATCCTGAACAATGGATCAAAGAGACCTTTCAGGAAAAACAAAGCACAGAAGAAGGAGATGTGCCTGCTGGAGACCAGGTTAAAATGTACTAGCTGCTCTCTGATCCATTTATCAAAAAAGTGCTCTTGCAAAAAAAAAAAAAATTGTGTCAGTCCAATTAAAAAGGATGTGTCTGGCTCGTCCCTCTCCCAAGCCTTTCGACCTCTTTGCATTTAAAGCTGCAGAGTCCTCATAGAGAATTTGCCTATCTCTTTGAACCTCGGTTCTCTTATCCCTTTTTGCTAACGTGATGAATCCTTCTAACATTTCAGCTGGAAAAACCAATTTAAATATTGTGGGTGCATAATGAAATTCAGTATTATTCCACTGATGACCGCAGTATTCTGCTTGTTCACCACCATGTCTTCACGTTGGGGGGGTGGGGGAGGGAAGTGTTGTTTCCAGAGAAGCATGATTATTTGCAAACACAGAATCCATACCCCCAATAGCCTGGTGTCAATCAAATCAAGGGCCCTTCGGTGTTTATTCTTGTTATTTATATTTTGACCATTCATTTGCAGCTTACACTGAGAATATACAGTAATAGAAAGATGGTCTCTGATTACTTCACTAAATAAGGCCTTTCCCCATAGTATAATTTTGCCAATTCAATGTTGTTGTTCAGTATCTAAGTCAGAGGTCTTCAAACTCGGCCCTTTTATGACTCATGGACTTCAACTCCCAGAATTTCTCAGCCAGGCATCCTGGCTGAGGAATTCTGGGAGTTGAGGTCCATGAGTCATAAAAGGGCCGAGTTTGAAGACCCCTGATCTAAGTCATGTCAGACTCTTCGCTACCCCATGGGCCATAGCACACCAAGCTCCCTTGTTCTCTACTATCTTGCGGAGTTTGCCCAAATTCATTGCGTCAATGGCACTATCTAACCATCTCACCCTCTGCCATTGTCCCCTTCTCATTTTGCCTTCCATCTTTCGCAACTTCAGGGTGTGTTCCAATAAGTCCTCTCCTCTCCTTAGGTGGCCGAAGTATTTGAGCTTCAGCTTCGGTATCTGTCCTTCCACAGAACATTCAGGGTTAATTTCTTTTAGGATTGACTGATTTGACAGATTTGCAATCCAAGGGACTCTCAAGAGTCTTCTCCAGCACCACAATTCGAAAGCAACCAATTAAATACCCGAGCCAAAATTGTTTTTGATCCCATAAGGCAAAACATGCAAGCTGCAGCTTTCGTTGATCTTACCTGAATTTGCAAGATTGGACACCAATAGGAAATGACAGCACTACACAGGTTGTTCTCGACTTATGACCACAACTGAGCTCAGAATGTCCATTGATAAGCAAGGCAGTTGTTAAGTCCTCCCTGAGTCCTTCGGGAGAAGGGCGGTATAGAAATTCAATTAATTATTTTTTTTAATTCCATTTATATCCCGCCCTTCTCCGAAGACTCAGGGCGGCTTACAAGCTTAGCAGTAGCCTTCATTCTATGTATATGCCTGCTTATTAGGGCTTTCACACACACACACACACCCCAAGCAGCATTATTACAAAGTCAGCTTAATTGCCCCCAACAATAAATAAATAAAATTAGCAAGCTTTGCCCCATTTTATGACCTTTCTTGCCAATTGTTAAACAAATCACTGCCGTTGTTAGAGTGAATCATGTGGTCTTTAAGCAAAATCTGGCTTCCCCCATTGACTTTGTCAGAAGCCAGCTGAGAAGGTCACAAAAAGTGATCACATGACCCCAGGACACACATGCCAATTGCGAAGCATCCAAACTTTGATCACGTGGGCCATGGGGGTTCTGCAACAGTTTATAAGTGTGGAAAGCTGGTCGTAAGTCACTTTTTTCAGTGCCATTTCAGTAACTTCGAATGGCCACTAAACAAAGAGTTGTAAGTCAAGGACTACCTGTAGTTTTTTTTAAAAAAAATGCCAGAAGAAGGTCATTATAATCCCCTCCCCATATTGTGTTGACCACAAAGCTACATTGTTGAGCCCTTAAGGCCATCAAGGTCATCTTGAAGGACATTTGACTCATTTCATTTCATTTTATTAAATTTATATGCCGCCCTTCTCCCTGTGGACTCAGGGCGGCTCACAACAATAAAAATTTAAAAAACAGAGTAAAAAAATTTAAAAGAGAATTAAACAATAAATACAAAATTACAAAACAATTTAACCCAGTAAAAGCCTAATTAAAAATTGTAGTCAGTCCAGGCCCGCTTTTTGGAACAACCACGTCTTCAGGTCACGGCAGAAGGACCGAAGGTCAGGGGCCATCTGCAGCTCCGGAGGCAGTTCATTCCAGAGGGTCAGCACGCCCACAGAGAAGGCTCTCCCCCTGGGGGTTGCCAGCCGGCATTGCGTGGCCGATGGAACCCTGAGGAGTCCAACTCTGTGGGAGCGAACCGGGCGATGGGAGGTTGACAATGGCAGCAGGTGGTCTCGCAAGTACCCTGGGCCTAAGCCATGCAGGGCTTTAAAGGTTATTACCAGCACCTTGAATCGCACTCGGAGGGTAACCGGAAGCCAATGCAGCTCGCGCAGGAGTGGTGTAACATGGGAGTACCGAGATACTCCCATAAGCACCTGCGCGGCCGCATTTTGCACCAGTTGAAGCCTCCGGGTACTCTTCAAGGGCAGCCCCATGTAAAGAGCATTGCAGTAATCCAGGTGAGACGTGACGAGAGTGTGGGTAACCATGCATAGGGCATCTCGGTCCAAAAAGGGGCACAACTGGCGCACTAGGCGAACTTGTGCGAAGGCCCCCCTGGTCACCGCCATTAGATGATCTTCCAAATTAAGCCATGAATCCAGGAGGACACCCAAGTTGCGAGCCCTTTCTGAGGGGGGGGCAATACCTCCCCCCATCAAAAGAGATGGAACTTGTTGGACAATACAAGATGCCGGTATCCACAGCCACTCAGTCTTGGAGGGGTTAAGCCTGAGCCTGTTCCTTCCCATCCAGACCCGCACCGCCTCTAGGCACCGGGACATCAAGTCCAGGGCATCTCTGGCTCAGGGTGGAGATGAACAACTGGGTATCATCGGCATATTGGTGATACTTCACCCCAAAGCCACGGATGATCTCACCCAGCGGCTTCATATAGATGTTAAACAGGAGGGGGGAGAGAACCGACCCCTGAGGCACCCCACCAGTGAGGGGCCTTGGGGTAGATCTCTGTCCCCCTGCCAATACAAACTGCGAGTGGCCCGAGAGGTAGGAGGAGAACCACCGTAAAACAGTGCCTCCCACTCCCAACCCCTCCAGCTGTCGCAGCAGGATACCGTGGTCGATGGTATCAAAAGCCTCTGAGAGGTCAAGTAGGACCAGGACAAAGGAACAGCCCCTGCCCCGGGCCTGCCAGAGATCATCCACCAGTGCAACCAATGCCGTTTCCGTGCTGTAGCCAGGTCTGAAACCAGACTGGTACAGTTCCAGATAGTCCGCTTCATCCAGGAATTGCGGGAGCTGACTGATGTGCTTGTTTAGAAATCCAGATTAAATCTGCCTACATTTGAGACAGATTTTCCAGACATATCTTTGGCAGAGGATCATTTAGTGGGGAAAGAGTTAACGCCCTTTTTCCGTCCAGCCTTTTTCCCTTATAAACGATTTTCCCACATTAGAACTTAACACTCTCTTGCTATATCAGCTTGGAAGCCATCTGCTGGCCTTGGAATAACCACAACAATATTACTATTGGGAGCAGTGCAGTAGAGCCATCAGGGCACAAAGGGCAGCCCAGTGGCAGTTTGTGGCAGTGAGTGTGCATTTGATGTATTAGTGGGTTAGGTTGTATTTTTCCCTCTCGCCTGCCCCAATAGTAATTTGCTGGAGGAAAGAAAACCAACATATTTTCCAAAAAAAAAGGCATCCTAAAGCTTTTCTCAAACACAAAATAAAGTCAGAATAGGTGTTTTGATTTATCTGCCATAAAAAAAACAAACAGAAATAAATCAGAGTTAAACTCAGGCATCTAATTTAAATTAAGTTCCAACAAAGCTAATCAAACAGAGCGGCTAAATCATATTTATGATTTCTTCTGGAAGCAAAAATTTTAACAAGATTTAAAATTCTTTCTAGCTATAATTTTTCACGTGCTGAACCAACCGATCCTCCCCTCCCCTTCATTTGCAGAATTAGTCCTGTAGCACCACTGCAGCCATCTGCATTCACGCACCATCAAATAAGGTGTTAATTTTAAAAATACCACCCAGGAGTAGATTTAAGCATCAGTGGTGTGAATTTCATTTTGTGCAACTATAAGACTTGTTGCCAGACATTGATAATGAGTTCAGGGCTTGTACAATTACATCCACAGAGTAAAATATTTCCTGCAGGCACGGCTGCTGTAAAGTAAGAACCACATTGTCCTTCCAAAAAGAAGCAGCCAGGCCAAAGGATTTGCTTCTTTCCAGCCTCCATCTCAGGGTAGGAAGAAAGACAGACCTCCCCACCAAAACAGAATTTGGAGCTCCGTATACAGTAGCATAAATGAGCAAGGGAGGACTTATCACTTGAAGTAAGGAAAGTGATCCAAAACACCGTCTATATAGGAAGGGAGCTTTACAGTATGAATTCCCTAGCAAAAATGATTTAGCTACATCAGTTGCCATCAACTGAGCCTTGGTGGAGCAGTGGGCTAATGCCTCCTTAAGTAACACCAGCTGCCTGCAATTAGTGCAGGTTCGCATCCCACCAGGCTCAAGGTTGACTCAGCCTTCCATCCTTCCCAGGTAGGTAAAATGAGGACCCAGATTGTTGGGGGCAATTAAGCTGACTTTGTAATAATGCCGCTGGGGGTGTGTTTGAAAGCCCTAATAAGCAGGCATATACATAGAATGAAGGCTACTGCTAAGCTTGTAAGCCACCCTGAGTCTTCGGAGAAGGGCGGGATATAAATGGAATTTAAAAAAAATCAAGGGTGTTCTCTAGCAGACTGAACAAGGACTGGGAATTACAGTCTTTAGAGTTTACATGGCAAGGGGTGGCCATGTAGCTGTTGGAGTAGAACACCCATCTACTCAGAGGTCACTAACTCTACTGGGATGGACTGAGTGGTGTTTGAATCCCGTCCACCTGGAGGGTCACGTGTTCCCCACCTCTGACATAAAGGTTTTCATTCAATGGCAGAATGCTCAGAATGCCATATTAGAATTTAGAATGTCTTGCTTTCAGAATCATTTACTCAAAAATTCTGTTTGAAGAATCCCATAGCCTTCCACTGGGTTTTCAAATAGTACTGTGACACGATGTTGTCTCTGTGTATTTACAGTAACTCAATGTGTTACATAAGTATAAACATAATGGTTTATAAACCATTATTTATGATGTAGCATATCAGACAAACCCCACCAAATGTGGTTTGTTTGATTAATCCTGATTAAAGAAATGATGGCTTAATGCAATGTCAAATCAACTGCATGGCATGTTATGTAATGTTATGTACTAATTAAATAGGTGCAGTTGAACTGTGTTTGCATAGGCTTTCAATCCTTAACATTTTCATTATCAGAGGCAAGTTTATTATCACAAATGTGTGATAAATGACAATTTCTCCTTTAAACCTTTACTCCTTTGCAGCTAAGCAGCTGATAGAGTAATCAGCAGGGCTATGTTGGAGGATAAGGATTGGGCATCCCACACAATCACTAAGATCAATAGCACTTTCCATTTTCAAAAGGCTTCTAGCCAATTAAATTAATCAATTGACAGCATTGTGATAGCAGTCCTAGTTCAAGTATTAACATTTTTGTTTAAAGCTTGCCTATTGTGGCCATTCTGGATCACTATTAAACTTTACACCAATTTTCTCCAAACTGGTAATGGTACCATCCCGATATGCCATGATTTATCTACATATGTGGAGGGCACATGTATGTAGATAAATCCTTCTCCCCTTCTTTCTCCCCATCCCTACTCCCATATTTAGAGGGATAAATATATTCACATATTGGCAACATTTTTAAACTTCTACCCTTATCCACAAATCTAAACAGGATACAGATAAGGGGATCATGAGCTCAAGAAGTATGAAAAGATTCAATGTTTTGTTTTTCAAAAAAACAGATTTTAACTTCCACATATAATAGAACACCAACGAGCTGTGGTGGCACACTGGTTGGAATGTAGTATTGCTGGATAACTCTGCTGACTGCCAGCAGTTCAATTCTCACTGGCTCAAGTTGACTCAGGTTTGACTCAGCCTTCCATTTTCCCGAGGTCAGTAAAATGAGGACCCAGATTGTTGGGGGAAATATGCTGACTGTAAAACACTTTAAGAGGGCTGAAAAGCATTGTGAAGTGGTATATAAGTCTAACTGTTACTGCTACTGCTATAATCAGCCATGTTCAGGCTGTTAGATTAGATTACACATTCTCTTTTTCTTTGTCCACTAACTCATCTTCCTGAACTCCATGGAAGTACCTGGTTGATTTTCAATAAAACTTCATTTAAACGGGCACAGCTCTTCAAGGAACTGATAGAAGGAATTTGATGTTTAAGAAAGTTCTGACATTGTGAAATGGAGCCATTTGTCCCTGTCCTTGCTACCTCACTTCTACAAACACCTCTGCATCCTTGCTTCAAAATGTCCAAGGGGAACAGGAAGAGGATTCCGGGGCTTACTAACTTGCTACACCTAGTTTGGGTGCAGTACCAGAAGGCATTGATTGCCCACATCCTAACAGGAAGAATAGTTAAGCAGCAGGAAGAAAAGCATCCATAAGATCAGGATTCCTTTCGCATCCTACTAATTAAATTTCACACTGAAAAGCCTAGAATGTGACTCTCACTCTAAACTTGAAAATTAGTCTGACAATGGCTTGGTCTACGCATGCAGGAGTGTAAGTGAGGTGTGATGAGTCCTGGAAGAGTAGAATGGGAGCTTTATTTATTTATTTTTGGCTTCCTGACCTACCTAAGAAGTGAAGACCCTGTAGCAAATTGGAATGCAAGTTCAGAATAATAACCCTGAGTGCTCCACTTACTTCTTACTGTTGTTTAAACTTTCAGAAAAGGGGATGAGGGTGAATAATAAGCAAGTTGAGGAAGGGTTTCTAGCTTTTCTGTTTTTATGTTTCAGTTGTAGGATTCTTTTTTACACATTCCCATGTGCCCTTAGAAATGAGGCCATCTTTTCTGTTGCCTCATTATGCTTTGGAGAAAGACCAGCCCTCACTCTCCCCCAATGGTCAGAAAACTGCCTGTTTGAGCTACAGACCACCAAAAAGATAGGGGTGGTTAATTAATTCCATTTATTTTATTAATTAAGGAACTAAATAAGCAAGCATTCATTGGCTTTCCATGAAATTGGTGTGCATTGGTCTGTCCTCTTGGGCACAGTCACAAGCTTTGCCATCTGAGGAAAACATAGCCAGCAACAAGGTTTGTATCCATCTGGAAGCTCCAATTATATTCAGGGAAAACTGTAAAGATATAAATCTATCACTGGTGCAGGCAGTACAAAAATACATGTCGGCCCAGCACCTGCCCCTTGGCAGCCTTTTCAACATTCCTATCCAACCTCTGTTAAGAATGTGCATTAGAAGGCAGCCACAGAAATAGAGTAAGAGAAAAGTCAGATATCAGCTTGCTCATGGGCTTAGCAAGAGCAGCTGGCCAGGCAGAAAAGCAATAAAAGCTTATTGGTTCATTCTTCTATTTGCATATTTCCCTCTCCCCCTTTACTTGCAAGCACACATGCACAAATATGACTGTCCCCCTATAAGGTGAGAAAAGGCAATTCCGGCTAGCATCTTTGCACCATTCCAGAATCAGTTCTAGTCTCAGGTGATTTCACTTCATAATCTGGGTATCAGATCAGCCACAGTACTTCTTTGGCCTTGCTTTGCTTTGATGGCAGCCTGCCCTGAAATCTGGGGAGGGGAGAAAGGAAGATACTGGGGGGTGGGAATGACAGGAACCAGGATGCCAACCATAGACAACAGTTGAATGATCCAAGGACACAGGCATGGAAATGGAATGCAAACACCCACCAAAGGGGTGCCAAATGTGGAACTGTTACCAAGACAACTAATTTGAATTTTATTGGACAATAGAAAAATGACCAAGGGGAAGGGCCCGGGAGAAGGGAAAATATTGGCTTTGTGCAGGAATCTTCTGATCTGGCTTTTCCTATACTGTAACCACTTGATGCAAACAAAGTTATCACTAAAAGCCAACATGGGTTTGTCAAAAACAGATCATGCCAGACAAATCTTATTGCATTCTTTGACCAGGTGACAAAACTAGTGGACCAGAGGAATGCTGTAGATATAATTTACTTGGACTCAGTAAGGCATTGATAAAGTAGATCACAACCTACTACTTGATAAGATTGAAAAATGTGGGTTAGATAGCATCACCACCAGATGGATTCGTAGCTGGCTGACAGGCCGTACTCAGCATGTGGTCCTCAATGGAACTCCATCTACATGGAAGGAAGTGTGTAGTGGGGTGCCCCAGGGCTCTGTTCTGGGCCCAGTGCTCTTCAACATCTTCATCAATGATTTCAATGAGGGGATAGATGAGGAACTCATCTAATTTGCAGACGACACCAAGCTGGCAGGAATAGCCAATACTCCAGAAGATAGGCTTAAGATACAGGAGGATCTGGACAGACTCGAACACTGGGCACTATCTAACAAAATGAAATTCAATGGTGAAAAAGTAAGGTTCTACATTTAGGCAGGAAAAATCAAATGCACAGGTATAGTATAGGTGGTACCTTGCTCAATAATAGTAACTGTGAGAGAAATCTCGGAGTCCTAGTGGACAATCACTTAAATATGAGCCAGCAGCGTGCTGCAGCTGCCAAAAAAGCCAACACAGTGCTAGGCTGCATTAACAGAGGGATAGAATCAAGATCACGTGAAGTACTAATACCACTTTACAATGCCTTGGTAAAGTGGCCACACCTGGAATACTGCATCCAGTTTTGGTCACCACGATGTAAAAAAGATGTCGAGACTCTAGAAAGGGTACAGAGAAGAGCAACAAAGATGATTGGGGGACTGGAGGCTAAAACATATAGGGAACGGTTGCTGGAATTGGGTATGTGTAGTTTAACGAAGAGAAGGGTGAGGGGTGACATGATAGCAGTGTTCCAATATCTAAGGGGCCGCCACAAAGAAGAGGGAGCCAAGCTATTCTCCAAAGCACCCGAAAGCAGGACAAGAAGCAACAGATGGAAACTAGTCAAGGAGAGAAGCAACCTAGAACTAAGGAGAAATTTCCTGACAGAACAACTAACCAGTGGAACAACCTGCCTCCAGAAGTGGTGAATGCTACAACACTGGAAGTTTTTAAGAAGAGACTGGACAGCCGTTTGTCTGAAATGGTATAGGGTTTCCTGCCTGAGCAGGGGGTTGGACTAGATGACCTCCAAGGTCCCTTCCAACTTATTATTATTATTTAGGCTTTAGTAAAAGCCAAGGGTCTTTCTTTCCTAAACATCCAAGCTGGGACAGGTCTGACACTTGGTTTGGCAGCTAAGATAGTTGAAGTCATACCCATCTTTCTCTTTGCAGTCATGAACCTCTGTAGAGTTTGTAGGTGAGTCATTTTCTCATTATTGGGATTTTTTGCCTAATATATCTCAGCCCTTCCCTGTAGAGGTTTAGCCACTGTGGCTTCATAGCATGGCACAACTTTATTGTCATGCAATAGTCTTAAATGCAATAAATGAAAAGTGCTTTCTTTTTGCTTAGATTTTTTGGGGGGTTTTTTTGCAAACAATGTGGACTAAAAATATGGATGGCACTACAAGTAGTTCTCGACTTACAACCAGAATGGAGCCCAAAATTTCTGTTGCTAAGTGAGACAGCTGTTGCGTGGATTTTGCCCCATTTTACGCCCTTTCTTGCCACAGTTGTTAAGTGAATCAGTGCACTTGTTCAGTTAGTAACCCGGTTGCTAAGTGAATCTGGCTTCCCCATTGACTTTGCTTGTCAGAAGATCGCAAAAGACGATCACATGACCCCGGGATATGGCAACCTTCTTAAGTATGAGTTGGTTGCCAAGTATCTGAATTTCGATCACGTGAACATGGGGAGGCTGTGACACTCATGTGCGAAAAACGGTCATAAGTCACTTCTTTCAGTGCCATTGTAACTTTGAACAGTCGCTAAATGAACTGTTGTAAGTTGAAGACTATATGTAATTGGTGCCATTTCTTGTCCTTTCCCATTGGGCAGCTGATGGGATCCTTGACTGGCTCTTCTGTATTCTCAGCACTTTTACATTAACAGTAATAATTGCAGGTCAGCTTCTTCATGCTTGGGGACTGGAAAGCAGAAAATTTCATGGTGCAGAAGCATCCTGTAGCCTAAGTCAGAGCAAGGACTGAGCAGCCTTGTGTGCAGCTCTAGGACATGAGAAAATAGAAAGCTCACGCTCTGCTATTTTGCAGTCTAAGTCTACTTTAGGAATTTACACATGGAGATAATGGAGACACAGGACTTCATTATTAGAAGATAATGTTAAATGTAAACTACATATCAGTTAAAAAAAACACCCTGAGAAATGCAAATGAAAAAGTGTGTGTGTGTGTGTAAGAGGACAGGGAGAATTTTCTAAGGAAGGATGGCAATTGTTTGTATAGCTATCAAACAATGCTATCTTCATTCTTAGCAGTTTGGCTTTAATGCACTTCCTATCTAGTGTTCTGTATCAGCCTGCTACCGGCCCTGCAGAAAAAGCAGGGACAACCCCTTTACAAACGGCAAGAGGCTGGAATAAAGCCTGCCAAATTTATTAACATAAAACAGACACCAACCATGAAACAGGAGCTATGAAACAGGCACTATACAAGCGGTTGCCTTCAGCAAACCAGCCCTCCCACACATTCCCCTTTTATACAGTTCAGGGCATGGCTTCTCTCTGCCTCCTTCCGAGGTGCCCCATTGCCTTCCTCTGTTTACTCCTGATTGACTGCCTCCTGCGTCGGGCGTCCTTGAACAGGGCCAGCTGTGGGTCATCTTCATCCACGCTGTCAGGCTCACACAGCTGGGTCTCCGTCGTGACCAGGTGGGAGGGGCCTGGCTGAGGGCTCTGCGGAGCCTCAAGGCCATCATCAGCAAGCTCTTCAACACCCCCCTCCTCCTCCTCTGAGTCATCCGACCCAACTGCCGAACCCACAGGCTGACCCTGAATCACAACATCTAGCCTAGTTTCACCTGTACTATCTGTTTTTGTTTTTCTTTTGTTTTTTTTTGTTGTTTTTGAGATGCCATGCATCTTTTGGCACCCAAGACATAGCAAATTCTACTGGGCACATTTTATTATTAGGTGTTATAGATTGCAATAGAAATATAGACTCTGATGCACAGATTCTGCTCTGCCATAGCAGATGCAAAATCTATACCACACTTGACACACTGAATCACTGCTACAAGGAAAATGTGACTATTGACATTTCATTTAGTGACCATCACAGGGTGTGTGTTTGTTAAATCAATCTTCTTTATGATTGCTACCCATCATTTGACTGCAATCAAATTCAAGCCAGATAAAAACTGCTGGGGTCCCAACTGCATAGCACCTCCTGAACTGAAATCAGTGGCATTTTCTAGGTTGTAGCTCAGTGCATGCCATTAGATTGTGTAACACAACTGTTTCCCCCAGTATATGGCTCAAAAAGAGTAGCCAGCAGATGTTGTGCAGTTAAGGCAGACTTCTCAGTCATGAATTGGTGTCACTTGAGTAGCCTATAGAAACATCAAACAATTAAAATTGAATTACAGAGGGAGAACATATTTGTGGGGCCCACCTCCATCATTGTGCCTTCTTCACCCAGCTTTCCAGCCCTTTGGGCATGGGGAAAAGGTTCTGCAACAGAAATTTGTTCCATGATAAGTTGGAACATAGGTTGCCCATACTATTCCAAATCTTGAATAATTAGAGCCTTAATCTGTCCAGGAAGTATTTCCATATAGAACAGATTTCCTCCTGTGATTATGATCCTACTTCCTCATATGAAGGAAAGCAGACTCATTCGGTTCATTTTTTGTTCTTCTTCCTCATTATATATCTGAACCGGGGAACTGTACAATGCAGCAAAATAGTTTGTGCTCTCCCTCAATAAGAGCCCTGTCATCAAAATCATCCCCCCAAAGTTGATAAGGTTTGAACCAGATGTAGATGTTGTAGGGCAATGTGGGTGGTTCACAAACACACATTCTAGACACAATAGCAGTGCTCTAATATTTGAGGGGGCTGCCACAAAGAAGAGGCAGTCAACCTTTTTCCCAAAGCATCTGAAGGTGAGACAAGAAACAACAGGTGGAAACTAATCAAAGAGAGAAGCAACCTAGACCTAAGGAGAAATTTCCTAAAGGTTAGAACAATCAACCATTGGAACAACTTGCCTCCAGACTTTGTGGGGGCTCCATCACTGGAAGCTTTTAAGAAGAGACTGGACAACCATTTTGTCTGAAATGGTATAGGGTCCCCTGCTTGAGCAGGGACTTAGACTAGAAGACTTCCAGGTCCCTTCCAACTCTGATATTCTATGTTCTATGTTTGAGTCTCTTTCTGAACGATCACCAGGTCTTGTTCTGGTTGGCCATGTAGAGCCAAGACATTTATAGCTCAAAGAAATATTCACCTGGGATAAGTGAATAAATACTTTTAAGTGCTGATTTTTTTAATTGTCAGTTTTTTATGATCGCTCTGCCACCCAAAGTCACAAATCTGTGAGAGGGCAACTATATAAATATTATTTATTTATTTGTGTTCCAACTTTTTTAGAAACAATCTATGGTTGTTTGAACATATCCAACACATATCCTTCCTCCTATTTTCCCCACAAAAACAACCCTGCGAGTCAGATTGGCTGAATATGATAAATGTAATAAATATAACAAATAAGACATTATATTTGGCATGCAGGAGAAAAGGGTAGGGTTCCTAATGTTTCACACATTTAAACCTGGACCAGGAAAAAACTACTTAAAATTCCCCAACCAAATTTCTTTTTTCCCATCAGAATTCTGAGAATTCCTAGTTATCAATCATGTTGTCTAGGAAAGTTGCAAAGTACATCTAGAAGTCATCAGGCTAGGGAAGGCTTAGTTAGCTTTTTACTTATCCCAGTTCCACCCTTAATTCCCAGCACACTTCTACAGCTTCCTACTGGTATTCCTTTTCAGGTACATATCTATAACCATAAAGATTAGCTTTTTTTAAAAAGAGTCTTAAGAGTTATACTTAATGTTCTGCAATTTTTCTCCACTGACCTGGGTTAAAATTATTCATGAATGGCAACAGTCAATCAATTCATTAGTTAATACACTTGATTAAACCTTTGGATCTGTTGAAAGGTTAATTGGTCAGCTGATTTAAAATAGATATTTTTAACCTAAATATTCGTTAAAAAAAGAAGTGAAAGGGCAGACATTTTCATTTTGGCCACCAAGTTTCTTATCTAAAACAGCACCTATGCATAATCCATGCATAATTTCAAAACACACCTTTTTCCTTAATGATATGAATATAATGAATAAAATTAGAAGGCATTAAATTGTTGTTCCTTCCCTGTTCTTTGAGTCTAAGTATCTAGAAATATACTGTTTTCTCTATCAGTAGTTCCCATTTAGTTTTTATAATAATTCAATGAAAATATAAAACTCTTCTGATGTACCTGGGAGATGTTAGATTTTGGGGAAACACGGCAACGTTGAAGACTCTACTAGAATAATTGCTCAAGTGACCACACACAAATGAAACAATTTTATGTTTCTTGTATGCTTCTCTGTGCAATCAAAGGAGAGAGTAGGATGGAATGATATAATAGGATCTTGCAGAGGACCATAAGGCTACACTTTTGCATGAGAGCCCTTTTCCCCATTACAGATTATTACAGATTATTTATTTAAAACATATATTTACAACATTGCAGAACATGACCGCAAAATTGGTTGAAACATTTGATAAAATTGTTAACACTAGAACTGGGTGGAATAAGGAGAGATGTCATCAAATGAATCTGAATAGTTTTTAGGATAGAAAAAAGAAGTATTTTACATAGCATATAATTAACTTTTAGAACTTAACAGCCTCAAGATATTATGCCCACTTGTTCAGATGCTTATATAGATTCATAAGGGGTGCAATCAGCTGCAATTTGTTTTGCCAGTTAACTGAAGCCTGTATTACAGAGGCAGTACTTGAACACAGGAAGCGTTGACAGGAAAATAAACAACAACAAAAGGCTATTGCCTTCTTGTCCTGATTTCAAGATTCATGGAGAGAAAGTTATATTTCTCTTCTATCTTGGATGGAAATAAAATGTTGATCTGAGTGGACTCTTAATATAATGTACTAAGGCTCTCTTGAACTACCTAGCAATTATATTTCTCTGTAAGATCTTATACTGTTGGTATGTGTTTGTGTCTCTGTGTGCATGTACTCTTTGTGTGTTTGTGTGTGTGTGTGTATTTTTTGTGAGGCAAGTGTCTTCACCTCTAGGCCACCAGCCTACTTCACAGGATTCCCGTGGTGGGGAAAACAGGAAGAAAGACTATTATGTATGTTCATAAAAATAATAAAAGAGAGATAAAAATATCTATGTATGTAACTACACAGAAATGCCAATGTGAATGTGTGTGTGTGTATGTGTGTGTATGCATTTGACTATAATTCAGGGGTCTTCAAACTTGGCCCTTTTATGACTTGTGGACTTCAACTCCCAGAATTCCTCAGCCAGGCATGCTGGCTGAAGAATTCTGGGAGTTGAAGTCTACAAGTCATAAAAGGGCCAAGATTGAAGACCCCCGCTATATAATTCATTGGAGAATATACTCTTATTATATATACATGAGATTTTTCCAACTAGTGTATATATACAAAGATAAGGAGAGGAGAGGATGAAATATACATTTATGTTCACATTTATAGAATATGGGGATGGCCTATACATTATGTAATAATTAAAGGATTCTCAAATTGTTGCTGAGTGATCTATAGTTTTGATACTTTTATAAGTTAAAAAAGCCTTGTACTTTTTATACATGAAATGGAGCTATCAAAGCATAGTTAGAGAAAAGTAGACTGGCTTTAGTTATTGATGTAATTTTTGACTACCAGATAGTGAATCAGGGATAAAAATATGAGTATTTGTATAAGTTTGATAGGGCATAAATCTGCACAGCCAATAATGGTTTATAAATATTCTCCCTGGATGGGTTTTGGTGTGAAGACAATCAGGTAAATTGTGTTCCTTTTCACCAGTTCACTGTGGAAGTTCTCAATTACAATACATCCAATCAAGGATCTTGTTCCAAATATCTATGCAAATGTATTCCTGAAGTAAGATAAAAAATGGTAAGGTACTTTTTTAAAAAAATGTTGCAGTTAACTATAGGGAGAATGCAGCTGCAGACTAGCTACCCTTTTTTCTCCCATTAGGAAAAAAGAAATTACCCATCTCCAATTTATGTGCGCATAATTTAATTTTCTCCCTTCGATTTTCCTCTTAAGTAATCTTTTCCTCTGCCATGCCAGGAACATCTCAAGAAATCCAATACGAAACTCTCAAAGAACAGGCCATGTTCCCAAGTACCCCACTGCATTCAGCTCCTTTTCAAATGCCAGCTTTTTTCTCTGTCTCTCACTTCTGAAGAGCTTTCATTCTGCTTCAGTGTCACTAGTACTTGGAGCCTGTAGGAAATCTATCTCCCTTTAAATTACTATCAGATGGCTCAAAAGCATGAATGGATAATTATACATGAAAACCGTCAGGTGTTTGGGAGGTTCACATGTTCTTCTGGTGTTCAGAAGAAGAACAAGAAAGAGGCTGCTGTAAAGTTCTGAATTTCTGGGGTATGAGAGGCTTTTATTTGCACCTATAGTATATACAGTATACTATAGTATATATAAAGCCCTAATTGGCATGGGTCCGGATTACCTACGGGAGCACCTGCTACTGGCATCGACTTCCCTTCGTCCAGTGCGCTCCCACAGAGAGGGCCTCCTTAGGGTGCCGTCAGTCAAAGAGTGTTGACTGGCGGCCCCCAGGGGGAGGGCCTTCTCTGTGGGTGCGCCAGACCTTTGGAACTGTTTACCGGTGGAGCTCCGGACGGCTCCCGACCTTCGCTCCTTCCGACGTGACCTAAAAACATATTTATTTGAACAAGCCAGCCTGGTCTGATGGGTTTGGGGTTTTTTAATATTAACTGTATTAATTTTATTGGAATTGGGCTGTATTATTTAATTCTTTCTTGACTTTTGTACGTTGTATTTTTACTGTATTTGCCCTGTACACTGCCCTGAGTCCTTCGGGAGAAGGGCGGTATAGAAATTAAATTATTATTATTATTATTATTATTATTATTATTATTATTATTATTATTATTATTATTATTATTATTATTATTATTATTACAGTCTGACCATATATTCACCATGAATCCTGAAGAAAATTCACAGCATTATAACATTATAACTATAAAGGAATGTAGCCAGTGGGTGGGTGGGTGGGGGAATTGGACTGTTAAGGTGGACTTTCAAGAAAGATTATTCAAGCCTGAGCGGGGGAAAAGTTTAACATAACCCTGCCTTGACTTTGATTGATATAAGTTGGAGTAAGGAAGAGGGGGGCAACTTACTTACGAAAATACCTGTAGGCATGACAAGAAACAATGGATGGAAACTAACCAAGGAGAGAAGCAACCTAGAACTAAGGAGAAAATTCCAAACAGTGAGAACAATTAACCAGTGGAACAAATTTCCTTCAGAAGTTGTGGGTGCCCCATCACTGGAGGTTTTTTAAGAAGAGACTGGATAGCCATTTATCAGAAATAGTATAGGTCTCCTGCGAAAGCAGAGGGTTGGACTAGATAACCTCTAAGGTTCCTTCCAACTCTGTTACTGTTAGGGCTTTCAAGATTGTTATTGCTTTTGTCATAGAGTCGCTTTGAATAGCGAGATGAATTCAATAGATAATGTCATATAAATTTAATAATAAATTCTACCCTGCAGCAGTAAAGAAAATTCCAGGAATCCCAACAATGCCTATATCTTGATCTGGAGCATGTCTTGAAGGATTGAAAATAACAGATATCTGTTCCAATCAGCTTCCTGAGGAAGCTCAGATTAGACTAAGGTAAGGATGGGCCACAGTTTTGCAAATGGGAGATGGCACTTTTATTTATTTAAAATACACAACTTATGTGACCACCACTGTTTTGTATGCCACCATAACACCAGGTGGCATTGATCAGGTGGCCTGATTGGTCAACCTGTCCAGCGGGAAATATAGGACACCGGGTTGGGTGTCACCTGGCCGGCGGGAACATGGAGCAACCGGGTTGGCTGACTTCAGGGGCATCAGTAACATATAAGGGGCACCAGGGGTGGGGGCAAGCAGTTCCAGCATGTAATCAATAAAGGCATTACGTATTATGCTGTCTCCTCATTGTCTCCACGCGGTCACCCACGCTACAACAGTGGCGATGAAGGTGGGATTCCGTGAAGCGCAGTAATCAGGACCTCGGAAAAGCCGGATAGCGTCTGCCGCTGAAGGCAGAAAGACAGCTGCGCAACGGGGGGAAATTTGAAAAGCCGGAACAAAAATGGCGAAGTTAGGCATTTTGAGGGAATTTGATACCCACCACCCTGAAGATTGGGAGAATCATGTAGGGCAAGTTGAAGGATACTTGCTGGTCAATGGCATCACGGAGGACCATAAGAAAGCGGCGGTTCTATTGTCCCTCAGTGGACCGGCGGTCTGCCGAGTAGCTGTAGGACTGTGCCAACCAGATGGGGTTGCCTCAATATCATATGCTGAGCTCAATCAAAGACTGAACCAACACTTCATGCCCAAATGTTCCAAGCTCTTTTGGAGGTGAATATTCAAGTGACGGAACCAGCGACCGGGCAAATCCCTCACCGATTTTGTGGCAGCAGTGCGAGAAGCCGCATGCCATTGCAAGTATGCTGACTTAGATGTCCGGATCTGGGATAGAGTGGTCCTAGGGCTCCGAGACGAACGGTTACAGAACAAGATCATCGCGAAGCCCACCGGGAGTCTACAAGAAGTCCTGGATGACCTAATGACGCACGAGTCAACTGACCAACGTGACTCCCCCTGCAATAGTAATGGCGCGAGCGGTTCTATACACCAAGAAAGCCTTGTGGACGGTGGGGTGGGAGACTTCGATTTTGAGACAGAGATAGATGAAGTCATGCAGAGATTTGAGAGGACACCCATTAGGAATGACCGCCGTGACAACGCAGACAGACAAAGGAGACCAACAACAACCACAACTACCAGATCTCAGAGAGACGCGAACACCAGGTGCAGAGACACGGAGCAGAGATGTGGCAGCTGTGGGGGAAACCACCCCAGAGCATTGTGCAGATTCCGCACTGCAAAGTGTCGGAACTGCGGCAAGATGGGCCACATCCAGGCCATTTGCAGGAGCCGGGTCCGTGACAGCCTCCACGACTTAGAAGCATGGGCACCAGGTACCGAAAACCCTTTGCACCGCTGCACCGAGCTCTTTCGGCCTCAGGCATGTATTTCTAACCAGGGAGGTGGGTGAGATCCATAGGCCACTCCACAATTAACCAAATGTTAGGCCCTAAGGTTAGAATCGATGTCCGGTTGCAAGGAATTCCTTGCAAGATGGACATCGATTCGGGGGCTTCGGTTTCAATAATTTCGGGGAAAACATTGTCCGCTATTGAGGAAAAGAGTGGCCACCGGATCCACCTAAAACCCACCCCGATTAAGTTAACAGACTTCCAACGGGCCCCAATCAAAATAAAAGGTAAGGCAACTGTAGAAGTTTGTTTTAAGAATTTCAGAGGCCCATTGGATCTGCTGGTAACTGAAGGGAGGAGAGCTAGTCTAGTAGGGCTCAACTGGTTCAGGGCATTAGGGATCTGGTTGGGGGGGATCAACTCAATTCAACCCAAAAATCTCGAATACGTTTGCAAAAAATTTGCAGACGTATTCAATGGGACATTGGGCAAGTACAAGGGGCCCCCAATCAAATTTAACTTAAACCCAGAGGTACTCCCCATTAGAATTAAGGCTAGGAGAGTTCCCTTAGTTCTCAAACACAAAATTGAGAGCGAACTGGAAAAGATAGTAGGCCAGGGAGTGTTAGAACCGGTGGAAGGGGGCCCTGGGAAGCACCCAACATCACCCCCCTCAAACCCAATGGGGAAATTAGGATCTGCACTGAATTACAAGGCCACATTAAATAAGGCTTTGAATCCGCATGCTTACCCTGTCCCGACGGTGAAGCACATCCTCTCCGCGATCCAGAAGGGCGCCATCTTTGCTAAGTTGGACTTAGCGTAGGCGTATCAGCAATTAACTGTAAATAAAGAGGCTGCAGAGGCTCAAACAATAGTCACCCACAAGGGGGCGTTCAGAGTCAACAGATTGCAATTTGGCATCGCTGCAGCCCCAGGTATCTTCCAAGAAGTGATGGAGAGAACTTTAAAAGGTATTCCTGGGGTTTGCCCTTATTTTGATGGTGTGTTAATTGCAGGGGAGGATGAAAAATTTTTGGCTGACAGGCTAGAGGCTGTACTTGAAAGGTTTAGAGCAGCTGGCCTGAAGCTAAAAAGGGAAAAATGCTCCATTGGTGTGGCATCCACAGAGTTCTTGGGCTATAGAATTGATGCTCTGGGCATTCACCCCACTGAATCAAAAATTAAAGCAATCACACTGGCCCCAGAGCCAAAGAATAAGGCTGAACTGCAGGCATTCTTGGGGTTAATAAATTTTTACCACACATTCCTGCCACATAAGGCTGCAATAGCCAAGCCCTTACACAGATTACTTGACAAAAAAACACAGTTGGCTTGGAAGGAGGTCCATCGTAAGAGTTTTGAGAACCTCAAACAGTTACTGTCTAGTGACTCTACAGTAACACATTTTATTGAAGATAAACCAATCTGTATAGCGTGTGATGCATCTCCTTATGGGGTGGGCGCTGTAATCAGCCATCTGGAAGCAAGTGGGGAACAGAAACCCATTGCATATTATTCCAGAACACTGTCTAGGGCAGAGAGGAATTACGCCCAAATTGATAAGGAAGCATTGGCAATTGTGGGAGGTGTTAAAAAATTCCACGATTATCTATATAGGAGGGAGTTTACTATTTTCACAGATCACAAACCATTGCTAGGGCTATTTACAACTGACAGACAAACTCCACAAATAATGTCCCCAAGGATGTTACGCTGGTCAATATTCCTCTCTGCATATACATATAAAATGGTTTACAAACCTGGTAAGGAGATGGGGCATGCAGACGCTTTAAGCAGATTGCCATTACCAGTAACAGAACACGATCCTGCACCAGTGGGCTAAATCTTAGCATTACAAGAACTCCCTGAATGCCCTATCACGGCAAAGGACATTGCAGCGGGCACAACAAGTGATTCAGTGCTCAGCAGAGTGGCAATGTGGGTACAATCGGGCTGGCAAGAAAAAATCCAGGGCCACAATTTCAGGCATATTTTGTGAGGAGGAATGAAATGTCTTCACACAAAGGATGTCTATTATGGGGCAACAGAGTGATAGTGCCAGACAAACTCAGAAATAGGGTTCTAAGGGACCTGCATGAGGATCACCCGGGAATTGTGCGCATGAAGGCCCTTGCTAGGAGTTATGTGTGGTGGCCTGGTCTAGATAAAGCCATTGAACAACAAGTTGCAGGGTGCTATCAATGTCAGAAATCCAGACCTGAGCTACCACATACCCCTGTGCACAGGTGGGAGACCACTCACAACCCGTGGTCCAGGGTTCACATTGACTATGCGGGGCCTTTCCAAGGACAATTGTTCTTAGTGGTCATAGATAGCTACTCTAGGTGGTTAGAGGTGGTGCCTGTGAAAAGTATGACGTCTGCTAAGACCATACAGGTGCTGAGGGGGCTCTTTGCCACTCATGGGTTACCTGATGTAATAGTATCTGATAATGGCCCTCAATTCACATCTACCGAATTCCAGGACTTCCTCAAGGCCAACTCGATTAGACACACAACAGCTGCACCTTTCCACCCGTCCAGTAACGGCTTGGCTGAGAGAAACGTAAGATCTACAAAAGACGCACTGCGAAGAATTATTGCTGGCGATTGGCATCAGAGACTGGCGCAATTCTTGTTGGCTCAACACACTACACCCTGTACAGTGACGGGTAAGAGCCCAGCTGAGCTGCGCTAGGGAAGGAGATTGATAACTAGACTGGACAGACTTCACCCAGACAGAGTGGCCGCTGAGGCAGAACAGCCCAACACAGCCAGGACATTATCTGTAGGGGAATTAGTGTGGGGCAGGAACTATGGAGTGGGGGAGAAGTGGATGCAAGGGGTGGTGGTGGACAAAATTGGGCCCTTGTCATACGTTGTTGAGGGGGAAGGGGATCGGCAGGTAAGAAGACATATCGACCAGCTAAGAAAGCGGGCACTGGAGAACCTCCCACAACAACAACAACAAGAGGGCTATACACAGCAGGAGCCCAAGGGACTGAATATAGAACCGTTTCAAGATCATTCTGAACTACCACTACCGGCAGCAGCTCATCAGGCAGCAGGGCCAACACCATCCAAAACAATGCCAACAGTGCTAACAGAAGCCAACAGTAACACTGTACCAGAGGAACAGCCTCAGCTGGTACTCACCACAGTCCAGACAGGGGAGGGGGGTCAGCCAGTATCAGAAGAAGCATCTCAAGGTAGTGAAGCAATGGTTGGAAAGCAACCGGGAAGATACACGGCCAGGATTCACAAACTCCCATCATACCTGAAGGACTATGTGAGGTCTTGAAGGGTAGTGGGTTAGTAGAAGTAGTGAGAATTTAAGAGTAGTAGTGTTCTCATTGGGGGGAAGGGGTGTTGTGTATGCCACCATAACACCAGGTGGCATTGATCAGGTGGCCTGATTGGTCAACCTGTCCGGCAGGAAATATAGGACACCGGGTTGGGTGTCACCTGGCCGGCAGGAACACGGAGCAACCAGGTTGGCTGACTTCAGGGGCATCAGTAACATATAAGGGGCACCAGGGGTGGGGGCAAGCAGTTCCAGCATGTAATCAATAAAGGCATTACGTATTATGCTGTCTCCTCATTGTCTCCATGCGGTCGCCCACGCTACAACAACCACACCTCATGCAATGATTTTAGGCAGTGCACTACAAGTAATAAAAATAAGATATAAGCAACCCCAGGCACCAAACCAATAGCCTCCCAGCAGAAAATCTCTTCCAAAATGTGCAAGGAACATGGATAGATGCTGCGACATCTTCTGAGACAAAGGGGATGTGGCTGAGACTTTTAATTCTGTCTTTGCACTCTTCAAGATACCACAAGTTGGCACTGCTTTTCTTATGGGACCTGGCATGAGCCAATACTGACAGTTTTTATCAGATGAACCAAAACAAGCAGAGAGAGATAGTCCTGTATCTTTTCTTCTTTAATGAAAAGACCAACTGGAGAGTCTGTCCAGTGCCTCTATTCTTCCCTGAGTCAAGCTAGCTCTCACTATACTTCAACAAGATGCTACTCTTTCAGTTATTAGCAGTCATTGTCTCAGGATTCCATAAGCTAGGAACAATACAGCTGGATAAGACCCTCAGGTTATCCTCAATAGCATATGCTGTGGGAAGGGAGATATAAAGTCATAGAATCGTAGGATTGATGGGATCTTGGGTGTCTCCTAGTCCGACCCCCCAAATTATGTGTGTGTGCTTGTGTTTGTACACAAACACAACCTTCTCTATATATGGGTGGCAAGTACCTTCCTCAATCTCAATGCCCTACCAGAAGCCTGAGAATTTGAGGGTTCTGCGCAGATGTTGTTCCTGTGATCTCTTGAGCCAATCTCCTAGTTCAGGAATCACAGCCCCAGGTGCTCCTTCCACAGTTGGGAGCACTTTGGCCTTTACTTTCCACATCCTTTCTTCTTCTCCAGCTTCTCATACTTCTTGGTGATGTTCCTGTTATGTCATACTGTTACATCTATCACCACCACTGTCCTCTGGCCTAGTCTACTACCACAAATCTGGTTAATTGGCCCGTATCTGCCTGTCCATTTGGATCTGGAAGTCCTACAGGATCTTACCCCTGTTATTCTCCACAGCCTCCTGTGGAATATCTATGTCTGGGAAGATAAGAATAGCTAGGACCCAACCACTTGACCTGGGCACCCAGTCCATTTCATAGGAACGAGAGACATTTTCTGGAGGGCTGTAGAAGGAGCAGTCTATTTATTGCACTTCTCGCACAATAAAGGAACAATCTCTGGGACTGCGTGCAATGTGGGTGGGAGGGAAGGTAACAAAGCAGGAACCAAATGGATGGGCCATCTGCTGTGCAGCCTTTCAGCTCCTATCTCTATCCACACATACATGAGAGTCTGCAGCTGTCTCGCTGCCTTCCTGGTTCCCCAGAGGTATACGTATAGGCGGATGGTATTTTTCTTCCAGGCCAAGAAGCTGCAAAATTAAGCATATTAATCACTGTAACATGAACACACATGACCTGAGAAGGGGGGGCAGAGAAGCAAAGCTCTTTAGAGGGCAGAAAATGCTGAGTCAGGTGACAGTGCGGCTGCTGGAGCTGCTCTTATTCAGCTGATGGAGCAGGACAGCTTCCAAAAGTTCCCCACAGAGCTCTTGCTAGGTTTTTTTTTTCCTCTACAGCAAAGAAAAACAGCCTCAGCAAAAGACAGGAGGATTTGCTTTCAACCTCAAAGCCTGGCCTTTGTTCACTGAAAGCCTCATTTGGGTAAGACTTTCTACCTAATGGGGGGGGAAAAAAAAAGACCGTCCATCTTTGTTGAATTGGGAGAAGAAGCCAGTTTAGTTTAGTGGTTGAAACATCAGCCTAGAAACTGAGAGCCCTGAGTTCTAGTCCTGCCTTAGACACGAAGCCAGCTGGGTGACCCTGGGCCATTCCCTGATTCTCAGCCCTAGAAGGAACGCAGTGGTGACCCATCTCTGAAAATGTTGCCAAGAAAACTGGAGAGACGTGTCCAGCGCGTTGCCAGGAGTCAAGACTGGCACAAAGGCATCCTCATCCCCACAACAAAATGTAAAAATTAGGGTTATTTTCACCCTCCATCCAATGGTCACCTGTGAGACTTATGAAGTGAGCTAAAACATATTTGCACAGCCCTGGCCTTCATCTGTATAGCAATACACACACACACACACACACACACACAAACACAAATACAGATATACAAGATCCTCTGCAGCTGGTATAATGGATGAAATGTCAGGAAATCTGTTGACGTTCGGCAGAAGGGGAATGGAACCAGGGACCCACAGATCATCTTTGCCACGCAAATTCAACAGCAGGCCAACAACAGTTTCTAGGTCCTTGCATCATCTTTTGTGTCCAGCTGCTACTGTCCCCCACAATGTTGTTGCTGCTTCCCTGCTGCTTCAAGTTTCAATTAAAACTCCCTTCCAGTGTTGGAGACAATGTCACATTGTAGGGATTGTACAAAAGGGTTTGTTATTAGCCTAATAGCTGGCCTTTTGCTTCTCTTGGCCAAATAAAGTTCTGTCTGACGTGGAAGCCTCCGCTTGAGTTTCCTGATTTGACATCTGGGAACCTCAAGTTCTTCGGGTAGCTGCTGCCCCTCACAACATTTAATACAGCATGTGCTTGCTTTAAAAAAAAAGAAGAAGAAAAGCAAGCAGTGGCTATATTAGCGTGGATGTGGCTGAGCCTTCATCTGTGAGCAAATGTCTATTAGTTGATACACAAACAGGCTCCATACATAGAGAATATGACAACCAGCTGCATGCGGCAACTGTCGAATGGTAAGGGATTTCCTCCTGTGACTGCTCTCTATTCAGTTGGGGGATGAGGCAATTCACGCCTGAATGGTGTGTCTCTTCTGGCTTTGTAAAGAGTTCATTCTTTACATTTTTGTAAAGGTTAAGAGGGAAGCAAGCTTTTTTATATGATTCTTTCTCCTCAAAAATTGGGGAGGGAAAACTCAGGGAGGGAGTTCAGATTTATTTAGCTAGGCTGTTCAAGGGTAAAAAACTTAATAGAGTAACAGAATTGGAAGGGACCTTGAAGGTCTTCTAGTCCAACCCCCTGCTCAGACAGGAAATCCTATTCCAGACAAATGCTTGTTTAAACTCTTCTTAAAAGCCTCCAGTGTTGGAGCACCAACAACTTCTGGAGGTAAGCCCGTTCCGTTGATTAATTGTTCTGCTAGGAAATTTCTCCTTATTTTTAGGTTGGTTCTCTCTTTGATTAATTTCCATTCATTGCTTCTTGTTCTATTTTCAGGTACTCTGGAGAACAGGTTGGGTTGGAAAATAGCAAACGATGCAAATTGTGTTGCCTTGTTTACTGACGGTGAGAGCTGTTAAATCCATACTACGCTGGTGTTACTCAAATGACCATAGATTCTGATATGTTAATTTACATGGATTGGCTCTCGGAAATCTATCTACATCTAACTGACCCAGCCCATCAAGTTCATTCATCTCAGGAAGTAATATTTAAAATACTCAAGGTTGTGTTTTGCCATTTTTGTGCTGTTTTTGCTGTTCCTTTCCTTTGAAATTAGAGGTTGAGTTAACTTCCATCCTGATGGCAATCAGGAAGACTGTAAAATTGTCATGTTTCGTCAAGCATCTGATATTTAATTGTCATCATTAGGTTTAAGTTGTACACTAGGGGCTATTAGTAAAGTGTTGCTTTTATTAATTAATAGGCATATGCTTATTGTTTTATTATTTTATGTTTCTGTTGCAGATCACTGGGATATTTATTAAAATATGATAGTATATAAAAGCCTTCAATAAATGAATAACTTGGCCATTGTTTTTCCAGCATTTACATGCGATAACATAAGAACATAATATTGTTCTCCAAACTGGTCCCTTCTAGATATAATACACTAGAACACCAATCCTTCTCAGTCATGTACCACCATTTATGGTGAATGGTGTAAATTCGCGCCCAAGATATATGGGAAGTACAGCATGGTAGTGTGTGCAGCACAAGGCACATACAAATTACTCAGGAAAACATATTGCTTCTCACTCAGAATCCCATCCAGCAGCTGAGAACCAATTGGCCTGTGGCCTAAATCTAAACTTCATCCTACCCATCTCATTATCCTACTATAAAATTGTCGATAGATTTGCATTTGGACTCTGGCAAGCTGCGGGGAAAAGCCTTCTATCTCAGGTCCCTGGAAACCTGGTGGCTAGCTAGAACTGCACTATTTTTTTAAAAAAATTGTCAGGAGGAAGTCCAGAAAGAAAAGCAATAATTAAAAAAAAATAAAAGTTTCCACTGGGATTCAAACCACAATATCTACATTACAATACCTTACCTTACTATACCATAATATTATAATGGAGCAAATGTAGGAGTAAGAAAGGATTTTGTTAACATATAAATTATATTTTTATATAAAATAAAATATAAAGCTTGGACATATAAATGACACTGAACTTTGTATATATAAATCAGATAGATAGATAGATAGATAGATAGATAGATAGATAGATAGATAGATAGATAGATAGATAGATGAGAGGGGGGGATTTTATGTGTTATCCATCCAGAAATATGTATGCACAAGAAGGTCCCTCCCTTCTCAAAAGAAAATGATTGTCCATTGGTGGGGGGGTTTTGGACAGAAGGATGGGAGGGTGTAGGAAAAGAGGACTCGTCCTGTGAGAAGATGTGATGACCAGAAGTCTAGACTGAATAATGTACCAAACAAGATTTTTCTCTCTGTCCAAACAAGATTTTCTTAAACAGGCTTAAAGTCAAGTGACCACGAGCACAGGACAGGAACAGCTTAGTGGTATGCCCTAAAAATATGGTTAAATTAGCCTGAATTATTAAAGCCTGGCATATTATGCCCCAAATATAAAGTATGAATTTGGCTCTCTATGTATCTAAGTTAATTACAGAGAAAGTTGTGGGGAAATGTCTGGAATTTGGGGCAGTATTTAATACAACAGGCAGTTTCACAGAAAGCTTTGTACGGATAATTTTATGATTCAGTAGGTACTGTTGAAATCACGTGTCGACAGTCATATTGCTTTTTACTGTATTTGCATTCTGAACTTCTGTGGATAAGGATGCTATAAAAGTTGGGATAATAGTCAATTTATATATGTAATATTTTATATTATGCCCCTGCTAATTAGTATTATTAATGGTTTTCTTTATGAGTATTAAAATTATGTCAGGCAGCACATAAGAATATTTATGTTCCTGTAGCTCGGTCCATGGAGACAACAGAAGAAAAGATCTTAACATAAATAGCATTTTTTATTTTAATAGCAATAAGCTGCCGTACTTTTTTTTTCTGGGGTCAGGAGAGTGAATGGAGTCCAAGTTTTGTATTTTATTTAAGATTATTTAATTCTGCTTGCTCGTTGTATAATAATACCATAAACCCTTCGGCTGAGCTACCCACTGGGACGTGAGAATGGAACTGTTCCCATGCTTGCTTTTCATTTCTCCTGCCATTCTTTTTTTCTTATTAAATCATGTCCAAAAGATGATTGTCAGAAAGTAATTAGTGCCTTATCTTCTAAAAGCGTAGAATTTATTAGGAGAAGTCAAAGCAGCCAGATGAGATAAGGAGGATGGTGGCCCTAACTTGATCAGGCTGAATGTTACAAAATGATATTGGTCAAATGTCTGAGTTTTCAAGGACCATGTCAGGTGAACAAAGCAACCAGATTAATTGTTATGCGTCTGCTGCCTGGAATGATTAGACCGGAGCTGGACAACAAGATGTTGTTGCAGCCTCAGTCAGCATAACCATAGTTAGAGGCTGGGAACTGTTATTTAGCATCATGTAGAGAAGCATATTTTACTTACTTCAACAATTTGATTTTGAGCCAGGATTTGCTACTCACCCACCTATCTTGGCAACATGTAAGCACATTGGGGTGACTTGTGCAAAATTACTGGATTTTTTATTATTATTTTGGTGTCTCTGGTTTACTGAAATAGGTAAATCTGCATCTGTTCAGTTAAGAGGTAGTCGGAAATGACGCTATCCAATTTTTTTCTTCCAAGTCTTACAGTCAAATTAAGGTGGGGGGAACGCCTTCCTTCTTTAGGTTGCTGTTTTCTTTGGTTAGCACAAAGTTGAACACTCTCATCCACTGAAATAATATCAGCTTTGATGAAAATTAACGTCAGCCATAACCTCAGCAGATGGCAGCATCTGGCTGAGCTTACATGGGCTCTGAAGCTAATACTAAATATTTTGATGCAAGACTATTGGGACCACCAGAGTTGTATAGGCTAGACTAAGAAGTTGAAAAATTATCTCTCAAAAAAGCAGAGTCAAGTACTTTTGAACTGTGACCAAAGAAACTGCAAGGACACATCTGTGAAATCTCCAGAAGTTGAACTTAATGTCAAAACAACCCAAAGCAAAACACAACAAAAAAAAAACCCTTCAACTCGCTTTTAATAGTCATAAGCAATGTTAACATTTTTATTTAGAAGTAGGTTCTATTTACTTCAAGGGTATTACTTATTTAGAAGCATGTACATAGTCGTAAATACCAAAAATATTCTCCCAGAACCATGACAGAGTGTTCTTGTTACCAATAAGCAGAAGTTGAGCATTAACATCGGTCCATCCTCTCTGCTTGGTTATATAGCAAGCCCGGGTCACAGAATGCATATTAAAGCAATAAACTCAAACAATATTTTCAAACCTTGGCAGCTTTATGATGTGTGGACTTCAACTCCCAGAATTCCCCAGCTGGCTAGAGAATTCTTAGCCCTGAACTCCACACATCTTAAAATTGTCAAGTTTGAAAAATGCTGCTCTAGAGGCATTAGCTGCACATAAAACTGCTGATTTATCATTACTGGCATGTTTTTTCATTACATGCAAGCCTATATCAGAATGTCTATAAACAACTAAAAGTTATTACTTAAATGGGCATTAGTTATCTCTAAGAGCTTTGTGATAAAGAGCTAGAATATCCCATTCTTAGTGATTAATAAGAAAGCTTCTTAAAAAGATTAAGTCTATCTCCTACTCATAATCTTATGAGAAGACTATTCAGTGAAAGTTCAATTTCCATGTATAGGGACTCCTTGGTATCTTGAAATATGGCTGAGAAAATCCTCCAATGATATAATATTGTTCAGTTAATATTCCAGTTTGCTTTGATATTCAAAAAATTGTTAGCATTATCTTACAGAGATTACTGTTGTTTAAGGATGTGAATGTGCTTTTGAACCTAATTCTTAATTGTATGTTTATGTTATGATATGAAGTGTTTTGTCTGGGAGTGGCAACAATTGTATTCATTGTGAAGAGTTACTTGGATTATTGTCATCTGTTCATTTTGCATTTTTGTACTGACTTTCTAGTATTAACTTAATGGAAAGGCTAATCAATAATACTTTAAGCTGACGAGTTTCGATGATTTATTTTTTTAAAAAAAACATTTATTTTTAAACTCACAATTTAAAAAAACAAATAAACCAGCAGCTAAAATTCTCTTAGCAGTTTACAATAAAACACACTAAAAATTTAATTTGAATAAAAATGCATATGATAAAATCAAATCAAATGCTGAATAAAATCCTGTGTAAACTAGGCAGCAGCCTAGCACACATTCAAAAACTAAGAATTAAAAGGGAATTTTAAGACCATTAAAAGCCTGGGAATGTAGAAAGGTCTTCATCTTCTGCTGAAATGATGCTAGCCTGGGCACCAGTTGAGTTTCAGGGGGAAGGGGAGTTCCATGGAGAACCTCATTAGATGATCTTAAATCCAGGTAGATAAATAAAGGAGAAGGTACTTTTTTTTAGGTAACCTAGCCCTAATCCATTTAGAGCTTTAAAGTTCAAAATCAGCACTTTGCACCAGATCAACAGCCAAGGTAGATGGCAAAGAACTGGCATGATATATCCTAGTGAGTGTTTAATCACTATTTTGAATTAATTGAAGTTTCCAATTAGGCAGCCCCTGCAAAATGCATTGCAATAATCCAAATGAAAAGTTACCAGACCATGAATAGCAGTTGCAAGAATCTTTCTGTCTAGGGAAGTTGCAGTTGGTAAATCAGCTGAATCTGATAAGTCACCTGTTGCCAGCGAGGCCACCTGGGTCCCTAGTAACAGATTTTGGAGCATCCCCAAACTTAGGATATGTACAGACCCTTCCAGAACAATCAAGGCACAACTCAGCTGGTCAAGATGCAGCACCTACAATCAGTGTCTCCATCTCATTTGGTTTGAGTCTCAATTTACTGGCCCTAAGCCTATCAGGACATCAACTTGCCTCATCTGTGTTAGATAAAAGGGATAGGTAAAATGGGATCCAATCAGTCAGCCTCCATTCATGTGTGCCTCTTCCAGCAAAAATCAAGCTAAATGATACTTCTGATGTACTTCTGATAATGGACTTTTGTAAATATTTTTTCATGTGTGTTTTTCTGTATATAAAAGTAAATAATGAAAAAGATACCCACCAAATCTAGATACAGAAATGTAAATGACCATAGGATGGGCAGCAAATATATCCTGAAGATTAATTCTCTACTGCTACTTAATGGTTATCCAGTATTTTGTAATCCAGGTCTAACCTCTGGCCTTATTTTTCCTCACTTCAGGTACTACGAATATCCAAAACGGTATTGCTGAATGATGACTTTAACCTATGGCTGGAAGGATTATGCTTTTGTTTTTGTTGTGATAGTTATTTTGGGTTGGGTTTTAGTTTTGCATGAAACAATGATAGATTAGTTGCCATGTTTATCTCCAACTTTCTTCCGTAGTGGAACTCAGTATGGTTGTCAGGCATGAACAACCAGACCCACATGTGCAAAGTTTGAGCTAACTACTTTATTATGTTCTGCCTATAATACAGGAATCTCCCCAGTCTGGCAGTTTTCCCTTGGGAACAAATAGATAAGGCTCCAAGAAATTTGAGGACAGCCAGTTCTGGCTCTTTTACAGTTTCACAGTGACTCTAGACTAGCTCTGTGCTTGATCCCTCCTCCCTGCCAGGCTTGATGCTTCCCAACAATGGTCTACATAATAAGATGTTCTCCTATTTGAAACTAACCAGGTTCACACTTATCTAATTTCACTGGGATGTCTCAGTCCATGTCTTAGGAGGATCACTTGACAGTGGTGCAAGAAATCCATGGTTAATGTTAGTTATGAGACCCTGGTGAGCATGTGCTCTGGATTGGGTTGAACATGTTCTATCAACCCATGTATTACAATTTGTAAACACTGCTCATGGCTTAGCTTGATGTCTGTCAGCCTAGCCCATTAACACTCATTCAAGAAAAGCAAGACGAAGCAAACCATGACCCGATGCAACGTTTGAATCTAATCCACAAAGCTTTACTTATTCCACACACTTCCAGTTTCTGACCTAAGTCTTCAGCCCCATTTTTTGTTAATGCAAGCAAAATCCCCTGAATAAATGAGGTCTGTTGATTGTACACAGCAGGCTGATTAGAGGTTAATTGTCGAGGTTAGCCTTACCACTTTTTCTGTGTATTGGAGTTACTATGGAGTTCCTCCGTTCTCTCGGAATCTGCCAGGAATTGTAAATATGAGCGAATAGGGAGGCCAAAATATTGACCCATCATTTGGGATTTAGTTTTAACGTCTCGGTTAGTTAAACTTTTAGTATAAATATATACAGTCAGTTTTGTAATCGCCTGAGAGTGAAAATGATGCCTATTGCTTACAGCTTTGTGCACAGCATCACTGAGGCCTTGGCATGGACTCACTCTTCAAGAAATCAGGATTTGGAAAGTTTTGTGTAGGAACTTGGAGCAAATACCAGTGGGCTTTAAGTATTTCTGCACTGAACTATTAAAGTCCTGAAAAATATCTAGGGCAGTCAGTGTCTCCTTCACATTGTTCTCTTTTAACTGCTAAACTTTATAAGTATGTAAAAATTGAGACCATGCACTCACGGACTTAGTATAAAAAGATTTCTTAGATATTACATCTCCTGAGTTATCAGGGATCAGTATACCAGCCTCCAGGAAGAAATTAAAAGAACGTATACAATTTCCTTATGGTTGTACGCTGGCAATGCTGCTGTCCTCTTTGTATCCAAAGTGTATGCAAATAAATGAATGAATTAGTGCTATTGCATCAGATTGATACACTGAAAATCAACCCTGCAAAGGCCAAAGTGTTTGCATTTATTAGATCTCTTATCAGTCACTTCGTACCTGGAAAATAAGTATCATCCAAACTAAGAAAGTGAATGCCGTGGAGCAGTGGGCTAATGCCTCCTTAAGTAACACCAGCTGCCTGCAATTAGTGCAGGTTCGCATCCCACCAGGCTCAAGGTTGACTCAGCCTTCCATCCTTCCAAGGTAGGTAAAATGAGGACCCAGATTGTTGGGGGCAATTAAGCTGACTTTGTAATAATGCCGCTTGGGGTGTGTGTGAAAGCCCTAATAAGCAGGCATATACATAGAATGAAGGCTATTGCTAAGCACATTGATTTGTGCTTAAATTTTAAGCCACCCTGGGTCTTCGGAGAAGGGCGGGATATAAATGGGATTAAAAAATAAAATAATAAAAAAGCCTTCAAGTTGCCAGGTACTTATTTTCAGTTTCTAGAAATTTCAACTTTCAGACATAAGTTGCACTGCTAGACATTTTTCCCTGTGGAAGCACCAATTTATGTCAGGTCAGCACTGAGAATTTACTCTACAACCCGTGTGTATGTTGTGTTTAGCTTGGGTTCAAGTCAAGCAGAGTGCAAAGGGATAAACTGGTATCTCACACCTCTCTTGCAATGAGCAATCCTATTCTTACCATTTTCAAACCCTTCTACCACATTTTTGTGTTTAATCTATGATGGTGCATAAATTTAAAAGGTGCATATTATATGATTATAATTACAGTGGCGCAAACATTTTAAAATGAGTTAAATCATGGCTCTTGTAGCCTTGCATGGAGAGTGCAGAGGAGCACACAATTGTTGGGCTGGCTGGTGCCTAAAGAGCCCTCCTTTCACTTTTTAACTAATTTTAGCAGCCAATAAGAAGAGAATATCTGTAGCTCTGGGGAGGGCCTTGGTGCTCTCTGAGCTTGGTGGTTTTCTTGTAGACATTTCATTACCAAACTAGGTAACATCATCAGTGCTAGTAGGAAGTGGGGTATGCTCAGTTGGTAGCTATTAGCAACCATCTAGAAACCAGAGGTAGATGAAATATATTCAATCAATATCAACTTTAGTTTCATCCTCCTTCTGAAACTATAGGACAGCTCCAAACCACATGCAGAGGGAGGTCAAAAAGGTCAAGATGGTGGCTGCCATATGATTAAAACCCCACCCCTTTTATCTTGTCACAACACATTTTAAGAGGGCAAGCTTTCAATTGGGCAGTTGTCGTAACATATTAACTTTTTCTCACAGATGCTCTGCTCCAGATTGTATTTGAAATGAAGATGTTGGTTCAGAAACAATACATTATCCTTCCAGTTTGTCCTACAAAAATCTGTGGGATGTAAAAGGATGCGGAATGCCATTTGGGGTGAATTTTTGTTCAGTATGGAATAATGGAAGCTTTGCTGATGGGCAAAAACATTCCAGAAAAACATTTTTCCCCGGAATGGTACACAAAGGGATAGAGGGAAAAGTTTGATCAGACCGTTGTAATCAGCCACTAAGTGTGTCACTTTAGACCCTTGAATTTGTACCTGTCCCTTCTCAGAAGAAAAAAAAGTAGTTGAAGTGTTGATTTGATTGTATAAAGCTGAAATCATTATTCTCAGCATGAAATATTTGTAACAGAGAAGCAAAGAAGTGGTTAGCCATAATTGGATATCAACATTAACCCTAGCCAAAAAGCAGCTAAAAGGCAAGAAATAGGGGGAAAGCAAAGATCAGACAATAGGGTGAAAGAGTAAAATGACAGAGGAATCATAAATAACAGAGAATTCATTTCTAGTTAATAGCCATTTCAAAATGACCCATTATCTTCTGGAGTATCTGTGGCACAGTAAATCCACACAGCCTGAATAGTCTCTCTGTACAAGGGATTACGGTATATTCTATTATTTAATTTAAATTTACACATCATTAAGTCCCCCTGAATAAAGCCATAATTTTCATAATAACAGAAGTTATGAAGAGAAAAGAGTGATTAACCTCTACAACTCCTGTCTTAGCCTTTAAATAAATCCATAAAAGCAGTTCAACCCATAATGCTTTTCATTTTCTCCAAGGTATTAGTATGAAAAGGCAGAGGGCATAACCCCTGGCGTATATTCCAATTCCTCTCCTATGTAGTTGGGTTTTCTTAAAAAAAAAAAAAAAGAAAGAAAGAAATAAAATTGTTTCTCTATTGTTCTGGCCAATTTTAATAGCGTTTAACCATTCTTGCCTCCTTTTAAACATTTTAATTCTAAACATGTTAATTTTTATATAGTGCTTTGATATTTTAACATTTTGCAAAGCTATGGCAATAATTTCTAACTTCTTTCTCTTTTTAGTTTCTGCTATTTTATAATGAGCCACATTTCATACCCAATCCTCCCTTGGCCAATCAGAAAGATTTACTGTAGATAATTCATGTACATCATTTTTTGTTAAACTATATGGTCGCACATACATTTCTTCTCCTACTGTTAGATTTATTACAAGATGATTTTTTAAAAAAATAAAAAGGAAAACCTGCTCCTTCCAACACTAGTCATACCAGCACATATTTTTCTCTTTAAATAGCTCCTTTTATAATTTTTTATACCTTTATACCTATTCTTAAATATCTTTTCAGCAGGAAGCATTCAGTCCTTGAATGTAACCAATTTTCTATTACTGGACCTTTGTCTCTTGATCAAGAATTCTTGGTAATATATTTTTAACAGTTTCCATGGCCTGAAAAAGATTTAAAGCCTCTGATGTAGTGTTTAGCAAGCATTTGGTGGAGCAGTGGGCTAATGCCTCCTTAAGTAACACCAGCTGCCTGCAATTAGTGCAGGTTCGCATCCCACCAGGCTCAAGGTTGACTCAGCCTTCCATCCTTCCGAGGTAGGTAAAATGAGGACCCAGATTGTTGGGGGCAATTAAGCTGACTTTGTAATAATGCCGCTTGGGGGGTGTGTGAAAGCCCTAATAAGCAGGCATATACATAGAATGAAGGCTACTGCTAAGCTTGTAAGCCGCCCTGAGTCTTCGGAGAAGGGCGGGATATAAATGGAATTAAAATAAATAAAATAAATAAATTTTGTGGACCATGGCTGCATTTACAAATCACTCTAAACTATTCCTAATTGAATAAACTATCATGCCTGATGTTCACTAAGTTATTAACCTTGCAAGCTGGCCAGCTCATAGAAGTGAGGTGAGCAACCATATAAATTTAATGATAAATAAACAAACCATAATTCACTTTCCACATTGTCTGGGTTTGTACCCATACACAAGATCCAATGAAACCAACTGCATTGTGGCTAACCAAAACAAAACAAAACAAAACAAAACTTACCATCATTATCTTGGTAAGATTTATTCCAGATCTGGAATGAACAGGAATATCCCATGTTGTAGATGTGATTCTAGAGCAAAAGCTGAGATTTGCTATGATCCACTGACTGAGAGTTTAACTGAGGCAGCTCTGCACTCTGGCTTTGTAACTTCACCATTTGCCTTCTTAATCATTGTTACTCCAGACTTGCTACTTCCTACTGCTGGTCTCTGGTTAACCTTGACTTGTGTAATAAATAATTCCATCCATAACAATTTCTTGAAGCAGCTGCTTTGACAACATTCAGTATTTAGTTTAATGAAGAGAAGGGTGAGGGGTGACATGATAGCAGTGTTCCAATATCTCAGGGGCTGCCACAAAGAAGAGGGAGTCAAGCTATTCTCCAAAGCACCTGAAAGCAGGACAAGAAGCAACGGATGGAAACTAGTCAAGGAGAGAAGCAACCTAGAACTAAGGAGAAACTTCCTGACAGTTAGAACAATTAACCAGTGGAACAACCTACCTCTAGAAGCTGTGAATGTTCCAACACTGGAGCGTTTTTAAGAAGAGACTGGCCAGCCATTTGTCTGAATGGTATAGGGTTTTCTGCCTGAGCAGGGGGTTGGACAAGATGACCTCCAAAGTCCCTTCCAACTTTATTATTATTATTATTACTATTACTATTATTATTATTATTATTATTATTATTATTATTATTATTATTATTATTATTATTGATCATCGCACAGTCAGCCAGATGTTCAGACTGGATTTGGCATTTTTGTCTACCTATCGAGTCCTTACCAAGGACCTGGGATAGGCAGATGTGGATGTTTGATGGTATTACAGATATCATCGCAGGATGGAAGCAGTTCCTAGTAAGGCCGCCTTTTGCAATTGACTAATGGCGAATTTGTCAATGCCAATGGTGTTCAAGTGGTTTTGGCTCCAGTTGTTTTGGGATTGCACCCAAGGCGCCTATTACTATTGATACTACCCTTGCTTGCCTTTGCCACAGTCTTTCTATTTCTATTTGTAGGTCTTCGTATTTTGTTATCTTTTCCAGTTCTTTCTTATCTATTCTGCTGTCTCCAGGCACTGCCATGTTCACTATCCAGACTTTTTTGTCTTTCTTATCGACAATTGTTAAGCCCAGGGTGTTATGTTACAGGTGCTTGTCTGTTTGAATTCTGAAGTCCCAGAGCAGTTTAACTATATCATTTTCGATGACTTTTTCTATTTATGATCCCACCAGTTCTTGCTTACAGGCAAATGATATTTCTTGCAGATCTTCCAATGCACCGTTGTTACTACTTTGTCATGCCGCTGCTTGTAGTCAGTCTGTGCGATCTTCTTGCAGCAGCTTACCAGGTGGTCCACTGTTTCTTCACCTTTTTTGCATAGGGTGCACTTACTGTCTGTTGCTGTCTTCTCAATTTTGACTTTGTATGCATTTGTCCTTCAGGCTTGGTCTTGTGCAGCCAGAATTAGTCCCTCGGTCTCTTTCTTCAACTTTCCTGCTCTTAGCCATTGCCAGGTCTTGCTATTATCTGCTTTTCCAGCTATTTTTTTTAATGTACTGGCCATGTAGTGCTTTGTCTTCCCATGCCTCTATTCTGTTCTTCATCTGGTCTTTCTTGTAGGCCAGTTTGGTCTCTCCAGTAGTCAGTAAGCCTTCCTGATATACTAATTTCAGTGCATCTTCATCAATGTCCATCAGATATTCTTCCAAAGCCATTTTTTCTTCTTCAACCACTTGATGTACTTGCAGCATTCCACCTCCACCTATTTGCCTTGGTAGATAGAGTCTGTCAATATCACTGTATGGATGAAGGGCATGATTCATTGTCATTATTTTTCTGGTCTTCCTATCCATTGCTTTTAGTTCTGCATGAGTCCAGTCCACTATTCCAGATGTGTATCTAATGACTGGAATTGCCCAGGTGTTGATTCCCTTCATGGTATTTCCTCCATTGACTTTAAGATCTTCTTCACTCTCTTGATGTATTCACCTCTAATCTTTTTCTTGACTTCAGTGTGCTTGATGTTGTCAGCTTGAAAGATACCCAAGTATTTGTAGCAATCATCCTCCTCCAGACTTTAATGTTATTTTCATGGGGCATCTTGATTCCTTCAGTTTTCACTATTTTTCCTTGTTTGAGAGTAAGTGTGGCACATTTGTCCAAGCCAAACTCCATTGCAATAACTTGGCTATATATACAGATAGTGTTCAGCAGCTATTTTATTTTAGATGATGTTTTGCCATACAGATTCAGATCATCCATGTAAAGGAGGTGGGATAGTCTGGCAGATGTTTTTGATGTTTGATAGCGATGTCCTGAGTTATTCAGTATTGTTGACAGATGAAACAATGCAATAACAAATAGTAGTGGTGATAATGAATCTCTTTGAAATATTCCTCTCTTGATATTAACCTCTCCCACTCTTTCACCATTGACTTGCAACTGTGTCTTCCATTGTGCCATCGATCTTTGCACAAATTTTCTGATGTTTCTACTGACTCCTGTTATTTCTAGGCATTTGATTATCCAGTCATGTGGCAGAGAGTCAAATGCCTTTTTGTAGTCAATCCATGCCACATTCAGATTGGTCTTCCTTTTCTTGCAGTTTTCCAAGATCATTTGGTCTATTAGGAGTTGATCTTTTGTTCCTCTGCTATTGGGGCAGTTTCCTTTCTGTTCGGGTGGAAAGAGATTGTTTTCAACTAGATGCTGTTGTACTGCATCAGCTACCACACCAGTTAGCAATTTGAAAGTTGTTGATAAGCAGTTAATTGGCTTGTAGTTGCCTGGTGTTAGCCTTTTGCTGGATTTTTCATTATTAGGTAGGTTTTCCCAGTTGTTAGCCACTTTTCAATTTCTCCTCCTTGTAGTATATTGTTGAACTGCTTGGCAATGAGTGGGTATATAACAGTTAGATGTTTCAACCAAAACCCATGCAGTTCATCTTCACCTGGTGCTAACCAATTTTTGATCTTCCTTGCTCTTTTTTCTACCATTTTTGTTGTTATTACTAGTTCTTTCATTTCAACTTCTCTTTTATTTGCATTCACCTCTTTTAACCAAGCCGCATCCTTGTGTTTCTTTTATTTTTATTTTTATTATTTTATTATAAAACTTTTACTCATAAAACATGAAACTCAGTCAACTGAACACTCAAACTGACTGGCACTAATGGTTGACACGGGTTGCTGCCAGCATCCAAGGTATCAACCAGGTATCTCCTTAACATGTAAGATGTTCCGAGTAGCGCAGTTTTTTGTAGCTTTTCTGGAGTTATTGCAGGAATCTGCAATTTCTTGATGTATTTTGCAAAATTTTTGGACATCACCATCATCATCATCATCATCATCATCATCATCATCATCATCATCATTATTATTATTATTATTATTATTATTATTATTATTATTATTATTATTTCACTTTTTATGTATGCCTGCAAGTATACAATGTACATATACACGTAATACATACATTTATCAGTAGGATGGAAGTAGCTAAGGAGAGGTGAAATTTGATTATATCTCTGAAAGATGCCTGAAACTGAAACATAGCACCACAGAGTTCTAGAATTAGAAGAGGCCATGAGTACAGATAGTCCTTGATTTAAGACTACAGCTGAGCCCCAAATTTCTGTTGCTAAGTGCGACGTTTGTTAAGTGGGTTTTGCCCCATTTTACTACCTTTCTCAACATAGTCATTAAGTGAATCACTGCAACTGTTAAGTTAGTAATGTGATTGTCAAGCAATTCTGGCTTTCTCTACGACTCAGAAGGTCATAAAAGGGGATCACGTGACCCACCCAAGCACACTGCAAATGTCATAAATGTGAGTCAGTTGCCAAGCATCTGAATTTTGATCATGTGACCATGGGGATGCTGCAACGATTGTTAAGTGTGAAAAATGGGTCACAAATCGCTTTTTTCATTGTCTTTATAACTTCAAATGGTCACTAAATGATGTGTTGTAAGTCGAGGACTATCTGTAAGGTCTAGCCAGGGGTAGGCAACCTTGGCTCTTTTATGACTCGTGGACTTCAACTCCCAGAATTCCTGAGCCAGCATGGCTCAGCTTGGAAACCTCTCCCTTTATTTTATTTATTTATTTTAATTCCATTTATATCCTGCCCTTCTCCAAAGACTCAGGGCGGCTTACAAGCTTAGCAGCATGGCTGGCTTAGGAATTCTGGGAGTTGAGGTCCACGAGTCATAAAAGAGCCAAGGTTGCCTACCCCTGGGCTAGCCTATCCTTGTGAAATAAATTGGCAGTAAAACCAATTAAGCCTTCCATGGGAGGTGACCATTCAGCCTCTTCTTAAATGCTCCAGAGCTAATGAATCCATAACTTCCAGAGATAGATTGTTTCCCCTACCGTAAAAATTGTAAGTTTTTCCTGATCTTAAATGAATTCTAGGTAGCCCCAACCTATACTCCTTACTCCTGTTCCTAGAGTTTAGTGCCTTGGCAAACAGTTCTGCAGTTTCTTTTTACATACTTAAACATCTCTATCATCTTCTCATGTTTCAATCTTCTTTTCTCCACGAGGGCATCACATCTATTTTTCTCCTCCACACTCACACACACACACACAAACAAACATATTATATATGTTTAATTGCTCCCTGAACTATGAATCCAATTCTCATGGTTATTAAAGATTTATGCAAGATAATTCAATATATATAGCATTGCAAAATATGTTTTATTTTCACATTCGGATATTAATAATTTACTATTGGATCTTCCACTGTATGAATTATTGATGTCAATAGAGCTACAGTGATTCACACCAGCAGATTAATTAGATGCTAATGCCATATCAGTGTATGTGCGCGCACACACACACACACACACACACACACACACAAACACACTTGGGTTTCAATCATAGAAGCTGTATTAATCTATATTGAAGGAGATCAGTCCCTAAAGTTACTTCCCATTTTTAAAACATCATTATAAATAAAGTTTAGCATCTGAATAAACAACCAGAGGTGTCATGTTTGGGATGAAGAGATCAAATATCAAAGAAGCCATTTCTTAGTGCAAAGCCCTCTTCATTTGATCCAGGGAACGTGGTTTAACTTCAGAGCAAGTTCAATGCATTTTTCTGCTATTTTTCACCACTATAAATAGCTGGCCCCAACACCGCCATCACCAGTATAGGTGCCCAACCTATCTAGTGGCAAAGCACAGGAAGCAGTCCTGGGAGCAAAACTGTGAGGCAGCTACTCTGATCAAGCGGTCTTTTTATTTCCCTAGCTATAGATCACTCAGCAGCAATTTGAGAATCCTTTAATTATAATTACATATTACAGTATAGTGGCCATTCCCAGATTCTATAAATGTGAACAGAAATATCTGTACCATCCTCTCTCTTTCCTTAACTTCTGTGTACAACATATAATGTATATATATGTTAAGAAAAGTAGTCGAACACCAGGATAAACATAAACTAATTGTTTAATAAACTTAGCTTTTCGTCGTTGTCAGAGTGAAATGCCAGAGGTTTGGGAGCTTGCTAACTATCAAGCCCTCAACCACCATATACATCAGGTCATGGTGAGGGTGAGCCAGCGTAAAGCTGAGGTACTCCAACACAAGATGGAGATCTTGAGAGCATCGGACAACCATGGCCACACTAATAAACTGATCCACAATTTGTCGTTGAGAACCCTAACCCATGGAGAGACTAGGCTGCTGCAACACAACACAGGTCATAACCTGATGGACGTGCAAGCTATCAACTTTGTAGCAGCCTTAAGAACCGACTATCCAGTGGATCAGGGCCAGCAACGAAACTAAGAACTCAATTAGACAACACGTCACAGGATTTCTTATAGGCCATAGACAATGCCATACCTTATCCACTATGGAGAAGGAAGCCTTGGAACAGCTGCGAAGTGACAGCACCATCGTCATTTTGCCGGTGGATAAGGGCAGGGTGACTGTCATTATGGATAAGCTGGAATATATTTGCAAGGCTCATGCATTGTTTAACGATACCAGTGCCTACCGTGTAATCGCAAAGGACCCAATGACCACTCTCAAAAAACAGCTGAATAAATTGGCAGAGAAATTCAAACTCAGGGCAAAATCAGCGATGACATATTGAAGACAATATGCCCCAGAGATTTGACCATGGCTAGATCCTATGGGCTTCCAAAAATTCATAAGGAAGGGATTCCTCTGTGACCCATTGTGTCATTTAGTGGTAAATCGACCACTGGCTAAATGGTTGGATTCGATATCTGGTAGATATCTGGATATCTGGTAGAAAACAGTGAGAAATAATTGGAGGGGTTCCTGGAAAAGATAAAATCTTTAAGAGTAGAGGAGGATGAGGCCATGATATCTTTTGATGTCACCTCACTCTTCACCTTGATCCCGCAAGACCTGGCCATTGCAGTAATAAGGAGCCACTTGCAACAAGAGGAAGGGCCACACCAGGACTCACTCTGCACCGAGGACCTTATACAACTCATGACCCTATGTCTTAGAACGTATTTTACGTTCCAGGGCACCATCTATGTACAAGTGAAAGGCACGCCGATGGGGTCCCCGATTTCAGGAATCATTGTAGAGATGGTCCTGCAACAACTCGAAGCCAAAGTGATGTCCATGCATCTCCCCTATGCTGGACCAGTATGTAACTATCTGGCCAGAGCATGTACTTAAGAACTGTGTTAGAGTATTTAGCATTTACAGGGTTAATGTTGTATCCTTAGCAAAATTGTATGTAAGAACATGTAGCATTTACAGCAGACATGTCAAACACAAGGCCCGGGGGCCGGATCCGGCCTGCGAAGTGGTTTCATGTGGCCCGCGAAGCCATCCTGGAAACAGTGAGGGAACGGCCCCCACTGCCTTGGCCCTGGCCCAGAGACCCTTCTTCTGCCAGAGACCCTCAGATCTGCCCCACCCCTGCCCAGGCCCCCATAGGCACCCTTGATGCGAACGATGTAAAGCTGGCCACGCCCACCCAGTAGGCCATACGCACTCAGGCCATGCCCACCCAGTAGGCCACGCCCACCCTGGCCATACCCACCCGGCCCCCTGAGGGCAACTGCAATGCTGATGCGGCCCTCAATGAAATTGAGTTTGACACCCCTGATTTACAGGGTTAAATGCAATTTCCTTAAGAGATGGCTTCTGGGAAATGTAGTCTAGTTCTTAGTAAATCCTATAGCTTATCTAGAACAGTGGGAGGAGTTTCAAAGTTTATTGTAGGATATCCTGGCTTTATGCCTTTGTACACAAATCCAAGCAATGAGGCTTCTTCTACCTTTATTTTTTTACACTTTTAGAATGGACAGATATGCTCATGAACAGATAAACCTAACAGCAAACGTAAGTCTGCCTAGGATTCCTGATCAATAAATTTCTGTTTAAAACCATTCTGCAGAGTTTATGCTATCTGGATCAGAATTATAAAGCATCTCTAATTCATGGTTCCAACATAGTCCCACGTTTTGGGTAAGATACATGGATGACACATTTGCGGTCATCAAGAGGCAAGACAGCACCAAGTTCATGAGGGAATTGAATCGGTCTACCCAGACATCCGTTTTACAGCAGAGGAAGAGACCAATGGCACACTTTCTTTTTTGGATGTGTTGGTCAGCCGCCAGCCGGATGGCACCCTCCACACGACCATACACTGAAAATCAACACACACTGATAGAATTTTATATTACAGGAGCAATCATCCTATGTCACATAAAATCAGCTATATCAGGACACTGTTCAAGTGTGTTAATACTCACTGCAACACTGACAGGGCAAGAGCTGTGAAAAAGAGTCACCTATACTGTGTCTGCAGGTGGAACGGCTATCCAGTAGATTCATCAGATGGTACAGCAGACCATATGAACCTCGTAGGAATCAACATACAGGCACACCTATGGCATGGACAACACTGCCAATGGTGTGTCAGAGACAATGGCATGGATATTAGCTCCATACAACATCAGTGTTGCCCACAAACCAAACCAAACCCTACATGCCAGAATAATGCACCCCAAGAAGCTGCTCCCCAACGACGAAAGATCTTTATTAATCCCATTTATATCCCGCCCTTCTGCGAAGATTCAGGGCGGCTTACAATTTTAAAGCACAAGTGCTTAGCAATATTGGTGATATATAGAATGAAATGTAAGGACTGTCACTGCAATTATGTTGGGGAGATGACCAAATGGCTCAGAACCAGGATTCATGAACATGAGCTGGCCATGCGACAGCATGAACAACGATCACAGGTGTGGGCCCATATGGCCAGCAATAACCACACTTTTGACCTTGCAGGGGTGGAAGCCATTGCTGAAGATACGCCAAGGGCGGCGGACTGCTGAAGGAGGCTTGGCTGTCAGACGAGCACTTGATTAACCGCCACATAGATTTACTGCCTGCTTATCAGGCACTAAGGACGTGGGAGGAACAACATAACAACTTACGAGTGCAACAAGCGCCACCAACGCAAGATATGAACTGTTGGCCCAAGCAACAGCAAAAAACTGTGACCGGTGAAGGGAAGAAATCCTCAATACGTCCTGTGCAAGAATCAAAGATGGGAGGCTGGGCCTGTATACAACAGGAGGGGGTGGCCACAGGACAGAAGGCATTAGGGGACCAGTTTACAGTAACATGTATTCAGACATGGATAAGGCAGGCAAGGAGAGTGACAGTGAGAGGGGCGATGATTCCCGAATCCAGGAACACATGGACAGATGTGAGACAACTAGAAGCATTATGGCCAACCGAGGCGGGTAGACCGGTAACTCACTCAATGAGCAGAGCGCAAAAACAGCCGGTCTCATAAACAGTCTCCCAAACCTCCAGCATTTCACTCTGACGATGTTGGCAGTTAGCCGATGAAAGCTAACTTTATGAAACAGTTGGTATAGGGTTTCCTATAAGGGACGTGGTGGCTCAGTGGGTTAAGACACTGAGCTTGTTGATCAGATGGTCGGCAATTTGGTGGGTCGAATCCCGAGTGCCACGTAACAGAGTGAGCACCTGTTACTCGTCCCAGCTTCTGCCAACCTAGCAGTTCGAAAGCACATAAAAATGCAAGTAGAAAAATAGGGACCACTACGGTGGGAAGGTAACAGCGTTCTGTGCGCCTTTGGCAACTAGTCATGCCGGCCACATGACCACGGAGACGTCCTCAGACAAGCGTCCTCTTCAGCTTTGAAACGGAGATGAGCACCTAGAGTTGGAAACGAATAGCACGCGTGTGTGGGGGAACTTTTACTTTTACCTATAGGGTTTCCTGCCTGAGCAGGGGGTTGGACTAGATGACCTCCAAGGTCCCTTCCAACTTTTATTATTATTTTGTTGTTGTTGTTGTTGTTACATGATATTCATTCTTCCTCCTATTTTCTCCATGACAATCTATGACTCTATTGGTCTGAGAGAGAGTGACAGGACCAAAGTCACCCAGTTGACTTTCATGGCTAAGGCGGGACTAGAACTCACAGACTCCTGGTTTTTAGCTTGATGCCTTAACCACTAGACCAAACTAGCTCTACAAGTCCCATGAGCTCCACAGCCCAAAGCATTTTCAGGCAATTAGGAAGAAGGAAACTCTCACTCATCCATTTACTTTATTGGTTGCTGGTGGTAAGAGGGTCTGGGCGACTGCACTGATCAAGCCAGTTGATTCTTGATTCATTTCCCAGAGTTTTTCAAAGTTGCATTAATACAACTGGAGGTCTGCTGAATAGGAGAATAAGGAGAAGTCTCGCTCACTCGCTGCAGCTCACTTCAGCACTAGGCAGCTGCAAAAAAAAAATATGAGCTGTCATTTTATAACACGCTGCACCCTCAGCCTATCCGTCTTCCAACATCACTGACATTGGGAAGAGAATAAAAAATGGATCACTCAGTTGCTCAGTGAAGCCAGCCAGCACACGTCCTAGCATAGGGCAGAAAAGAGAAGAAAATCTCCTAGAGATCCACCGTCTGTCTGCATGGGTGAGTTTCTTTCATAGCTGTTTCTCCTTTTCTGCCCAGCACTGAGAAATGCATTAGTAACTTCACTAAAAGAGTCCACCAGTGTGCTTTCAGCTCATCCCCCATTGCACAGCCCCACGCCTGGAGAGTTGGCACATTTCAAGAACTGACCTGCAGATTTTTTTTAGTTTTTTAGTTTTATTTAATTTGTATACCGCCCTTCTCCCTAGGGACTCAGGGCGGTTCACAGGGCATATATAAATAACAATACAAAAGTTAAAAAGAGATTAAACCAATGCCCAGTTAAAAAACAATAATACAATACTAAGAACAACAAATTAAAAACCCATATTCCCCCATCAGGCCAGACCAGCTAATTCAAATAAGTGGGTCTTCAGGCCGCGACGGAAGGTTCGGAGGTCTGATGACATCCGGAGCTCCACCGGCAGCTGATTCCATAATGCCGGAGCGCCCACAGAGAAGGCCCTCCCCCTGGGGGCCACCAGTCGGCATTCTCTGACCGGAGGCACCCTGAGGAGGCCCTCTCTGTGTTTTGTCCACTTTTTTTAAAGTCTCCAGTGAGAGAAATAAAAGTTACAATGCAGGTAATCCTCGATCTACAACAATTCATTTAGTAATCGTTCAAAGTTTACAATGGCACTGGAACAAGGGACTTATGACCGTTTTCCACACTTATAACCATTACAGTATCCCCAAGGTCATGTGATCAAAATTCAGATGCTTGGCAACTGAATCATATTTATGACGGTTGCCAAGACCCGGAGTCATGTGATCACTTTTGTAATGTTCTGACAAGCAAAGTCAATGGGGAAGCCAGATCCACTTAACAACTGTGTTAGTAACTTATCAGCAGCAGTGTTTCACTTAACAACTGTAGCAAGAAAGTTCGTAAAAAAGGAAGGAAGAGAGGGAGGGAGGGAGGGAGGGAGGGAGGGAGGGAGGGAGGGAGGGAAGGAAGGAAGGAAGGAAGGAAGGAAGGAAGGAAGGAAGGAAGGAAGGAAGGAAGGAAGGAAGGAAGGAAAGCTCTTAAAAAATCTACTACTGTATTATGTAACAATACATGATTTGAATGTGTGAGTAGCTTCTAGAGAACTTGTGCTTTAAAGTTCTGCTTAACAGAAAAAGAGGAGGCATCTATATAATGCCTAAAACCTGTCTCAGAGATGACAATGTGTCTCAGGTTTTATGTGGGCAGACCCATGGAGGGTAACAGGGACCAGAGAAGTGAAGGTTTACTGGCAATTCTGTACAGTGCCAGAAGGAATAATCATGGTGCTTTAGTTCAAAAGGCAACTGGACTTTCTTGTTTTGCTTGAAGACATTTCGCTTCTCATCCAAGAAGCTTCATCAGTTCTGACTGAATGATGGAGAATGGAATGATTTATATTCCTTGCAGTCATCTGCTCATTAGCACTCTTTCTAAGAGTCCTTGAGGCCACTTAGAGGTTGATCTGTGATCTCAGGGTCACCTGAATCCTGTAGTCTGCATTTTTTTCTCTTTTTTTCTGGAAATCCATTCATTCTCCTGCACCATTCAAAGGGTGTTCGTCCCAAAGTGCATAGCTAAATATCTGTGGAGATTCTCAGTCATCCAGGACAGGTAATGGTTGTCTCAGTTATCTAGTTCATAGAAATTTAGCTATGCACTTTGGGATGAACACCCTTTGAATGGTGCAGGAGGATGAATGGATTTCCAGAAGAGAAATTCAGACTGCAGATGTTTTCCAAAAAGTCCCCTCAGAAATGGACTGCACATTTTAGCCTTGCCAATGGTAACTACTAGAAACATACTGGATGCTGTTTAGTATAACATCTGGACACATGGAAGGACACACAGTTGCTCTTAGACACCAGACTCCTTGCAGAGTCGTCTATGAGGATCTTTGTTAAAAGGTTCTGTGGAACATTTATGATTGAGCCCATGAAAGCCAACTTTATGAACCTATTCTCATTTTGAAACTTTCCAGAAACCTTTAATTCACAAAAAAAGGCTATACAACAGTTATGCATGTAAGAAAAGTTTCTAAAACCCTGCAAATAACAGGACTGTGGTAATCATAGGATCAGCCCAATGATGGAGCACTTGCCTGTAGTAATGGAGATAATAGAATCCTTAGTTAAATGGCAAGTGTTTTCAGTATTTAAATAATGAGAAATCCCCTAAGGGAAATTGCCAGAATGTGTGTGTTTTTCAGGCTGCAAGGCACTGAGGAATGTTCAGTTGTCTTAATTTTGACTCTGCTCTGGTCATCACTAACATGCTTTGAGAAAAACTGGAATTCTGGAGATTTTCCTCCTAATCAGAGGAATGGATGGTGGGAGAAATGGGAGAGTTCCAGAGAATGGATAAGTCTCATTTTACTAAAGCAGGGAAAGCTTGTTCTACATTTTTTAAAGGTGCATTAGGTCCCACATTCTTGTAGATGTGGGAAATGGAAGTTTATCATCACTTCGGTTCCATTCCTCATTCCCCAAGAAAATTACACAATGAAAAAGATGATATTTTAAACAAGATTTCCCAGTGTTTCCAGGGTATTATGATAGAAAAACCGAGATATTGTAAAATAGCTTATTTTGAATCATGATATGCTTCTCCTTAAGTCCAAATCTATGGCTTGGTGGGTACTGCTCTAGGGATTGTGAGTTAGGAAGCCCATGGGAGAGATGGGATCAATCAATTATATTCTCTGTTGTGACAAATGTGCTTAAGAGAACTGAAGTGTGCCATTCTTAAATGAGATTATTTAATGAGATGTGCTTACCTATAAAAAAGGTAAGAAAATCTGATATATTCTTTAAATAATGTGATTATTATTCAACTGCATTACAGTGCATTAAATGAAGGTGTGTAGCTTTTTAATTATATGTTGATTTCTTTGGCCAAGATTATGTAGTTGTTTGGAGATATTTGTTGAAATTAATGGGCTTCAGCATTTATTTTCAGTTGGTTTATTTATGGTCATGTTGCATGAATAGCATTTGTTCTAGATTTTAAAATGGTTTACATAAATTTGTAAAAAAAAACAAAAAAACCCCCAACTATCACCCAGTCAAGTTCCTGCTTGAAACCATGCAAATACACTGATGAGGCAGGCCAATCAAAATAGAGCTAGCATCATTCTCAACCACCAATCAACCGATATTTCCCAAGAAGCTTCAAAACAGCAATCAACCCCGCAGAATTCAGTTTCTATACAGAATATAAATACTGCCTAGGTAATCCTCATTTCTGAAGTGCTATGCTGAGAAACCTGTTGTGGTTGGCTGGGGAATTCTGGGAATTGAAGTTCACACATCTTGAAGTAGTCAAGGTTGAGAAACACTGGTCTAGGATGCAATGCATCCTTTTTCTATTTTAAAATTTCAAGAACTATGATCACATTAAACTTTAATGCAAATCTATCCTCTCATTTGTCTTTTTTTAAAATGACATGTTCCTCTTCCTCCCTCCCTCCCATTATATGCTCAATATATGTGTATTGGAGAGAGATTGGCAGAGCCAAGGGAGAAATCAAGCACGGAATTAGTTTAGAGTCTCTATGTAGTTGCAAGAGAGCAAGGTCCAACCCCCACCCCCCTGTTGAACTTTTATCCAGTTTTATGCAAGTGCAAAGTTTTAGTCTTAGAAGATTCCTGTGTATAGGTTTGAGGAATAAAACTGTAAATTGAACCCTTTACATGTGGACCTGGTTGCTTGTGTCTGACAATATTTTTATTTCATTTTTTGCGGCTTTGTAAGGATTTTATAATGAAGGGTTTTTTTCTGGATTTGTTAAATTGATAGATTGATTCAAGAAATCCCGGGGTTCATTAGCTAACCGTGGGCTCAATGATGAAAAGATCAATCATGCTAGATAACTGTTCCCACCCATATTGTTTCTCGTCCTCTCACAGCCATATTTTGCAGGCATTCCAAATGCAAATTCCATTCTTGGGAGTTACTCTGACAAATGCTCTGTGTGAAATATATGCACATCTCAAAACACACCTCTCACATCTTTTCATAAGCATGAACATTTGGAAAAAACAACTGATGTGGAAAGAAGTCCTTAAAGCAGATTGTTCTGAAGCTGTTCACAACACAACAGCTAGATCATTGCCAAGTTGCAAAACTCATGGATTCCAAGACTCTTTTTTTTTTTTGCTTTCCAACATTTCAATGGATGTTCTTGGGAATTAATCAATGACTGTATCTCATCTAATCCTGAATATGATTGGAATATTAACACCCATAAGAAAATGTGAAGTCTGCAGTTTGTGTACTTTATTATGCATGCTGACTCCTAAAATCAATAGCTGACAAAGGTAAATTGTCGGAATGGGAAGGCACATCTGAATGAACAGAGGAATGATGGTTTTAACCCAAATTGTGTCCACAGCATTTCTCTGCAAGAATTTAAGGTCTTGGTCAACAGTCCACATGAGCAGCATTCCATGTCGGGGCAAAAGAAATAAGCCACTCCTGTTTTCTGAAAGGACATCTTGGGAAGAACAGAAAGAAGATTGTTATTTGTGCATTTCAGACTAGTTCTGTCAGATGCAGCATTTGCACACTGCAGAGATAAAATCCCTTACAGCAGCTTCTGTCAACACATACCTGGGAAATGTGGTGGGTTACATCTTGCCACGGTTAGCAGTAGATTATGGGACATGTAGTCTAGCACATATGCGAGGAATCAAATTCGAAAATGCTAATTTACAGTCTGGGGTAAAAAGAGAAAACCTTAGGCAATCTTCCTATGTTGGAGGTGGATATTGGAAAAATAATGTTTCTGCCCAAAATTTCAGAGCTGCTAGATTTGGCAGGTCTTCTTGCTTGCTTGGTTATATTTTACAGTTCCTTAGGATTCCTTGCAGAAATCTTCATTTCTTGGATGACATTAGATTCCTTGAAATGCTGATGATTGTTCATTGTTGAAGGGCTCTGATCTGTGACCACAGGAGAGCCTTGGCTAGTGATATCAACACATTTTTGCTTACAGATCTTGGATCATGGAGCATATTAATATAAGAAAAAATTAATTACTAAGAATAAAAGGGCTCGTGACCTCTCGTATAGACTACTGCAATGCTCTGTACATGGGGCTGCCCTTGAGGACCACTCGGAGGCTTCAGCTGGTGCAGAATGCGGCTGCGCGAGTTGTGATGGGGGTCTCCCGATACTCCCATGTAACACCTCTTCTCCGCGAGCTGCATTGGCTTCCAGTTGCCCTCCGGGTGAGATTCAAGGTGCTGGTGGTTACCTATAAAGCCCTAAATGGCATGGGTCCGGATTACTTATGGGATCACCTGCTGCCGGCGTCATCTTCCCTTCATCCTGTGCACTCCCACAGAGAGGGCCTCCTCAGGGTGCCGTTGGTCAGAGAGTGTCGGCTGGCGGCCCCCAGGGGGAGAGCATTCTCTGTGGGCGCGCCAGCCCTTTGGAATCAATTACCGGTTGAGCTCCGGATGGCTCCCAACCTTCACTCTTTCCACTGTGATCTGAAAACCTACTTATTTGAACAGGCCGGCCTGGTCTAGGGTTTGGGGTATTTTTAACTATTTATTGTTAGGGCTAAATTAATTAATTTATTTTTTATTTATTTATTTAGTTACATTTATATACCGCCCTTTCCCTGAGGACTCAGGGCGGTTTACAGGGAATTAAAAAAATCCACCATACAAAAGTTAAAAAACCAAATTAAAAAATATTAAATTGACCCTGTACACTTAAAACCCCAATTAAAAATTTCTCCTCAGCCTGGGCCCGAGAGCTCAAAGAGCCAGGTCTTCAGGCCCCGGCGGAATGATCGGAGGTCGGGGGCAGTTCTCAGCTCCACCGGCAGCTGGTTCCAGAGGGCAGGCGCTCCCACTGAGAAGGCCCTATCCCTGGGTGTCACCCGCCGGCAATCTCTTACCGGCGGAACCCTGAGCAGACCCTCCCTGTGGGAGTGCACTGGGCGAAGGGCGTTTGATGCCGGCAGCAGGTGTTCCCTCAAATAGCCCGGACCCAGGCCATGTAGGGCTTTATAGGTAATAACCAGCACCTTGAATTTCACCCGGAGGGCAACCGGAAGCCAATGCAGCTCACGGAGTAGAGGTGTTACATGGGAGTATCGGGAGACCCCCATTACAACTCGCGCGGCCGCATTCTGCACCAGTTGAAGCCTCCGAGTGGTCTTCAAGGGCAGCCCCATGTAGAGAGCGTTACAGTAGTCCAAACGGGAGGTCACAAGCGCATGAGTAACTTAATTTAATCTTACTTTTAACTTTTGTATGTAGTACTTTTATTGCCCTGTACACCGTCCTGAGTCTTTCGGGAGAAGGGCGGTATAGAAATTCAATAAATAAATAAATCACCTTGGTAAGCAAAAGGGGAAAGGTACCCATCTAACTGCATTACTATACTTGACAAAATCAGCTTCAACCTGACTGAGTTCACACAGTGTGTTGGGCTATGTGTTTAGAAACCTGCTGGTTGAGCAAAGTATAGTCGATTCTTCTTATTATGGTCAGTTGCAAATGCTCAGCTCCATTCAGTTGCCCTAATTCCACTCCAAATAAAAGGGACTAAAGGGTCTTTAAAAAAAAGGTCAGTTGCACAGTCAGCCAAAAGTTTAAACTGGATTTGATATTTTTAAGGTAAAGGTAAAGGTTCCCCCGCACATGCGTGCTAGTCGTTTCCGACTCTAGGGACCGGTGCTCATCTCCGTTTCAAAGCCGAAGAGCCAGCGCTTGTCCGAGGACATCTCCGTGGTCATGTGGCCGGCATGACTAGACGCCAAAGGCGCACGGAACGCTGTTACCTTCCCACTGGAGTGGTCCCTATTTTTCTACTTGCATTTTTATGTGCTTTCGAACTGCTAGGTTGGCAGAAGCTGGGACGAGTAACAGGCGCTCACTCTGTTACGCGGCACTCAGGATTTGACCCGCCAAACTGCCGACCTTCAGATCGACAAGCCCAGCGTCCTAACCCACTGAGCCACCGCGTCCCTTTTGATATTTTTATCTACCTATTAAGTCCTTCCCAAGGACCTGGGATAGACAGATGTGGTTGTTTGATTGTCTTAATTGACTAAAGATGATTTTGTCAATGCTGATGGTATTTAGGTGGTGCTCCAGTTGTTTTGGGATTGCACTAAGGTGCCAGTTACTATTGATAATATTTTTGCTTACTTCTGCCACAGTTGTTCTATTTCAGGGGTCTTCAAACTTGGCCCATTTATGACTTGTGGACTTCAACTCCCAGAATTCCTAAGCCAGGCACACTGGGCTGAGGGATTCTGGGAGTTGAAGCCCACAAGTCATAAAGGGCCACGTTTGAAGACCCCTGTTCTATTTCTGTTTGCAGGTCTTTGTATTTTGTGGGGTTCTTTTTTTCCCCCCTAGTTCTTTCTCTTCTATTCTGCTGTCTCCAGGAACTGTCATGTCCACTATCCAGACTTTTTTTGTCTTTCTTATTAACAGTTGTTAAGTCTGGGTTGTTATGTGGCAGGTGCCTGTCTGATTGAATTCTAAAACAGCACTATAGCTTCTTCATTTTCTTTGACTTTGTGTATCTTGTATTCCCACCACTTCTTGCTTGCAGGCAAATGGTATTTCTTACAGATATTTCAATGCACCATTGTTGCTATTTTGTCATGCCATTGTTTGTAGTCAGTCTGTGCAATCTTCTGACAGCAGCTGTTATTATTTGTGAAATATCACAATTATACCAATAATAAAATATCCTAGGACTTTTACAATAAAAGAAAGCTCTATAAACAAAAGGGAACAGGAAAAAGGAGCAAAAATAAAATGCCAGCAGATAAGCAAGGGATTTGCAAATATCATGGAAGTTTTAATTTTCCAGTAGGTCTTTAATTAATTGTGGGTATCTGAATATATGTTTTTTTTAAACAGTAAAATTGTTTTTAACTCTAAACAAGCATGAATACCAGTAATCATGACCAAATAGTATAAAATACTGACTGAGCTTATAAACTACAATAAATACTATGCATATTGCTTCAAGTTTCTTCTGATTTGGAAATCCTATAAAATTTAAATATCATCTCTAAACTTAGAGATGTTGGTTCATGTGTAAGAATGTAGTTTAAGATTATTTCCATTTTGAGTTTTAACTCTGCATCAGATCTAGACATCAAAGCATGCTCCCACAATATATTTAGCTGTTCTTCTAATGTGGGAGGATTGAATGCCTTTTCCAGTAAAAAGCAGATAATATCCTTGCAGCAGTTAGCATGTACAGAGCTATACTTTAAGGGAATATATGGTTTTGCAAACTTTAATAAAAAAAATTGCACCAATGTGCAAATTCAACTAGTGAATTGATATGCAAGTTCAATATTTAAAATTTGTTTCATTCTACTAAGAATCATTGCTAGAAATAATTATTATAAGAGAAAGAAGTTGTATTCACAAGAAATACATTCTAATTACATCCTTACAGGAGAAGAGTCAATGAATATATGGTCTGTCTGTCTCTCTGTGTGCCTGGGAAGAAAAACAAAAGGAAATGGCCTTGGATTAGCAACCATTTAGGCAAAGATCTGGCAGAGTAATAAAGAACAAACACAGTTAATTCTTCACCCTCTCTCTATGCTCCATTGCCTCCTGGTGGTTACTAAGTCATGAGATGTTATAGAATAATAATAATAAAGTTGGAAGGGATCTTGGAGGTCATCTAGTCCAACCCCCTGCTCAGGCAGGAAACCTTATACCATTTTAGACAAATGGCTGTCCAGTCTCTTCTTAAAAACTTCCAGTGTTGGAGCATTCACAGCTTCTGGAGGCAGGTTGTTCCACCGATTAATTGTTCTAACTGTCAGGAATTTCTCCTTAGTTCTAGGTTGCTTCTCTCCTTGACTAGTTTCCATCCATTGCTTCTTTTCCTGCCCTCAAGTGCTTTGTAGAATAGCTTGACTCCCTCTTCTCTGTGGCAGCCCGTGAGATATTAGGACACTGCTATCATATCACCCCTCGTCCTTCTCTTCATTAAACAAGTTATACTCAATTCCAGCAACCGTTCCTTCTATGTTTTAGCCAGAGCTTTTTTTTGTCATAGAACACTCAGAATGGAGTTCCGGCACCTTTTTTGGATGGAACCTTGTAGGGTAGGCAAGGTGGGTTGTATGACGTGTGTGAGTTCCGGCACCTTTTTCTTTTATAGAAAAAGCACAAACTTTTAGCCTCCAGCCCCCTAAACATCTTTGTTGCTCTTCTCTGAACTCTTTCTAGAGTCTCAACATCTTTTTTACATTGTAGTGACCAAAACTGGATGCAGTATTCCACGTGTGGCCTTACCAAGGCATTGAAAAGTGGTATTAACAGTTCATTTAACACTTGGACCTTCAACGCAGTGTGGGATTCATCTGGTTTGCACCATTTCAGCAGAACCAGTAGCTAATTTTTTGTTGCCCAGGCCCACAATGGACTTCCAGAAGCGGCATCCACACAGAGAACATATTTGAATCCCACCACTGCTTCAACACCTTTACTATATAACAACAAGCCAATTAAGCAGTGATTTATTCAACATTTCAATACCTATTGGCCTGTCTGCATAAATGCTTAAATAGATTAAGGGGAGGGTTAGCTTTTCACATCAACTTGAAAACCTAGTCAGCATTGTTAGAAGATATTGATTTCAATCAAAAAGAACTCCAGACTGTTCATTTAACATCCACTGTTCCATCCTATTCTGTGAACACAACAAAAGATTTTGAGGGTTAACCCTCTCCTTCTCTGGTTGGACACAGAAATGGAAGCACAGAATGCTTCCTTAAAACAGGGCTTCTGTTTTACTTATATCTGCTTGTTATTTTATTGTATTTTAGTTTCACCCACCCCTGGGATTTGTTTTAAATTACTCAAGGGTAATCTAGGAAGTTCTAGATTTAGTCAAGTAAATAATTTACCCAGTGAACTAGATGTGAAACCATTCATATTATCAGATTCCTACAAAGGTTTGGTTAATGGATTTAGAAGACCTCTTTCCTGTAACAGTCCTTCAAGTACTGGAAGATGGCTATCATGTCATCCCTAAGCCTTCTCTTTGTTAGGCTAAATATACCTAATTCCCTTAGCCGTTCATCATACGATTTAACCTCCAGACCCCTTATCAACTGTGTTGCTCTTCTTGATACTTTCTAGGTCCTCCACATCTTTTTTGTATCATGGCGACCAGAACTGGATGCAGTTTTCCTGGCAGTTAGTACAGTAATGTGTGGTCTTACTAGTACTGTCACTTCCTGTCATTCCCCCTGCTATCTTGATATTATCCTTCTGTTGATGTAGTCTAGGCCTGCGTTGGCTTTTTGGCAGCTGCAGCACACTGCTGGTTCAAACTTAACTGTTGGTCTATTACAGGGGTGTCAATCTCGCAACATCACATGATATTTTGCCTTTGCTGGCAATGGGGTGGGCGCAGTTTTGCTATGATGCATCCGGCCCACGGGCCAGCAGTTTGACACCCCTGGTCTGTTAGGACACCTAGATCCCTCTTACAGGCACTACTGTTGAGCCACGTACTGCCTTCCACGTACTGTTTAATTTGAGACCCACTTTGCACTTGAGACCCTGACCAAGTGATTCACTTATCCCCCATTCATCTATCTATTTATCGATAAGAATAGACATTATGCATTATCTCCAAGGATCATTGCTATCAGTGAAAATTATCTGCTTAGTGTTGCCATTAGAAATCATTTCTTGGAAAAAATCAGTTTCAGGCACAAAATTAGATGCCATTTTACATTTCCCGAAATGGATTGTATGACGAAAAGCATTACATTCAGAATCCAGAGATAATACGTAAGCTGGTTGGATTGATTTGTGGCTCCAGTAGGAAAAATAATGATCCAAAATAAACTTGCAAGCTTGGAGTTCAATTTGGTACTTCTAAACTCCCCAAAAACAAACGAAAAATGACTGAGAAACGATGTGTGCAGAAGTGCTTGATTTAGATTGTATGTCTCTGTAAGGGCCAGGAGAAAGAAAGGGAAGGGTAATGCTAAAGGATGTTGCTGATGGAGAAAGTTGTACTAACAGTTGCCTGCAAATGAATGTTAGTTCTGTTTGCAAATAATGACATTGTGATCTTATTTCTTGTGGGGGGAAAAATTGAAAACAAAAATAAAGTCACCTGGTTCCAAATCTTTCTTTTTCTGAGACTGAACAAGTTTAATTGTCTTGTAGGATTTTATTGTGCCTGCAAATACCATTAGGCCATAAAGGCAACTTGGTTATTAACTGGTCAACAGCTATTTGTGTTTTCCTTTCTTGGTTTAATGAGGTAAATGATTTTCACTTTTGATTGGTCATCTGATGCAAAGTGTGTAATCCAAACGGGACTCAGTTTCCTCCTCCTCAATGGCTCACTTGGATCCCAACTAAATTTAGTTACTACTTAAAGTTGACCAATGATAAGAATATTTTATCTTGGAGTAGTATTTTCCATTGTTAGACTATTATAGAGCAAGTTACCTATAATGGAAACAGAATGGATAAAATCTCTGGATAGAAGAACATCAGTAACAGACGGAGCATACCCAGCCAATAGATTTCACAGGTATTTATAGTACAAAGAAACAAAGAAAAGAGTCTTAAAGGCCATATCATAAGATAAAGTTTGTTAAAATCCTGAAGCCATGGAAGATTCAAATGTATAATTTTTACCTTGATCTAATTTTAGTTTCCTTGGAAAGAGTGCAATGAGGAATTGGGTATTTTATAAAATAAGGACATATTTACAAATATGAACAAACTTCGCTCAAAAGATTCCACTTTTCCATTAAGTCATTAGGGAAAGACATGGCACTGTTTTCTAATTCCTTCCAAAATCCCCAAACTGTATCTCACTGGGGCTTCCTTCCTCCATCTTCTACTTCAGGGCTTTTCAACCTTTTCACCCATTGTACCACTTTTAGGATATGGCAACATCCGAGTACCACCAGTTGCCTAGCTAGGTGTCAAAACTTGATGACCAAAAAAAAAAAAAAAGGAAAAAAGTGATGAAGTATAGGTAGTCCTCAACTTACAAAAGTTCGCTTAGTGACTGTTCGAAGTTACAATGGCACTGAAAAAAGTGCCCCCCAAGCCACAGCCGAGCAAGACACCTGCCTACCCGCCCGGCAACGCTCTTCCTCCTGTCTGAGGTTTTCATTGTTGTGAGCATTTCTGTTGAGGATTGGCAGCGGGGGTGGGGTGGGGGTGTTTGGGTTTTATTCCCCCCCTCTGCTGGGTGGTTGCAGCAGGTTTTGGTCACTTCACATGTGACCATCATAAATACGAATCAGTTGCCAAGCATCTGAATGTAAATCACAAGACCCTGGAGATGCTGCAACATTCCAGCTGCTCGGTGCTTCTTCTGGGCTCAGAAGCGCCAGGATCAGTGCCGAGCTCCAGCTGGAGCCTGGCGCTGATCCTGGCGCTTCCGCTGAGCCCTGACAGCCCTGCAGCTCCAGCCGTCTCTCGCTCAGGCTTGTGCGGTGCTGCCACCAGTTCAGCTCATTCCCCTCCCCCGCTACCACTTTTCTAGGATGGTCGTGTACCACCTGCCAGGTGCCAATGTACCACAGGTGGTTACCATACCACTGGTTGAAAAGCCCTGTTCTACTTCACAAACTGCAGTTTACATTCTTCTATTTCCTCTATAACCACCCCTAGCTCAGGTAAATGAGTATAGCAATGATAGGCAGGCAGACAGATAGACAATTTTCTTAATATTTGCTAAGTTTGCCCAGACTGTTCAAAGGGTCTCCAGCAGTCATTCTGCCTCCATTAACTATGACTCAGTTTTACAATGTATGAGACACTATATTCCACCAGCTGAAAACCGTAACCATTATTCTTCCTGCCTCATGGATCCAAACAGGGCAAATTTGCTTCCTTTGCTGGCTGGCCAAAGGCAACAAGAAATTGTCAATAGTAGGAGTGTGGAGGGCAAAAGAAATTGAGAAAGGAAAAAGAAAACAGCACTCCCACAACTCTGAAAGAGCAAGCCAAAAGTATATAAACAGAGAGCAAATCCCATTCCCTTCTAGCACTGATGATGTTACCTAGCTGGATAATGAAATGTCTGCAAGAAAACAACCAACCTAAGGGAGCACCAAGGAACCTACAAAACTATCTTTGTGTCAGGACCCACCTCAATCCACATCTTAGGAAATAAGAACTCTTGGATGCAAGTTTAGTCCAAAAGGAAAATGTTTACTAGGAAGGAATCGATTGTGGGAATACAAGACGGAATCTGACAAAGGTTACATTTCAATCCTATATAAACCATTCCCATTCCAGTCCCTCCCCTCATCCATTTGGTCAGGCTGTTGTCAGTTGCTAGGTGTCAGGTCCTTCCATGGGAAAGGGAACTCTCCTTGGTTTTATGGTTATTGCTTTCCTTTTCAGTGTAAATGAAGATACAACCCAGACCTATCTGTCCCCCTCCCTTCCCCCGTTAAAACATCCCCTGTTGTTTGAAAATCGCTTTAGTAACCATCCTCTCCCCCCCCCCTCGGAGAGATGGCAGAATCCCCAGTAATAGCACGTTGTTCTACCTATACAATTATGAAATGAGATATAAATGGATTCTGACATTCGGCTCTCCTTTCAGAAAAAAGATGAGTCCATCTGTGGGGAAAGAAAACATATAAATGTTAGCCTGGTTTGTTTGGATATTCTGTATGAAACCTCTTAAGCAACTTAGGTGCTTTAACATGGAGTTTGTTAACCCACTCGTTTTCAGAGGAGGGGAGGTGTTTCCATGCCACTAAATATTGTATCGTTCCATGGTGTTTTCTGGAATCTAAGATTTCTTTCACTTCAAAATGTTGTTCTCCTTCCACCATGATGGGGGTGGTGGTGGTGGGATTTTTTCTCGTAGTGGTGATTGTTGTTCTCTCTTTAATAGACTGCAGTGGAAGGTTGGGTGTATTCGTCTAAGATTTTTGGGTAGTTCTAATTCAACTGTTACTGGGTTTATGATTCTTTTAATTGGAAAGGGTCCAATATATTTTGGTCCTAGTTTTTTACAGGGTTGGAGTGATTTCAGGTATTTTGTGGATAAATATACCATCTACCCTAAATGGTGTGGGATCAGTTCTTTTTTTGTCTGCCTGTGTCTTGTATGCTTTTCTGGCGTCTTCCAATGCTTTCCTAACGATTGGCCATGTATTTTGTAATTGAGCAATCCATTCCTTCAGATCAGGGATAACCGGTTCTTTTGGGGTTAGTTCTGGTATTGGGTTGAAACTCTGGCCTGTAGCTACTTGAAAAGGAGTGTAACCTGTGCTTGAGTGGACTGCATTATTATATGGTACTTCTGCAAAAGGCAGTAGGTCCGTCCAGTCGGACTGCTGAAAATTAATATAGCATCTCAGATATTGTTCAAGTATATTATTAAGTCTTTCAGAAGCTCCGTCTGTCTGAGGATGGTGACTAGATGACAGTCCTTGGGTGGTTCCTAAGAGGGATAAAAATTCTTTCCAAAATGCCGACGTAAATTGCACCCCTCTGTCAGATATGATGCGTTGTGGTACCCCGTGCAATCTGTAAATATGCTGTACAAAAAGTTTTGCTAATGTTTTTGCAGTCGGGATTTTTTGGCAAGGTATGAAGTGTACTTGCTTAGAGAACAGATCTGTGACAGTCCAGACTACGGTGTTTCCATTACTTTCTGGCAGTTCTATGATAAAATCCATGGCTATTTCTTTCCATGGGGCTGAGGGGTTTGCCACTGGTTGTAACAGACCTGGCGGTTTCCCTTGCAGTCTTTTGGCCATCGCGCAAATTTGACAGCTACCCACATAGCTTTCTATGTCCTTTTTCATAGATGGCCACCAAAATTGCCTTTTAGTTAAGTGTAAGGTTTTTACAAAACCAAAGTGTCCTGCTGATTTTGTATCATGGCACAGTTGCATGAAATTGATTCTCTGTGTGGCAGGTATATATAGCTTCTCCCCCACCCACGGCAGTCCATCTTTAATTGTGCACACATGTTTATTTTTCTGGAACCATTCATCACTTTCCAAAGATTTCCTGAATTCTATTCCAGTTTGGCTATCTACCTTCGGCTTCATTTTTTCTTGTGCCCTGGTGGTGACTGGTGCTGCCAGTTGTTGTTCCGGTACAAGTGGTTTAAAGCCAGTAACTCTTGTGCTGTTATATTGGGGCATGCGGGATAATGCATCTGCCAGGAAGTTCTTTCCCCCCAGTAAGTGTTTGAGAGTGAAATTGAATCGGTGAAAGTGTTGGGACCAGCGGGCTTGCTTAGGAGTGAGCTTCCTGGACGTTTTTAGTGCTTCCAAATTTTTGTGGTCTGTCCAGACCTGGAAAGGTATTTTATTTCCTTCTAAAAATTGGCGCCATGTTAGTAATGCCCACCTCAACGAGAATGCCTCTTTTTCCCATATTGGCCAGTGTTGTTCTGTTTCTGTGAGTTTTCTGGATGTGTATGCGCATGGTTGCAATGTCCCCCCCATCATTTTCTTGTAATAGTATGGCTCCTACCGCTACATCACTCGCATCTGCCTGTATTACAAAAGGTTTGTCGGGATCTGGGTGTTTTAGGACAGGTTCAGCAGAAAAAAGTCTCTTTAGCCTCTCAAATGGTGCTTGACATTCCATTGACCATTTCAGAGGCTGGCTGGGTTTCACAGGTGACCCCCCCTTTGTTTTCAACAAATTTGTGAGGGGCATGGCTATTTGGCCAAATGCGGGGATGAATTGGCGGTAGAAGTTTGCAAACCCCAGGAAACTTTGCAATTGCTTCCGTGTGCGGGGGGTGCCCACTCTAGTACTGCCCTGACCTTCTCAGGGTCCATTTCGATGCCCTCTGGAGATATGCGATATCCCAGGTAGTCGATTTTTTCCTGATGGAATTCACACTTCGATAATTTAGCATATAAGTGGGCAGCTCGCAACTTCTTCAGGACTGCTCTGACTAGTTTGATATGTTCCTCTTTGGTTTCTGTGAAGATAAGGATGTCATCGAGGTAAACCAGGACCCCCTTATATAGGTGCTCTCTCAGCACGTCATTAATTAATTGCATAAAGACTGTGGGGGCCCCTTGCAGTCCGAATGGCAATACTTTGAATTGATAGCACCCCATTGGGCAGTTGAATGCAATCTTCCATTCGTCTCCTTCCTTAATCCTAATACGGTAGTATGCTTCCCTCAGGTCTAGTTTGGTAAAAATCTTTCCTTTCGATAGGTGGGATAACATATCCTTCATTAGGGGAAGGGGGTACAGATTACATTCACTAATTGTGTTCAAATTTCTATAGTCCACAACCAAACGAAAGGACCCATCCTTCTTCTCCCTGAACAGAACCGGGGCGGCCACTTTGGGTTTGGCAGGCTCAATAAATCCTCTTTCTAAGTTTTTCTTTATGAATCTCTCCATTTCTGCCATTTCCCTTGGGCTCATGGCATACATCCTGGGTTTTGGGAGTTTTGCCCCAGGTTTGAATTCTATGGTGCAGTCTGTGGGGCGGTGGGGGGGAAGCTCATCTGCTCTTTCCTCACTGAAAACCTCAGCCAGGTCCCTGTATTCCTCCGGTATCTCTGGTAATCCCTTCTCTTTCCCCACTGCTGCTGTCTCCTCCCTCTGGGTTGGGGGGGTGCTTTTGGAGTCTAAGTTCTTCTGCCCCCCCTTTGGGAAGTTGAGTTCTGCTGTCCTCCAGTTTATCCCAGGGTTCCATTTCTTCAGCCATTCCAGTCCTAGGATCATTGGGCATTCCATGCCTGGGGCCACTATAAACGTTATGTCCTCCTCATGGGGCCCCAGTGATAGGTGGATTGGTAAAGTGGCTAGGGTGGCTGGTCCCCCTCCTGCTATAGTCCCATCTAATTGACTAAAAGAGATTGGTTGTTTTAGCCTCCTCACTGGGATGCTCAATCTCTCCACCAGCGTTGGGCTGATAAGGCAGCGGATGCACCCAGAGTCTATCAGAGCTTTTATTTTGGCTGCTTCAGGCATAGGGGAAGCTAATATAGTCACTGTCTTAAGTATGGGTGGAAGGGGTCCACTTACCAATGGTTCTCCCTCTGAGCTGTCTTCCGAGTTGTCCACCGTCCCTGCGGTGCAGGCCGGAGTCCAGTCCCAGTTCCTGGCAGGAATTGTGGACTCTACAGCCTCTGTCCCCTTCATGGAAGATTCTTTTGTGTTGCCTTGGGGCTTCCCTGGCTTCTTGGAGGATGATGCCTCTGGTTTTCGTGGGGGGGCTTTTGAACGACATTCTGCAGCACGGTGGCCCTCTCTCCCGCAGTTGAAGCAACTTGTTGATTTTTTGGCTGTGGCTGGTGGTTTTTTCCCCTCGCGTGTTTGCTCGGGTGGCAGGCGGCCCCATGGTTTTCCTCTGCGGTGTCTCTTCAGTAGGTCTATTTCCACTTCCTCCGCCAGGATGTACCAGTCGTTGAGGTGGGGTGGGTCTCCTCGAGGCAGGCAAGCATCATACAGGTCGTAGTTCAGACCGCCTTTGAAATGGCTAAGGAGGATGTCTTCTGGCCAGTTCAGCTTGCTGGCAATGGCTCGGAATTCTTGGGTATAATCAGCCACTGCTCGCCTACCCTGCCTCACCATTTTGATTCTCTCCCGGGCCTTACGGTCAGCCAAAGGATCCTCGAACCGTCGCCTCAAAGATGACATGAATCGGTTGAAGTCGTTGAGTTCTGGGGCATTGGAGTCATGCAAGTTCACCACCCAGTCTGCAGCCGTCCCGTCCAGGGCAGATTGCACAATTCGGATGCGTGTTTTGTCCCTGGGGATGTCCCGTCCGTACTCTTCCATGTAGCTGAGGACTTGGGTTAGGAAAAATCCCAGTCGTGATGGCTCCCCCTTGAATTTGACTTCCAGGGGCGGGAGTCTTTGGCTGGAGCGTTGTCTGTGCCGTGGCAGGTATCGCTCCTCATCCTGGTCCCCATCTGTGGTTCTGGGGGGGGGGTACTGCTGAGGCAGCAATTCCTGTTCCATTGGATGGCCCCGGGGTTTCAGGTGTTGCGTCCCCAGGCGCTGCCTCGGTTGCGATTTTCAGCTCTCTCCTCCCTCAGTGAACTCAGGGTTGCTTTCATCAGATCAATGGCCTTTTCCAGGATCCGCTCCTCCTCGCTAGCGTGCAGGGAACTCTCCATCTCTTGCCTCCATTCCGGTTGGTGGTTACTACGCCTCAGGGTCTTTTCTCCCGAAGCCTTTTCCCACTCACTTTTCCTTCCAACGCTCATCGACCACCGGGGTTTTCAGTCGTACTGCTCCACCGCTTCTTCCCCGGGGGAATATGCTGCTTCAGCTTCCCATTGTCTCTGGGATTCCATTTGGGGGGAAGACTCCCCCTCCCTGGGGCTTCCCTCCTCTCTTGCTTCGTCGCCAGACATTGTATCTGTTGCAAAGTCCCCCGGTAAGGTTTTCCCTTCCAGGTTGACTCTTAAAGCAGATTCTGTCTACTGTCAGGACCCACCTCAATCCACATCTTAGGAAATAAGAACTCTTGGATGCAAGTTTAGTCCAAAAGGAAAATGTTTACTAGGAAGGAATCGATTGTGGGAATACAAGACGGAATCTGACAAAGGTTACATTTCAATCCTATATAAAGCATTCCCATTCCAGTCCCTCCCCTCATCCATTTGGTCAGGCTGTCGTCAGTTGCTAGGTGTCAGGCCCTTCCATGGGAAAGGGAACTCTCCTTGGTTTTATGGTTATTGCTTTCCTTTTCAGTGTAAATGAAGATACAAACCAGACCTATCTGTCCCCCTCCCTTCCCCCGTTAAAACATCCCCTGTTGTTTGAAAATCGCTTTAGTAACCATCCTCTCCCTCTCCCCTCGGAGAGATGGCAGAATCCCCAGTAACAGCACGTTGTTCTACCTATACAATTATGAAATGAGATATAAATGGATTCTGATACTTTGTAGCATTTCCTCTGTTGATGTTGTATCTAGCAAGCTTACAGAGCAAGTACATACATCATTCTCCCAGTGGTGATGCTGTCCTTATCTCTGTTGGCCTCCTTAAGAGAAGATTCTGTCAACTAGCTTTGGCATCTAGTGATAGAGTGGAGGCAGCTAGAGGGCTACAGTATATGATTATTAGTTGAATGCGTTTTTTGGGTGATTTTCCGCTATTTTGTAATCTCACTTTTTTTTAAAAAAACTTATTTTTATCTTTTTTAATTTAAACTGGTTTCTAATGGTTTTTATGTATTATTTCTGTTTTATTATGTACATTGCCCAGAGCCACTACAGCTGTACAGATATGATAAATAGATAGATCACACCAAAGCTTTCTATTAACAGTTGACTATTTCAGTGATGCTGCATGCATTTTTTACCACCAAAGGGTGGAGTTATATGGTCAGCTTTCTTTTTCACTTTTTTTCTTCTGCAAGCACTCTTAATTCAAGAGGAGGAGGAGGAGGAGGAGGAGGAGGAAGAGGAAGAGGAGAAGGAGAAGGAGAAGAAGAAGAAGGAGAAGAAGAAGAAGAAGGAGGAGGAGGAGGAGGAGGAGGAGGAGGAGGAGGAGGAGGAGGAGAAGGAGAAGGAGGAGAAGGAGAAGGAGAAGAAGAAGAAGAAGGAGGAGGAGGAGGAGGAGGAGGAGGAGGAGGAGGAAGAGGAAGAGGAAGAGGAGGAGGAGAAGGAGAAGGAGAAGGAGAAGAAGAAGAAGGAGAAGGAGAAGAAGAAGAAGAAGGAGGAGGAGGAGGAGGAGGAGGAGGAGGAGAAGGAGAAGGAGGAGAAGGAGAAGGAGAAGAAGAAGAAGGAGGAGGAGGAGGAGGAGGAGGAGGAGAAGAAGAAGAAGAAGAAGAAGAAGAAGAAGAAGAAGAAGAAGAAGAAGAAGAAGAAGAAGAAGAAGAAGAAGAAGAAGAAGAAGAAGAAGAAGACCACCACCACCCTTGGCTGTTTTAGTATTTTCTCCTATCCCGATTCCTACCTATTTCCAAGGTAGGAGGTGACAGAAAAATACTACTGTTCTCCAACCCAGCCATTCTTCTTGGCAATTGTCCCCTTATTCTGCATTCAAGTTATCTTAGAAATGTGGGTTAGAGGATGAGTTTTGCCAAGATGTCATTCTGCACTATTTTGTATTAGTGAATTGGAGATAATTGCCTGGGCAGTATTATTGGACTTGGCAGTTATTTTTAGATATGCCCTTCAGGGAATGGCTGCAACCCAAGAGAACCTTGTTTGCTGAGCTCAAGGATAGCCATTTTATACATTTTCCTGTTAGCACACAGACAGGACTATTTAATTTCCAAAGAACCCAAATCTTAGGGGAATCCAATGCATTTTGATCCCCAAAGAACCTCAGGCAACAGCTATAAATTAATTCAATTAAGTAGTCCAGATTGTTAAACCCATTCCATTAAATTCAAATGAGTGATTCAAACTACTATACACATTTCAATTCTTCTGAAAGAAAATGCCCTTCTCTTCCAGCATTTTGCAGTAACTGTCTCCCTCCCTGTCTCTCTTGGATTGTTCTTCTTCTCACCTGTGTCCTAAAAACAAGCAGTCCCTTCCTTTTGTTATTTAGATGATTACACACATTTGGACATCTTGCCCATGTAGGAATGCTCCTGTGGAACAACCATCTTTCACTGAACACCCATTCTGAATTCTTTCTCCGTATACTTATTTATCTTTGATATCATTAGCACTGCTTACTCTTACATATGCATTAAACATTGTCCATAAATATTGAAACTATAATAGATTTAGACGGGGGTGGGGGGAAAGAGATCAAAATAACATCCTTGTAAGAAACATAACACAATAGTAATTTGGAAGAAGGGGAGCTACAGTCGTTCCACAGACCATTTTTAACTGTTAATTGTCTTCTTTTGGTTGCTAGGTAACATTCTCTCCACCTCTGGGGAACCCAAATAGTAGGAGCGTGTAAAACATTTTGTGGTTGAAAGATGCCTACCCAAAACCTTTGATTCCAACAACCACAGTGGAAAGATTTAAATGTTCGGCCTTATTACAAATACCGGTAGTCCAATCTTAAAATGGGCTGTTGGAACATTTTGACTGCAAAACATCGTGCAAAGTTCTGCTGTGTAGTTAAAACATCAGAGTTCCATTTGAGCATTCTGTTGAAAGCATAGAGCATGGAGTAAGAGTGGATTAATTCAGCACAGATCTCCTTCAGATCCCCTGTCTGGATTGGAGGGGGGTGGGGCAGAAACAGAAAAGAGCAATAAAGATGATTGGTGGGGGAAAGGATAAAACATATGAAGAACAGTTACAGGAATTGGGTATCTCTAGTCTAGTGAAAAGAAGGATTAGAGGTGACATGATAACAATGTTTCAGTATTTGAGGGGTTGTCCCAAAGAAGAGGGGGTTAACCTATTTTCCAAAGCAGCAGAAGGCAAGACAGGAAACAATGGATGGAAACTAACCAAGGAGAGAAGCAACCTAGAACTAAGGAGAAATTTCCTGACAGAACAATCAACCAGTGGAACAACCTGCCTCCAGAAGTGGTGAATGCTCCAAAATTAGAGGCTTTTAAGAAGAGACTGGACAGCCACTTGTCTGGAATGGTATAGGGCAGAGGTATCAAACTGGTGGCCCGAAGGCGGGATGTATCATACGCAGGCCGTGCCCACCCTGGCTCTGCAAAGGAAAAAAAACATCATGATACATTACGATATGTCACATGACGCGATTGAGTTTGACACCTGTGCTTGAAGAGGGGGTTGGACTAGAAGACCTCCAAGAACCCTTCCAACTTTATTCTGTTACTCATCTCTAGGAAAAAGGTGCTCTTTCTATGCAAACAGTAAAGATAAGTGACTTAGGAAAAACGGTTAAAACCATTGACTGTTGCCACAGCTCATTACGCAATATTCCTATCTTCAATGTCAGAGATCAAATTTGAATATCAAAAAAATGTGGTGGTATCCGAATCTACCTTGTGAAAATTTTCACACCTGACTAAAGAAAAAAATGACAGCTGTATCTAAGTAAACTATTGTCTATAAAGGCTTATTACCAGGAAGTATATTGGGCAGAAAAGATGAGCTGAAGCCCACATGAAATTCCCAGAGGAGGCCTATTCAGCTGAGATTCCATGGGATATTTATTGATCCATATCAAAATAAAGGGTATTTACTTTTTTGATGTTTCTGTTCACAAGCGCATGTCACAGTTTGCTGATATTTGCTTTGAGATTATTCAGATCTTTAAATGTCAGCATTCTCCAAATTTTCTGGCTATATATATATATATGTGTGTGTGTGTGTGTGTGTGTGTGTGTGTCAAATGCTTGTTAACTATTTTTAGATTACCTTGCTAGGCCCCAAACATGGGACAAAATCTTTGGTCATTCGGGTTTTTCCCCGCGTAGAGTTGAAGGTGTAGGAGCAACGTTTCGACGGCATCCCATCCGTCATCCTCAGGCTGGTGGCTTCAGCTTCCTTCTTCTGGGAGAAGCATGATATATATATATATATTCCTCGAATTCTGGGATAAATAGAAAACAGCTGTTTTTTGTTAAAAAGCAGTGAAAACAATAAAAGCAACCATTTATAAACCTAAAAATTGACTGTCTTTTTAAAGTTATTAGGGGTGTGTGTGTGTGTGTGTGTGTGTGTGTGTGTGTGTGTGTAAAATAGAGTTTATATTAACAAAACTCTGTGAAAATAAGAAAGAATACCAACACAACCTTGCAGTGTTGCTCACAGAGTATTAATAGGAAGTGTCCTTTTTCAATCCATGAAGCCAAATCCACATCCGAACATGGGGGTTTACTGGGAAAGGAGAAGTAAAGGAAAGACAAGAGATTCAACCATCGGACACATCAAAATCCATATAATATTGAACACGGTCTACTTGCTTACAGGCGATCATAGGTTTCCACAGATCTTCAGCAGAAGGTAATAGGTTCCAACATTCAACGTGTTCAACTTTCAACGCTTTCTGCAGAGAAAATGACTTAAGAAAGATCATCTGAGAAACTTGATTAAATGTTGCAAGGCGGGCCCTACTTGATTTTCCCTGTTGAGTGCTGTCAGGCTTCACACAGGGGGCTTGGCTGTGAGTCATAAGCTCTCCGGGCACTTTACACCTTTTACAGAGCAGTTGGCTTGACTTCACCTGACTCAGCTGGAGTAGAATCTATTACAAACAAAGAACAAGAAAATATGGCAGGACAGGTAATCCTCGACTTGAGACCACAAGGGAGCCAGTGGTGGGATTCAGGCAGTTCGTACCAGTTTGGCAGAACTGGTAGCTAATTTTTTGTTGCCCAGGCCCAGAATAGACTTCCAGAAGCGGCATCCACACAGAGAACTGGTTGTTTCCATATTTGAATCCCACCACTGAATGGAGCCCAAAACTTCCATTGCTAAGCAAGAAAGTTGTTAAGTGAGTTTTGCTCCACTTTATAAGGCCTTGCTTGCCACAGTTATTATGTGAATAATTGCAGTTGTTAAGTCAGTAACACGGCTGTTAAGGGAATCTGGGCTTCCCCCATTGACCTTGCTGGTCAGAAAGTCACAATAAGGGATCACATGACCCTGGGACACGGCAACCGTCATAAATATGAGTCAGTTGCCAAGCGTCCCAATTCTGATCATGTGACCATGAGGATACTGCAATGGGTGTAGGTGTGAAAAATGGACATAAGCCACTTTTTTCATCGCTGTTGTTACTACCAATGGTCACTAAACTGTTGTAAGTCAAAGACTACCTGCATTGTTTCAGAGATTTTTTTTTTAATATTGTTGAGTATCTCGGAATACTCCAGAATATCTTCCCCACTGAAGACACATTTGGACATGAAAAGGAAAGGAAAAAAGGCAGTAGTTGGGGCACCAGGCTAGAAACTAGGAGACTGTGAGTTCTAGTCCCACTTCAGGCATGAAAGCCGGTTGGGTGACTTTGGATCTGTCACTTTTTCTCAGCCCAACTCACCTCACAGGATTGTTGTTCTATGGAAACAGAAGGAGTATCAAGTAACATTACCCGCCTTAAGTTACTTATTAAAAATAATAAAGGTGGGGTAAAAATAAAAAAAATAAAAGCATTTCCCCTAAATTATATCAGTGGGGACCATGATACATGGAAATCTTGGTTGGATCTTCTGAATATTGGGGCACAGTGAGTAGCATGGGGAGTTTAGAGAGTCAGTGATGGATGCACTGCAGAGAGGAAAGTGGAAAAGTACCAATGAACCGAAATTAAGCAAACTGAGAATTTGAGAAAGAAAAGTGAATGTTAAACACGATAAAGAAAGGAGAAAGGGGGGAAAGTGAAATAGTAAAGTGGGGGGTGAAAAGAGGAAGGGAGCCATGATTGCAGAAAAGCTAGAAGACACCCGAATAAAGATTGTGAGTAGGGAAAATCTGTAGATTTGTGGATAGGGAGTTTATAGTGCAGAGAACGAAGAAGGGGGTAGCATGGAGGAAAAAGGAGGGATGATAGTTGAAATGAGGAAATGGCTGGTGTGACACCTCAGTTTGCAGGGCTAAAGGAATGATCATCGCAGTGATGTGATGTGTTGGCTATGCCACTGATGTCGAAGGGCAGAGATGGAGCTGGCTGGTGCCTTTGTTGTCACCGTTGCCTCCAATGCTTCATGCTGCCACTGCTGAAGGTAGAATGGCTTCATAGGAATGGATAGAATTGAAAGTATGGAGGGAACAGAAAGAAATGGAGGAGAAAGAAATGGGGGAGGTTTCCCAAATGTAGAGAGGAAGGGGGGAGAGCCTTAGACCCCAGTAGGAGAAGGCTCGCTAGAGAATGGATGGGATTGTTGTGCGTGGACAGCTCCAAAGGAGATGATTAGAACAACATCTGGCACTTATCTGAGCTTATAGACTGAGGAAGTGGGTAGGGTTCTTTGTAATATGAGTTTTGTGACCCGAGAATTTGATCTGTGCCCTACTTTGCTTCTTCAAAAAGGTAATTGGGTATATGTGCAGCTGCATCCCAGAAATGATTGATGGTTTTTTGAAGACAGGAGATTATATTGACTTGATGGAGGCATTGGTGGACATCCCCCACCCCACCCAGAATAAGCTTGATTTCTGTGTATTTGACAATGATCACACAGAGTACAACCTTTGCCCTCTAGGAAAAGCCTTGGAAAAATAATGGTTATGTGGTTGCCTGAAGCGAACACATAGGATTGCTGTTGGATTCCTGATGGAAGCCCAGGAATAGCAGTTGGCATGGACAGGACCAATCTAACTAAATGGCATCCCTGCAGAAGCACAGTCGATACTTTATAGCAAGTTTTATTTATGCTGTTATTTAAGACAATGCAATTCTGGGTGGCATGCAATAAATGCAAAACAGAAATGTCCAAGACAAATAAAAAAAACCAGTTTGGAAAAAAATATATAAAGAATAGGTAACTGGGCACTTAAATTTATTGCACTCTTCCAGGTAAAAAGAGTCATCCTGCCCCAAATGCTCAAGGAAAGAGTCAAGCTTTTAATGCCTTACTAGCAGCCTAAGGCAGGGGTAGGCAACCTTGGCTCTTTTATGACTCGCGGACTTCAACTCCCAGAATTCCTGAGCAAGCCATGCTGAGGGGAAGGGAGAGGTTTCCAAGCTGAGCCATGCTGGCTCAGGAATTCTGGGAGTTGAAGTCCACGAGCCATAAAAGAGCCAAGGTTGCCTACCTCTGGCCTAAGGGATGGAATATAATTCAGATTTCCCAGGAGGGAGAGAGTGCATTCTAGAGGAGCAAGAGACAACTCAGTTCAGACAGTCTGTGTGGAAGAAAGAGGGTGAAGACAGATCCTCTGAAAGTATATGCTTTATGGAGGTGGTAGCATGCTTTATTTTGGCAAGATTCTGTCTACAGGTGAAGAACAATAAAGAAATCTGCTTGAAAGAATCACAATGTGTCTTTCTTGATTTTTGGAGCTTACAAAGTTAGGTCTATCCATATGTTGGGGGAGGATCATTCCAGAGGACAGACACCATTATGGAAAAAAGACTTATTCCAGGTCCCATAAAATAACATTGTTTCAAGGAGAGGAGTCATTAGCACACCCACCCTCTTGTTGCATGTGGGGCAAGCATATACCATATAAGTGATAACCAACACCTCAAATTGCACTCAATAGCCTATAGGAAGCCAGTGTAGTTTGTGGAGTAGTGGTGCTATGTGTTATGTGATTGTATTGAGAATCACCCATTACTATCCATGGCACTGCTTTCTGGACTAATTGTAGTCTCAAAATGGTTTGTGCCACCTTCTTCTCTTCTCTCCTTTGCACGTAACAGAGCAGTCCTAATGCATTCCTTGGAACACCCCACTACTGGAGTGGTCAGCAAACCCCAGACCAATCCTCTACTGAAAGGGTAGAAGTCTGAGAAGTATTTTTTTCCCTTTCCTTCCAGTTCTCTCCAGTTGGTTGTTTTATCTGAACCTGTAATAGCTGGCTGGGGAATTCTGGGAACTGAAGTCCACACATCTTAAAATTGCTGAGAAACACTGCTGCAATGTCTTTGTGCCTGTGATGTTATCTGCAAAACTAAATCCTTCAGTGTAGTTTTTTTGGACATTCTAAAGTCCTGCAGGAGTGCCATGTTTCTGTGCAACCAGTTAGCCTCACCGCCACCAGCCCTGACCCAACATTAAGTTCAGAATTAAAGCATGCATAAAGGTATCCCAAAAGGGACGCGGTGGCTCAGTGGGTTAGGACGCTGTGCTTGTCGATCAGAAGGTCGGCAGTTTGGCGGGTCGAATCCCGAGTGCCGCGTAACAGAGTAAGCGCCTGTTACTCATCCCAGCTTCTGCCAACCTAGCAGTTCGAAAGCACGTAAAAATGCAAGTAGAAAAATAGGGACCACTCCGGTGGGAAGGTAACAGCGTTCCGTGCGCCTTTGGCATCTAGTCATGCCAGCCACATGACCACGGAGACATCCTTGGACAAGCGCTGGCTCTTCGGCTTTGAAACGGAGATGAGCACCGGCCCCTAGAGTCGGAAACGACTAGCACGCATGTGCGGGGGAACCTTTACCTTTACCTAAAGGTATCCCAGTGAGCTACTGTTCAGAAGGGGACCCAGAAATCCCCACATAGCCCAGCTGACAGTGGTTAAAAATCTAGCATTAATAAAATTCAAAGCAGACCCTTTGAATTCCACTAAATTGATGGCTAATTCAAGTCTCTGATTTCAAGGGGTGTTCTTTTTCTTTTTTTAATTTAACCCCAGAATTTGACCTAATAAACCCACCAGAAAAATAAATATATTAATGTGGATTTCAGGTTCTCATTCAAATGCATTTTGAATTCATAACATTTTTCTTTAAACTATAAAGCGTGTTTATATTTTGTCTTAATCAGAACATAATCCAATAATCTAGACTACACGTTGTAGCCTATGGCACATTGCTGATATTTCTAAAGAGCTGTCTTAGTGTACTTATTTTACCTTCCTCAATTATGAATTACTGGTCACAGCTATATAAAAGATATGAGGAGGGCTAAATCAAGGCCTTCCCTCCCCCACCCAGCATTCATTATCGTATGTGGGAAAGAGATTTACACTGAGATTCCACATCTTTGAGGTTCCACATCTTTTCTGCTGACCCATTTTAATTTCTGATCACTCCCGTTCTAAATCTCTCTCTTTTCTATTTTCTGTAAGCATCTTCATCTTTCAGTACTTCATCAGGGGGAAGAAAGTTGGTTTTAAAAACCAATAACAGTTTCTCCATTTCCCTGCTTGGTATTCCCTGAAGAGTTGGTAATGGATTCCTCCGTAGAGGCCAAAGACCATGACAGCAGTAATCCATTCTGTTCATAGTCCCGGCCCTTAGTTACGACAAATGACTTGGCAACCATTCGAAAGGCAGCTGATGATGACTACAAAGCCAGACAGTTACTACAGCCCAAACAGTATCCGGTTACATGGCTACAAAGAGGCAGTGAGTGATTAGAAAAAGCAGGACTTTCAAATGGGAGATCTCCAAGGCCCAAATGAGATCAAAGTGAACCAGCCAGAGGAAAAGAACAGGCTTGGGGGGGGGGGACAGTTAAACAAAATCCCTTGAGAGAATAGCTGATCCTATTTCCCAAGGGAAAATCCTTTTGTGCAAAAATTAAAAAGTGTTAAAGAAGGAAATAAGTTGTTTATGTCATTTGCTTAAAAAATAAGTACGGTATATAAAAAGACAGTGAAAGAGACTGCAGAGATGACCACGAACTGTTTTTTTTTTTTAAATGCAGTTTGGGAAAAATATCTGATGACACACATGCTTATACATTTTTAAAGATTCTTGATAAAGAGGAAAAAATACTATAGGTAGTAAATAGGTAGAAGGAGGATAGATAAAACGTTCATTGTTTGATGCAGAGAATGCAGAGGATAGATGGATGGACGGATGGATGGATACATGGAGAGCTATATCTGTGCAACTGATTTTGTTGTTGTTGTTGCACAGGTTTGTAAAGGCTGAAGATTCATTTTTAATGTAGCAAGGTAAAACTGTCTCCCCAGAACTGAAGCACCCCACAAAGGCATTTTTACCTGAAGTGAGCTATCAATAGATTTAGACAGCATGGAGTATGGAAAGCTGTGGTATGGGGTGATCATAGTTGCAGTCAATATGATTGAACCCTTAGGCTGCAGAAGGGTGTTGCCAAAGAATGAAAAAAAAACACCATTGTGTCAGCACTTTTAGTAGCTGCAAATAGAAAAGAAACTGGCAACCAGGCTTCCCTTGTTCAATGCAAAGAATACCTTTGCCAGTTTTGTTCCACCTAATGCAAGTTACAAAATAGTGGCGATTATTGATGTAAGAATATGCAAGGCTCCTTTTGCATTTTAAACCCCATATATTTATATCATGAAGATACCTTAGGTATAATGTAGATACTTTAAGGGCTCTGCAAAGAAACAATCCCTTCTCCTTTGTATTCAGTTCATGTCCAGTTTTCTTTCCTACAGGCTTTCATTTGTTCCATTTTTCTGGAAGAGACCCAGTAAGAGGTGAGCTAACTTCTGCTCATTTCTCCATTCTCTCCTCTGCTGCTGCCTTGAGATCTGGAGCAAATTTGAAAAGGGCAGCAGAAGGATGCACTTTCTTCATTATTCAATTGTCAGAAGACATTCCATTGGCATGAAGAACCAATTAGAGACCTCTTTGGGTAAATATGTTATACTAGATGAAAAATTGCATGAGATACTTCAGTACTGCACCAGGATCTACAGATAAAAGCTTGTTCGGTGCATAAGCTCATTGTTTCAGCCATAGTTGTTTTCCAGAATATAGTTGCTGGCTGATGATTAGCAGTGCATCCTAATAATATCCCTACAATTTATAATGTAAGCATGAGACATATGTCTCGTAATTATGGGAGAAGTAGAACAAGTGAGGAAGTTTGCAGGTAAGAATGATATTACGATTGTGGGAAGTCAGCTCCCCAGAGAGGGAAATATTAAAAGGGCAGGAAAATATATTTCCTAAAAGGATCTTTAAAAGGCAGAAAAGCATGCCCAGTTTTTCTTAATAGCCTCAAGTCTCCCTCCCCCAAGTGGAAACCAACTCTATAGAAATGCAGATGTAAACCATTCAGGGAGGTTGAAGCTAAGAAGACTTCTAAAATCTACATACCCCTGCCCCAGGGAGGTGGGCTTGGACAGACAACCAGCAAGAATCCTAGAGTGGCACACCTAGGCTCAGGACAGAATACGTGACAAAGGAAATACAAAGCTTGAAACAGGAAATAACTCCAGACAATAGAGTCCAGGGGGTATAAAAACCCACTACCCACATGTGCTCAGCCCTTCTTTTCCTGTTGGATCCATCTTTCTGTCTGCCTTTCCTCTGCAATAAACTACAACCTTCTTCCCAAAGCATTTGCCATGTTTATTCCCCGCTTGGAGGAACCACGATGGAGACTTTTCTTCCTACACAAGATTACAAGATATGTGTCAAGTCATGAAATGTACTCCTTGGCAGGAAAAAGACAAGAGACCAGACTCTAAAAGAACTTTGTGAGAGAAAAGAACACACCTTCCTGATGTATAAATTCAATTAGAAAAATACACCATTCTAGTGCAACAAATTGGGAGAAGTGATTAGATCTAAACAACAAAATACTATTCTGTTAAAATGACCAGGGATAAAACAAGAAATATTTTCATAAAAAACTGAAAGTGATCTATGTAGTTTTTTAAATACAAATTATATTTTAAAAAAGAGACTTTTTGCTCCTCCTGGAATCTCAGAACTAGCCGGGGATTCATAGCCAAAGCAATGTTTTCTTTGTCTTCAGGCCCTGATTCCTGAGCAATACCAAGCCTAGGAAATGGCCTATTGCCAGGGATAGAAATATACTCATAGTCCTCAATTTACAATGGCAATTGAGACCAGAATTTATGTCACTAAGTGATGAGGTCATAAGGTGAGGATGCATAAGAGACATCACTCAGGAAGAGAATTCCAAAGACTGGTCATAACCACCTTTCAGTGCCATCATAACTTCAAACAATTGCTGAAGGAAGGTTTATTTATTTTATTTATTTTAATTCCATTTATATCCCACCCTTCTCCGAAGACTCAGGGCGGCTTTACAAGCTTAGAAGTAGCCTTCATTCTATGTATATGCCTGCTTATTAGGGCTTTCACACACACCCCCCCAAGCGGCATTATTACAAAGTCAGCTTAATTGCCCCCAACATTCTGGGTCCTCATTTTACCTACCTCGGAAGGATGGAAGGCTGAGTCAACCTTGAGCCTGGTGGGATGCGAACCTGCACTAATTGCAGGCAGCTGGTGTTAATTAAGGAGGCATTAGCCCACTGCTCCACCAAGGCTCTTTTGTAAGAGCCTTGTAAGTTGAAAAGTTGAAGAGTACCTGTAACTAGAGTGATGCAGAACTGGTCTTTTTGTCTTAGTACTCAGTAGCTTCTTAAGATATTAAATAGAACTTTTTTCCCCCTACCCTAGTGATGCTAGAGATTTATATGCAGATTCCATGTTTTACTCCGAAATTGTACTACACTGTGATGGGATTCCATCTATCTGTATCAAAACTGACAGTTTTCTCCTATAGAAATTGCTACAATTTATACAAAATCATATATTTCTGCAACCTTATCCTATATAGTCACAATTTATACAAAAAATCATGTTTCTGCAAACTCATCCTACATAAATTGTGACAATTTGTATAGGATGAGGCTGCAGAAACATATGATTTTATCCCAAGAAAGGAGAAAAAAATGCAGTTGTATTAGCTTAGTCCTTCTGAGGATGTTATTCTCAGGACAAGATAGTGGCGAAAATTCCTTTCTCACTTTTGCTTAGGCTGTTGAGATCTACCAGAGGAATAATCGTACAAGTAGCACAACTGTGATATTGCAACTATTTGAGCTAACTAAAAGTACCCAAGCTCCTTGCAAAAACAAGGCAATTCTCTCACAAATATGCCCACAAGAGGGCTATTCTCTTAGCAAAAGCAGTGATTGCAACAGAACTGAAAACAACACATTTTGTGTGTCTGTGTGTGTGTTTTCAGCTTTGGAACAGCTGAAAGTTTTTGTTAGAAATACTCAGCAATGAGCTACTTAAATGAAAGCAGGACAAAACTAGAAATATGAGGGGCACATAAATTATAAGATCTTTTGCAAACCTGTCTGGATTTTTCTCCTTGAAGTTGGAAAGCAGCAATTTTGAGGTCTTCTGGGGGAAAAATGGGATAGCTGGAGAAGCAAAGCTGTTATCATTTTGCAAGACTGGGAGACTTTAGGAGGATCAAAAGGATGTTCTGTCATGAGTAAAGCATCTCATCAAATAATGTACACAGCTCTGTTGCATAGTGAACACAATGTCTGCTAAGCCACTTGAAGGAAATAAATTCAAGTACCTGACATAGCATAGCTACAACTAGTGGCTTATAATTCAGTTCTTTCACCTGGAACAGTAGTACAGAAGCAAATACCATTGGTCAGGTAGCCAAATGCTATTCGCTTCTGAAGGTACATATCCCAAGCCAAATTCTTCAACAGTGCAAAGTTGATCTGTAGAGACTGAGTTTAACCTGTTATGTAACTATTAAGATCCATCATTTCTTGAGTGAAAGGTATATGTAGTTCTGGGCTGATCATAAAGCAATTCACACAGTGCTTTAAGAAAGAGGCAATCTTCTTCAAAAATTTGCAGACATTTATAAAAGCTGGGACAATTGCTATCACCATATCATTGTATACCTCAGTCCTCCAAGGATATTGAAAACTTTCTATTTAAGTTTCCTAAAATAAATGTCCATTTATGACAACTTGGTGCTGAAGAGATTACAGTATTGCAAAAATACTGTGTTCTGCTTCTTGATTTAGCAGCCAACTGATTTGAAGCATAATGGAATACAATGATTGTATAACAACAGGGAGTTTCTCTATCCCACCCTAGTGAAAGCAACAAAGAACTTATAGGGGAAAAATTGTCCACACTGCTCACTGAACAAAAGTATCATAGATAAAGAATCACTATGCACTTTTACCATCTGTTTACCCCATAAAGCAGAATGCAAAACTTACTTCAAGCAAAAGGTACAGATAGAACATTGTACTGTATTTTCCCACAATGTTCATAATAAACTACACTAACATCAGAGTGATGACATGGCAAAGATATCATTCTGCAAATGCCACAATATTGTACCTGCTTCCCATCATCGGACTCAAGTATATAAATTGCAGTATTTGCATGATGATGATATAAAGCGCATGTCAGCATTCGCCATCCCAACTTGTTGTGATTCAGGGTCAGCCTGTGGGTTCGGCAGTTGGGTCGGATGACTCAGAGGAGGAGGGGGGTGTTGAAGAGCTTGCTGAGGGGGTTGAAGATCTTGCTGGTGAGAGCCCTCAGCCAGGCCCCTCCCACCTGGTCATGATGGAGACCCAGCTGTGTGAGCCTGACAGCATGGATGAAGATGACCCACAGCTGGCCCTTTTCAAGGACGCCCGATGCAGGAGGCAGTCAATCAGGAGTAAACAGAGGAAGGCAATGGGGCACCTCGGAAGGAGGCAGAGAGAAGCCACGCCCTGAACTGTATAAAAGGGGAATACGTGGGAGGGCTGGTTTGCTGAAGGCAACCGCTTGATTAGTTCCTGTTTCATAGCTCCTGTTTCATGGTTGGTGTCTTGTTTTGCTCTGTTTTATCTTAATAAATTTGGCAGGCTTAATTCCAGCCTCTTGCCGTTTGTAAAGGGGTTGTCTCTGCCTTTTCTGCAGGGCCGGTAGCAGGCTGGTACAGAACACAACTCCTGGCATTTTCCTACCCCCAAATTCACCTTCGTGTTTGGCACTCTAGAAAGTGTTCAGCTGGCCAATGTCTCACCTTGAGACCATTGTGCCGTGGCACCATGTCTTTCTCAGGAGAAAGACCATCATAGAAATTATAAATAGGTTTATCCATATTGTCACATTAAATAGTAAAACAAAACCAGAAAAGATTTGTTTTGCATTGTTGATGAAGTTACATCTTCACCAACTACTCCAGTCATTTCCCTGTAGATATAATAATGGCCGATGTGATTGTCTAATTGGAAGCCTTAGGCTGCAGATGACAATGAAAGACACCAGCCCCCTTTTTGTTACCCTTTTTTGTTCAATATTTTATTAATTTTTCATAGTCACAAATCCTTAATATTTTATCAACAACATATTGTCTGGGTTCCAATGTTTAGTTTACTAATACATGTTAAACTCCTTTCTCTACCTCATTTTTCTAGCCATTGATAAAATGTATCCCATGTTCTAAAGTATTCTGAATCTTCTTTCTCTTTGATTTTCAGTGTCAATCTGTCCATTTCTGCACAATCTAAACTTTTCTTAATTATCTCTTCCTCTGCTGGTAATTCTTTATCCTTCCAATGTTGAGCAAATACAATTCTCGCTGCAGTTAATACATGTAGCATTAAATATACACATTCCTTCTCATAATTTCCTACAATTATACCTAACAAAAATAATTCTGGCTTAAAATCTACGGTATGTGTTTTTTCGTCATTTTCTCTAACCTTATATATATTCTTGACCAAGATCTTTTGGCTTTAGGGCATGTCCACCAAAGATGATAGTATGTGCCTGGTTTTTGTCCACATTTCCAACGATTGCTAGACATGTATTTAAACATTTTTGCTAACCTCACAGGTGTTATACCACCTGTAGAATATTTTGTATAGGTTTTCTTTGTAAGTCACCACCTTCATTATTTTAGAATTTCTTTCCCAAAGGCTTTGCAAATTTTCTCACTCTATGTTATGCCCAAAGTTTTTTGCCCATATTATCATTGTTTCTTTAACTTGTTTCTCTTCCATCTTTAAACTTAACATATACTTACTACAGTTTCTTAATCAATTGTTCATCTGATGTCAATAATATCTGGTCAAATTCTGTCTGTTCTTCATAAAATCCAGATGTTTTAACATCTTTTTCATATCTCGTTTGAATTTGCAGGTGTTCTTGTCTGGGTTCTAGTTTCCCTTCAGTATTCAAAATGTCTTTATAGGTCGCCATTTACTCATAGTTAATTAAGTCTGGGTGAACAAATGCTTCCATTGTTGAAAGCCATCCAGGTATTTTCATGTAGATTTTCGCTTTTACTTTTTCCCATTCTAGAAGTGAGTTGCTTATGTAGTGGTTTTGAAAGTATCTTTGTATTTTATTCTTCCCATACCATAAGAAGGCATGCCATCTGAGTTGCACGTCACGCCCCTCTAGCTATAGTAATCTTTTATCTCTAAGAATTATCCATTCTTTTAACCAGGGCTTTTTTTCTCATAGAACGCTCAGAACGGAGTTCCGGCACCTTTTTTGGATGGAACCTTGTAAGGTAGGCAAGGCGGGTTGTATGACGTGTGTGAGTTCCGGCACCTTTTTCTTTTACAAAAAAAGCACTGCTTTTAACCAAGTTAATACAGATGCTTGATAATATAAAACCCAATCTGGCAGGCCAAATCCTCCATTTTCTTTCACTTCTTGTAGCGTTTTCAATCTAATTCTAGCTTTTTTTTCCTTGCCCAATAAATTTCAAAATCAATGTATTTAATTCATTAAAAAAAATCCCAGTTTTATAGGTATTGTTTGAAATAAAAAGAGTAGCTTTGGTAAAATATTCATCTTCACCATTGCTATTCTCCCTAGCATTGAAAGTTGTAGATTTTTCCACTTTTCCAGGTCTAATTTTATTTGTTTTAACAATTTTACGTAGTTGTCTTTTTTTTTTATTGTTGCACATCTCGCTGTTAAATATATCCCCAAGTATTTGATTTTCTTAACTATCTGAAGGTCTGTTTTTTCTGACAATTGATTTTTTTTTTGTTTATCTGTAAGGTTTTCAGTTATCGCTTTGGTATTTTCTCTATTTATTTTCAGTCTTGCCACTTCTCCAAATTCTTCTGTCTTTTTCATAAGCTTGAGGCTTGTCTCAAGCGGCTCTTCTGATACAAAGACCGAGTCATCTGCGAATGCTTGTATTTTGTATTTTTCATCTTTTATCTCCAGTCCTTTAACTACTGAGTCTTGGCTAATATTTCTATTCTGTACTTCCACTGTTAATATAAATAATATTGGGAATAATGGACATTTTTATTGGCCTCAGTAGCTGTCTTCCTTGGCAGGTTGATCAGCAGGCCCAGGCAGGCGATACCATTTATCTTCATATTCTAAAGTCAATTTCAGCTAACATAGTGTTTAGTTGGGGGGTGGGGGTGGGACAGGGGGTAGGTTGGGGGGTGGTGTTTGAACTCTAGATGAGTTCCAAAAGCTCCTATTCAGCAAAGTTAACAGTTGGTTGAGGATTTATAATCACTGAATCCCAGGACATCTGCATGCTCTCAATTTGAGAAGGCTCTGATAAACCTGTGTTAAAGAGCAGTGAGTGATACATGGGGGGAAAAATAATTTAACCATTATCTTTTCCCCTTTACTAGGAATAATCTTTTTTTTTTCTTTCTTTGGCTTTAAATCTGAGCTGCCTTGTCATTCAGCATACTATGCAACTGTTTGTTCTCACATATGCAAACTCCGTCCTCCTGACTGGGGTTCTACAGGACTGTAAACACTTAGCTATTTAGTAACATCCTTGAGGGATGTCAGTCTGAGCTCGCCCCTTGTGGATGGCACTTTTATTATGGCACTCATTGGGTCTCTTATTTTTCCCCCCTATGTTTTTAATCCATTGTCTGTTTTTGTAAGTCAATCAGAGTGAATAGAGCTGCATAGAAATTTGAATGAATGATGGTGGAGCAGTGGGCTAATGCCTCCTTAAGTAACACCAGCTGCCTGCAATTAGTGCAGGTTCGCATCCCACCAGGCTCAAGGTTGACTCAGCCTTCCATCCTTCCGAGGTAGGTAAAATGAGGACCCAGATTGTTGGGGGCAATTAAGCTGACTTTGTAATAATGCCGCTTTGGGGGGGGGAAGCCCTAATAAGCAGGCATATACATAGAATGAAGGCTATTGCTAAGCACATTGATTTGTGCTTTAACATTGTAAGCCGCCCTGAGTCTTCGGAGAAGGGCGGAATATAAATGGAATTTTAAAAAAATGAATGAATGAATGAATGAGATTCTTGCATCTTACCAATTTGTTACTGAAGGAAGTTGCTAAAGTATATCCTCAGCAACTTCCTTATTATGTCTTCATTTTGCCTGTTACTGATGCACCCAATCTTCCTGTGTTCTACCTTCTTAACAAAAATCCAAGACCAGGTTTGTCTTCCCAGAACACTTTATCTTCTTTTTATCATAATTGCCAGAAATTATGCTATTCCCAATGCTCAGTACTGTAAAAAATCCCACAGCCACTAAATAGGCATTCTGGAAGTTGCAATCGCAATACCTCCAGAGAGAACCTGGTTGAAGAATGCTATCCCAATGCAGGAAGAGTTACTTGTTCACTGGAAAGTATTCCTAGGTGACAAGGAAAAGGTAATAGGAATTTGCCACAAATTGCAGGGGAGTCCCTAACCAATTGTCCCTGTTTCCTAAGAAGGAATAAATATGATTGGTAAGAACACCTGTGATCTATACCAGGGCTTTTCAACCTTTTCACCCATTGTACCACTTTTAGGATATGGCAACATCTGACTACCACCAGTCGCCTAGAAAGGTGTCAAAAACTTGATGACCATAAAAAAAGGAAAAAAGTGATGAAGTATAGGTAGTCCTCAACTTACAACTGTTCGCTTAGTGACTGTTTGAAGTTACAATGGCATTGAAAAAAGTGCCCCCCAAGCAACAGCCAAGCAAGACACCTGCCTGCCTGCCTGCCTGCCTAGTGGCACTCTTCCTCTCCGAGGTTTTCATTGTTGTGAGCATTTCTGTTGAGGATTGGCAGTGGGGGTAGGGTGGGGGTGTTTGGTTTTTATTTCCCCCCTCCCTCTGCTGTGTGGTTGCAGCAGATTTTGGTCACTTCACATTTTTTAATTTTTTAATTTTTTTATTTTAATTCCATTTATATCCCGCCCTTCTCCGAAGACTCAGGGCGGCTTACAAGCTTAGCAGTAGCCTTCATTCTATGTATATGCCTGCTTATTAGGGCTTTCACACACACCCCAAGCGGCATTATTACAAAGTCAGCTTAATTGCCCCCAACAATCTGGGTCCTCATTTTACCTACCTCGGAAGGATGGAAGGCTGAGTCAACCTTGAGCCTGGTGGGACTCGAACCTGCACTAATTGCAGGCAGCTGGTGTTACTTAAGGAGGCATTAGCCCACTGCTCCACCAGTGTCCCACATGACCCTGGGACACTGTGAACATCATAAATATGAATCAGTTGCCAAGCATCTGAATGTAAACCACAAGACCCTGGAGATGCTGCAACATTCCAGCTGATCAGCACTTCTTCTGGGCTCAGCAGAAGCACCAGGATCAGCGCTGAGCTCCAGCTGGAGCCTGGCGCTGATCCTGGCACTTCCACTGAGCCCTGACAGCCCAGTCATCTCTCGCTCAGGCTTGTGTGGAGCTGCCACCAGTTCAACTCATTCCCCTCTCCCACTACCACTTTTCTAGGATGGTTGCGTACCACCTGCCAGGTGCCAATGTACCACAGGTGGTACCCATACCACTGGTTGAAAAGCCCTGGTCTATACTTGCAGCAAGTACAAGCTTCTAGCAATCCTTAAAGAAAAAAGTGATCACCTTTCAGCTGATAACAGAGGATGAACAGCTATCAGACTGAAAATAAGAGGCACCATAACAGAAAGAGACCAAAGCAATTCTCTATAAAGATGACAAACAAAGGACCATTAGGAGCAAGATGCAAAAATGGTTTTCTGGCCCTCCTGGAAGAAACATGTCTTGAGATTTTAGAGTCAGAAGCAAGGACGTTGCAGAACAAAACAGTCCATTCTTGAAGGATTTGGGATTATGTCCTCTTTTTGATAAAAAAATTGTGGTAACTGGCAAATCTGTACCATGAGGAATCAAAACAGATGAATCCTGGTGTGAAGTGTGCTATTGGTCAGCTATAAACAAGAACTTGGCAGAACAGCTTTTTAAGATTTATCTGATTTATTGACAGGTATCTTTTACTGCTAATCTGGGGGGGGGTAAGCGATCTGTGGGGGGGGGGGAAACTGCACCCATGTCACCCAGGAGTTGGACTTGCATGGCCTTGAGATTTTACATAGAGAAAGTTATGATCGTACTCTTCAAATACCAGAAAGGATGCTGAATAGAAGAAAGTCAAGAACTGTTCTCTATCTTTCAAGAAGGCAAGAGACAGAGTAACTGATTTAAATTATGGGAAGAAAAATTATCTTTACATCTTAGAAAATAAACAACTTTGAGGATACTCTAGGACCAATTACGAAGAATGATAGTGAGTTCCCTTTGGCTGGACACTTTCAATTAAAGGCTATCCGTGAGGGATGCTCTTATCTGGATTCCTGCACTCACAAAGGTGGATTTCTTTCAATTTTGTGATATTATATCCAATCCACAAGAGACAATTCAAAATAACATGATCCTGATAGTTTCCTAAGCCCACTGTCTCTGCATGTATCTGTTAGCTGTCAAGCTTTATCACCATTATTTTTTCTGGATTTAAACCTGGAATAAGATTGCAGACTCCCTCCTTTAACAGATTTACATTTTAACTCTTCATCTGTGTTCATTCCATAGCATGCATTGATTTTCCCAATTGTTTGCCCATAATTAAATTGTCCCCTTTCCTTTACTATTGCGGCTTGGAAAAAAAGAAATTAATTAGAATCTAAAAGCTATGTATCACAAGACAATGGAGGCAAGCTCATCTCAGACAAAGGGAGTGTATCTTGACTCATGGGGACTGTTTTTGATTTTCACTAAACTTTATTACCCATACAGAATGCCTAACCTCTTGTTTTTCATAGGCCTTGCAAGTGGTTATGTACATGTCGTAGCCATAACTGATCACAACTGCTCTGGTTACATCCTGGTGCCCATGGGCAATTCCCTTGCAGCTGGCTGGGCTTTTTGCCCTATTGATTTTCTCTAATAGTTCCTTTTCATTAAAAAAAAAATCATAGCAAGCCCATAGGCGTTCTTAGGGAGAAAAATGTGGAACTGACGCTACTGCACAATGCTTTAATAGAAAATGTATCCTTTTGGATAGAGAAAAGACAAAGCAAGCTGGGAATTGTAAAATGTGCCCTGGAAAGGGTAAAAAGCATAGCAGGGAGCAAAGCTTAATGCTCTGACTTTGGGTAAATGGATGTTTTAAGACTGGCTGTGCAGCCATTTTGTGAGAATTCCATTAGGTGGTCCCTCAGTAACAAATGTACCCAGTAGCTAAAAAGTCTGGGATTTCTCACCTTAAATGGTTTGAGTTTCATACTTGAATATGCTAATATATGTGATGGCACCTGATTTAAGAGGTTTAGTTTGCTCATGTGCCTTTAAAAATCATTCCATATCATGAAAATAATCAGCAATGTCCATCTGAAAACAGCCACCTATAAATGATATGATAGCCCTTAAAGGAGAGACACACATAAAGATAAATATGACAGGCAAGTCCAGGTATGAAAAACAGGATAAAGGGCAGGTCCCCTGGCAGAATCCTTGATGGGTCTTTTCTCAGTGGATTTCTTCCATTTCTTTGCATCCAGCTTACTGCTCCATATTGCTGCCACTGCCATCCCTCAGCTGTTATGCCTTCCTTACTTTGAAACTCTCCATTTTATTGATCTAGGCATGGCAATTTAAATAAGGATAAAGCCCTGTTACAGGGAAGGAACCTGTCTTTGAAGGAAAACTATTTGACCTGAGTGCCATATGGAGATTTATCACCGCACTCTTTTCTGGAAGTTTCCATATTTGGTGTTAAGCATGTATGCTCAGAAGACATTCAGATTGCCTCAGAACTGTAGCAACCTGTATTCAAAGGAAAGTTTAGATTCTTTTTAATTTGGGGATCAGGGAGGAAGCGTTATGCCCAATGCACGGTTCCCTCTGCTGCAGAGTGCAGATTTTAACTTAGAGAATAGCAGAATCTCTGTTTCATCCGAGAATACGTAGCTCATCACAAGCTGGCAGGATGCTCTTAAACTTTTTTTTTTATACTTTTGGCTTGATGGTGTACAAAACCTCAAAGAAGCAAAATAGAATCCATTCAATGTACATTCCCTAAATGCTTATTTTTAAATTGCATTTCTTTTCAAATGCTTTTTCACTGTTCCTCTTTCTGTCTGTCAGTTCCTTGTTCTGATTCCTTAGCCAGCCACTGAATTCCTTGGATAATACGTATATCAGATCCTTCTTCCTTCTAAGGAATGACAAAAGAGTTCAATCTTCTAATTACACTATTGGCATATTTTAAAGGACAAGAGCTAATGCATGCAAGATGCATTCAGCAGTTTTCACTGGGGGAAAATTGTGGCAATGATTCTCCTCTTTGAGATGGAGAAAGAATATGTGCCAAAAAATAAAATAAAACAAAACAAAATAAAATAAAATAAGATCCATCTTTTAAACCCCAGGTCTTGCTTCTCATTTTAAAAAAATCAATGAAGCTTTCCTATGTTATCTGGAACTAAATGGCTTCTCAGATATTCCAGCCTTTACATTGCACTCTTGCCCACGATGCTACTTGGGAATCTCATTAATAAGTCATGGGAAGAATGCTGTTCAGTAACTTCCCATTTCTCATTAGTAAATCAGAACTTGGTACGATTCTAGAGGAATAGGTGGGGGAAGAGGGGAACATGTCTCCGATAAGGCAGCCTACAGTACCTCAATCAGGCCATGAGCTCAAAATGAAACTTGTAGCTACTGCCATTCATTTGATTAATTTTCTGACATGTATTGGAATGAAGAGAAATAAATTGATCCAGCTTGGTAAGGTGCCCATGCTTAAGAGTGTATAGTTTGCATAGCTGGGTGGAAATACCAGTTAAGCTATTGCGATCAGAGCCAGTTCATGTGATAAACTTACCTCTGGCTAATATGAAGTGGTTGGTTAATCCAGTGTTGGACTTCACATGAGAACTAACTGCATATTGTGGTTTTGCACCACATACTGGGCTAAATGTGTTAGGCTGTTATATTCTGCCAGCTGTATCCACCTGCAGAGAAAAAGCAGGGTGTGCATAGATCAAGAGCATCAAAATAGTACATGCAACTGGGTGATTGAAGCCCCAGCCTTTTTTTACATGCGTGCAATGTGGTTGACACATGTTAAAAAGGGGGCAAGGCTTGAATCATTCAGTTGTGCCTGCTTCTTTAATACTGTTGACCCACACACAAGCAAACACTCTTGATATGGAAGATGAGGAAGAAGAATCTGGCTATATGAATTATATCAGGAATTATCTGCCTGCAACCAGAAGTATAGGCTAAATAAAAAAGAGAAAGCTATACAGAAGAAGCTATTCATTTCCTCAGGAATGCTTCTATACAAGAATTCAGTCAGTCCTTCTCTGAAAGCTCGGCATTCTGTCCTTCTCTTACACAACTGGCTCAATACTGTTTGGATTCACAGATTATGCAACAGTTGGTTTATCAAGCAAACCACGGTGACAGAATTAGTGAATTAGTGAAAATAGTGACTATTGGACTGGCACTGGGAAGACCCTAGTTCAAATCCATGTTCAGTCATAGAGGGTCACTAAATTACTTTATAGTGTTATGAGAATACTATGTGCAGTCTACCTTACCTTAAGCTTTCACATGCTATGGCAGTGATGGCGAACCTTTTAGAGACCGAGTGCCCGAAATGCAACCCAAAACCCACTTATGTATTGTCGGGTGCCGAGTGGGCATGGTCTATTGGGTGGCTGTGGCCAATTTGGTGGGCGTGGCTGCAGTGGTAACATCAGACTGGGTGGGACTAAAAAGTTCAATCAATCAATTCCAACTTTGCGAGATCTTTTTTTTCCCCGCAAGAAGTTGAAATTGATTGATTGATTGAACTTTTTTTTTTGCCCATGGCGGCAGACGCCTAAAGCAAAAAGGTTTTATAAAACCCAGCTGAAAGCCTAGGACTGGGGTGACGGCATGTGTGCCCACAAAGAGGGCTCTGCGTGCCACATGTGACACATGTCTGATAGGTTTGCCACCACGGTACTATGGCATGCTCTCATATTACAGGGTTTTACATCACTTCTGTCTATATGAAACTCTAAATCTAATGCCCCTGATATAGTTATCTATAGTGCAAAAGTCCATGAGTTCAATTTCTTGCAGACAATTTGAATAACAGGATAATAGCTGTTGTTAATAATATTAGTGACTGACCCAGATTCAATCTTGCAACAATATCCTGGGATCATCGTAGATTTTAGAAAGAGCCAGCACAGTCATACTCCACCCAGTGTCAAGGATGCAGCTGTAGAGGTGGTCGACAGTATTAAGTATCTGGGGGTGCAGATAACTAACAATCTGAAATGGTCTCTCCACACATCATCCTTAGTGAAGCGTGCAAACCAGTGTCTGCATTTCCTGCATTGGATGAGGAGAGCACATCTTTCTCCTTCTGTTCTGGCCACTTTTTACAGAGGCACGATTGACAGCATTTTAACAAACTGCACCACTGTCTGGTTTGGTGACAGCAGTGCCTCAGATAGAAAGTCCATACAGAGATTGGGTAAGGACAGCTGAGAAGACCATAGGAAGCTCACTTCCTGATATTCAGGATGCTGCTTATAAGCGCTATGTGATTAGAGCTCAAAGCATTGTTTGAGACCTCACACACCCACTTTACGGTCTGTTTCTGTTGCTCCCCTCTGGGAGGAGGTTTCGAAGTATTTCTAGCTTTGTTCCCTATGCCATCCGTCCAGTAAATTCACAAGATTCGTTTTTCTCACCACGCGCATCTATACATAACCCTAATTAGACTGTTGTTTCTTTGTGTCATATAATATATGTGGGTATGTGCATAATTCTGTATGTATTTATTTATGTTTGTCATATTTATGTAGTGTATATCGGAAGTGTTGACCCTTTGAGAGCTATGATATCTGGCAACCTGCAGCTGAAGACTTCCAATAAGGACAAAGCCAGGAATATGGTACCTCATGATGCTCACTGTAACTGAACTCATACGTGATCACTCACTTGCTCTCAGCCCAGTTTATCTCATAGGGTTGGTTATTGGGAGGGAATGGAAGGAGGGAACCTTACATACACTGCCTCAAACTTCTGTATGAAAGAAGGATTTGTTATTATTTTACAAATAATAAACAAGAAGGTTGTAATGATGTCTACATGACAAATGTAGGGATATCATGGATGCCAAAGCTACAGATATATATTGGGGGAGTCTACACCTCTGTGCTTGATAAATTTGACAATCCTCCCCTCAACTGTAGTTTATAATCCGCAGAGGCTGGATTCCCAGTTTATGCTAAACCCAAACCAAACAAACCCACTATGGCTTAGTGCAATGTGTGAAACCAGCCAGAATCATTGGTAAACTACGGTTGGATAATGTTAACAGCAGTGACTTCAAGGTAGGACAAAAGACCCATCACTAAATGAACAGGTGAATATCCTCTCTGCAGAGAATGAGCAGAAGGATGCTTGGAGTCATGCATACTGCCATGCAGAGTCCCATTTTCTTCACTTGAGAAGACCAGAATCTAATGTTGCCTTATGTCAGGGGTGTCAAACTCAACTTCACTGAGGGCCGCATCAGCATTGAGGTTGCCCTCAGGGGGCCGGGTGGGTATGGCCAGGGTGGGTGTGGCCTACTGGGTGGGCGTGGCTAGAGTGCATATGGCCTGCTGGGTGGGCGTGGCCAGCTCTACATTGTTTGCATCAAGAGTGCCTATGGGGGCCTGGGCAGGAGTGGGACAGATCTGAGGGTCTCTGGCAGAAGGAGGGTCTCTGGGCCGGGTCCAAGGCAGTGGGGGCCGTTCCCTCACTGTTTCCAGGATGGCTTCGTGGGCCACATGAAACCACTTCGCGGGCCAGATCCGCGATGTGTTTGACATGTCTGCCTTATGTCATTTTTTTGTTATGAAATGGAGCTAAAGGGTGCTTTGATTTGTACACATGCAATATATATAAGGCTTCTGGCTAAGTAATACAAGGTTTGCCTCATGCTTTTCTTATTTGGGGCCATCTGCTTGCTAGCAGGTTTAAGTTTCATTTGATGCCTTGGTTTGCCGATACTTGGATGACGATGGCCAAAGGGACATTCAGTTGCTAGGATCTGCCCACAGCCTTTCCCACTCATGCATAAGACTGGATCTATTTTTAATGGATAACTGTTGAAATCAGAAAAAAGGAGGAAGGCGCCTAGGATGCTTATATATTCAGAGGAGAAGATTGGAGATGGAATAGAAAAGGAGTAGAGGAGGAGGAGGAGGAGGCTAGGGTGATAACTTTCCCATCTTTTTTTTCAACATGTCTTTTCATTCTTTGAACTTCTAAGAATTTGGGAAGGAAAAATGGGGCTGATGTGAAAATGTCCTATGAGTAGCACCAAAAAGAAAGATTCAAAAAAGGAATAAAATATTTATCTGAAACAAAATGTAACTGAAAGAAGTAAAATCGGGTACTGTTTCTATATTCTATATGCTTGAATATTTTTTTTTTTACTGTTGCAAAAAACATACGTGAGAAAAAGCAAGAGAGAGATGAGCTGGTTTTAAAAGAATGCAACCTCTTATTTAAACCGTAGACGGGTTTTCTCTGTGTAAATTTTACATTAAATTCTTCCCAAAGTCAAATTTGCTACCTTGTAATCTATGCTTGTATCCAGCTACAAGTACTCCTCTACTTATGACCATTCATTTAACAACTGTTTGAAGTTATGATGGTGTTTTAAAAAGGAACTTACAACCAGTCCTTGCACTTAGGATTATCACAGCTCACATGATTATGATTCAGACCCTTGCCACTCCGCCTGTATTTTTGACGGTTGCAGCATCCTTGGCTCACATGATCATCATTTGTGACCTTTCCACTGGGCTTCTGACAGGCAAAGTTAACAAGGGAGCCAGATTCGCTTAATGATCGCAGCAAAAAGATTGTAAAATTGGGCGTAAATCACATAACAGCTGCATCACTTAGCAACGAACGTTCTGGATCCAATTACCTGCATATTCAGCAAGAAAATGATGACTGTACAGCAAGCCCATTGGTTTACCAAAGCTAATAGTTCTGTTCCCAGCCCTGCATCATTAAAGATTCCTCTAAGCCAGCGGTCTCCAACCATTTGGGCACCAGGGACCAGTGCCATGGAGAAAGGTTTTTCTGTGGACCGGAGAGTACGTGGTTTTGTGTGCTGCCTGCATCCTACAGATGGGGCTTTGCTTGTTTGTGAAGACCGGTTGCTGGCATGCTGCAGCCTGGTACCAGTCCATGGACCGGGGGTTGGGGACCCCTGGTCTAAGCTGCTCCTCAGGACCCTTCCTAGCTCATTGTAATTGACTCTCCTTCATCTCATCCCTAACATCCAAGTGAGAAAGGCTTAAGCCATTCTTAACTGTATAGGTTTTAAAGCAATAGCAATAGCACTTACTTATATACCACTTTACAGTGCTTTACAGCCCGCTCTAAGCGGTTTACAGAATCATCATTTTGCCCCCAATCTGGGTCCTCATTTCACAGACCTCAGAAGGAAGGAAGGTTGTGTTCTGAACCAGCCCTCTTCTAACAAACCCCTTATCAGAAAGAAGAGACTGGAGAGCGTCCAAGGCTAAAAGGCTTCTGCCAAGATTTAATTACGCAGTTAACAAAAACACTAGAGCTTGTCTTCTCAAGCGGAAAAGTTGCTTTCAGCAACCAGCCCCTCCCCAAACACTCCTTTTATAGAGAGCTCAGGGCGTGGTCTCCCTGTGCCTCCTCCCGAGGAGTCCCATAGCCTTTCTTTGTTTGTTCCTGCTCGACTGCCTCCTGCGTCGGGCGTCCTTGAACAGGGCCAGCTGTGGGTCATCATCCTCTGCACTCTCGGGCTCACGCAGCTGAGAAGAGGTCCCCGGCTGAGGACTCTGCAAAGCCTCCAAACCATCATCAGCCGGTTCGTCTCCCTCCTCCCCCTCATCTGAGTCCTCCGATACGTCGGAGCCGGCTGTCGGACCCACAGGCTGGCCCTGAGTCACAACACTATCCCGCACCGCAGGGCCCTTCCCCCGGGTCTGCCGATCCGGATGCGGTCGGGATGGGAACTGTTCGTGAAAAGCAGTCACCAACGCAGGGGCATGAACGGCGGTTGCGTCTTCCCATGTGAAGTCCTCCGGCCCGTACCCTTTCCACTCGATCAGGTACTGGAAGCGACCTTTCAGCCAGCGGGAATCCCTGATGCTGGCGACCTCGTACTCGGGGGTGCTGCCTCCATCACGAGTTCCTGATGGGGGAGGTTCCGCTTGGCGAAGTGGACAGGCCGGTTGTTCGGGGACCAACAAGGACCGATGGAAGACGGGGTGCACGCGCAGGGAACGTGGCAGAGTTAAACGATAGGCGACCGGATTGATGACGGCCTCGACTGGGAACGGTCCAAGGTAACGGTGGTCCAGCTTCCTCGCCGGCCGAGTGGATGGTAGGTTCCTGGTGGACAGCCAGACCCGATCCCCCACCGATAGTGGAGGCGTATCCCTTCTCGACCGATCGGCGAACCTCTTGTAGTCGGCCTTGGCCTTCTCCAGCTGCCGTCGCACCAACCGATGGATCGCCTGTAACTCCGTCATAAATTCGTTCGCTGCCGGCTCCGATGAGTCCACGGGAGAAAGGGGGAAAAACCGGGGGTGATAACCCACGTTGGCCAAGAACGGTGTCATCTGCGTGGAGGTGTGCTGCGAGTTGTTAAAGGCAAACTCGGCTATGGCCAAATAGTCCACCCAATTGTCCTGCTGCAGGTTAACGTAGCAGCGCAGATACTGCTCTAAGATGCCGATGACCTTCTCGGTACCCCCGTCGGTTTGTGGATGATGCGCGGACGAGAGGCAAACCTTAATGTCCAACGCCCGCATCAACTCCTGCCAGAAGCGGGCTGTAAACTGGGCCCCCCTATCGGAGACGACTCTATCGGGAAGGCCGTGCAGCCGGAACACCTGTTGGATGAACATGCGACTAGTGGCGCGAGCTGACGGTAAGCCGCGACAAGGGATGAAGTGCGCCATCTTGGTCAGCATGTCCACCACCACAAACACTGTCGTGAAGCCGGAGGATGGGGGTAGATCCGTCAGAAAGTCCATGGACACAGCCCCCCAGGGTCTCTTGGGTGTTGGCAAGGACTGCAGTAAACCAGGCGGGGCCCCTGTCGCTGACTTGGCCTGCCTGCAAGGAATGCAGGAGGTGACATAAGACTGGACATCGTGTCGGACTCGGGGCCACCAAAAAGTACGGGAGACCAAGTTCAGAGTCTTGAACAGGCCAAAATGCCCCGCAGCCGGGTTATCATGACACTGGCTGAGGACGAGTCCCCTGAGTGGCCCTCCTGGAACATAGAGCCGGTCACGATAATACAGGAGTCCATCCGCGACCGACCAAGGCGAATCTGGCCCCACCTCTTCCTTCCGCTGAGCCACCCACGCCTCCTGCTGCTGCGCCTCCCGGATCCGAGCCCGTATATCCACCGGCTCCCGCACCGCAGCAAAAGACTCGACGGGGATCACTGTCCTGGGCGGAAGCTTGTCTTCCGCTCGGGTGTATTCGGGCTTTCTGGACAGAGCATCCGCTCTCTGGTTGTGCCCGCTTGGTATGTACCGCACCCGGAAGTCAAACCTCGCAAAGAAGAGGGACCACCGGATCTGGCGTTGATTCAAATTCCGAGCGGTCTGCAGGCTTTCCAGATTCTTGTGGTCCGTCCGGACCTCGATCTGATGCCGCGCCCCCTCCAGATGATGCCTCCAAGCCTCGAACGCCGCCTTGATGGCCAGCAGCTCCTTCTCCCAGATGGTATAGTTGCGCTCCGAGGGGTTCAATTTCCGAGAGTGATACGCGCAAGGGAAAAGGGTACCGCTGGGCGTCGTCGCCTGGAGTAACACGGCCCCAATGGCAATGTCGGAGGCGTCCGCCTCCACGACAAACGGCCATTGCGGGTCGGGATGTTTCAAGATGGGCTCCTTCATGAAGGCGTCCTTCAAAGCCTGGAACGCCTGTTGTTCGGGGGCGTTCCACTGGAACCGAGTCTTCTTCTGCAGGAGCCGGGTGAGGGGGGCTGTCAAGGCAGCAAAGCCAGGGATGAATGTCCGATAGTAGTTGGCAAATCCAAGGAGTCGCTGAACGTCCTTCACGCGACGCGGGGGTTGCCAACTCTGCAACGACTCGACTTTACTCGGCTCCATGGCGATGCCCTCAGGAGAAATGCGGTGACCCAGGAAATCGATGGTCACCTGGTAGAACTGGCACTTCTCCAACTTGGCAAACAGCCGATGTTCCCGGAGGCGCTGCAGGACCTGACGGAGATGCTGATGATGCGCTTCACGCGACGGGGAGTAAATCAGGATGTCGTCCAGGTAAATCACGACAAACTGGTCCAACAGATCCCGAAAGATATCGTTCATAAAATGCTGAAACACAGCGGGGGCGTTGGTCAAGCCAAACGGCATCACCGTGTACTCGAAATGTCCATAGCGAGTACCAAACGCCGTCTTCCACTCATCACCCGGCCGAACCCTGACGAGGTTGTAAGCTCCACGCAGGTCCAGTTTCGTGAAGATCTTAGCCTCCCGGAGTCGGTCCAAGAGCTCGGGGATGAGGGGCAGCGGGTAGCGGTTACGCACCGTGATGGCGTTGAGTTTCCGGTAGTCACAGCAAAGCCGTAACTCGCCCGACTTCTTTTTGACGAAGAGCACGGGCGCAGACACTGGCGAGGACGAGGGCCGGATGAAACCACGAGCCAAATTCTTTGTCAGGAAGTCCCGCAATGCAGCCAACTCGGGCTCCGACATGGAGTACAAACGCCCCACTGGGAGAGGCGCATCAGGGACTAGGTCAATGGAGCAGTCGTAGGGCCTGTGCGGGGGTAATTGGTCCGCCTCTGACTCGCTGAACACGTCAGCAAAGTCGGACAGTTCGGGAGGCAAGGAAACCCCTGGGGAACCCTCCACCTGGCCGGCACAGATATGGCGGGTGTGGTCCACGCACTGCAAACTTGGGAAGGTGACCAAGTTCTGAGACCAATAGATCTGTGGATCATGCGCCCGGAGCCACGCCAGTCCCAAGACCACGGGGAAGTGCAGATCCGAAGTGACGTAGAACTGAATGGCCTCCACATGGGTACTGATGGCCATACACACAGGTTGCGTGGCGGCCGTAATAGGCCCGGACAGGAGCACTCGACCATCGATGGTCTCCACAAGCATGGGCGGATCCACTGGACACTGGGGAACAGCCCATTTGGCCACAAAGGCCGAATCCATAAAGTTAGTGGTAGCCCCAGAGTCAATTAAGGCATGGACCGGAATCCCCTCTGGCTTGCCAGGAAGGATCAGACGTGCCTCCAGAATCAAATGCCGTGGAGGTTCACAGGCACCGTCGGAACGGTGTCGCTCGGCGTGGTCGTTGTGGGTCGCCCGATCTTTCACACCGTCTAGATCGGGCTCGGGCCGTTTCCCGACAGCAAAGCAGGGGACTTTCTCGGGGCAGGCTTGATCACTGACGCCCGCTGACGCTTCTTCGGGCAAGAAGCAGCCAAATGTCCAGGGTCCCCACAGTAAAAACACAACCCCCCTGATCATCGTCTGTCCATTTCCGTCTCCGATAGACGGGACCTGGCGGCACCCAGCTCCATTGGCTCCTCCCTCTGGACTGGGGGCTCACGCACAACAGGAGCGGCAGGGGTCTGTGGGGTGGCACGGCGACTCTTTCGCTGCTGCAGCCGGGCATCGATCCGCAGACAAAGATGGATCAGCCCATTCAGGTCTGAGGGAATGTCCACGCGGGCCAGCTCATCCAACATCTCCTCCGACAAGCCATCCTGGAAGGCATCCACGAGCGCAGCCTCATTCCAGGCGGAATCCTGGCTAAGCAGCCGGAAATCGCTGATGTAGGCCTGTAGGGGGCGCTGACCCTGCCTCAAAGCTTTCAGGCGTCGGGTGGCCGTCTGCGCCTTAATTGGGTCCTCATACATGAGGCGCATATGGTCACAAAACCCCCCAAAGTTATCCAACAAAGGGCTAGGCTGTGCCAACAGAGGCGTGCCCCAACGAGCTGCATCTCCCGACAGAAGGCTCAACACGAAACCCACCTTATCTCGGTCAGTGGGGAAATCAGCTGCTCTCACGCTGATAAAAAGCTGGCATTGTCCCAGGAAGGCAGGAAACAGTTCTGGATTGCCAGCAAATTTATCCGGCATAGCTATCTGACATTTCCTCCTGGGTGGGGGTGCAGCATGTACCTGGGCTTGTAGTTGCCCCACTTGAGCTGCTAGCAAAGTGAGTTGCTGGGTGAGCTGGGCATTCTCGGCAAGAAGCTGCTCCATCGTAGTTGTAAGGGGTGGGAGGCTGAAAGCAAACTGTTCTGAACCAGCCCTCTTCTAACAAACCCCTTATCAGAAAGAAGAGACTGGAGAGCGTCCAAGGCTAAAAGGCTTCTGCCAAGATTTAATTACGCAGTTAACAAAAACACTAGAGCTTGTCTTCTCAAGCGGAAAAGTTGCTTTCAGCAACCAGCCCCTCCCCAAACACTCCTTTTATAGAGAGCTCAGGGCGTGGTCTCCCTGTGCCTCCTCCCGAGGAGTCCCATAGCCTTTCTTTGTTTGTTCCTGCTCGACTGCCTCCTGCGTCGGGCGTCCTTGAACAGGGCCAGCTGTGGGTCATCATCCTCCGCACTCTCGGGCTCACGCAGCTGAGAAGAGGTCCCCGGCTGAGGACTCTGCAAAGCCTCCAAACCATCATCAGCCGGTTCGTCTCCCTCCTCCCCCTCATCTGAGTCCTCCGATACGTCGGAGCCGGCTGTCGGACCCACAGGCTGGCCCTGAGTCACAACAGGTTGAGTCAACCTTGAGCTGGTGAGAACTGAAATCCTGAACTGCTGTTTTTGGCAGTTAAGAAGTGTCTTCCTTAATCTTAGTGCATGCAAGGACAACCATGAAGTGTGTAAAACATGTTATATGTTTTCACTCATTCCACTGGAGGCAGTCAGATAACCTCTAATGGACAAGATCAAACAGATGTTCTATTGGTCATCTCAAACCAATGAGGGCACACTCCTCCAATTCCCATTCAGATGTCTGGAGTCAGGAGCAAGGGGACAATGATGACATGAGCACAAAGAGGCCATCACATATGTGCAGGTGTACACAGGTGACATGTATAATCAGCAGTAGGAATAGCCTTGACAAACAGAAGAAAATGTTTCAACCAAGACAACAATCAGATAAAAGAAATTTGAGTCTATGGCAGAAGTGTAATTTGAGAAAGTATCTCAGATATTACTCTCTCTGGTTCTCTCTAAGATAAAGGAAAGGGGTGAGGAAGTATATTCAGACTTGTAAGATTCTATTATTACAATTTTAAAATAAAAGTAGTGTTAGTATCCATAACTCTGGTTTTCTAATCTGGGTTTCTTATCTGATCTACCTCGAAGGCTGACAGCAGGACACAAATATAATGGCCAGCATTTGCATGATATCATCATACATGTGTCATTCTTTTGGTGTTATTATCACTTGCTGCAGATGTAAATGCTCATTTACAGAGCTCTCTGCCAATTCAAGAATGGGTGGAGACCACTTTACTCAGTAGTAGGGATAAGCCATGAGTGTGATAGAGTTGGAACATTAGTAATAGTTAAGACAGGAACACAACCTATTTTGTATTCTTACATGGCTAGGTAGTCGTCAATAGGAGAAGGGAGCATGTTGCTGTTATAAGATTTTAAATGGTTTATCAAATTTTCATCAGTCATTGTAAAACCATTTTTCTGGTCTTCTTTCCACCTGGCCCGTTTGATAAAGCAAATTAGAAATCAGGGACCAGCACATATTAAACAGATATATCTTGCATTGATAGAGATTGATTCAGAAACAGAACTTGTTAAGGATTGTATGATAAAATGGGCCCAAAACATCCAGGAAGTTATCACAATGGACACGTGGGAAAAGATTTGGGTGAGGAACGTAAAATTTACACAAGCTCAAAATCTAAGAGAGAATTTTTACAAAATGTTTTATAGATGGCATTTAGACCCTAAAAAGCTTGCAAGTATGTATCCGAATTATCAGCCTAAATGTTGGAGGTGCGGTGATGAAGACGCAACATATTTTCACATATGGTGGACTTGTAAAAATGTTAAGGCTTTTTGGATAAAAGTCTGGTGGAACATGCAGAAGATTTTTAAACAGAGGATAAAGTTTTGTCCGCAACTTTTTTTGTTGGGAATAATTACAGATGTTACAGTTGTGGACACCAAGTTGATGTTGAATTTAATTACGGCAGCAAGACTTTTGATAGGTCAGTATTGGAAGAAAGAGGAACTGCCGACCATAGAAGAGTGGACTTTAAAGGTTTCCGACCTGGCAGAGATGGCGAAGATTTCGGCCTATTTGAAAGATCACTCGCAAGAACGCTATATTATGGAATGGAGAAAATGGATTGAGTTTATCCAGAACAAGTATAGGGTTAAGAAGTTTCATGTAGCATTTGAATAAGTCTTCTTTCTTTTTTTCTTTTTCTATTTTAGTTTTTTTATATATATTTAATATTACTAAGGTTTGTCTTATCTTATATAAGCTAGAGAGTGATGGATTTTAGAGTTCATAGTTGTTAGTATATGGTTGTTTCTGATTGTTTTTTTTTATATACACCTTGTATTTAGCTCTGGGAAGTCGGGGGGGAGGGGGGGAGGGGGGAGAGGTAGGGGGGAGGGAGAAGGGGGGGAGGGGGGATTTTTAAAGAAAAATTGTATGTTAAAACTTTTCAATAAAAAAAAGATTTTAAATGGTTACATTTTGTAAAATGACTCTTAATAGTAATGCTTAAACTTTTTAAAAACTGTACTAAGACTTGCAGATTGGATCAAGGAAATTCTAATACAAGGTACCTCTTACAGTTATCAAAACTGGGGTGCAAAAATCTAGACTACCACTAGTGGCAGCCAGAGATACAGACCACATTATACTCTATGCTGCCATCTAGTGATCGTACCCAAGTTTTACCACCCACTTCTGGTAGCCCCAGACTTTAATTATAGCTTATAGTTAAAATGGAAATCAGTGGAGATGGAAAGCAGTGAGAATGGTAGGAGGAGGACCTGGGAGTAACAGAAGAGGGAATAACTGGAGTCTTTCCTTTCTCCAAAATAATCTGCTACTTTGTCCATGAGATTTGATGAGTGTCTAGTGAATGTTTATACATATATGATTTGAAAACTACAATTTAAAATTGAAGTTGGTTAATGAAAATTAAGACTGCTATTCAGAATTTCTCATCTTACAGATGGCCAACATAGTTACATGCAGCTTGCTAGAATGCCAGAATGTCAAGCAAGGAAAAAGATGTATTCTAGCCACTATCATCTTGTATCATCTTGAAAGAAGTGGAAAGGGGAAAAAGTTCTTATATTAGTTTTAGAGCATGTAGTCATCTAAGTGTTTAATTGGTCAGGACCTCTAAATGTGTTCTCTGAATAAACTTGGACAACTTGCCATAAATTTGTATTAATTCAGCAGAGAGTGACAATAGGGAAAGAAGCAACCCAGAAGACATGACAGCTGCTCTGTTTTCGTTTTTTGACTAATACAGTTTCTCAACAATTATTTTAAATAATTAAATCAAAGTTAATTAATGCACATAGGACAGAATCCAAATAACTACTTTTGTTGCCCCCCAAGCAATGAGCTTCTCTCTGAAGCCCATTGTAATACTGCAGACTGCCCCTGAAACTCCTTTTCACTGCAAACAAGAGAAACAAGTTTACATAGATTTAAGTCCATGGTGATCAAGAAATCCAAAGCAGTATTCAAGAATGACTTCTTCCGATGCAGACAGTTCCTCCTTAGGTAATCAAAAATTAGACTGATTGGTTCGGTTTGTTGTTCGGCAATGGCGTGCAGGAATGAATTTTGCCTTCAAGCCTCGAAAACAAAAAAAGGTAACATTTGAAGTTAGGGTTAAGTGGCACCTGAGAAGTCAGAAGAGAGATACTGGTGAGATATGTAGTTCATGAGCAGAAGTCGAGCCCCTGATAGGAAATGCATTCGTTAAAATCATGCAGAAAATACCACCCCCACTAAAATGCTGTCTTTACATTATTAGCCTTCTTCTGCAGATGGTGAACAGGGCAATATCTAGCCCAGGGGTGTCAAACTCAATTTCATTGAGGGCCGCATCAGCATTGCGGTTGCCCTCAAGGGGCCGGGTGGGTATGGCCAGGGTGGGCGTGGCCTACTGGGTGGGTGTGGCTAGAGTGCGTATGGCCTACTGGGTGGGCATGGCCAGCTCTACATCATTGGCATCAAGGGTGCCCATGGGGGCCTGGGCAGGAGTGGGACAGATCTGGGGGTCTCTGGCAGAAGGAGGGTCTCTGGGCCAGGGCCAAGGCAGTGGGAGCCGTTCCCTCACTGTTTCCAGGATGGCTTCGGGGGCCACATGAAACCACTTCGCGGGCCGGATCTGGCCCCTGGGCCTTGTGTTTGACATGTCTGATCTAGCCAGGCAACTATTGAAATTTAACTCTTCTCATTTCCCTCTGAATTTTGAAATGGCATCTCTGATCTTTCTTGGTTTTGTCTTTTAAGTCCAGCCGACATTCAGAAGACATCCACATGCGAGCTCTGCTTCTGCCTTTAAACCATCATCTGCAGACGCTGAACTGGTGTCACAGCACATAAAAAGCAGAGCCACTGCTTTCATCCCCACTGTGTTGCCAGTCTTTCCTCGTCTGAATGACAGAATTCACTTTCTGTGACTGCTCCACCAAAGCAATTCTCAGTGCCACAGGGGGGGGAAAAAAAGCAAAACAAAACCTCTTCTATGAAATTTCAAGAGCAGTCAAGCAACACAACAAGTACCGCTACCGAAATGATGTCTCGGTGGGCGTCTTTAATTTTGTTTTTGTTTTGATTTTTGGCCTTTCCCTCTTGGTTGAGTGGGTATTTCCTGGTTCTTTGCTAAATTATTTTGGCTTAACTACATCTTAATGTATCTGGGCAAATAAATTGCAAATCGCTCTGCTTTCTAGGTAAAAGAAAATCGTATGTTGCTTGAAACTCTGGGAAACTATTAAGGTCCTTCAGACACTGTATTGATGTTTTTGCAAATTCTAACTTGGCTTCAGATCCATGAATTCATTAGTGCAGAGGCTTTTGTCAATCAAAACTATGCAACGGTTAGGCTCTACTTCATTTCATAAGGAAAAAAGCTGATGCTCTGGGGGAGCACAGAAGCTCTTTTATTTTCTCTTTCACAAGGAATGGGAAGTTCTCAGCGGCTTGATAAAAGATGATGGAGATGATAGGCAAAAATGAAATAAAACTTTCAGAAATTGATCTATGCCTTCAAGGCATGAAATGCCTTAGGATGAATAAAGCGCTGGGCTACAAACCAGAAGGCTGTGAGTTCCAGTCTTCTCTTAGGCATGAAAGCCAGTTGGGTTTCATTGGGCCACTCATTCTTTCTCAGCCCAATCAACCTCAAAGGATTTCTGTTCTGGGGGAAAAAATAAGACTAGGATCCACCTTGAGTTGACATAAAATAAAGGGCGGGATAAAAATCTAATAAATAAATATAAGCTGCATGCTATAATAATTTCTATAATTAAAATTAATGCGATTTATGATTTCATTAAGAATACAGCAAAACATAATGAACAATTTTTTCAGATTAAGCACATTAAAATGAGAACACAAATTTAGACAGTATCCGGGGAAGCTGGGAAGAAGAAAAGAAAAAAAAGATGTATGTAATCCCAGCATCTGTGATTAATTGTTGATATGAGTTTTTTTTTTATTAATCAAGCCTAATAAAAATGCTGGTCTTATAGCTTATGCTGTTAAGAGGCCAAAGCATTTTCTGCTTCTCGTTACAAAGTCCCTCTTATTTAACTGATTTCTCTACATGAGCAGGGTTCTGAACTTAAGTAGACCTTTAAAACTTAAATTTGAAAGCATTTGTTCATTCCATTTTCCTTCCCAAAGGTCAGCTACAGCTGAGTAATGGCTGAAGGGATTCGAAAATATTTAAAAATATTTTTAGAAGTCTTCCAAATCCCTAAATCTCTAAACAAGTAATAAACTATATCTTATGGAGAGGAAGGAGAAAAAAAATTATTATTATTTTTCTGGGTTTGATTACATGATTTAAGTGTCAGCTCTAGCACATCTGAATATCGGCTACCTGAATTACATGGTTGATCACCAATCATGAAAATATCTAAATGAGGTAAATTGAATGTTAGAATAATAGCTCTATTTTTTGTTTTTTGCATCCCTCCCCTTCATTCTGAATAGATCGCTCACAAATATGTTCAGAAGCATGTCAGAGCTGTTTCACAATAAGCTTGCCTCAGAAATCTTCATGCTCCTAACATTGTAGATAAATTTTATCTCATCTTTCCATTCTTCCTCTGCCCTCTTTTTCTACATTTCATACGTTTGGACCTATGTGCACTTGCCCTTTAATGCACCTTGAAGATACCTTGCTAACTCTTTTTTAAGAATATGTCTTAATGATACAACATTTGTCTAACCTCCAGCCCAAGGCTGAATTTGCTAGCTTTATCTACTTGGATGATAAAGCAGTGTTTTCCATCTTTTCCTGAAAGATCACAATAGGAGAGCAGATTTCATGCTAGTATAGTTTTTTGCTGTCTCAAGGAGGGATGGAGAGCATTTCAACTCAGCAGCAGGGAAGGCTCTTGATCTAATGGTCCCAGACAAGCTAATGTAATCATAAGCCGGAGAACTCAGACCTGATTTAATATCCACCCTCGGGTCAAGTTGTGGTCATTTCAGCCAAACTGTTTTAAATCCAGTCAAACCTTAGTTACTCAGATTTGATATTTTTAAGGTGCATTATTTACATTTATTACTTGGAAGAAAAGAGAAGAGGACAATGAACAGCAAGGTGGACGAATTCAATTACAGCGCCAATGAATGCACCATGGAAAGAGCTGAGAGACCAGGTTAAGGATAGATAGTCATGGAGACAATCTATCTATATGTGGTTGCTAAGAGTTGACTAAGCCTTGAAGGCACATAATCGATCAATTAAATCACATCTATTACTATGCTTCTTTTAAACCTGCATTTCACTTTTTATTATACGTCAGATAATTATGTGTAGAATTTAATTTGATTGTTAATTTCCCCAAGTAAAATAACCAGAGTTTACTCATGTGCAAGTTTGCATACAAATTAATTCAAACGCCTTTGACTCTTGCATGCCTTATGTGTGTATGTCAATAGATGTTAGAAAAAGGCTAGCAACCATTTTAGTTTGAAGCTCTTTGGGTTTACGTGGTAAAAGTACAGGCAGTCCTCAAGTTACAGCCACAAGTGAGAAATCTGTGACCTTTTGCCCTATTTTATGACTTTTCTTGTCATGGTTGTTAAGTGAATCACTGTGGTTGTTAAGTGAATCTGGTTTCCCTATTGACTCTGCTTCTCAGAAGGTCACAAAAGGAAATCACATGACCCCAGGACACCACAACCGTCATAAACGTGAGTCAGTTGTCAAGCATCTGAAAGTAAATTACGTGACCTTGGGGATGCTGCAATGGTCATAAGTGTGAAAACTGGTCATAAGTCACTTTTTTTCAGTGCCGTTGTAACTTTGGTCACTAAGTGAACTGTTGTAAGTCAAGGACTGCCGGTATAGATTATCATTACTTAAATATCCCTCAGTATTTGTACTTTGGGACCTGATTGTAAGTTTGGATCATTTTTATTTTCAGTCCACATTCAGGCCCAGTCTAGTGGCAGATACAACACTTGCTTTAAGTAGATGAATTTTGGAGACTTAGAAGTCTCTCTTTGGGATTTCTTGATGGCTTTGAATGCCATTGACCTTAGTCAGTGCCTGCAACCATTACAGTAGTTCTTCTGCTATCTGAACAGGCAGTTCCAGTCTGTTATGTCGTCGTGCGGAAGCAACAGTTGAGTACTTTGAGTATCAGAGGGCTCAGTTCCCTCTCCCTTAATATTGAAAACCGGCAGATTTGGTATGGATGATAGCAATAGGTTCAATAGGTTACCCATGTTGTGTATGTAAATAGTTAGCAATAAGCCATGAAAGAGATTGCAAACACAGTGCAGCTTTGCAAGGTTTAAAGCGGGAAAATAAGGTGCAATCATTGGACGCCACAACCAAGGAGCGGGAAAATAGACTGCTTGTATTGGCTACAGTTCAAACGCTTCCTCTATAAAAGGGTTGCAACATTTGACAGTTGACAGTTGATTTTGTGTATTCAATAAACTCGTTCAGTGTTAACCACTCTGAGTCCTCATCAATTCGAACTAAACAACTGGCGACGAGGGTGGGATTGACAGAAGACCAGAGATTAGGAAGAATTGTCGTGAAGGCGGCAAATTCCGAGCGAGTCACAGTCAACCGAGCGGCCGCGGCAGAATAGGAAAAAAAATTCTCCGAATGGCGCAAATCGGGTCACTGAAGGAATTTGACCCTAACTTCCCCGAAGATTGGGAAGAATACATCGGTCAAGTTGAAGGATTCCTGTTAGTGAACGGAATCACTGACGACCGGAAAAAAGCGGCGGCACTTTTGACAATTTGCGGCACACCGGTCTACAGAGTTGCTGTCGGGCTGTGCCAGCCACAACCAGTCTCCAGCATGCCCTATGCCGACCTCCTCGCAAAACTAAAGGTTCACTTTACTCCCCGAAGGTCCGAACTCTTTTGGCGGCGCATCTTCGAGAAGAGAAATCAGAGACCGGGGGAGTCCATACAGAAATTCGTCGCTGCCGTCAGGGAAGCCGCAGTACGTTGCAAATACGATAATTTAGAAATTAGAATTCGGGACAGAGTCGTGCTGGGCTTACGTGATGAACAATTACAAAATAGAATAATCGCCAAACCTACCGGCGATTTACAGGAAGTGCTCGACGAACTCCTAACGTATGAGTCAACCGGGTATCGCGACCCCCCCCGCAGTAGCATGGCGGCAGCACCCGAAATTAACCAAGAGGGCTATGTGGACTGCGGGGAGGTGGACCAGCAGTGGGAGGAAGAGATCGCCGAAGTCTCCAGGCGATTCGGGAAGATGGCACCAAGACAACTCAGAAGCGAGGGGCCGGAACCTGGCCGCCGGCAACAAACCGCAACACCGCAAAGACCACCGACCGGGGCACAACGACCGTGGCGGGACACCGCAACCAGACCGCGCGACAACGACACCCAGAACCGATGTGGCAGCTGTGGCGGCAACCATCCCCGCGCTTCCTGCCGATTCCGCACCGCCAAGTGCAGGGCTTGTGGCAAGACCGGCCACATCCAGGCCATCTGCAGAAACCGCGTCCGGGACTCCCGTCTGAACGAAGTCGATGTGTGGCCAGAGGGTAAGGTAACCCCCAATGCTAGTGGCAAGGAGACCCCTAGATCCCGGGTGGAATTTCCAACCCTAAGGGAGGTGGCCCGAGTCAAGCGGAGAAGGCGGGGAAGGGGGCACAATTTTCCGGACGGAAAATTAAAAATCACAGTCCTTCTGCAAGGGGTCCCTTGCAGAATGGAAATCGACTCAGGGGCTTCAGTGTCGATAATTTCCACTGAAACCCTTGAGAAAATCGAACAACTAAGTGGAAAAAGAATTCCACTTAGTCCAACAAATATTCAATTAATGGACTTCCAAAAAAGTCCAATAATCGTAAAAGGAAAGACCAGCCTTAGAGTAAACTTTAAGGGGTTTAAGGGGGTCTTAGATTTGATAGTTACGGAGGGGAATAGGACCAGCTTAATAGGGCTTAATTGGTTTCCTGCCCTGGGAATTTGGATAGGGGGAATAAATTCAGTGATCAGAAATAAGACCCTCGAATCCGTCTGCAAAGAATTTGCAGACGTATTCGATGGATCTCTAGGCAAGTACAAAGGGCCCCCCATTAATTTTAACCTAGACCCCTCAGTAAATCCAATCAGGCTAAAGGCCCGGAGGGTACCTTTTGCCTTAAAAGAAAAAATCGAGGCCGAGCTCGACCGGCTTGTAGGCCTCGGAGTTTTAGAACCCGTTGAGGGCGGTTTGTGGGAGACGCCGATCGTCACACCCCTCAAACCCAATGGGGATGTGAGGATCTGCGCCGACTACAAAGCGACCCTCAACATTGGAATGAAAAAGCATGCTTACCCGGTCCCGACGGTGAAGCAGGTCCTCGCCACGATCCAGGACGCCGCCATCTTCGCCAAGCTCGACTTGGCGCATGCGTACTTACAGTTGACTGTTTCCAAAGAGGCTGCAGAGGCACAGACAATTGTTACCCACAAGGGGGCGTTCCGAGTCCACAGACTGCAATTTGGAATTGCAGCTGCTCCAGGCATCTTCCAAGAAGTGATGGAGAGGACCTTAAAGGGCATACCTGGAGTATGCCCTTACTTTGATGATGTCCTAATAGCTGGAAAAGATGAAGGAATGTTAGTAGAGCGGCTGGAACAGGTACTGGGTAGATTTAGAAAGGCTGGATTAAAATTAAAAAAGGAAAAATGTAGCATAGGGGTTAAATCCACTGATTTTTTGGGGTTCAGGATTGACAAAAGCGGAGTCCACCCTACCCCTGAAAAAATTAAAGCAATAAAAGGGGCTCCTGAACCAAGGAACAAGGCTGAGCTACAGGCCTTCCTTGGCTTGGTAAATTTTTATCACACTTTTGTGCCACATAAGGCTGCCATTGCAGAACCACTGCACAGGCTTTTAGATAAGAAGACCCCTTGGCATTGGCAAGACAAGCACAAAGCGAGTTTCCAGACCTTAAAAGACATCCTTTCCAGTAGCTCAACTGTAACCCACTTCATAGAAAACAGACCAATCTACCTGGCGTGCGATGCTTCGCCTTATGGCGTCGGGGCAGTAATCAGCCATTTAGACGCCCAGGGAATGCAAAGACCCATTGCTTACTACTCCCGCACACTAACCAAGGCAGAGCGGAACTATGCTCAAATAGACCGGGAAGCTCTAGCCATAGTGGCTGGAGTTAAAAAGTTCCACGACTACCTGTATGGCAGGAACTTTACAATACTGACAGACCACAAACCCCTGCTGGGACTGTTTACCACAGATAAACAGACTCCCCAAATTATGTCTCCCAGGATGCTGAGATGGTCCATTTTCCTCTCAGCATATTCATTTTCCCTCCAATACCGACCAGGTAAGGACATGGGTCATGCAGACGCTCTGAGCAGATTGCCCCTTAGCACAACAGAGGAGGACCCTGCCCCAGTGGGACAAGTAATGTCCCTACAAGATATTCCTGATCTGCCCCTAACTGCTAAAGACATAGCTGAGGCAACCAATAAGGACCTCATCTTAAGGAGAATAATGGCCTGGGTCATGAGCGGTTGGCCCAACGCCAACCCGGACGTAAAATACAGTCCATTTTTCAGAAGGAAAGATGAATTATCAGTTCATATGGGTTGCTTACTCTGGGGAACTCGTGTAGTAATTCCAGAAATTCACAAATCAGCTATTCTATTTGAATTACATGAGGGACACCCCGGAATAGTAAGGATGAAGGCCCTGGCTAGGAGTCACTTGTGGTGGCCAGGATTGGACCACGACATTGAGGAATGCGTTGCCAATTGCCATCTGTGCCAACGTTCCAGGCCTGAACAACAACACATCCGCACACATAAATGGGAGCTAGCTAGGAATCCTTGGTCCAGGATTCATATTGACTTCGCTGGACCTTTCCAGGGGTTAACGTTCCTTGTAGTGGTCGACAGCTACTCTAGATGGCTAGAAGTAGTACCGGTCAGTTCAGTAACGGCAGGCAGAACAATACAGGCATTAAGGGGCCTCTTTGCCACTCATGGGTTGCCGGATTTAATAGTGTCTGATAACGGGCCACAATTCACATCTATTGAATTTCAGGATTTCCTCAAGGCCAACTCGATTAAGCATAAGACTTCTGCACCCTTCCATCCCTCCACCAACGGATTGGCTGAAAGGAACGTGAGGACCACGAAGGACGCGCTTAAAAGAATCATTCGAGGTGACTGGCATCAGAGACTAGCTGAGTTCTTGTTGGCTCAGCACACAACCCCTTGTTCGGCTACAGGGAAAAGTCCAGCTGAAATGAGGTGGGGCAGGAAAATTTTGACCAAGTTGGACAGACTACACCCCGACAGACTCCAACCAAACATTGAATTGGACATTCCTAACAGAACATTTGAAGTGGGGGACTTGATTTGGGCCAGGAACTACGCCCAAGGGGACAAATGGATTCCAGGGGTGGTAACTGAAATCTTAGGTCCCCTATCATACATCATTGAGGGGGAAGGGAATAGGAGCTGTAAAAGACACATAGACCAGCTGAGGAAAAGATCTAGGGGGTGTGTGCCGGCTGAGGGGGACCAAAGCTCAGTAAGGGGAAACAGTACAGACAACATTAGGCCAGAAAGCGGTGTAGAGGTTGGGCAAGATGACACTTTCCCTGAGGCCCAACAACAACAATTCAGTCCAATTGATTGGGAAATACCCCTGCGAAGTAGGCCAGTGACCACTGAATCCCAAACACAACCTAATACACAAGGCAGTACATCTGAAGCCAGTAACCCTGAGCCCAGGTCTAGTAGTAACCAGCATAGTAACCAGCAGCCAAGCAGTCAACCAGGAAGAAGGGTCCCTAATAGCCAAAGTAACAGATACCCGTCCAGAATACATAGGCCACCAAAATACCTAATGGATTTTGTAAAGAAATGACACCAACTGGGGGGTAAGGGGTGTTGTGTATGTAAATAGTTAGCAATAAGCCATGAAAGAGATTGCAAACACAGTGCAGCTTTGCAAGGTTTAAAGCGGGAAAATAAGGTGCAATCATTGGACGCCACAACCAAGGAGCGGGAAAATAGACTGCTTGTATTGGCTACAGTTCAAACGCTTCCTCTATAAAAGGGTTGCAACATTTGACAGTTGACAGTTGATTTTGTGTATTCAATAAACTCGTTCAGTGTTAACCACTCTGAGTCCTCGTCAATTCGAACTAAACAACCCAGCTGTACTTTTCACTGCAGGAGAAGCTAGAGACAAGTTAAATCAGTGTATAGAGAGGCTGTTGGGGCCTGCAGGGGGAGAAACTACCTCAGAATAAACCCTAGCAAGATAGAGTTATTGTATATCTGTAAACATCGTGGTCAGCAATTGGCATCAGCCTTGATAGGAATGTATTCCTCCAGAAGTGGCTGGTCCGTAACTTCAAGATCTTTCTGACCTCACATTCCTACTTAAATGAGCAAATGGAGACCAGGCCTGGAGGAGCTTTTGACCAGCTTGTATAGGTGGGACTGTCTTTGAAGATGATTTGGAAACTACAGCAGCCAAACTGCTAGTTGGATTGAGCTATAACTGTGATTGTTGCATTGTGTAATGCAATGTAATGTAACATTCACAAGGATTCAAAATGTGGTTTAGTAAACCACCACCTAAAAGCTCCTCCATTATTCTGAAAGAATCCCTTCTTGCTGATTAATTAGAAAGTTGTTGGAAAGTGTGTTTGTTCCTAAGTGTACAGAGTACGGACGATGACTTTATGGAGATTTGTAGGAACACTTACCCAGGCAAAAGGGGGCTAAAAGATTTTTTTTAAAGTCCAGAACAATGAGATAATATCTAAATATTTAATATTTAAAAATCAGCTCAGACAAAATCCATCCTAAATTCACTGACCTCAGTAAATCTTCTTAAAGAAGGCTCTGTGGCAGGCACCCAAAGGTTGATGCAATGTCTGCAAGTAGGATTTCAGGTCCAAATCAACATTTATAAATCCCTATACAATAGCATGCAATATGGTATATCACAACAGCATTGTGATTTATCATACATGGGCCCGCCAAGTAAGATTCTGCTCAACAGATCTGAGCAACAAGGGAAGACATGCTCCACATTTCTCTCCAATAGGAATTTAAGGATGATTAGACTGGGAAAAAGAACTTCTTGACGGTGGCCTCCATATATGTGAACCACTGGAGGTACAACTGACTCCCATGCTCCTTGCACTCTGAAGTGTTTTTAAAATGATCTTATTTCAGTGGAGTTTTGTGTTCAATCTAGAATGTTTTAGTGATGCACATCTATTTTTGTTATTGATGTTTCCCTATTATTATAAGTTTGATTTTATTTTGTATTTTTTTCTGGATACTCTGTTTTGATTTGTTCATGTACACCAGCGAGGATTAACCAGAATGGGATAGTTTATGACTTTTATCAGTCAATTAATCAATAAGAGAGCTGAATAAATCCTTCCACTGTTAAGTCCTGGTACAACTGCTTATGTCAAATAAAGCATAGCATGGTGCTGTTGATATTTTTCTCCTGGAGCAAATCCATGAATATTTTCTAAACAGTGGCATAAATTTTAGTAAAGAGGCATCTGTTTCACCCTCTGGTAAATCCCCAATCACTATTCAATATAATGTTATGTAGTGGTAATAATGTTGAGATAAGAGTGAATTTCAACTACGTAAGATATAGTGTCCCAGAATGCTGAGAAATCTTAGAGTTTATGTGTAGTCACATGCTGCTTTTAAAATAAATTGGTTTTATGACTGGCAATACACTACTTCAATATTTGTGTCATCACTTGTAGTAATGAGAAGGAAGTACTAATAAAATGTAGTTGAATCATAAATACTGATTAGCTTTTGAATGCATTAATAATGATGACATTATGTTACTCCAGTTCTGTGACAAACTAGTTCAAGGGTGTTTTCTTATTCTACTGAGTACTGCGTCAATGCAATGAAAATGGCCAATGACTGGTTATTCGTAATTTACTTGAGCATCAAAGTGGTAATATCCATGATGACAGTGAGAGCTGCAGCTAGTAAATTTAAAAATAAGGGAATCTGACAATATTACACAGGATGATTATCAAAAAGCAGGGCAGGTGCTTTTCACATCCAAATCCAAGAAGTGCACAGGAGAACTCTATTATTGTTCTGTTCCAGCCTATGACCGGCCCTGTTTGAATGTCAGGGACAACCCCTTTTTATAGTCAACAGGCTGGAAAAAAAACAACCAAATTTATTTACAAAGAAATCAAAAGTTCAAACAAGAGTTAAACCAAAAGTTCAAACAAGAGTTAAACAGGAATAACAGACCAGGACTCTAGCAGAAGATCTTCAAACGGTTGCCTTCAGCAACCAGCACCTCCCACACCTTCCCCTTTTATCAGCAGTCCCAAGGCGTGCTTCTCATTGCCTTCTTCTCCTCTCACCAAGTTACCTCATGGCCTTTCTCTGTTCTACTCTGCTGGAATGCCTCCTACTCCTAGCATCCCTGAATAGATCCAGCTGTGAATCATCTACGTCCAATACCTTGTGCTCACATGGCTGAGTCTGATGAGGAACATGATGGGAGGGGCCAGGCTGAGAGTCCTGCAGTGCATCAGAGCCTCCCTCTGACACCAAAGGCTCTCCAAACCTCTCCTCCTCATCATCTTCAGAATCATCAGACTCAGCTGCCGGTATCACAGGCTGATGCTGAATCACAACAGGTTCTCATAGAGAGCATTAGCATGCTGGGGGAGGAGGCACACCTCGACCAATGAGTAGACCCATGAATTTGGTCATTTGTCAACATCTGGTACTGATTCAGAGTATTCAGAATATTCAAATAGGCCCATTCCCCTAAAGTGACTAATAAGAGCAGGGCAGTTTCCAACTCATGACCCACCACATTGTCAGTCAAAGGTCACAGACTGCTCCTAGGCAAAATAAACTAGATAGGGACAAGAACAAAAACACAGCAACAACATTGCCTCAGCTTCAGACTAAGCATGAGAAGAAAGCAACATTATGAGGCCATGTTATAAAGAAAATAGTTAGCAAAGCATGTTTATGCCATGATCAGGATGACATAAAGCTGAGCCACATTAGTTGAGGACACATAATCCTCAACTCTGAACTCTCATTTTACCTAGACCAGGGATAGGCAACCTTGGCTCTTTTATGACTCGTGGACTTCAACTCCCAGAATTCCTGAGCCAGACTACTTATTCTGGCTCCTTTCCCTATTGATTCTTTTCCTAGCTATTTGACAAATCTTTCAATGTTTCCTGAGATAATGATATTTTTTCCAGCATTTCACTATCCCTTTGAGTAGCTCACTTGGTGAGATTGTCACTCCTCATGCGCAACAATTCTTTATCATTTATAACCCAATGAAGCACAATTGTTTCTTTCCTTTTGCTTTTTCTGCACCTTTCTGTATCTGCATGCCTCATCTCCATTTCCATTTGAAAAGTTAATTTCAGTTCTTTAACAATAGGAGAAATGATTTTCTTTTTTAAAAAAGGGAATAAAAGCATAAATGCCACTTTTTGGGGTATGTAGATATTTTTCACATCATGGGAGATATTTCGATCACTATAGTTATCAGCAAATCTCTCAGCCCATATTTCAGATCAGAAAAAAATTCTTCATATTCCTTACCTTCCTTCTTATTCGCATCTACTGGATCAGGGGTGTCAAACTCAATTTCATTGAGGGCCGCATCAGTATTGAGGTTGCCCTCAGGGGGCTGGGTGGGTATGGCCTGGGTGGGCGTGGCCTACTGGGTGGGCGTGGCTAGAGTGTGTATGGCCTACTGGGTGGGCGTGGCCAGCTCTACATCGTTCGCATCAAGGGTGCCTATGGGGGCCTGGGCAGGAGTGGGACAGATCTGAGGGTCTCTGGCAGAAGGAGGGTCTCTGGGCCAGGGCCAAGGCAGTGGGGGCCGTTCCCTCACTGTTTCCAGGGTGGCTTTGCGGGCCGCATGATCCAGATCCGGCCCCCGGGCCTTGTGTTTGACATGTCTGTACTAGATTCTTTCCCTGACACTTTTAAATGTATTGGGACTAAAGCTTCCAAAATTTGTAGGTGACAAATTTTGCCATAATTATCAAAATGCAAAAAAGGAACACTGTTTAAAAATAATAATATGAAGAATTTTGAAGCAGTGACTGCAATTCAATTTGTTTAGGCTTGAGTGAAGATTATTGATTGCTCTTGAGAGAAGACAATTAACAATGAGTGAACAGGAAGAATTAATTATTCCACAGGAGTTTAAGCAGAAAGGCTTTAACAAATCTTCTCTCTCGGCGGATAGTGGAAAAGAGAATAGGGATGGATGCAGTTGTGCAGTCACGATACATGCTGCAATATTTGTAGCATGTTTGTATTCCTTCTTGAGAGTAAGGAAGTGTGCATATATAGCAAGTACAAATGTATCGCAGTGCTCTAAGCTTGAGGGGGAAATAGGATCACAGTACTGAATAGCCCCAGTACAGCTCAGAAAAAGAGATGGACATTTGTTGGACCAACGAAAGGAAGTACAACAAAAACAACTGACAGAGGAAACCTCATTCTACAGGGAGCAAAAGAGAGAGAGAGAGAGAGAGAGAGAGAGAGAGAGAGAGAGAGAGAGAGAGAGAGAGAGAGAGAGAGAGAGAGAGAGCGAGCAAATCCTATGGATGAAAGGACAAACAGAAACAAGAGATTCAGAAGTAATTTCAAACCACTTCATAACTAGCTTTCAGCAGGTGAAACAGGATCTAAATCTCTAGGGGGGGAGGGGAATAAGCACCTATGTTGCATAAAAGAGAAGATGTGCGCTTGAAGATGTGTGATTGAAGAGCAAACAAGATGCTACAGCGTGCCTGGCTGAGGAATTCTGGGAGTTGAAATCCACAAGTCATAAAAGGGCCAGGTTTGAAGACCCCTGATCTAGTCCATTGACCATATGAGGTACTGTATCTTTCCTGCTGATTCACAGGGAAAGAAAAGATATTGCCAAGAGCAGGATGGGGAACCTTGGCTCTTTTATGGCTGGTGGACTTCAGCTCCCAGAATTCCTGAGCCAGCATGGCTGGGAGCTGAAGACCACAAGTCACAAAAGAGCCAAGGTTCCCCACCCCTGGCCAAGAGCATCATCAACTTGGAGATCAAAGCTCCAGAGAAGAAACTGGACAACATCAGGTTTCAAGTGGTACTCTCATCCACCCTTTGGGTCCATGGAGGAGGACTGATAAGAAAATTAACTGAAGATGAATGTGGAGAAAGTACGGTAATAGCACCAATTTCCACAAGATTTGTTGTGACAATTATCAATATTCAGAAAGGATTGTGAATATGCAAATTGTTGTATAAATACTAAGCAGCTTTCATTAAGTAAAAAAAAGCACAATAAACTATAAAAGATGAATGCATTGGTCTTTATAATGGTTTTTGCTGATACCTTCCTCAAAAGTATGATTTTCAACACTTCTCATATTTTTAAGTGAGATAGCCAGCTGTCATTTTTTCCTTCTGTCGTAAAAGAAATAGATGCATGGATGTGTATGTCAAAAACTAGTTACTTCCCAAAAGTGCAATTTGATAGGAGAGATCCCTGTCCTGTGAAATGTGGTGTATACACACATGCACGCATACACACGCACGCACACACACACACCTTTGATTCACTCCTGGTGATTTCCTAGATAAGTCCCTGCATTTCTTTTGTCAAGGTTTTTCAAAAGTGGTTTACTGTTCCTTCTTTCTACAGCAGAGGGAGGGAGGGAGGGATGGGGAGAGAGAGACAGAGACAGACACACAGACACACACACACACACACACACACACAGAGAGAGAGAGAGAGAGAGAGAGAGAGAGAGAGAGAGAGAGACAGGCCCAAGGCCATCTAGCTGGTATTGTGCCTAAGGAGGGAGTAGGACTGTTTTCCAGCTTTCTAGCCTGATGCCTTAACCACTACACCAAACTATTTTATCACTTTTGCATTTATTATTAAAATATGTTGTCACTTGATTCATCAGACACTAGGTTGTCTACATACGCACACACAAAAATAAAACTAACAGTAGCCCATCAAATGAAAACACAAAAGACTCCTGTCGTGGCAGGACCAGTCTTTGTTGAAACTCACAAAATCAATTTGGGCCATGTACTCTGCTTAAAGATTTTCCTGGAACAATTTGAAACATTCTGACCTGATATGAGAGAAGAATATGATGCTGATTTTATTCCCCCTGGCAATAGTATTTGAACTGTGGATATCCAGGAACCCACATGGGCTTAATACCTAATGCACACTACGAGTACGCACGTATATCTCAAGATGGCCAAACAGTTGTCTATCTTCCAGCTTGAAGCTGTTTTATAACTGAAAGCGTGAAGAGCATGGTTCTTGCATTGCTGCTCATTTAGCAGGGGAGAATTGATCAGCCAGCCTGGAAAAAATTATCTGCTGAAATTTACGTACTTTATATCAAAACCACGGGAGTGAAGAAATTTGGTAGTGTTTTTGCATAAACAGCAAAGCAAGAATTATCGCTTTAAGGGTCACACTGACTGTAATGTGCATGTTAGAGTAAGTGCCATCTCCCCTTCAGGCCTATGAGGGAACTTCAAAGAACTCTAGCTATCTGAATGAATATCAAAGAGGAGCAGGGTTCACGTGAGGCCCAAAGCTGTTTTTTTTTAAAAAAAAATAATTTTCAAGTGGTGCACAGTCCTAAAGCGAATCTGTTCAGTACTGAGGATACTTTATGAGGTATTCCTGCCAGCTGTCACCTTTGGACTACGAGTTAAAGAGAAGGTAGCAGAGTGGAGGACTTTTTAGGATAGGCATGATTTCAGAAAAGACACGATTATACTATGGAAATGCAGCTTTTTGTTCACCAATGGATCACTGTGATATATTCCAATAGGGCAGAGGTGTCAAACTCAATTTCATTGAGGGCCGCATCAGCATTGAGGTTGCCCTAAGGGGGCCGGGTGGGTGTGGCCAGGGTGGGTGTGGCCTACTGGGTAGGCGTGGCTAGAGTGCGTATGGCCTACTGGGTGGGCGTGGCCAGCTCTACATCATTCGCATCAAGGGTGCCTATGGGGGCCTGGGCCGGAGTGGGACAGATCTGAGGGTCTCTGGCAGAAGGAGGGTCTCTGGGCCAGGGCCAAGGCAGTGGGGGCCGTTCCCTCACTGTTTCCAGGATGGCTTCACGGGCCGCATGAAACCACTTCACGGGCCGGATCCAGCCCCCGGGCCTTGTGTTTGACATGTCTGCAATAGGTTAAAGGATGTTTGAGAGTTCCTTGGTGCTCTATCAGCACTGATGATGTTACCTAGTTTGGGTAACGAACCATCTGCAAGAAAACAACCAAGCTTCTCACAGTTCAACCATGAGCTACAAATACAGTATTCTCCTTTATTGGTAAAAGATGTCTGATTACACTGGGGTGGAAGCTGGCAGTTGTTCTGCCTGAGGCCTTTAGGGGATGAGAGCTTAGAAAGGGGATGGAGTTGAAGGTGCTGGCAGAACCTCCTACACCCTTGTCCAAGAAAAGAGAACTGGTCTTTGGCATGAAGGTCTTGCTCTTCTTACCCTGCAGCGTTTATTGCTGTTTAATGAGGGACATTCATATCTTTGTTTCCACAATCAGTCTGAAACAGTGCAATACCGTACAGCAAAAGCCAAAGTTTGTGATGGAGCTGATTGCCTAATTAAGATAAGTGATGCTGAAAAGCAACCAGAAGACAGAAGCAACCCACTGGGGAGCTGGTTCAATATTAAGTTTGGAGGGATTTATGGGAAATAATTAGATGGTGTGGCTTTGCTTAAAACTGGGCCACATCCCTTAACCCTTATCACACACACACTATGCTTGCTCTGTTTATCAAGGCGTTTTTAATTAGCCCAGCTTGGTGGCAGTATCTACCTGAGTTGGGCTGATTTCAGACAACTAAATGGAACTGTGTTTGGCTATATTGCATTTGGATGGGAGAACATTAGGAACTAACAGGGTTGCAGGCTAGACACAAATAACCTGCTTTTTCTGACTGCAATTTCTTTCAGCTCTGCTTCTACATCAGTTAATTTCTCTGTAAAACAACAACAACAACAACAATGGAAGAGTTCGAAGGGACCTTTGAGGTCTTCTAGTCTAACCCCCAGCTCAGGCAGGAAACCCTATACCATTTCAGACAAATGGCTGTCCAGTCTCTTCTTAAAAACTTCCAGTGTTGGAGCATTCACAATTTCTGGAGGTAGGTTCCACTGATTAATTGTTCTAACTGTCAGGAAATTTCTCCTTAGTTCTAGGTTGCTTCTCTCTTTGGTCAGTTTCCATCCATTGCTTCTTGTCCTACCTTCAGGTGCTTTGGAGACTAGCTTGACTCCCTCTTCTTTGTGACAACCCCTAAGATATTGCAACATTGCTATCATGTCACCCCTAGTCCTTCTCTTCATTAAAGTAGTCATACCCAATTCCAGCAACCGTTCCTTATATGTTTTAGCCTCCAGTCCCCTAATCATCTTTGTTGCTCTTCTCTGTACTCTTTCTAGAGTCTCAACATCTTTTTTACATCATGGTGACCAAAAGTGGATGCAGTATTCCAAGTGTGACCTTACCAAGGCATTGTAAAGTGGTATTAACACTCCATGTGACCTTGATTCTATCCCTCTGTTAATGCAACCTAGCACTACATGAAAACTTACATGAAATCTCATGGTTTTTTATATCTTTCAAGCCATACTTTTTTGATATGTGTTTTGTGCATCTTTTGGTGGATGTTGTGAACTGCTTTGACATATTTTGAAATGTGTTCAAAAATTAAAAAGTATGTTCTAGTTTGTGTCTAGGCTTGCAGAAAGTAGACATTGCTAATTGGTTAAATGTGTACAGAATTTCACACGGAGCAATAAGCTCACCGATCCACAGCTACCAGAGGTAGAAAACTGAAATTGCCATGGTTTCTAAGCAAGTTCCTAATGCAAACATCTTCAAACTATTTCACGTGTCCCTCTTCTGGGACAGAAAATTGGGAGGGAAAATTAGCCAAGAGTTTTAAATATTAGAAGTCCTACAAGATATTACTTCAAGATGTGCTGAGATCTGGTTCCCAAGCTCTGTGGTTGAAGAATATTGTTCACTGCTTACTGCAATTAGATGCTATATGGCTGATGCAGAGGGGATGACATAGACTGGCTCGCCCAAGCTCTTATGTGGCAAACCAGCCAGGGTGTAACTCCATTAGGTTTTGATGAACCTCACTTCTTTTGGGGTCCTGTGTAGTTAGGAATGAAATGCAGAGGGATATCATGTTCTTTATAGGTCTGTACAATACAATGATGGTAGTTGAGGTTTAAACTTGCAAGGTCATGAGTTAAACAAGTCAGATATCTCTCTGTATGCACAACACACTGGCCAATAACATAAGCAGAACCCTAAGGGTTACAATCCAAGTTCAGAAAGGCAAGGAAGGAAAAGGAAATGGGAGTAGATGTGTATGACATGATCTGTACTGGTTGTAGATTAAAAAATGGAGCCGAATCAGGAACTATATAACAGAAGGCCTATTTTCACAGCAAGAAAATGAAAGCATGTTTAGGGTAAACCTATTTAGAGGGGCAGGGGGCAAAAATGGAGAAGATTAGTATAGTAGAGAAAACAAACCTAAGAAAATAGAGGTTATATCTTTTTCCTCCCTGTCCTCTGGACATTAAATTCAGTTCATCTCTTTGCTTCATCAGGCTAAAATTGACTTTCCCTGGCTCCAGACAAAGCTTTCTGCAATCTCATGAAAACCAAGGAACAGCAACCTCCTGACCAGCTTATAATGAAACCCAAGGACAACTCTTAAAAGGGAATTACAACATAGAGAAACCTTCCTATCCTTGATCACCTGACAATCTCAAGTTCCACCTCCTTTAACAATGAACTTCTTTGGCTCTGCTACCCTCCTGAAAGGTCCATTTTGTGTAACAATGGAACTAATCTTAGGTACACAACAAGGACCTGCCTAGCATACCCAAGCAGACCTGCAAACCAGATCCCTAGGATTCCCCTCTTTGTAGCCTTCAACTTCCATACAAATCCTTGCTTTTCCATTGTTCAGGGTTCCTCCGTCCTGTAAAGCAGGTAGCCACCCATCTTTATTATTATTATTATTATTACAATAAACATCATTGTTCTCAGAGTTGTGTTCCTTCTTTGGACCGATTCCATGAAATAAGAAAACTGGGAAAACGTGCCTTCCGAAAAACAGGGCTTAAATGTGTTAGTGTGCATTTGTCTGTCTATAGCTATGTAGTGAAAATACTAGAGGAACCAAGTCTGTTTCAGACAGTTCAAACAAAGAGGCCTGGAGGGCTTAGGAAGTTGATAACGAGATAAGGAGCCTTTACCTCTGGGTCACTGCTCTGAGCACAAACCTGATTGGTTGAATGGCTTCCAAGCAGATGCTTAGTGACCTCTATATTATTAACTTCTGACCTAAAGCCATGACCTTGCATGACAAGAGTTGATAGATCTGTTGTTGACCTCTGTGACCAAAAGAACAGACCTCAAAGGGGTCAACAATGTGAATATGACCATCATCCTTTGCTCTGCAACTTTAGATTAGATCTGTCCACACAACATAAATCATCATCATCATCATCATCCAAAAACTGGTTCTGCTGTTTACTAATCCAATGCAAATGTCTCACAAGCCAGCCTTCTTCAACCTTATACTAGCTGCAAGTGATAACCTACAATTTCCATTTAATCTCCTGCCTAACACGTGCATGCTAGGAGGGGGATCCTGAAAGGTGTGTTCTCGGGAAGGTTAGATTTTGATTTAGTGTAAACCCATTGCAGATTATAAATAATTGTGATTGAGCGCATTGTACAATGTATTCAATAATTAAGGTTCTAGGATGTGGTAGTAAACCCAGACAATAGGTGCATGTAAATGATAACTATTAACTAATGGTATCAGTCTGAGAAAAGTTGCCCTATTCAATCATTCTTTTTGTAAGTGAGTTCTACATTTAAATAGGGGAACTAAAGAGGGATGTGCAAACTTTGCTCTCCAGCTCCTGATAGTTCTTACTCTCTTTTTGACACAGAAATTAATCCTTTGCAACGAAAACCTCCCTCTATTCAGCAAGACTTTTTGAGACATTCTAGAATGCTGGAAAACCATGATTTTTTTTTTAAAAAAAACAGCCTTACAAAACATTTTCACAGATAAAGGATGTACCCTGCAGTTGTCCTCCATGCAGTCAGGCAGCCACAGCGAAAGAGGCCAAGCCAAGATGCTCGCTGGCATTGTCTCTCCATGTGTGTAAAGCTTCCACATGAGTTGAATGATTAAATAGGGCTATAATTATATCACAATACACACTAGATGGGGAGGGGGGAGTTTGTAGGAAGGCTATCAGCCCACACTATGATGTAGATCACTGAACTGTGCTCACTTTCTCTTGTTCACCCAGTTATTACAATAAGGCATCTTGCAGAATGCTTTCTATTTTAAAAGGGTCTCTACACTTGAAGAGACATTTAGCAGCCTAGCTGGCAATGGCAACTTTGACCTGTCTAGTGATGAGGCCATATCTGCACAATTTAAAACTCATTAACCAAGGCATTAAAATAACATTAATAAGTGAAATAAGAGACCTGAGGATTTTTTTTCACTGCCTGACCATTCCGTTAAGGGATGCCTATATAACTTAGTGAGAACAAAAAAAAGACCCCTATGTTCCATACTTTAACTTAAGGCAACAAATTAACCAGCATTCTACAGGAAATTATATGCTTTCAATAGCTTACCTTGCACTAGAAATATTACATTGCTGGAGTCAGCTGTGGTTCAAATGTACTATTAGCTGGGGAAACGTTTGTACACTGCCTCCAGCTCCAGAGTAGGAAAAAAAATGGTAGGATATAACTGAACTAAATAAATGAGTGACTGCTGGATAATATTGGCAGAGAAAATACTTATTTCACATCAGCAAAAGAATAAATCTTTTGTTAGTACCACTCAGTACATAGAAGAGGTTCATACTTTTCGTTCAAGCATGGAACATATTGCTGACACCTCTTCCCAAAGACCCCTCTAGATATGTAAGAAAGGCTAATATCCTTCAGCCGACTTGAGCTTCAATTTTCATGATTTCTAGAAATTACTGCTGATGGAATTCGAAGCATCTAGAGCAGGGGGCCCCAACCCCTGGTCCATGAGCTGGCACTGGTCCATAGCACAAACAAGCGAAGCTCCACCCTCGGGATGCAGGCAGTATTCAAAACCACGCCCCCCTATGGTCCGTGGAAAAACCTCTCTCCACGGCATCGGTCCCTGGTGCCCCAAAGGATGGGGGCCTCTAATCTAGAGGGCACCAGGTTGAAGAAGGCTAGTATATAGGGCTGTACAGGATTATTGGGAAGAGCCATGTTTCAGATACATATAGCGGTGTTCAAAAGTTCTCTTCCTACAGAATTGAAAATGTTTGGGTTTTTTTTTAGGTTGATTAGATGTTTATTAGACTCCTTTTTTCTACTTTGAAATTTTTATCCCTTTCTTTTAATATTTTGCCTTTACCTATTTCTTTCTTGTTGCTTTGTATTAGTTGCTATGGTAGGATAGAATTAGAAATTCAAGTATGTGCATATTTAGAGTTGTTGCTGCAACAGTGAGATGGGTAGGATATAAATTAAATGAATAAATAAAATTAGAAAGTGCTATTCCCCCAGTGAATGGATCCATAGTTAAAAGATTTAGATAGTCACCGCTTGATAGTCAGAAGAAAATTAACTTGAACTCGGTGGTGTCAATCACTCATCTACTGTACCAGTAGAACAACAGAAAAATGTAATAATTTTTTTACAGGTGAAATTTCTAGCTGGCCAAAATCAGGGAGAAAAAAAATCATCTCTTTTAACATATTCTTTAAATAATCAGCATTAATATTTATGAATCCCCAACAAAAATGAGAAAGGAAGGAGGATGATTTATTAAAGCAATCAATAAAGCCATGCACATAACTAATTATATAGGTAAAAATTTGAATAGTTTTCTTGACGAAAGATGCATTTATGAAATTGCCCAACCGTTTATCTCTTTTCTGTGATGCAGGAGTGAATGTTTGTCTTCTGCTATGCACCTAAGATAACAGATACCCGGAGGGCTTTTTGCATAGGTTTGTACATGTTCAGATTCTTGGCTTGTGCACATTCCTTTTGGGGGAAAAAACACGGTCGAAGCTGGGCCAGCCACATATAATTGTACTAGTGACAAGATTTTGGCTATGATAGTGTACAGAGCCTCATGTGCATACTGACCTGTTCATCTATCAGGTTAAGATTCTGGGTAAGTGCAAAAGGAACAGGAAACAGAAGAAGCAGAAAAACTGCATGTATCGATAAGCCAGTCTAGAACCAGATTAGTATAGAGCAGGAGTGTCAAACTCAATTTCATTGAGGGCCACATCAGCCTTGCGGTTGCCCTCAGGGGGCCGGGTGTGTGTGGCCAGGGTGGGCGTGGCCTACTGGGTAGGCGTGTCTAGAGTGCGTATGGCCTACTGGGTGGGTGTGGCCAGCTCTACATCGTTCGCATCAAGGGTGCCTATGGGGATCTGGGCAGGAGTGGGACAGATCTGAGGGTCTCTGGCAGAAGGAGGGTCTCTGGGCCAGGGCCAAGGCAGTGGGGGCCCTTCCCTCACTGTTTCCAGGATGGCTTCGCAGGCCGCATGAAACCACTTCGCGGGCCGGATCCGGCCCCCGGGCCTTGTGTTTGACATGTCTGGTATAGAGGCTGTTAACTTGACAAACCTCCATAACCACATTCTGAATCTAAGCCCCACATATCTAGCAAAGGAGAGGAGTTATTAACTGGGTCTACCATAAAGATTGCCGTTGTAAAAATAAACATCTTTAAGCACAACACAAGGGAGAACTAATGGGGCTAAAGCACTTTTTTTCAATTAATACAGCTAACAAAGTGGGAGCAATCAAGCAGCATGTACTCACATGGTGTAAGTTAAGAATTGGCTGGAATTCTGAAAAACCAGAGATAATAATTGCAAATGGACCCACTGATAAATGAAAAACTCTGGTCTTTAAAACAGTATGTGTAAAAGCTGCATACCCACAATTCACTTGTGCCTCAATAGTCTGCTTTCTGTGAAATGTACGTTCCTTCTTTCCTGCTTATACTTTTATGTTTCTCCTAACATACACTCAGCTCTAATGTCTGTATTAAAAAGTGGGCAGACTTAGATGCCTTTACTTCTTTTGAAACAGACATACTTCACAACAACCCGTTACCTTTTTACCTGCATTTTCAACCCTTAATTTCCTTCTTTGTTATTGTTGGGGGTTTTTTTGTTGGTTTCTGCCATTATGAGGGAGTGAACTTGGGGTTGCTGTCTGCTCATTTCAAAAGTAGCTGCAGGCATGCAGACCGGTTTTGCCCCTGCCTCCCTGAGGCATTCAGCCATTCCCTCATAGCCATAGGCCTTCCAGCCAGCTTCCCAGCTTCCAGCTAACTAAGTCACACCCTGGCATTTTCAGGGATGTGCCAGACATCCAGAGGCAGTGTCACCCCACTAAGACCCTTAGTTTACAAAAGCAAAGGCTAAAATGCAGCGTGTGTGAGTATGTAGAAGAAATGGAGATTGCAAACTGCATACAGGTGAGGAAGCGGGAAGCAACTGTCGGAAGATTAACAGCTATTACAGGTAGGCCAGACCACTATCAATCAACCGCCAGGCCCACAAGCTACAGTAAGCAGCATCTCCTGGTGGGTGTCCTGCCTGGAGCACGGTGTGAAGCTCAGCTGGTGCTCTAAAGAAATACCGTTTAAGAGGAGAGCTTGGAGACTGGCTGGGAACTTGGCAGCATCTAGAAGAAGAACAACCACACCGAAACAGCCTTCTCCTAACTAGTGCAAGACTTTTGGGAAAAGGCAGATGATTGCATGCTCCTTTATCGATTTTGAGACTTGTGGGTAAACTGAGTACTAAGACTGAATATGGAAGACATCTTTACGTGGCAACACCACCTTACAAAGACCTAGAAGGCTGGAAGTGGAGGTGACCAGAGCAATATCCTGTTGTTGAGGGAGATGTGTGCTGCAGCAACAAAGTATTACGCACAGATTTACTATGCTGTGTTGTGTCTAGTCCTTGGACAGCAAAGAACCCTCACAGCCATTTACTGTCTCTACAATTTTCAGCTGTTCACTTCATTTTCCCTGTCAAGAACAAGTCTGATAGGTTCTTTCTCAAATCCTTATTGGAAATAATTCAGATTCTCGGCCAGCTGCATCAGGTTGTCCAGGGAAAGGCTCTTCCATATTTCAGGGACGCGGTGGCTCAGTGGATTAGGATGCTGAGCTTGTCGATCAGAAGGTCGGCAGTTTGGCGGGTCGAATCCCAAGTGCCGCGTAACAGAGTGAGCGCCTGTTACTCATCCCAGCTTCTGCCAACCTAGCAGTTCAAAAGCACGTAAAAATGCAAGTAGAAAAATAGGGACCACTACAGTGGGAAGGTAACAGCGATCCATGTGCCTTTGGCATCTAGTCATGCCGGCCACATGACCACGGAAACGTCCTCAGACAAATGCTGGCTCTTCGGCTTTGAAACGGAGATGAGCACCGGCCCCTAGAGTTGGAAACGACTAGCACGCATGTGTGGGGGAACCTTTACCTTACCTAACAGAAAAGCAGCATGTTCAACTTTTATATTGTATGCATACAAGAGTACGTGTGCATTCAGGTTCACAGCCAATCCCTCTAGCATTACCTGAATTACCTTATCTGTTGATCCACAAACACATGAATCAGAGAGTTAACCTGTATCTTTGCCATATTCCTAGTTTATGTTGAGCTATTTTTTAAACATTCCATTTATTCTTGATAGCATTACTTCCTTGATGTAAGATTTTTTTTATCTCAAATTCAGTAACCAAATTTCAACTCCATATTGATACAAAATGCAATAAGGTGGCAGTAGGTGTTGGAAGTTCATTTACACACCAGTCCAGCATTAGCTGTCAATTGGTTTAAATACTGATTTAAAACTAAAATGCCCTATACAGAACGGTATCAACGTACTTGTACTTAGTGGTTCAAAGTACAAACCATTCTACAAACATGGTCCAAAACATTTTATACTGCAAGTCTATTCACTTTATGATTCATTTTCTTGAAATTAACATAACCTTTCTTATGTTCGTACATTTTCCAATGAATGCAAAAATCTGATTTTCATACCAGCTACATGCATTTTTGTTTTGTTTTTTCAAATTCTGGTCATTGTCATTCCTTGGCACCCTTCCTATCCTAAAGAATTTAGTTACAATACTTCAGATTTGTAGAAGGCAAGGCAGGCATGGCATGGGGACAAATGCAGGCATGCAGTAACCAAGCTCCATTTCCGAAACAGCTTGCCAACAAAGAATTCCAAACAGCCAGCATCTAAGGCAGGGGTGGGGAACAATGGCCCTTTTATGACTTGTGCACTTCAGCTCCCAGAATTCGAATTCCTGAGCCAGCTTCTGAGAGTTGAAATCCACAAGTCATAAAGGGGCCATAAAGTTCTTCACCTCTGATTTAAGGGGAGGAGCAGAAGAATGGCCAGGTCATCTTAACATGCACACAGTACAAGATTGCATCAACACTTCACAAGCATTTAACATTTCTCCAGATCCATAGCTGGGCATTACCATTTCCCAACATTCTCAAAGCATTTGTGACTTCCTTTTCGTCTACTTTTTTCAATGAAATTAATATAACCATTCAATTTCGCTCTTCAGGATGCCATTATTACTCTCATACAAATCTCAGCAATTATGTCAGTTTTACTCCAAATAATTTTATTACTTTTATTTTAATTTCATTCACTCTTCTGGGGGCTTCACAGGGATGACCTTCAATTCGTTCAGAAGGCAGCAATGTATGCAATATTGGGTACACTTAAGTTTGTTCATGTGACACCACTCCACTGACTTATAGTAAACTTCTGGCATAGGGACAGTGATGGCAACAATCCTTTTGGCCTTGGCATATCAAAAATTCAGAAAATGCCTATATTGACTCTGCTGACATGTCATCACTCCACCCCATGGACAAAAGATAATTCATAACAAAGAGTAATAAATTAAATTATTTAAATGTGTTCTTTAATAAATAAATACTTACAGAATGCTTACATAATTGCCCAAAAAGTGGGATATTAAAGGAATGCTAATAAGCAGATGACTGCAAGGAATAGAAATCCTTTCATCCTCCACTTTTTGGTCAGAACTGAAGAAGCTCTTTGGATGAGAAGTGAAACATCTTCAAGGAAAAAAACAATGTCCAGTTGCCTTTTGGGAAAAAGAAAGCACTTTTGGGAGAACCATAACCTGGATGACTGAGAATCTCCATAGACATAATTACCTACAGAATTGTAAACAACTTTTCAAAATGCCATCCAAGGCAGCTCCAATTAATCTGAAGCCTAGAAACTTTAAAGAATGCTCTTGTGTGGCCTTGCAGCCTCTGAAAAGAGCGGGAAAACATGTCCTGTTCTTGTGTGCTTTTTGGACAACAGGGTTCTCTTATGCAACTTCCAGAGTCTGAAGGCCTAGTCACCAAAAATGACATGGCGTGTCACCTGTGACACACGTATCTTAGGTTCACCATCACCAGCAAAGGATCAAGGAATTTGAGGGACCTCCTCTCTCCAGTAACGTCTGCCTGACAGGTCCAACAGGGTGGGTGTGCCCCAAGACCCTCCTAAGAGTCCACCATCCTGTGGGAATGAGGAGACCCACCTTCTCTTTCCAGCCCCTTCCTCATAGATCTTCTCCCCTGAGATCCAATAGCTCCAATCTAGCTGGCCTTCCAGAAAGCAGTGGGAAAAAAACCCCTGCTTTTCCCTCAGGTGTTAGGACCAAGATGTTAATGAAGTTTGGTGGAGCTGTGAGTTGCCTGTGAGATGTTTTGGTTCTTGTATCCTACTATGATTGCTTTCAATCATCTTATCTGTTTTGTTTTTGTATTCTTCTTGCTGTCCAGAGTAATTTTCTTATACTAGGCAGTCTTATAACATTTCTAAATAAGTAAATAATTTCTCCATCCACACTTTCTTTCACATCATCTTTTGTAACAACTATTCTTCTTTATATTTCGTGTCATAGTATTTTTTAACCTAACTCTTTTCACTCCTTCCAAGCATTTCACGTTCTCTTTTGTTACAGCCATTTACTGCACATCCCGCTGATGATTAATTACATTATTTTTATTTTTTGCAATCAATTGACTTTTTATTTTCATACTCATTTCATTCCTTTTCCTTTTCTCCATGTCTGCGTTTTTTCATTACCCACCCTTGGCACTACAAAAAAATGTTCTGTCTCCCATTCATAACCTCTCATCATCAATAATTATCTCACTCTTTCATCATAAACAATGATGCTTATCAAATTAATCACACTTTTAGATATACAGGGTGTATCAAAAGTCAGGCTTTATAGGCCCACCACAATGTCTTACTAATTATTTTTTTTCATAGAAGATGCTACTGTACTTAGAAATATTCAAAGGTCACATGTCAAATGAGTAAGGAAATGTTTAAAAGAAAATGGCAACCTGTTCAAATATGCAATTTAATCGATATAATAATTTTTCTATTGGGCCTGACTGTTGGTACACCTTGTAGATTGTTCCCTTGTCATACAGAGTACAGACCTACACCTTTGAAATATCTTCACTATATTTCATAGACAAACATTAAAATTCAATCATAAGAGGGAAGAGGGGAGAGGAATAACAGATTAAAAAGTGACAAAAATACATCAAACAAATATAAAACAAGCATATAAATATAAATAAATAAATCATATATAAACATTTTTCTAAGCTGATACTTACCTGTTGGTATAAGAGGGAACTAAGGAAAATTGGCATGTTTTCAAGATAGTTGTAGATAAAACAATAAAATAGCATTACTGTGACAATGGTGCTCTCTGAGTTTGGATGTTTTCTTCTAGATGTTTCATCACCCAAACTAGGTAATATTCAGGAAAACAACCAAGCACAGAGAGCACCAATGACAGCTCATTTCAACCTTTAGCTACAAATATTCTCCTTTATTGATTCCTGCAACCTTTGAGGTATCTATGTTTTTTTTAACTTGAACTCCCTGAAAGGGTAAACAGTCTGAAAGCTATGGGGGCTTTGATGGATAAGAACAGGCTTTAATTCAATTTGGAAGACTATCTATCTTTAGGTCTAAGATGGAGATGCAGTCCTCCATACAAAACCTATGAATATTTTGGGGTCCTCTTGGACTTTCAGCTCTTGAAGACAAAGCAGGTAGTAGCACCATAGCCAAGGGGACCTTTGCACAAATCCATCTCCTGTACCAGTTGTGCCCTATCCTGTATTGCAATGGTCACTCATGTCTTGACCACCTCGTTTGGACTACAGCAGTGCACTCTGCATAGGACCTGCCCTTGAAAACCACCTGGAAGCTGCAACTGGTCCAGTATGCAGGGGTACAAGCAATTAGGTGTGCATTTGTGAAACAACACTGCTTCACAACTTGCACTGGCTCCCTATAGGTACAGCTGAGATCTGTTATGAATTGTTTATGGTACTAGGCTGGGTTATTTGTGTGATTACCCATCTCCAATCATCTCTGTTTATGTGACTCAGCAGATAGGATATGCTACAGGTCCCTTCTACAAACGTGTCACCTGATGGAACATTGGCGATGGGTTTTTTCTATTGCAGCATTTGCTCCATTGAAGAACATACCACCTGAGATTCAGAGGACTCCAGTCCCGCTGACCTTCTGTAACTTGCTTCTTTCTCCCAGAAGCTGGGCCACAGCATGGGATGAACGCGTCCAAAAATGAAGATCTTGAATGGAATATATGATGGTTGGCCTCAGTTATTGTATGAGATGCATTCTTTGACTAAAGCTTTGTAGATTTATATGCAGGAGTATAATTTTAACTACTGAGAACAGATTTTAATTTGTAGATATTTGGAAGTTCATCTCTGTTTTTATCATGGTTATACTTTTAGCTTTGATACATTGTGATGAAGAATAACAGATTAAAAATGGTAATTTCCTCACAAGACTGAGTCTGGAGCCTTTTATATAATAAGGTGTAAGTTATTGCTCACTTCCTTAAATAGCACAGAAATCTTCTTGGAACTATATCCACTTTAATGATTAACTGTTTACAGAATGGTTCTCAATTAAAATTAATTAACTGATTTAATACTGCTAGTCTAGTGCCTATTATATTTCTGGACTATCCATTATCAATATATTTATATTTATGTTGTGTCGTTTGATTATCCAGTGTTCCTATGGGGTTGAACTGTTTGTTCTAAATGAATTTGATTTGGAATGCATATGAAAATCCATACAAAATGGTTGAGGTCCATTTCTGGGGCCTGAGAACAACCCCATTCAAGATCTGAAAGAATAGAAAATTGAACCCCATCATTCACCATGCTGTGTTTTTAGACTTAAAGATATCTTGTACAGATTACACTGTGAAAATATCTGGGAACCAAGTGTATACAGTTGGTTTGGTTCATTCTGGTAGAATGGATCAAAGGAATTTGTATAAAAGATGGGATCTGGAAAAAGAAATGAAAATGATCACAAAAATATGCAAGAACCTAAGAAAGGATGGTATATGAAACATTATTCTAAAATCTGACAAGGAAAAGAAAATAGGCAGAAAAATGGGAAAAACAATATTTACAGATTAATTTGAGCTAAGCAGACTCATTAGCTGTAGATTTCAATTGTGTAATTTTAGAATCTGGACTGGGTGAGCCTGTTGGGGAAAAAACCCTTTTAAGAGGCCATGCAATCACCTTTTCAACAGATATTAAGTCTGTCCTGTTGGTTGAGGGAGCCAGTTGTATTCAGACTTGTAAACTCCTCAAAGTCCAGCTGTGATGATACCATGTACTGTGTAGAACAGTGTTTCTCAGCACCCTTAAGATATGTGGCAGTGGAATTCTGGGAGTTGAAGTCCAGACATCTTAAGAGTGCTAACAGTGAGAAACAATGATGTACAAGCTAAGCAGATAATCATGGCCAACAAATACTGGTCTACATTCTCAACTAAATTTAATTAATCATTCCAAGTCTTGATAAGACTTCCTCTGAAAATGATTTTTTGTGATTTTAACAAGCTGTAGTTCTGAGCAAAGAAAATATTCACAAGAACATTTTCCCGGTGAAACGAAAAGGGACTTTGCACAGAAGCAGTGGTATTTTCTTTTGTAGATTTCTACACTATTCTTTTAATAGGTTAAGGCAGGGTAATATGTAAAAGCTTTGATATCAATTCTGAAAAAAAGTAGGGGAGGGACGAGACTTGAGATTATAATGCAGTAGGACTATAGAGTATTTCACTAGTTAAGATGATGAGGATGATGCTAATAATGAATAAAAGAATTTATGCCATGCCTTTCATTGTGCTCTCAAGGTAGATGACAAAGAATTGCTACTACAGTAAAAATACTTTTTAAAACATGAAAATAAAGGAGTAACACAAAAAAGTTTAGTAGAAATAAATAACATGTCCAAAACAAAACGTTGTCTTTTTGTATCTAAGCAATCACTATTATTTCCAGAATTGTAGGAACAGGTGATTTCCCAAGTGTTGCGGGATTTACCAGTTTTTTCCTCCCCAATTTTTTGTACTTTAGTAATAAAGATTTTCAGTCTTAAATAGCATGACAGAAAGCCTTGATAAACCCCTTCACCTTACATATCCACTTCTTCCTACTAAGAGGATCAAACTGGATGGGCTACAGAAAACAATGCTCAATCTCACCTTTTTCCTATAATAAATATTTCAGGAGAGAACTGGCGAATAAGCAAGGAAATGTTTAACTCTTTCTCAAGTGATTATTGGTTAGAAATCCCCACTTGAAACTTATTTTTCTTCAAAATGGGTTCCGCTGTTAGAAATGAAGAGGAAAAGCTCCTCTAGTGGATTCTGGAGGGACAAAATGACAAGTGGGGCAGGGTTCTGGTTAGCAACTCTCTGGCTTGTTCTGATCCCTCCCTGTAAGGGGCCCCTTACTCTCACATTCCTACTTTCTTGGCAAAATGAGAGGCAGGAGTAAAAGAAGTTGAGTGGTTGTGCTTGTCGTATCCAGCCGCAATAGACTTTGCTTAGTTTTAGCTTAGAGTGTTGTGAAAACTCAACCCACTCCATTTTGCAAACCATAGTTTGTAATAGTTTGATTTGTGATTTGGGCCTTATTTAACAACTGTATGGTTTAGCATAATGTGTAAAAGTAGTGCATGTCTAGTATGGCCTTATAGCAATAGCACATAGACTAATATACCGCTTCACAGTGCTTTACAGCACTCTCCAAATGGTTTACAGAGTCAGCATATTGCCTGCAACAATCTGGGTCCTCATTTTACCGATCTTGGAAGGATGGAAGGCTAAGTAAACTCTGAGCCGGTCAGGATCGAACTCCTGGCAGTAGGCACAATTAGCCTGTAATACTGCATTCTAACCACTGTGCCACCACAGCTCATAGACAAATATCATATATCCAACTGGAATGGACAGCCCCAGTTTATGGGTAAATGAATTCCTTAGCATTAATGAAGCTACTGATCCTCTGTGCATCTCCTCATGGGCAGAAATTATACATCAACAATCGTCTTCCCAGGATATGGAACCTCAGTCATTAGGAAGCCAAAGCAATGCCCTCACCAGTTTTTCATAAATACAAAACCAAGGAAACAATTTATTTATTTATTTAAAACTTGTACTGAATACAGCCGCCCATCTTATAAGTATAGAAACTAAGCCTGTTAAAAAATGTGAAATACAACAAAAATCTCACACCAAGTCATATATAGTCTCTTATCCCAGTGCTTGGAGGAAAAGCCAGGCCTTCAAAGCTTTATGGAGGACTAGAAAGGTAAGGCCTGCTGAAGTCCAGTGCCAGAGTGTTCCATAGAGCAGAGGCTGCCATTGAATAGATATTCTTCCTAGACTTCCTCTCCTAGGGATGACCAGTACAGGTTACCTTCAGGTGAATCATGTTAAAATTATGAAAAGAAAATATGAAAATTTGCTTTGGCGAATTCTTGTGGACAATGCCAAAATTTATGTTGGATTTAACTTCACTGTTAAAAAGGTATCTTAATGAGGTGTTAGGTAATTAAGCTAGTTAAAAACCAGAGACAGAGAGGAAAAAAAGGGAGAGAGAGAGAGAGGATTATTATTAGATTATAACTGCTAAACCCTGTCCACAAGTTAATAAATTAATACCCTTTTACTAAATGTCCACTATCACAAACAAGCAAACATTTATGTAACTTCTTCCAGTAATAATCATTTTTGCAACAGAAGTGGTTAATTCCAAAAGCTGTCTTAAGCTGAAAAAAACATTTCAGTTTTAAGCTTCTAAACAAAATTATCAGTTTGCTTTTTAAGACACCTTTTCTGATTAATTTTGACACTGCAACAGGCCACTGCTGCACTAATTAAACATCTGGGATTATCAACTGAAAATTAATCTTCAGGCTCATCTTCTGCACATCTGGCCTCAAGAGACATTATAAATAAATAAATAAATAATACCAGGGTTAGGTATTCCTTGCCTTCTGATTGTGGTAGCAATGTGTGAATACTAACCAACTAAAGTAGCTCATTTCTCTGGAAATAGATTTTTTTTGGGTTCTGCATTTTGGTTCCAAAGCTCCTGCTCTAATATGCTAAGCAACAATCTTAAGTGTAAGAGTTGTTGTTTACAAAACTGTGATTTTAGATAATTTTGCATTCTTAATGTCCTGTAAAGTTAGCCAAATGATGACAGAATTTGTACCAGTGCACCAGACCATAAATTACCCAACCACATTTGTGTGGTGTAAATTCATAATGTGGTTAACCTTGAGTCAGTAAGCCGGCCGAAACCATAAAATGGATTTTGAGTAACCATTGATTAATCACAATTACATGGGTCATATGAACACAGCCTAACATTTTGTTAAAAATAATTGAAGTCTCATGGTTTCAGTTCTGTTCAAAGGTAAATATGGTTAGGATTGCAATTCTATTCAGAAAACAATTATAATGTATACAGACAAATCTCCATTTCACCGAGATCCAAGGGTTGGTTTGGGGGCATTATGGATAAATCGGAATTGTCTGTGAGCTTTATGGTTGAAGATGGCTTTGAACATGGGACATGCAGTTATTTTGAACTGTGTTGATATACAGCCTAATCCCATTTTTGCGCACCTCCGATCCTCACTTTTGCTAACCCACTTTAGGCTGCAGTCTTACTTACCAAGAAGTCCTAATTACTGTTTATGCATTTCTGGGCATGTGTTCACACAGGAGGCTCTACCGGGCCAAGCTTTCAGAAAGCCGGCACACAATCGTGTTCGTGTATATATTATTAACACTCAAGACGGGAGGAAAATCCTCAGGATGCAGCCCCCCGCCCCCCATTCATCGTTTGTTGATGGTGACAGCTTCCCGCGAGTCTGCAGCGTGCTTGACCAGATGTTCCTCGCTTTGAAAAATAAAAAGAAAAAAAAAGCTTGTACCGACCCTGACAGTTCATGCCCGAACTTTTTTCTTCCAGAACACAAAGTCTCACCGGGACTGTTTAAACTTAAAAAAAAAACAAAAACAAAAAAAACTCCAATTGCCCGGCGTATTCATATCCTGATGCCCAATTTAAGCTGCGTGTAAGGGTCTGAAAGCTGCTGAAAAGCAAAATAACTTACATTCTAGTAGCGCTGCTGTTGCTGCGCGGTTGGTTATTGTCCGCCTAAAGTTTAGACAAGATCACCCCGGCAGGAGAGGCAAGATTGTTGGCCACAAAGCCCGCTGTCAACAAAGCACCGCGGCGTTGCTTGCAACATAATTGATTCCTCCCTCTCTTTCTCCGGCTCTTGCAAGCACCTCCCTCCGTCAGGCCCCAGCTTTGTCCGGCAGCTCTTCTGTCCCGCTCTCTCTACTCCCCCCCCCGCCCCCGGCCACAACCTAAGCGCCCGAAGGATGGAACGATCCAGCCCCGGAGTCCCGCGATCAGCCTAATGCAATCGTCCGGCTGACCAATCGATCGCTCCTCCTTTCCTCCCCCCCACCTCAGCCTATGCCCTCCACGAAGCTCGCGGCCCGGGAGGGTAAGGAAAAGAAGAAGGGCGACAAAGTAGAGAAGAGAGAACACATTATTTTAAAAATAACAAACCGTATTTTTTTTATGTCTAGGTAGATCAAAGGGTGGGGGGGAAAGTTTGGTAGTTTGCTGAATTGCGGGATCCCCAAAAGATATGCCTAGAGTGGACTTGCTTGGGATTCCCTGCTGCATCACAGAATAAGGGACCACTGATCAGGATAAAAGAGACTTTTTCATTGTTTTTTTTTTATTCCCCCCCCCCAACAGCCCCAGAATTTCCGGGAACAAAGAAGGGAAATGCGGGGGAGGGGAGGAGGAGGAGGGAGGATGATTCCGGGTTTGGCTGCTCAGGTCTGCCTCTAAGGCTAAGCTTTCCAGTGTTATTGATCTTTGCACATTTCACCCCGCGGTCGCAGTAGCCAGAGGGGGTTTCCTGTCTTTGTGGAAACTTCGTATCCCGTGTCAGAACTCCTCTGGAAGAGCCTTCATTCCCCTAGCAACTTCCCACCAACAAATTCAGCAAATATACGAGCTTAGAAATGACCAGGTTCCCGGATGCATATAAAACACGTGCGTCCATTCTTCATATGAATGTTAACCCCTTCCTTTATTTAGGAAGATACACACGTGACGAAGCGGAGTGTGATTCACGAAACTAGCCTAAGCGACGGGAGCCTTGAGATCTATACAGGGCGAAGAAAAATGCCCCGTCAAAGCCTTTAGTTATTTACAATTCCGATTAAATTACTCTTTACAGGTGAACAAGGAAAGAAGAATTTGTCTTCGGACTCTGACAATTGTTCTTCTTTATTCCAAAGTCGAGGTTGAGCGGAGGTGGGGAGGAAAGAACAGCCGCTTTAGGAAACTTTGAACAAAACCTCGAGAGTTTAAAAATTCTCATTATAAAGGAAGCCGGTACCACCCGAGTTCCCTTTACATAATCCAAGAGCGGATAATAAATTCCCACGCCTACTCTCAGGAAGAGTGATGAAACATCCGCTCTTACAGGTATGCCGATGAATACCGCCGGGATGAATAAAAGGGTGCTAATTACGGGAGTACAGATTCACGTCAGGACAGGTGATGCCGACGGCGCGCATCGTGATCGCCTGCTCCGCGTCCAGTAAACAGCCCCGCCAAGAGCATTAAGAAGTAAAAAAAAGAATCGGCGCGGCGCTAGCTTTAGGAATACAGGGTGTTTGTTCAGGGTGACGGTTCAATAACCAAATCCAGCCGCTGCCGCGTTTGCTTCGTGTAGAGCAGCGTTTCCCAACCTTAGGAACTTGAAGATGCGTGGACTTCAACTCCCAGAATTCCCCAGCCAGCTATGCTGGCTGGGGAATTCTGGGAGTTGAAGTCCACGCATCTTCAAGTTCCTAAGGTTGGACAACGCTGGTGTAGAGGAAGAGCAAACACCCGGAACGCGGACGGCGAGTCGTCCACTACTACCTCTCTGCACGAGTGCCTGTTCTGCGGAGGCTCGCATTTGCCCTCCCTTTCTCTGGATTGGGCTAGTAAGGAAGCTTTTAAGACAGGCGGCTTGTGCTTGCCTCCCCCCCCCCGCCTCGTGTAATTTACGCTGCGCTTCTCAGGCCGATTGCGTAGCTCAGCCGGAGCCAGCGGTGCGGCTGGGAGAGAGAGAGAGAAAGCGGCAGCCAGCGTAGTTTTTAATTTCGAGGTTGTCAAGAGGAGGCTGTAGTAGCAGAGGGGAAAAAAAAAGTTGCTTCGCTCGGGAGAGGCCGGCGGCAGAATCCGCGCTTGACCCTCAGCCCTGCCGTGCAGAAAGGAGGGGACGGCGGCTCTCACACACGCGCACAGAGAGAGAGAGAGAGAGACACGCTTACCCGCACAAAGACCGACTCGGATGTTATTACTGGAGCCCGGGCGCACGCTACGCGCGCGTCTACCTAGACTCGCTCTCCGTTCCTCACTTTGCTCTGGGTCTGAATCTGGATCGGAGAGTGGATTTTTCAGCGGCGGAGAAGGGTGCCGTTCAGACATTCACTGCGCGGATGCCCTTCGCTTTCCCTCCCCCCCCCCCCTTTAACACGGCGTGCTGCTGCTGCTCTGGCAGGGAGGCGGTGCGCGAGCAGCTGCTGCGTTTCCTGAGCAGACCGCCTTTTGTTTTTGCTATCGCACCGAATTAAGCCTTCCCGCCCCCCCCCCCCCCCCCCACAGCCGTACCCACACCAGCGGGCCCGGCAGGAAGGGGCAAATCGGAGGCAACTGCCTGTGCGGGTAAGCGGTCGTCGCCTCCTTTCCACCCTTCCTTTCACCCACCCCCGGTGTACTTTGCTCGGCGGCGGCGGCTGCTGCTGCTGCTCCTCCTCCTCCTCTTAAGGAAGTTTCCTCCCCTCTCTTCTTCTACCACCCGCGCCGCACTTCCCCTATTTCGCAGGCTGCCCGCCCCAACTCCTCGGGGAGAGGAAGGGCTGTTACCATCACCCCCTTATCTCGAGCCGGGCTGGGCTGGGCACAGACCACCCCCGGCCCCTCAGCGAGGCCGAATGCCGGTGGCCGCCAATTCGCCACCCCGCACGGTGCAGCAGCCCGACTCCCGCCCCTTCTCTGCCTCCGCCCGCCTCCGGGACCGGGACCCCGCCAAGCCCCACCACCACCCGGGCACCGTCGGCGCCGACGAGCGCCAGGAGCCCCAGCGTCACGGCCAGGCCGGCGGGGAAGCGGCGGGGCGGACGGGCGGTAGTAGTGGTGGTGGCGGCGGCAGAGCGGCGGCTCCTTCCGGCGCCCCTTCGCCACCCTCTTTGCTCGCCTTCTTGCCGCCCTCGCCGCCGCTACGTCCCGCTGGGGGCCCTTCGCCGACGCCGGAGCCCCCCCGGACTCGCTCCCGTTCTCGCTCCGGATTCTTCAGCCTCCTCGCCATGAACGGCGGCACTACCGCTACAGCTGCCGCCGCCGCCGCCGCCGCGCACTTCCAGCCGCCGCCGCCGCCGCCTGCCCCACCGCATCTCCATGGGCCGAGCCTGCCCGAATTAGCCGCCCGCAGCCAAGGCAGGGGCAGCCCCGCTGGACACGGGCACCCTCGAGCCCCGCCGGGTGCCCGGGCGCCCGCACCAGGTAATGGGGCCCTAGCGGGAGGGGGAGGCAACGGGAGCAGGCAGCTGGGCGGGCTGCGAGCTGGGGAGTTGTCTGGGCTTTGGGCGGCGGAGGAGGAGGGGAGGGCAACGCGCGAACGAGCAAGGTCTTGGGAAGGCGCAGTTGAAGGGGAGCAGCCGCGCGACGAAGAGGAGGAGGAGGAGGAGGGAGCGGTGGCCGAGCCAGACTGCTCCAGGCAGGCTTTGCGGGAATGGGAGGTGACAGGATGTCCGTGAAGTGACTAATAAAAAGAGGGTTGAGGTGAATGATAAATGGATGTAAAATGGGGGCGGGGGGGGGTTTGGAGAGAAAAGTAGGGCGGGGGCAGAAGAGAATTTGGGAAGGTTTTGGCAGCTTTCCGATTAATCGCGTTTACTTGGAAGTGAAGTCCCACTGAGTTCAATGGGACGTAACTTCCTACTGAGGCGTGTTTAGGCTTTTCGCTTATTGTTTCCCCCCCCCCTCCGCCCCTTACGCGTGCTTAGAATTGCACGGCTGGGTTCGTGTTGCAGCTATCCTGACACTCTCAAGATCGCCGAAACACCCCCCGATCCTTTTCCAGCCTACACGCTAATTATCAGAAGTCGGATCTTTCGCCATAACCGAAGAAGCGGCGTAATAATGATTGTAATCGGAGACTGGGGAAAGGAAAGGTTAGGGAAGGTGCGTAAATGAGGCACGAGGGGAAGATACTGCTTAGTTTAAGGCTTGGGAGGGAAAAAAAAACATGGTTAAAAGAAACTCAGTTTCCCAGTAGTGCTTTGCTCTTTGTGGGTTCAGGGTTTGTTTATAAGCAGTATCTGACTATATTTATTTTTCCCCCTTTTGATAGAAGGACAGACACCTAGTAATACTTTTGTACTTTCTTTTTAGTACTTTGCCTCTGTCATACTGCGCTTTGCAATTGCAGTAGTATGTAGCATGATGTGCTCTACCGTTGCTGGTTAAGTGCGGATTCTTTAGTATGTGCTCTTAAGTCTGGGTGGACCATTAAGATAGTTTTGTCTCTTAGAATTGAAGTTGGGAGGTTGCAAACATGGGATGAAATGGCTACAGCAGGGGATATGTGAGAATGAAAAAAGAGGGTCCATATTTTGGATTTGGAAGAAAATAGCAAGCAGCCTGAAAAGATATAATAGTGTTAACATGGCAAAGTTTGACTGGATTGCAGCTAATACATTTTTCAGTGTGTAGAAATAGCACGGTCAGGATCAAAATTGGATTAAACCAAAGTACGCAATGGGAGAGTAGTTTATTCAATTTGTATACCATAATACCTGAAATTTTGAAATGCGTGTCAAAAAAACAAACAAACTGGTGCTTCCTGGGTTATATGTATAGTCCAGTGGCTCCCAACTTTTTCCATACCCCGCACCCCTAGAACGCTTCTGATATATTCTCGCACCCCTTCCAAAAGTTCAAAATAACGGCAACGAATTATGCATATACACTATAATTTTGAAAAGTTTTCACACACCCTGGAATATCGTCTCGCACCCCTGGTTGGGAACCCCTGGTATAGTCCAATAACGAAGCTGCTGTCATACAAACAGTATGTACTGAAAGCTAAATTTTTCTTTTAAGTCAGTGTGTGAATTTTACTTTTGCTAGAAGAAGGAAAATACATAGTTGTGGTAGATCATTTTTTTTCTTTTTGTGCTTTTCTAGTAAAACTTCTCAAAATAAAACATCTATCTCAGCAATAGCATAAACTGAAGTATGTCTAGGATTAGAGTGTGTTTGTTACCTTATCATTCATCCAAACCAACTAATAGTTTGTTTATATTGGTTACATTTTTAATTTATTTATTACATTTATACGATACCCCTGTCACCTATAAGGTGACACTGGGTTATATGAACATTTTTTAATATGAACTTTGTAGACTTGGGCCTTTTTAAGCAGCCATAGGGCTTTGCAAATAGTAATTAATAAGCAATGTAACATTTGTCCATGACTAATAAAGTTTTTAGGTAATGATACAATTTTATTCAAACCAAAATTAAAAATTGCTTTAAATAAATTAAAAATGCCCCAGACACATCCTCTGCCCTGCAAGATCTTACTCCTAATTCCAGATGTGTGTGGGCTGGTTGTGTCTACTCAAATGCGAGGAAAATACACATTGCAGATTATGAAATTGAAACTATTTCTTCTATGACCGTTTTTTTAGAGTCAGTTTTGTTTTTCCTTTATTGGATACCCAAGTAGAATTTCTACAGGTTCATATTTTGTTGTCTAAAGCAGTTGCGTATACAGAAATTTTTTTCCTGAGATAACTAAAGAATAAAAGTGCCAGCACGTTTCTTTATTTTGGAAGAAAACCACACAACCTTAGATTGTCACTTGTTTTAAAAATGAAAGTGCCAAGGAATGTCCGTTTTTCTTAAACACCGCAACCTGTGAACAAATTTTATCGTCATTTGTCTGGAATAAAAATGGAAGTTAAATTACCTTCTCTGGAATCTTATGAATTTAGCACACATCACCAGAATAGGTTTGTCCCCCAAACAAAACATAGCAAATATGGATTATATCTGTTGTTCTTTTAATGGAGCAAGCAAACATTTTTTTTAAATCCTGGCAATGAGTTTTACATAGCCAAATATTGTCTCTTTTCCAGAAATAATCTGTTGGAAGTGAATATAAGAGAATCTTTGGGGGCAGTGACTACAAAAAAACTTTTAAGAAGATCTTATGGATGTTGGCACTGAATGGCTTATCCTGGTGCTCTTAACTGTTCACAAGCCGCTGCCAGGCTGTTACAGATCCATTTATTTATTTGTATCCCAGTTTATTATTTTTACAAGGAAATGAATATATCTAATATTTCTTTCTCCTATTTTCCTCACAATAACAACTCCTTGAGGTGGGTTGGCCTGACAGAGAGTGATTGGTCTAGTCATCCAACTGGCTTTCATGCCTAAGGCAGGACTGGTACTCAATTTCCCACTTGGCGCTCTTATGACTCGTGGACTTCAACTCCCAGAATTCCTGAGCCGATATGGCTCAGCATGGAAAACCCTCCCCTTCCCCTCAGCATCGCTGGCTCAGGAATTCTGGGAGTTGAAGTCCACGAGTCATAAAAGAGCCAAGGTTGCCTACCCCTAGACTAGACCAACCTGGTTCTCTTCCACTTTCCCTCCGCAGGCTTTCTCCGTATGTACATTTCTAATCGAAGCAATCCACTATTCTTATTTTTTAAAAAATACTTGTTCAGTACTTTAAGAGCCCAGAGGCTTTTTTTGACTTTAAAAAATGTTGATTTAACTTTGCAGTTAATTTAATTTCTACTAATTTCTTTCTATCTATCTATTTATTTTATTTATTTTTAAATCAGGTGGGACAGGAAGCGTCTACACTCTTGCTTTACAGTATTATCTACTGTAAAAATGCAACTATTTTGTGCTTAGTTTTTAATTAGGTGAAATCCTGAGATTGATAACAATTGTTACAGTTAAGGTTCTACATTCCACATTTTGTTCAGAGCATTCTCTTTTATCTATACTTAAAAATATCTTTTAAATACAATAATCTGGCACAAATAGCAATAACAATTTGGAATGTGTATAAAGCATGCAGTTTGACTAAGCGTAGCTTCTAAATTACATTTAGATGTAGTTATTGGAATAATACATAGGCTGGACTAAAAAGAGAGAAGTTTATTTGGTTGTTTTTATATTTTAGTTTCTAAAATCATGTATTTCTTTATGATGATGTTGAATTTCAGACTTGAATTTAGACATGCATAATACTGAGTATGACCAGTAAATATCACTAAAATAAGACGGTCTTACTTCAAATTAAGTACATATAACCACCATAGTTGGAACGGGGCTATGAATCTCTGTGACAAGTACTATGACTACATTTTTTTCAATCTCAGAAATAAATTGAATATACCTTTAGTTAAAAATTGCAGGGAGAGAGAGGATAGTTGTGGATTGTTCATGTCCTTGCCTTGCATTTTCGGAACTATTTATTATTTACACTGTTGTTTCACTGGGAAAGTTAATTAACTGGAAGACCACACAGTTTGACTGGCCTTGCTATATTATTGATACAACCTCCCTTTTCCTCCCTGGCATACATAGAAGTCTATGTCTGGAGCAAGAAGTAAAGATTAGGAAACCTCTCATTTCATCCTGGATTTTGGAAGATTTGAAAGGTTAGAGTGTCTGTAGTTTCTGGATGTACTGACGAAACTAGGAGAAACAAAGTACTATTCTCTGATATTTATCATGCACCAAAATCATGAGTTTTTCTGTATTTGTCATAATTGTATAAAACAAGGTGTTTGTGTTGCCAGTTTTTCATGCAGCTGGAATTCCCCCTTCTGTTCAACTATTAACAGATTGATATTTTACTACACTATTTTTGTCCTGGAGGACAGACATATTTAAACTTTCCCCCAAAATCTTTTTCACACATAGTTTTATGCAATCCAGGAAAAAGAGTTGTGAACTGCATTGCTGGTCACATCTAATCTGTATAGGCAGTATAAGCGAGGAATGCAAACCAGATTAAACACATTTGTGCAGAAAGAGAAAAATGTAGGCTTGGGCTGTGATTTGAAAAAATGATCTTTAAAAAACATTTCAGTTATCAGATGCTTCAAAACTGACATTTAAGGATGTCTGAGCAACAAAAATAATAGTCTTGTGCTACCTTAAATTGTTAAGATTATTTTCCATGAACTGAAATTCAACTATTGCATTCCTCTAAGAACAACCTAATCTACAAAAGTATAGCTATAACATTGCATCTTAAAGATAGTACAATATATTTTAGACATCTGTTTTCTAATGAAATATAACATTAGGGATTAGGGTTTTTTAAAATTAAAACTGAAACTTAAACTAGAGGAAAAATGTAGCTTATTATTAGTTGTAGACCTAGTGTGTGACACATGATCACAATAGATGTATCTTGAATCACCCATTATCTTTGCTTGGCTGGCCTCTATAAATTGCTGGCCTCTTGAAAATTCTCCCTTTTACATTCTGTAATGCAGGGCTCTTTAATTCCATGGTATGCCCAATTCTAAACAGTACTAACTAAATAAAGTGGTTATTTTGATTTTAAGGAAAAAAAGCTGTTTCACTGATTGTCCTTTTTAAAGTATGAAAACTAAATGGCTTTGCTGTATGTTTCTGCATCTGGCAGCAGATATATTATTTCTCTTTGCTTTTTCTTCCTGCTCCTTGTACCATCTAAGCTAATATAATTCTTTACTGATCAAGTAGGCTGCATAATCTGCCTTAATCAGTTGAATAGCCTGTTAGTCTATAGCCTGAATTACAATGTGGCAGAAATCCCAGAGGAGAAAATATGTATGAAAAAATAAAAAAATAAAATTCTTGGAACTCAACATCATTTCAGAAGGTTGTCTTAGCTTGGAGGCATATTTGATGTTGTATGCAGTTTCCAGATCAAGATAGAGCCTTAATTTGTTTTCTAAGACCACTGTATTACCCTAGCTGACCACAGTGAAAAAGGGAACATTGGAGGGTTTCAGATTTTTAATTTTGGGGTAAATTGATTGCATCTTGTAAGCACCTTTTAATGCAGACATGTCAAACACAAGGCCCGGGGGCCAGATCCGGCCCGCAAAGTGGTTTCATGTGGCCCGCGAAGCCATCCTGGAAACAGTGAGGGAATGGCCCCCACTGCCTTGGCCCTGGCCCAGAGACCCTCCTTCTGCCAGAGACCCTCAGATCTGTCCCACACCTGCCCAGGTCCCCATAGGCACCCTTGATGCGAATGATGTAGAGCTGGCCATGCCCACCCAGTAGGCCATACGCACTCTAGCCACGCCCACCCAGTAGGCCACGCCCACCCTGGCCATACCCACCCGGCCCCCTGAGGGCAACCGCAATACTGATGCGGCCCTCAATGAAATTGAGTTTGACACCCCTGTTTTAATGTGTACTTAAAAAGTCCTTACCCTATTCTCTCTATATTTCTATAAACAATTTCTATGAGATGATAAGTTGGTGTCTTAAGATAAGTTCTATTTATCGCTTCAGATTAGAAGAATAAATGCTGAAAGTTTGTAGACAGGTATTTTAAGGTTTGGTGGCCTTTTTAAAAAGAAGGAATCCTGTTTTTAATTATTTTGTAAACAATTGTGTTTATTTGACTAGTAAACATATGGACACTGTTGGAACAATGGGTACAGATTTCTAAAACTCTACCTTTTTGTAGAGCCCAGTGGTTCACTTCTGGAAAGTCATAATTATGGCTTAAAAAGCCACAGATTGTCTAGTTAGTTTGTGTTACTTGTGAGGAAGCTTTGTGTTTAGAATCAAGAATTAGAAGAATAATTAAGAGTATTTGGATTGCTATCATTCTGGCCACCTATTTAAAACATGTTTGTTGAACTTGAATATTTAAAAACAAAACAAAAATAAAGCCATGTATATTTGCTGAACTCTATCCATTTTCTTATTTCAGTGACCTTGGAAAAGCACAATGTGAGTGTCCCAATGGGAATGTATTAGTTCCATATTTTTTGTCTTTAAAACACTGTCTAAGATCATCTCATGATAAGATGTGAGAATCACACCGAATACATTAGCGGATGTGTGGGTAGAAAGTAGTACCAAAATGACAGGGGGGAAAAAATCTGAGTTCAAATTTAGCCCTGAATGCATCTTTGGTGGGGCTTGAGCAAATAAAGTCATACCTAGTGACTTAGTATGTCAGTATTTACTTTGTACAATATATTCTTCATAGGGCTGATAGATGAGTAACAAGGGCTTATTTCTGAAGCACTTTAACTGGATGAATTCCATTTGAAAAAAATGTGTGTGTACATTTTGTGTGTGCGTGTGTGTGTGTGTGTGTAAAGTTGTTTTATCAATTTTATTTTAATAGCATGTTTCCATGTATATACAATCTTAAATATGTATACATAGAGTTGTGATTTTAGTGGAATAGCAAAAAGATGAAGATTTTTTTTCCCTTAATAATCCACTCTTATTTCACATTACAAGAACCGACGAGTCCCTCTGATGCAAAACAGATAGGAAAAAGATACATCTGTCTTCTCTAAGGGATATTGGGTAAAAAGGTTAGGTACTTTACAGCTCAGTCACAATTAAACAGCTTTATCTGATTTGCTACATGGTCTGCATTCCTCATCCTTAGGCAAATGAAAAGAAAAAAAAAATATTTTAAAAGCTCACAGGCGTAGTACATACATTTGATGTGGGGAGTAACCAGCTATGCAAACATAAGCTATAGATAAGGCTATCAGTTGATAAGTGAGAGAATAATTATAATAGATTGCTTTAGTAATTAAAATATAATCATATATATATATATATATAAAAAGGTAAAGGTTCCCCCGCACATGTGTGCTAGTCGTTTCCGGTGCTCATCTCCGTTTCAAAGCCGAAGAGGCAGCGCTTGTCCGAGGACGTCTCCGTGGTCATGTGGCCGGCATGACTAGACGCCAAAGGCGCACGGAACTCTGTTACCTTCCCACCGTAGTGGTCCCTGTTTTTCTACCTGCATTTTTACGTGCTTTCGAACTGCTAGGTTGGCAGAAGCTGGGACGAGTAACAGGCACTCACTCTGTTACGTGGCACTCGGGATTCGACCCGCCAAACTGCCAACCTTCTGATCGACAAGCTCAGCATCCTAACCCACTGAGCCACCGCGTCCCATATATGTATGTGTGTGTGTATATTTGTGTGTGTATATATGTATGTATGTATGTATGTATGTATGTATGTATGTATGATTTATAAATAATTTATAATTCTGTTAAAGAGTTAATTGTTCAAGGTGCCTTTCAGTTTTGAATTAGCTCTAAATACTTCCAATACAATTTCTGAATCTGAAATTACTATATAATTATTTACCTGTATCATAACTGATAAACTCCTTTTTTATGACCCTGTAATCCCTTAGTTTGGGGTAGAGTCAGGGTGACTGGATGGAGCTGAGTGTTTACTGGCCGGATGACCTTCCTGGTGTCATGCAGAGGTTTGCAGGAGATATTTTTTCTTTGCAACCTAGAAAGAAGAGAGAAATATCAACAGCTACATAGGATTGAGCTCTCCAAAACGTCTGAATGGAAAACCAGTATCTTTATCTCTAGCCCATCATGCCACTCAATTGCCAGTGTCATAACTGGTAAACATTAAAAACTTATAGACAAATGTTTTAAACCAGTGGGCTAACCTAGATTTAGCCATCCTTTAGAATAGCACATTACAGTACACTAATACTGGTTTGAGTGTTGGACTAGTATCTGGTAGACACTGTACTAAGTTCCTCAGTAATAAAAGTTCACTGGATAATTTTGTTCCAGCTGTGTGGTTGTTTTTTTAGCCCTGTTTAGGTCACAACATTGTTGTGGAGCTACAGTAGCAGAGGGACTACTGTGCAAACTTGAGTTCAAGAAGAAAGGCAAAATATAAGTGTTGGTGATCATGAACTTGTCCTGTTGATTTTGACATGGGCACTTTAAGTATATTTAATACTCTTTATCTGAATTGTATACCTGGAAATCTGGTTCTGTTCTTAATGGCAAGAGTATTCCTTCAACCAAATTTCTCATTTAAATTAATTAGTGGAATTCTGGGTAGTATGATATTGTTAAATATACAAAATTAATTTTCTAATTTATTATGACTAACTACATTGTTAAGAGATGTAAAAAATGATGATTTATTTTTAATATAAGACACAATCTGTGAAGGGAATCTGATTTTAATATATTAAATTGGCATATTAGGTTGCAAGTTCTGAGTGAACACACTTAGCAGCGTTCTCGGTACATAATTGAAAACAAAACGGGCTGAATAAACTCGACAACTTTGCCAAATAATATTCCATTTAGTGCCTCTGAATTAATCATTATATTCATTGAAATTGCATTTTACAGTAGAACTAAACTTACCAAATAGCAAGATTTAACATCCAGAAATGTACTGTATACTACATGAGTTTCTCCTATTCCATGAAGATATGTAGAGTGAATGTGTCTGGAAGAGTTACATAAGTGAAGCATTGTTGAATTTTGATTTCTCAGCAATACTTAAGTCTTTTTCAAAATTACTCAATGTTACTCAATCTATATTAGACATGTCAAAACCCGCGACGTCACGTGATGTCACACAACGTATTGGAGGCTTTTTGCCATTGCCGGCAGTGGGGTGGGCATGGTTTCCCGATGATGTGTCTGGCCCGCGGTCTGGCAGTTTTGACACCCCTGATTTATATACTTCTGTTCCTTTTTTTAACAAAAAAATAAAGTGACCATGAATATGTAGTAAAATACATTGAGCTGCTTATGTGAGACTCTTTAGAAGCCTGTTCACAAATGCATGATTATTATTCATAAGATTCTTTGAATGACATTTTCTTGTTCCAGAACAATATATCTTTGAGTATGGGATGCTGTTGGCAACTTGGGAGTAGATGTGTGAGAATACATATGTTTGCACCTGGATGCTAGTGCAGATGTGTCTCATCCAGCAAGGTCCTAATGGACTTGCTTATGAGAATGAGGTATAATTTTCATGTTGTCAGTTCTAATACTTTGATGGAATCGGATCACTAATTTTCTTTTGACTCACTTTCTGAGAATGAAGTGGTAAACATGCATGTGAGAACTAGCCTGTAAAATGATTGGCATTTTCTCTTGTGTTTTTTTTTTAAATCCCCACCTCCCACTCCTAGTTGGAGTTGGAGTAAATTTTAAAAGAGTTTGATGTAGTTACACTTAATAAAATTGGAAGGATTATTAAATTTGGGAATAATAACATAATACTGTAAGCTATGTTTGCAATACTGTCTATTAAAATATAAGCAACACCATTAAAAGGTTAAGGTTGAAATTATAAGTTTATTTTAAATATTGCTAATCAAATTACAGGTTTAGGGAGAGGCTTTCATTTGCAAAAGTATACTATCTGAAACTTTAGACATTTGACAGATGTAATACAAATTGTACTATTAAACAGTCTACGTCTATGAATAATAAAATCTGCAGACAAGAATTTCATAATTGAGGGGAAGATCTATTTCTGTATGGCATGTTATTATGAAATATTGTGAGAGGAAATTGTTCATTTTGGTGTTATATATTGGGATTCCTCCCTTTGAATTATCAGCTGCGCTGGGATTTATCTAGCAAGGATGCTCTCTGAGTCTGCACTCCTGTTGATTTTAAATGGGCATTTAGAATTCATTAGCTTGCTGAATCAGCCTTAGAGCAGTTGAAGTAGCGGTGCTGTTCCATGTCATTTTGTCTTCTGAAATACAGAGGTGGACATCTGTATAGCTCAGGTCCATCTGGATGGAGCACAGCATCCATGATGCTTTTTATCTCAAAATGAAACAGGAATGCTTGTGTCTGCTAGTACTTTATGCTACCGGTATGACCTCCGTAATAGAAGTGAAGCCTAATAGAATTTTTATTCTGCCACTTATTCAGAAACTATTGCAATAGAAGAGATAGATAGATAGATAGATAGATAGATAGATAGATAGATAGATAGAAAGAAATATTTAATTATCTTAATTAGAATGTTTTACCCGCTGTGTGCCTAACATTCTGTTAAAAGAATGTTCGATTAGCGATCCAAAATATATCTGACCATTAAAATGTATTGAGCCTTTTTCATCTTGTGCAGGCATTTTAGCAGCTCCTCATTTTGCTCAGCCTTTTTAAGAGCCACTTGATTTCGTTAATGGAAAAACTTGTGTTGCTGATATACTAGAGTTGGTGAGGAGGTGATATTTTTTGTTTTGCTTTGTTAGGTCTGCCACCCTTTTGTTCGTATCTGTGGGACTCAGTCACTTTTCATTCATGGGGAATTAGTAGTTGATAAACAGCTGTAGCTGGGATCAGGATCCACCCTTGACTGGATATAATTTTGTGTGCTGTTGTTGCACCTGTGGATGATATGCTCTATCACCACTGGTAATCCATTTCAGATTTCAGATTTTGAATTTATATTTCTTGTGTTTTTATTGAAATTTGGTGTGAATGTGCCATATGAGAAAAAAATAATTCCACTTGTAACTAGACTAACATAACAAGTAGCTTTAATAGAGAGTAGTTTAACTCCTTCATGAATTAACAATGTGTTCCTCATTGAAATCCTCATATTTAACTTTTTTTTAATCAAAGGGCTCTGCACATGACTTTGATAATGTGACTAGATTATTTTACATATTTTGCAGGTATAAAATGGCTGTGGAGCCTGTTTATGTGATACAAGTAATGTTTTATCATATCCATATATCTGTAAATCCAAAGAATAAGAGAGGGAAAATAAAAATAAGGAAAAGATAAGATAACCTTTATTGTCATTTTTTACTGTGGGCACAACAACACATAAAAAATGAAATTTAGTTGCCCGCTCTCAAAGTGAACACATACATGACACACACCTAAACACACTATATACAACATATACATACTATATACAACCTATGTATAGACTAGGAGTAGGCAACCTGGGTTCTTTTATGACTTGTGGACTTCAACTCCCAGAGGAATTCTGGGAGTTGAAGTCCACGAGTCATAAAAGAGCCCAGATTACCTACCCCTGATATAGACCTACACCCCTACATTTACATAATATATGAATATTAAACACTGTCCATCTTGAATATATAATGGAAGGAGGAAACTTGAGAGTTCACAAAGTTTATAGCTTTCCATGTTGTACAATGTAAAGAAGTGTGGAGAGTTTAAAATGTTAAACATTAAAAACAGATATGTAGAGAAAATACAAAATATAAAAAGATGAGAGGAAATAAATGAAAATTGAATAAATGAATAAGGAATTTAGAAATGTGATGGTGTTGGTTGTAAATAACTGAATGTACGTCACTTAAGAGAGTAGAAATTATTAAACTAATTGTGAATAAACTCTAAACTAACAATGAATCCAGAGAATTATGGTCACTGAATAAAATTCTAAAGTAAAAATTCAGTTCATATTAACACAAATCTATTTTGCTTTTGGTATCTTGTGAAATTAAAATACAAACTCTACATAGAAAACCCCCAAATTTGTTATAAAATTTTATAAAGGAAAGTGATTTCCCATGTGAAAAGAATATTTTTTTTAAAAAAAATTCAAAGATAATGGATAAATAAAAGTAAATGATGAATAGACCTGTAACAATACAGTAAGGGAAATCTGTGAGGCCATGAAAAAAACAAAAATAGCGAAGGTTCCTGGCTCAGATGATTTATATATTGTTTATTATCAATAGATGTGATAATATTTTCCAAAAGTAAAATGTATGCCATTGTCTTGTTCCTTTAAACTAGGAGTACTAGGTATTTAAAAAGTTGTCAGCCTCTTAATCTGAAGAAAGATATTGTCAAAAACTAGATTATTCAACTGTAATAACGAATGATTAATTAATTATATTCTTTTAATAGATGTATGCTGTACAGAAAAGATTTTGTTCCCTTTATAACATCCTTTAAAACTTGACTATTCGAACCTATACATAGTATGGATACCACTTACCTACAGCTCACGTTGGCTTGAATTATATACATATGTAAGATTTTAATTGATTGGACTGAATTTGCATATATAATTAAAATACCTATTTAGGTTATAGATAGTTATAATTATTCTGTAGTAATGTGTGTGCTATTTTTAAAAACAATTTTAATTGTATCATATCCTAATTCTCTGTAATAAATATTTGATTTGATTATCTTCCTATTTTTATACATAGCATTTATTTTGGGGGGGGACTTGGTGTGTGGGTATAGAGTATGTATGTATATGTGTGTGTGTATGTATGTGTATATGTATGTGTGTGTTTTCATAATAGGTTTTCAATCAAAAATATATACAGAAACATAGTACACATATGCACATACTGTCGGTTAATGAATGCTGGCGGGTTATTCCCAGGGGAAGGGTGTTCTCTGTGGGTGCGCCTGCCCTATGGAACCAACTACCCACAGAACTTAGGACTGCCCCCGACCTTCGCTCATTTCGCCGGGACCTGAAAACCTGGCTCTTTGATCTGTTTGGTCCAGACTGTGGGGTTGTTAATTTAACTGGGTTTTAGATTTACCCTTGGGGCTTGAATTTAATTTAATTGTTTTAATTGATTTTAATTTTTTGTATTTCATGGTTTTAACTGCCCTGTAAACCGCCCTGAGTCCTACGGGAATAGGGCGGTATACAAATTCAATAAAATAAATAAATAAAATAAATAATGTGCCTCTGCAAGAGCTTGCTAGTTCTGTCAGAATAATAATAGTGTCGTGCTGCAAGCTCCTCCCCTTTTGTGCATGATGCATTAACAAAAGGGCTTGCATCACAATGGTGCAATGCTACTTTTGTAATTCTGTCCCCACCCTGACCCAGCTGAGGCTGCTGTGCATATGATATGCATGTGTTTTTTCTTTTCTCTTAAAAAAGCACTCTCATTTTTAAATGAGCAGATAATTGCAGGTATTCAATTTTTATTTGAAATTTTCTTAAGCCCAAAGAAATTGCTGTTAAGAGTACTTTAAAAAGATTAATAAGAGGGCCTCTGTCTCCAACTTCCTGATTAAAGGAGGCCAAATGAAACAAGATTGAGGAAAAAGGGAGTAGAATAGTGTTTGTCAAACTTGGTAACTTTAAGAAACGTGGAACTTTTAACTCCCAGAATTCTTCAATGCTGGCTGAGGAATTCTGGGAGTTAAAGTTACACACTTCTTAAAGTTGCCAAGTTTGAGAAACATTGGTATAGAGCAGGGGTAGGCAACCTTGGCTTTTTTATGACTCGTGGACTTCAACTCCCAGAGTTCCTGAGTCAGAATTCCTGAGTCATTCCTGAGTCATAAAAGAGCCAAGGTTGCCTAACCCTGGGATAGAGGAACAAATTACTCTTATTAATTCCAGAAGTCTTGTACTTACCCACTTCGATAGAAAAACACTCAGAGAAGAACCAAATAGTTGGCAGATCAGGGTTGAATGATATGGCAGAGATCACAGAAACCAGTTGAAAGCTTCTTCTAGATTATACTATTTATTAATAAATGATAGGCAGACCCTTTACTCTCAAAGTATTTGTGGAATATCTCAGCAAGAAAGCTGGAAATGATCTCAAGATTGATCCCTTTATTTTGTTTAATGGAATTCCTGTATTAATATCTGTGTTCAAAACAATCTCATGGCAAACAAACACCATAATATTCTTATGGATCGTCTTCTGTATTCTGTTATATTTTTATTACAACATGCGGTATTAAAAAGACCATTGCTATCTTAATACAAGTTTCTCAAAAGAAGAGGGAAAATGTCAGCATTTAGATATCTCTTTATTTGGGAACAAAAGTTCAAACTACCAGCTGATATCTCCAGCATGCTATTGTTGAGAGATTCTGGATGTTTAGCTATATTTGGAGATCCTTAGGACCACCAAACCTGCTATGAGAAATGCTAAGGAAAACACACTATATTAGACCTCGGACTACTTTTTTGCGGAAGAAGTTAACTTCTGGCTATGTACTGTATAAAAAAAAATATTTTGGGGGGGGAGGCCAATGAGAACATTTTGGAAACATACTTTCTGTATCCTGTTCAAATGAACAATTTATGTTTCCTGTGGAATATACTGGTTGGTGCATTGTGATGTCAAATGCTCATCTCTTTTTTGCTTTCAAAAATTGGTTGCTGATTTTATTTAATGAAGAAAGGCCATTTTATTGAATAAAGCATATTGCTTTCAAAAATAGGGTAACTGGACAACGCATCTGAAATATGGAAAGAGAGGCAATAAGCGAATTAGCATTTGAATTGCTGGTTTGTCAGATAGCTAGTAAAGGGGAGAGGAAATAGGCTTGCCCATGTGTTGGGGAATCCCCCTGTGATTCGTACTTTAATGTTTCATTTGTGTTAAGCTTTCAAAAGTGTAATTTTGTTTACAAATAGCATCTATTTTCACATTTAGCCATTGCCCTTGTTTACCAAAATAGCTGAAATTTAATTTTCATTCTGCACTGTTTTTCTTGTTCTTCATTATCCTGTACAAACATATTTGGCTGAGGTTGCACTTTCTTTTTTGTTAACAACATGTGTTTTGTTTTAGAAATAACTTCCTTTTTGATCATTGGGAAGTTTTTGACATCGTGGTCCACGTTGTCAGATGTCCAGACAAGCGCGGCCAAGATTCTTTCCTCTTCGTTGCTCAGACTTTTTCATTCCAAGGAAAGAATCCTGGGAGAAAAGTGGCAAAGGAAAGATCAGAAGACTTTGGACATCCATGGCGATGTCTGGATTATGCTCTTTATATCCCACGGAATTAATTGGAGCATTGCCATTCCAACAAGTAGCAGTGGGTAGTCCAGGGCATCTGGAATTAAAATAGGATATACACCGTACAAGCAGCCCTCGACTTACAACAGACCGTTTAGTGACAGTTCAAAGTTACAACGGCACTGGAAAAAAAAACTTGTGACCGTTTTTCACACGACCTTTGCAGCATCCCCATGGTCACATGATCAGAATTCAGACACTCGGCTACTGACCCATGTTTATGACAGTTGCAGTGTCCCGGGGTCATGTGATCACCTTTTGCGACCTTCTGAAAAGGAAAGTCAATGAGGAAGCCAGATTCACTTAGCAACCGTGTCACTGACATCAACTGCAGTAATTCAGTTAACAAGTGTGGCAAGAAAGGTTGTAAAATGGGGCACAACTCACTTAACAAATGTGTCACTTAGCAGCAGAAATTTTGGGGTCAATTATGGTCATAAGTCAAGGACTCTACATGTGTTAGTGGCTCTTAAATGTGACTGAGCTAAATATTTATCTCTGAAATGCCCTTTCCAAATTTATCTGCTAAACTTTGGATATCAAAACATATTCATACTTTATTTCTTCTTTTTATATTACCCTTTCACGTCCTCATTGAGCTAGAAAGTATTTAGTTCCTTGTGAGTTTGGGCAAAGCTTGAACAGAAAGTTTTCTTATCTGTTGTGCATTTCTCAATTTTCAGCCATTAATTTAAAAAGTTATTGTGACTGTTTATGTTTGGCTGGGAAACTTTGAAAGGCAGGGAATAAGATCCAAGCATACAGATAGTCCTCAACTTACAACCATTCATTTAGTGACCATTTGAAGTTTCAACATTACCAGAAAAAAATAACATGATCCTTTTCCACATGACTGTTGCAGCATCCCTGTGGTCATGTGATCAAAATTTGGAAGGCTTGGCAACTGGCAAGTATCTGATGGTTGCTGTGTCATGTGATCACCTTTTGTGACCTTTTGGCAAATAAAGTCAATGGGGAAGCCAGATTCACTTAACAACCATATTACTAATTTAACAACTGCAGTGCTTCACTTAACTGTGGCAGGAGAGGTTGTAAAATGAGGCAAAACTCACTTAACAACTGCCTTGCTTAGCAGTGGAAATTCTGGGCTCAGTTGTGGTCTTAAATCGAGGACTGCCTGTACTTGTGATATGTCAGTTCAGAGGAACTAAAATGATGAAAGGCCTGGAGACTAAAACATACGAAGCAAGGCTGCAGGACTTGGGTTTAACTAGTCTAAAGAAAAGAAATAGGGGAGACATGATAGCAGTACTCCAGTATTTGAGGGGCTGCCACAAGGCAGAAGGGGTCAGGTTGTTCACCAAAGCACCAGAGGGCAGGACAAGAAACAATGGTTGCAAATTGATCAAAGAGAGAAGCAACCTGGAATTAAGGAGAAACATCCTGACCGTGAGGACAATCAACCAGTGGAACAACTTGACTCTAGAACAACTTGACATCCAGCTAGCAGTTCAAAGTATGCAAATGTGAGTAGATTAATAGGTACCACGTCAGGGGCAAGGTAACCACATTCTGTGCTCCTTTGCATGTACTCATGATAGCTACATGGCCAGCATTTGGACAACGCTGGCTCGGCTAATAAACGGAGATGAGCACCACCCCTTAGAGTTGGACATACAGTAACTGGAGGAAATCTTTACTTTTACCTTAGAATGGAAGAAAAAAAAGTTTCTTGTGAATTTTGCCTTCTAATTTCATGATGGAATGGCTGTTTATTTTTACTTTAATAAATTTGTAGCTGAATCATAGACTGGAAGAAATCTTGGAGATAATCTCTTGTCTGACCCCTCCCTAGCCCCAGTGCAGGAGTCCAACATAACAGTATCCTCAACAGATGACCATCTATTCCCTTCTTAATATTTCCTGCAAATGGAAGTCCATTAGCTCCAGAAGGAGTTTCTCCTATTGTTGAATAGTTAAAAAATATAGGTGTAGAATTACTGAGTTTGATATGCTTTTCAGTATATTTTCTTGTTGAACAACTAAGGATGTTATCCCATATATTATATTGTTGATAAGTGTGAATCAGTTTAGTCGGCTTATTTCTGAACAGATTTGAATAGAGCTATAAATTGTTAAGGGTCGAGTATGAGGAGTGGCACCATGCTAAGAGGAGCATAACTTAAGAGCAGACGTGAATTAAGATATTCTTGTACATGCTGAATAGAAGATGTGTAGGTGAATAAAAAGAAGATAGTAAAGGAAAAATCCTGTTAATTTAAATTGTACAAGAAAAGGCATAATTATGTTCAAAATCTGCAGGGAGAGACCACTGTGTTGCCGAAACATTTCCAAATCTGTAACAGCTCATTAATAGCCTTAGATGTTTCCTTTACATTTCTTTACATTTATAACCCAAGAGATTATTCTCAACATGCTACTTATTGAAAGGGATTCAGTCTAGTGGCTTCATCGGCTAGCAGGCAAAGAATTTCAGTAATTATTGCTGAACAAATTCTTGAGCCAAGACATCTTTGAAAACAATTACGATGATGCACATGGAAAAGGAAGAGAAGAATCATCTCAAAGTTGCTTTTTCAAAAGGCAAATTTTCCTTGAGGAAAACCTTTCACTTCTCCTTCAAGCTCCTACAGTTCTGATGGAATGGTGGTGGTAGTGGGGGAAATGGAAGGATTTCTTTTCCTTTGCAGTCATCTGATCATTAAGCACTCTTCTCTGAATGGCTGTGAGAGACAGCACTAACGACCAGATGGCTGCAAAGCAATATAAATCCTTCCATTCCCCCATCACCACCATTCAGTCAGAAGTGAAGAAGCTTCTTGGATGAGAAGTGACGTGTCTTCCTCAAGGAAAAAAGAAAATCCAGTTGCTTTTTGAAAAACAGACTTTGAGACAATCATGACCTGGATGACTGAGAATCTCCATAGACAAAAGAGAAGAATCAGTTCTAGTTGGGCAGTATGTTCAAACAGTATTGATTTATAGCCTTCAGAGAATCCTTAAAGGGATGACTTGGGGCCGAGCATGGTATATTCTTGGCCAGGTAGCTGTGTTATGAATACAGGTAGTTCTCAACTTACAACCTTTTGTTTAATGACTGTTCAAAATTACAGCGGCACTGGAAAAGTGACTTACGACCAATCCTCATACTTATAGCCGCCACAGCATACACACAGTCACATGATCAAAAATTCAGGTGCTTAGCAACTGTTAGGAATCATTGTGCAGAGGTCTCCTTGTGCTATCAAGGAGTTGCACAGACAAGGAAGGGTACTGAGAGCAGTAAGAGTCACACAGTAACCATAAGAGTACACTGAGTTGTGAAAACAGAAAGTATTTTACTTTTGAGGTGGTGTAAAAAATAAAAATGCACGGTCAAAAATTAACAGTCCAGGTCATACACAATAGTAACAGTCCAAGGAGTATTCCAAATACAAAAGTCTTCTTACCGGTCCAGAGGTCAATACACAGTTCAGGTTTATCACAGTAGTAAACCAACAGTACAGCAAAACAGTAATAGTAGAGAGAGCAGTGAATTCAAAGAGAGAGAAGCTACGTTCGTAGCTCCCTCTTATGGCCACGAGAACACTTACACACCCATTGGCCAATTAACATCTTAAAGTCACAACATCATAGTGTATATATTTTCAACCCAACTATGTAGGCTATCACCATATGCCTAACAACAACCACATGAATTTACGATGGTTGCAATACCCTGGGATCGTGGGAGCCCCATTTGCAATATTCTCAACTGGCTGCCGACCAGAAATATCAATGGCGGAAGCTGGATTTGCTTAACAGTCACGTGGTTCACTTAACAACTGCAATGATTCACTTAACTGTGGTAAAAAAAATCATAAAATTGGGAAAAACTCACTTAACAGCCTTGTTTAGCAACAGAAATTCTGGTACCAATTATGGTTGTAAGTTGAGGACTTACCTGTATTGAGAAACAGATCAAGTCAATGAAGTTTCCACCAAAAGTACCTGCAGTGCCACCATTGGCATCGAAACTGGATCTTCTTTACTTATCATAACTTAGAAAAATGGTTATTGCAACACATTTTTAATATACCTATTTCTTTGAAACCAGTTATGATGATGGTGGAAATAGAAATATCTTTTTTTTTTTAAAAAATAAGTTGCTGTTCTGAATGTACAAATTGACTCCATCCTTTGTGAAGATCAAAATGGTGCAAATTGGCATGTGTCCTGTTAAGATAGTTAAGAAGGAGGGGAAAGAAATCAAGATGGCAGAAATGATAAAAATAGAACATCACGCAGCCAAGAATAGATCTAGTAGATTTGTTGATAAATACACTGAAGTGGTCCTTGGCTGTGTTGCTTCAAAAAAAAAAAAGTAGGAAATACAGTTATGTGAACTTCATATCTTGATGATAATCCAGTTTAAGTACTAAAACATGTTAACTGCTTTTGGCAGTTTGTGTATTTGGCTGTACAGTGTAGAATGTATTCACACCCTTTTGAAGGAGGAGGCTGCACCAAAACAATGAATTAGAAATGTTCATAAAATATGCACCAGACTATTGATTCTATAGTGTAACTGGAGAAAACATATTTCCTGCTTTCAAATGCAACATTGATGTTGCTTCGTTTGTCAGAGACAACAGATGGGATGGTCTGAAACTTAGTGGAAGAAAAATTATTGAGCTGTGAGCATACTGTTCTCCCCCTTGGCACTTCAATGGTTGCAAAAAAAGGTCTCCTTTTGCTACTACCGGTGCTAAGCATACTTACAAGGAAAGTTAAGATGAGATGGCAGAGGCTTGAAATGAGTGTGGCAGAAGTCTCTCTTGATCTCTTGTCCTGTCTGTTAAATGAGTGAGCACTGTAAGATCTGAATTCAGGCATCGTGAAAAGAACATTGATGCTGTCATATGTGCATAAAAACACTTGGGGTGACCCTCTAAATTGATACTGCATTTGCTATCATAATTGAATGTTTAGTAGCCTCGTGGTACTCCCAGAAAGGCGGAAAGATCAAGATCAAAAGAAAATTGTATTTAAAGAAGCCATAACACTTGCATTTGACAATTACGCCTTTAAATTGGTCTTCTTGTCCTTCTTTAGGTCAGATCAGATTTGAGCCTTAGGGGGGTCAGTTTTTACTTGTGATATTTTCTGCCTACCTTTCAACTGCAAATATCTACATTTTCCATTTCTATTACATCACCCTTGGCTTCTATATTCGTTTTCCTGATTAAAAATTACTTTGGAGAATTCAGATGTAGTGGTAACTTGGCTTAGATGAGTGTTAACAAAATTCGGCTGGATCAAAGAAGGTTAATAGGATTTTAAAAGGAATCAAAAGCAGCGTTATCAGAAAGATATTAGAAAATCATTATACTTTTGTAGAAAAACGCTCGGAGGTGGTTTAGGCCTTAGGCTATAGTTTGTAGCATGGGGATGTTCTTCTCCCACAGGGATAGACGAAATTAGATCTAAATTATGGATTGTTGAGAAACATCTCCGGAAGCCTGAAATCAGAACAGTTAGGAATCCCTCTAATGTCGATCTCCAAAGAGATGGCAGTCAATTGTACTATGGTATGGTCATTTACTTTTCTTAAAGAAATAGAAGTTACACAGAAGCACTAGGAAGATAAAGGGCTGACAAAAGTGGATTTAGCTGTTAAAAGCTACCTTTTAAAAATATATACGTAAAGTAACACAATCACTGATACATTTTTATATGCTGTGTTTTAAACTATAGGTTTAAACTCTGTGTTTTATTTGAGAATGGATCCTAATAATAGATTTCCTGCAATAACAGCTTCTGTCTTCCCTCTCTGTCTCTTTTCTTTTGTGCGCTATCTGCTGCCTGCCTTGTCTTGTGAACACTGATCTGCTGTGAAAACGGACTGTGCTAGTTTGGTTCCATTTTATGTTCATACTTTGTGTAGAACAGGGGTCCCCAACCCCCGGTCCATGGACCATGGACCAGTCCGTGGCATGCCAGCAACCGGTCTGCACAAACAAGCAAAGCCCCACCCGTGGGATGCAGACAGCACACAACCACGCACTCTCCGGTCTGCGGAAAAACCTTTCTCTACGGATCTGGTTCCTGGTGCCCAAAAGGTTGGGGACCTCTGGTGTGGAAGGTTACTAAGATGTATAAGTAACCGAATAATGTCAGCAATATGCTAAACTTAGAATATATTGATTGTTTCCATGTGTTCTATAGGTTATAGAACAACAGAATTGGAAGGGACCTTGGAGGTCATCTAGTCCAACCCCCTGCTCAGGCAGGAAACCCTATACCATTTCAGACAAATGTGTTGTGACTCAGGGCCAGCCTGTGGGTCCGACAGCCGGGTCCGATGTATCGGAGGACTCAGACGAGGGGGAGGAGGGAAACGAACCGGCTGATGATGGTTTGGAGGCTTTGCAGAGTCCTCAGCCGGGGACCTCTTCTCAGCTGCGTGAGCCCGAGAGTGCGGAGGATGATGACCCACAGCTGGCCCTGTTCAAGGACGCCCGACGCAGGAGGCAGTCGAGCAGGAACAAACAAAGAAAGGCTATGGGACTCCTCGGGAGGAGGCACAGGGAGACCACGCCCTGAGCTCTCTATAAAAGGAGTGTTTGGGGAGGGGCTGGTTGCTGAAAGCAACTTTTCCGCTTGAGAAGACAAGCTCTAGTGTTTTTGTTAACTGCGTAATTAAATCTTGGCAGATGCCTTTTAGCCTTGGACGCTCTCCAGTCTCTTCTTTCTGAATAGGGGTTTGCCTTATTACAAGGCCAGAAGGGCTGGTTCAGAACAAAATGGTTCTCCAATCTCTTCTTAAAAACTTCCAGTGTTGGAGCATTCACAGCTTCTGGAGGCAGGTTGTTCCATTGATTAATTGTTCTAATTGTCAGGAAATTTCTCCTTAGTTCTAGGTTGCTTCTCTCTTTGGTTAGTTTCCATCTGTTGCTTCTTGTCCTGCCTTCAGGTGCTTTGGAGAATCGACTTGACTCCCTCTTTTCTTTTGGCAACCCCTGAGATATTGGAACGCTGCTATCATGTCACCCCTGGTCTTTTCATCAGCAACCTGAAACAGTGAAAGAGCCGCTTGGAACCGGTTCCCTCACAAAAGGAAAAACTGGGAGCCGCAAAAAATGTGTGCGCATGCGCGTACATGCGCACATGCGCAGAACAGGGTTTGACTAAAGAGTGGAGCCAAGGCGAGATATGCACCTACCCTGCATATTTGAATTGATTGGTTGAACTTTTTTAGTCCCACTTTTTTTTTTTGGACTGCACGTGTCAGAGGACTGGGAGCCGCAGGAGACGGCTGAAAGAGCCGCATGCGGCTCCGGAGCCGCGGGTTGCAGACCTGTGGGCTAGACATACCCAATTCCAACAACCGTTCTTTATATGGTTTAGCCTCCAGTCCCAGGAGGGCTTAGTATGCACCCAAAATAAAAAAGAGAGAATCAAGTCAGTCTGTTAATTCTTAGAAGATTAAACTTGTTTCTTAAAGAAATATAGTCGTTATCATCTTAACCTAACTGCACAAAGATGGTAACATCTCAACCCAACCAGTTTTGCACAGGTGGTGCTGTAAGAAACAGAACTGGGAGAAAAAGTGGCTGGAAAAAACCTCCACCCTTTCCATTACAAAACACATTGCAAGGGCTTGCCAGTGCAGAATGCAGAGGTTAATGCCAAGCCAATAATCAAGCAGCAAACAATAAAAGAAAAACGACTGAGAAGAAAACAACAGTCCCACCAATACTGACAGGGCAAACCACTGTAGATAAACAGATAGTAAACCTTGCTGCATTTTCAGTGCTAGAAGATGTTACCTACTTGGGTAAAGAAATGCCTGCAATAAAACAGCTAAGGTCAGAGAGCAACAAGGACTCCACAGTTGAACCTTGAGTCGCTAATACTTTCTTCTATCGGTATAGAGCAGTATTTTCGGTATTTTCACCCATTGTTCAAAGTTGTAGTGGCACTGAAAAAAGTGCCCCCCAAGCCACAGCCGAGCAAGACACCTGCCTGCCCGCCTGACGGCGCTCTTCCTCCTGTCCAAGGTTTTCATTGTTGTCAGCATTTCTGTTGAGGATTGGCAGCGGGGGTGGGGGGTGTTTGGTTTTTATTCTCTCCCCTCTTCTGGGTGGTTGCAGCAGGTTTTGGTCACTTCACATGACCCTGGGAGACTGTGACCATCATCAATATGAATCAGTTGCCAAGCATCTGAATGTAAATCACAAGACCCTGGAGATGCTGCAACATTCCAGCTGATCTGCTCTTCTTCTGCGCTCAGCAGAAGCGCCAGGATCAGCGCTGAGCTCCAGCTGGAGACTGGCGCTGATCCTGGCGCTTCCGTTGAGCCCTGACAGCCCCAAAGAAGTGCTGATCCTGGTACTTCCGCTCAGCCCTGACAGCCCTGCAGCTCCAGCCGTCTCTCGCTCAGGCTTGTGCAGTGCTGCCAGCGGTTCAGCTCATTCTCCTCCCCCGCTACCACTTTTCTAGGATGGTCGCGTACCACCTGCCAGATGCCAATGTACCACAGGTGGTATCCATACCACTGGTTGAAAAGCCCTGGTATAGAATACCCTTCTTGATCACTGATTAACAGCTCTGGCCAAGCCACGTCTGCTGCTAACAAATGGGTCAACGGGAAAAGACCTAGTGGAATAATGAACCTTGCTAGTATACTCCTAATGTAAGCTTTCTAAAGATATGAGAAACGATTGTAGATTGTGTCCAGGTAATCCTCAACTTACGGCTACAATTGAGGCCAAAATTTCCATTGCTGACATTTGTTAAGTGAGTTTTGCCCCATTTTATGACATTTCTTGCCACATTTGTTAAGTGAATTACTTCAGTTGTTAAGTTAGTAACACGGTTGTTAAATGAATCTGGCTTCCCCCTTGACTTTGCTTGTCAGAAGGTCACAAAAGGGGATCCCACAACCCTGGGACACTGCAACTGTCATAAATTGCCAAGCATCTGAATGTTTATCACGTGACCATGGGGATGCTGCATTGTCATAAGTGTGAAAAACAGTTACGAGTCACTTTTTTCAGTGGTGTTGTAACTTGAATGGTCACTAAACGAACTGTTGTAAGTTGGGGTGATTTCCATATAAGAGTTTATGCTGTTAGCACCTGATAAAGAGATGAGGTGTGGATAGAGGTGCACTGGGTGAAGAGTGTTTTGTTATGATTTCAGTAGTGACCAAGTAGCCTAAACAGCTAAGGCAGAGGTCTGAATAATATTTTGTAGTTTTATTTATTTTTTATTATTTTTTCCTAGGCTGACTTCTTGCTGCCCTATAGATAATAAAAAACCTGCTAACCAATATTATCCTTAATGTAAGGTTCAAAATATAACTTACAACAAAATCTATAATGTTGTATCGGCTCTCCCCACTGCCTCACAAATGAAGAATAGTGAGATAATGCAAGGGAATCCCAGGGCTAAAAACTAGACTTGAGAAGTTAAAAAAACAAAGGAAAAAAATTCCAAGAAGAAGGCAGTGATAAGCCACTTTTGAATTATTGACAAGAAGCTGCAGTGGTTGTGTCTTTCCTAGTCCCCAGGAGTCAAGCTCATCTTGAGGGCATTTTTATCTTTGGTATGGTTCATAGCTGTAGTTAGCTGTCACCTCCAACTTGCATATTAACTTAAAAGATACATATTTTAAGGGTTAAAAAAAATCTATACTGTTATATTCACAGAGGATGTTTTAGAAGTAAAGTAGAAGTAAAATAGTGCAACATGGACAACACAGACAGTTTGCTTTTCTCCATTAATGAAATATTTAATGTGTGTTCTGTAACACAGTTCTTTTTTAATCCAACAAATCTCAGTTCCGTGCCAAAAAATGAATGTTCTGCAGTTTTGAGATGTCATCTAAGCCTAGAGCTCTGTTTCTCAACCTTGGCAACTTTAGGCTAGGAGGACTTCAATTCCTAGAATCCTCCAGTCAGCTGGGAATTAAAGTCTACCCGTTTTAAAGTTGCCAGGGTTGACACACACCGGCCTTGAGGCTATTAAATTATCAAGCACAAGATACCTTGAGATACTCTGTGTTGAAACAGGTTGACTGTGCCAGATTTAATAATGAGCTGTGTTATTGCTTTTTTTTTCCACTCCACATTTTTCTTCTATTGAAATAAGAGGTTCCAAAAATGAGAGTGCGAAATATAGCAGCTAGTAACTAGACCGATAGTCAATAAATATGCACGTTATCAAATATGATACAGATTTGTGAAGAGAGAATTTTACGTGCTGTGAAGCGTTATGGCCTTATTTAACAGAGTGCAGTTTTTATAAAAGATAAGCTTAGCATTGTGTGTAATGTTTCTTTTTAAATTGAACCTACGCTTTCAGTCTTTCGTATTTTGGCATTTGGTGGATGTTGTTAAAAATTGGGGGAAAGGAACAGGTTGCATACCAACTTCCCACAGAACTCAGGACTGCCCCCGACCTTCGCTCATTTCACCGGGACTTGAAAACCTGGTTCTTCGAGCTGTTTGGCCCAGACTGAGGGGTTTTAATTTAATTTAATTTAATTGGGTTTTAGTTTAACTTCAGGGATTGTAATTTAATTAATAGTTTTAATTGATTTTAATTTTGTATACTATGTATTTTAATTTTCGCTGTAAATCGCCCTGAGTCCTACGGGAATAGGGCAGTATATAAATTTAAATAATAAATAATAAATAAATAAATAAATAAATAAATAAATACTGAAATTGGTTTAAGTCTGGTATCAATATGTGTGATAAAACAAAGGACTGTTGCATCTTAAATACTCTTGTTATGAGATAAACTTTTGTGGTCTATATCAGGGGTCCCCAACCCCAGGTCTGTGGACCGGTACCGGGCTGTGGCATGCCAGCAACTGGTCCGCACAAACAAGCAAAGCCCCATCCGTGGGATGCAGGCAGCACACAAAACCATGCGCTCTCCAGTCTGTGGAAAAACGTTTCTCCATGGAACCGGTCCCTGGTACCCAAAAGGTTGGGGAAGTCTGGTCTGTGTTCTACTTTATCATAAACTGTTACTCTGATACAGTCATTCACTCAAAGCTTGGAATTGGAATTATAATATGTGAAGTCAGAAGGAAACAACATTCAGAAAAGAAAGGGAATATTAACTACTATACCTGCATGTACAACACTTTTACTGATTAATTTAGCCCCATATTTATTATATAGGTCAGCTAGTTAACATGCGTGGTACAATAAGAATGTGTTCCAAGTGCAGGATGTAGAATCTGTTGCATTGTAGCTCAGCTCTTCATTTTAAGATCGGCTTTGAAGTTCAGGAATGTCCTCCTTAAGAACAGTGACAGTGTTCTCTTATGAATCTGATGTGTACAGTGAAGTTTTAGCAAATAAAAGAATGTGTTGGAGCATTCACAACTTGAAGGTAGAGATCATACAGTTGAATTGAATTGAATACTTTATTTGGCCAAGTGTGATTAGACACACAAGAAATTTGTCTCCGGTGCAGAAGCTCTCAGTGTACAAGCAAAGCAACACAATAATGATAATTGTAACAACAATAACATCAACAGAAGAGAGAAGTAAACAAGATAATAAGGATAAATAATAATACAGCCATATTACATGGGTAAACACATCGACATTAGACAGGATTGAGGTAATTAAATGTTCGGCAGAGTGATGGCATGTGGGGGGAAAAACTGTCTAGTTGTTTTGTTATGTAAAGCCATGTCTCTTTCTGACCTGGCAGTATACAGGTCTTCCATGGAAGGCAGGCCAGCTGCAATAGTTATTTGTGCAGTCTTAACTATCGGTTGGAGTCTGTACCAGCCCTGTTTGATTGCAAAAGAGGATAAGCAAATGATAAACTCCTTATATAATCTTGGCAAGAATATGCAGACGTGGTGGCATTCTCCTGTTGCTAATAATTCTCAGGGTGAACAACTCTATTTAAGCAAGAAAAAACGTATCACCCAAAGCCAGTGAGAATTGCCTATCCAGAATTATCTGTAAAATGTTTTTACATTTGAGTAGTTTTAACTGAAAGCTTATAAACAGATGAATTGATCAATACGTTTCTAATATAAACAGGTGTGATTTTAATTATGTACATCCAAATGATACGCAGAAAGTGAGTACACATATGGATAGTTTAAGGCAGAGTTCCCAATCTTTTGGGCACCAGGGACCGGTTCCGTGGAGAAATGTTTTTCTGTGGACTGGAGATTGTGTGGTTTTGTGTGCTGCCTGCATCCCACAGATGGGGCTTTGCTTGTTTATGTGGACGGTTGCTGGTATGCTGCAGCCCGGTACTGGTCCACAGATCGGGGATTGAGGACCCCTGGTTTAAGGGCTTAGTTTAATAAAGAGTGAAATTTATTGAATGGTGGACCTTGGCTGATATTTCTTTTAGGAATCTGGATAACAAAGTTCATTGATGTCCCAGGTATGTTAAAAAGAAAAGTTGACTTAAAGAATTAAAGCCTGCTTTGTAGCGCCATTGATTTGAAGATGGATATCCTCTGCCAATACCTAATTTGGTGTAAGGACACAGTGGCAAAGACAGATGGCCAAAGACACTGACTATAGCATCATTTGGAGTGATAATTACAGTGGTCTTGACGAAGAGTGTTGTTATAAAATGAGGAAGTTAATTAGTTAAAATTAGTTAGAATTCTGAGGAAGCATTGGAGCATTGCATTAAAATAAAAGTATGTATTTAGACAGTGATCAGATAAAAATGAATTAAATTATACAGGCTGGCATATAATTAATGAAATGTAGTTCTGTACCTATAAAATAATTGCATTCACTTTCTTCTCAGATTTTTAAAAAAACACAATTCCCTATGTTTATAATAATACAGTATGTGTGGGGTTCACAGTTTAACCTTAAGCTACAAGTATTCTCTTCTATCAATAAAATATTTATAAATTGATTTCCTTCCTGCTTGGATAATAAAACTGTTTTTAATTCCCCTCCTGTAATACATTTATATAACTTAAATTGAAATGTATTTTTTCCAGTCCATCCTCTACATATACATATAGCATGATGAACACATAAATTCCACCTCCCCTTGCACCTTTTCCACTTTGACTCTGGTTTTGCTATGATTCATTGGAAAATAAATTTTGAGAACTTGTAATAGAAGAAGCAAAGAGACTGCTAGATGTACTGCAGTATATCTATATTTTTGCTGACACAACCAGCAAATAGTGGAACAATTTTGAGCATCCCTTTGAGCTGGAATGCAGGAAATATAGCACTGTTCTCAAGCCTGCAGAACAATGGTCCTGAAAATTTTCAGCTCATTGACCCTTTCATGATTGTTTACAGATTCCCAAACTTTTATTATATGAAAATAATTTAGTAAATACTATTTAAATAGTACTATCAATAATAAGAACATTGACAAATTTGCCATCAGTTAGCTGCAAAAGGTAGCTTTACTCAAAACAGCTTACAGCCTGCGACAATACCTCTATCTCCATCAAACATCAATATCTGCCTATCCCAGGTCCTTGGGAAAAATTTGATAGGTGGATTAAAAATGCCAGATCCAATCTGCACATCTGGCTGACTGTGTGATAGAAACCATAATCTACCGTCTCATCAGCCCTTGGAAGTAGACATTGAGATGGTGACTTGATTGCTCTTGCTTCGTTTGCTTTTTCCTGAGTGCTCTCAGCACAGAAATCACTATATCCGCTAGCTGGTTAAGTGAGTATAAATACATATGCATACTTAAGTGTTAAAGATGTACATTCCTTTTTAAATTTAAAAATTGAAAGGGTTTGCTGCGCTTATTGAGTAATGACCTGCTGAACCTGTTGTCCGCTTGCCCTTGGGATGCATGGAACCAAGTAAATGTATTTTTGGTGAGACGTTTATTTGTTTAATCAATTTGTACAGTCACCTATCTCCACATACATGATTCTGGATTCTGGACTTGAAAATAAGATAAAAACCGTATGAATAAATGATAAAGAATGTATATAGCAGCCAAGAAAAACCAACCAACAACCACAATTAATGCAGCCATGATAAGGGCTCAACCATACAACCCAGCCTCAACCAGTACTTCAAGGCCTTATCAAAGGCCAGCAGGATCGGGGTGATATCTGATCTCTGGAGAAATCTAGAGGGAAGATAACCATGACAGAAAAGCCTCTCTTCCTGTATCCTGTTAGATGTCACTCTCTAATGAGTCTTCCAGATGGGACCTGGAGCATGTCTTTCCTGCCGGATCTAACAGTATGGGGAGATACATTATAGAGAGAGATAGTCCTGCAAATAACCTATCACAAAGCAAATTGCTCCATATCTACTATTCCAGCATTCACACTAGTTCCGTGTATCTAGGAAACTAGCTAAAAATTCGGTACCTCACTTAGGTTTAAGTGTGCTAGGGAGGTCATAATGTTAGGCATCTGACTCTCACAACAGCTTTTGTGCTACTGGTGACAATATGTAGAATAGATGCAAATAAGGGCACTTCGTGCTTACAGCTGTCACACTGCTGATTTCTCATAAAAAAGAGTTTTAATGTTCACAGTACACATTATGTGCTCTGTAAGGTTATCAACGAATTGCCCTTGTATACCATATCTAAACTACAGTATCAGAAAATCAACTTTATTGAAGGCAAAGTTTTGTCATGAGCAGATATTCTTCACTGGATTCTCTGAAAAGCATCTGGTTCCAGCTTTAGCAGAAAAGAAACTGAAACAACCACATAGTGTTCAGGAAGGGGTATCTCAACCACAATTTTGCAGTAGGAGTAAATGCTTTATAGGGAAACAATGGCTAATTGGTTATGGTTTTAGGATGTGGGTGTTTTTTTTAATTATGCAAGCAGGGCTGAAAAGTCTGGATATATGTTATGAGAGAAAAGAGTAAAAAATATTCTGTGCACAGCTCTACACAAGCTGCTTAGTAGAGATTTTGGGGGGGTCTTAGGACATGACCCTTGGTCCTACCTAATGGAAACTATTACAAGGAGAGAAAGGCAAAGGGTAATGTGCTGGATGAAAGATTGATATCAATAGGTCATCCGGCCATTGTTTTCCTCAAAGGCTTCTTTAAGTATGCATTTACATGTCTCTTGAATATTCAGTAAGCATTTTCTCTTGCTATTATGCATGTTCTTCTAGCATCCCACTGCTCTGAAAGAAGGGTTAAGAGTTCAGAACATGAGCAATTGATGATAAATTCAAGCTTCTTAAGGGTTTGGGGGTCCTCTTTCCTTGCATCTGTTTCTGTTGAAGAGTTTGCTGCTAGGAATATGTAATTTTTAGCATGAAGGAACATTGTCATATATAAGATGAAGAGTGTAAGATATACAGTCTTCATTAATAGCTGCCATTAATTGTCAATCTTCTGGACATGTTTTGATATGGCTTCCTCAAGAAATTTGTGACAGGAAGTTTCCAGAGTGCTGAAATCTTAATCTGAAGAGATTTATAAAATGTACAGGCACTTGGACATTTTTTTAGAAGCCTCATGTGGGGATAATTTTATTGTACTTATCATCTGGGTATCCAAATTATTGTAATCTATTATATAAAACAATGCATTATTATAATAAGTGATATACATAACACAGGCTTTATGGGTGTAAAATACTAAAATAGTTTGCTACACAGCATGAGAACCAGTTTGGTCTAGTGGTTTAAGGCAGGGCTTTTCAACTTTTTCACCCATTGTACCACATTTAGGATATGGCAACATCTGAGTACCACCAGTCGCCTAGCAAGGTGTCAAAAACATGATGACCGCCCCCGCAAAAAAGGAAAAAAGTGATGAAGTACAGGTAGTCCTTAACTTACAACAGTTCGCTTAGTGAGTGTTCGAAGTTACAATGGCACTGCAAAAAGTGCTCCCCAAGCCACAGCCAAGCAAGTTACCTGCCTGCCCACCTGGCAGCGCTCTTCCTCCTGTCCGAGGTTTTCATTGTTGTGAGCATTTCTGTTGAGGATTGGCACCGTGGGTGGTGTGGGAGGGTGTTTGGTTTTTATTTTCCCCCCCTCTGCTGGGTGGTTGCAGCAGGTTTTGGTCACTTCACATGATCCTGGGGCACTGTGACTGTCATAAATACGAATCAGTTGCCAAGCATCTGAATGTAAATCACAAGACCCTGGAGATGCTGCAACATTCCAGCTGATCCACGCTTCTTCTGGGCTCAGCAGAAGTGCCAGGATCAGCACCGAACTCCAGCTGGAGCCTGGCCCTGATCCTGGCGCTTCCGCTGAGCCCTACAGCTCCAGCCATCTCTCGCTCAAACTTGTGCGGTGCTGCCACTGGTTCAGCTCATTCCCTTCCCCCACTACCACTTTTCTAGGGTGGTCGCGTACCATCTGCTAGTGCCAGTGTACCACAGGTGGTACCCGTACCACTGGTTGAAAAGCCCTGGTCCAAGGCACTAGGCTAGAAACTAGGAGACTGTGAGTTATACTCATGAAAGCTGGCTGGGAAACTGTGCCAATCACCCTGTCTCCACCCAACCCACCTCACAGGGTTGTTGTTGTGAGGAAAATAGGAGGAGGAAAGAGTATTAGGTATTCTAACTGTCTTGAGTTATTATTAAAACAATAAAGGTGGGATATATGTGTATATGAATATGTATGGTATATGTATGTGTAAACAAAAATACTTGAGAAGTTTCTTACCTTGAGATATTTTTTATCTGTGTGTGAGATGTTTTTTAGTGTGTGTGTGTGTGTGTGTGTGTGTGTGTTTAGGGAAGTTCTTACAAGATTTTTCCCAAATAAAAGCAAGCATGGTTTTACTAAATTTCCACAAATGAGTGAATATGATTAGAGAGATATTTAACATTTTAAA